>NC_088609.1:21954914-22589664 GCF_036013475.1 Columba livia | reverse complement strand
TCACCTGGTAATCACCAAAATGATTATGTCAATTTTTATGAAGTCAAAACACATTATAATATCAACACTTGATTCTGTAGTACTTCAGTCAAACTTCAACATTTTTAATATAAAGCTAAACTGAAAAGTGCTCTCCAGAATATTTTTGTAATCTTTTCACAGTCAAGCATGTCCTTCAAATCCCTACTCAGACAAAGCACTTAGTAGGATGAACCAATTGCAGACTCATGCCGTGCCTCATGGAATAATAACGACCTCCATTTGCCGAGTCCCTTCCTACACGTGCAGTCAAGATGACCATGCCTGGTCATCACGTTATTTACAATAACATGAGGGTTTTGCCAGCATAGGCACCATTTTTGTCTTTTCTTTAACAAACAAACATCACTGATGTTAAGAATAGACTAAAACATACATTAAAGAATCAACAGAAACAGAATAAACTGAAACAGTGTAGCAAAAACTCTGTATATTTGCGAAACTCTACATAGCAAAGGTAGACTCTTTCAAGGCAGGATTCATGGATGTCCATTTTTAAACTTGACCTCTTGTAGCTCTAGTACAATCTATTAACACAGCCAACTCAGTCAAAGATCTGATTTGCATTAAGCATGAAATATAATTAAGCAGTAGTTTTCTTCTTGATTCTGGAAGAAAAGCTATAAACCAGAACAGTCAGTAATCAACAAAGAATAAACCTCTTAAAAAGATTTTTCTTCTCTTACTTTTCATAAATATTAAATGCAGTATCAACAAAGGAAAATAGCTCAGTGATTTAAAACATTAGTGAGAATGAATGACAATATACATTCTTACATGGCTAGAGATGTTTACTGAACAAGTCCATCTCACTTCCTTCTAAGAACAGAAGTTTGGAGAAAAGGAATCTAATTAAAGAAATCTTTTAACTTAGGCAACAACAAAACCAACAGCAGTTGGATTTTGTACATAAGGTCAAGGATTGATACAGTAATTGGCATTAGTTTTGCAGGCTGTACATTCTCCTGCAACATCAGATCGGCAGTGAATCTTCTCTTGAAGAACTGCTGCTATTGCTTTTCCTTTTCCCTGAAACAAGATTTTAGTATGAAAAGATAGAAAGAAGGTACCAGGAAGTAGACACTGTCAGAGTCATATAAGGAACCGTTCTGTATAACGGTCACTAGATTTGCACGAAAATGCAAACATTTCACCTTCAGTCTTCAAGATGCTGGAAGTGAAGTCTTCAGAGAACCTCATAAATTGAAAGAAAAAACTTTAATTGAAGTTGTTTTGAAAATACGTATTTGAAAGCGTCATAATCACCAAAGACACAGCAACCTGTGAGATTCCTGACATGACTGTTTCAGATCGTAATATAAGGAACAATCATAGTGTTGGCACTTAACTTATACTGGGAAAGCTTTCAAAAGTGTCTTGTTGCAAATCTGACTCATGTGAAATATGTCCTAACTCTAGTGAAAAAAAATATTCCAAAACATGTAAGAGAACAACAGCAATTGTATGTCAGTTGCAGGACAAAGTGGCCTTGTGGGCTGTGCTGCAAACTCTTCCTAGTCGTCTTCTTTCAGCTGTCTCTAGGCTCATCCACACCAACATCCATGCACACAAACACACATGTAACGGGTCCCAGAGTCCCATTTTAGTTAGAGTGGAGCTAGTCATCAGTCCGGGTGCACCAGCTGGGAGGGAGGTTAATTTTCCCAGCTGATTTCATCAGCCTGGGACCAAGGGATACGAGGCGGAAGATTCTCTCTGTACTTGCTGTTTCAGTCCTCCCTGAAGCAGATGGTCTGAGGGACGGACAAAGAGACAGACCAGTCCGTTAGTGGGCAGAGAATAATGACTCATCAAGTGACAAGCAGAAAGAGGAATCACTGTACAGGCACCTATCCCAGGCAGTGCGCCAAATATGAAGTATCTCATGCTTTGTTTTGCTTTTATACTATGCTATCATTAAGGAAAGAGCCTTGAAGTATTAAAGTAATATAAGTAATGTTACTGATGTTCTACCTGAGGAATGCACAACTTTCAATATTCATCATACCTACAAGAAAAGAGATACTTGGAGATCAAAAAGCTGAAAAAGTAGTGGGCTATAGTGGATGGTAATCTATATCCAGATTCAATGTTAGAATCTTGTTTGACAATCTTCAGATTTCTTGATTAGTAATTATTGGGTCAAACCATTTCTACATCAAACCACAGTCATATTCTCAAATCATCTGGGCCTTTCTGCAACTGCCCACTGAAGATTTTTTTAGTGCTTTTGAAGCCTCCTCTGTCTTTCTCCGTAAGTTTTGCAGTAGTTACTGATGACCGTAGACAAAAATTGGCTTTGAAAGTCAGGGGTCTGGGCTGGCAAATGGAAGAGAGAGAAAGCTCTAGAAATGCTGGATGTTTTCCACTATGAAATCCCCACAGCTCTAACTCTAAACAACTGCAGAAGGAAAGAAGTATCTTTCAGTGTTCCAGGACTGTTAGATACACCCAAATATTAATTAAAGCTGATTCAGTCTACAGACGTCATTATCTTGAGTTATTATATTGTAACGAAGAACTGACTGACAAGAAATATCTAGAGGTCTTTAGATAAATCCCTGGACCAAACTGTGATGTTCTTTTACTATCCAGCCTGAAAGTAACCAAAACACCCAATGTATAAAGCCCATGATATATGCTGTAAAATTAGAATCAAGGGATTCTTTCATTTGTTTCACCAGGTACTGAAAAGAAATTCCACTTTCCTAATACTGCCCCTGAAAAGCAGCCAAAAAAAATCCTTTAATTCTTTAATTTCCTAACAAAAAATGGACAGGCACTTAAAGATGAAGGAGAGGTGAAACGACACCAGGCCAACACCTAAAGATAGGATCAAAGAGTGACACTAAGCAGAATGTCACCATGTTACCAGCACTGTGACCCAGACTGCCTTGCTGTCTTTTCCCAGTGACTCATAAACAGAGCAGCAGCAAACAAGATACAGTAGAAGCCCAGGAGCAAAAGCCTTGCAGAAAAGATGATCACGGGCCCAACAAAAGCTCTGCAGAGAGGAAAAAATTATTTGTCATCTTTACCTGCCAGCCTTGCCTGAGGCTGTAGCTGAGGTCCAGGGTTCACAGTACAAAGCAGCAAGAGCAGCCTATAGACCTAAGGGATATGTCAGTTATCAAGACATTAAACCTGCTCCTTTATCATTACAAATCCAAAGAAAGTCTGAAACGTATGTGGTAACACTAAGTTCAAACACTACCCTACAGATGGGTTGACTGTTCTTGTCAAATGCAGTAACACAATAAAAAGTAAACATTTAGAGAACTAATTAAAATTTATCTTTAACTACAACTAGCAATGACCTAGATCTGCAGCACCAAAGGACAACTGTTAATCACAAGTCTTTTATTTAAATCCATGGTAATAGACTGACTAAATCCTCATATATCACTTCAAAATCCTACCAAAAAAAGACCCATGACTTTTCATTTCTATGTCTCAATTGTGGAAAAAACCCAAGTATGTACATACTTGGCAGCTTCAAAATATATCTCTAATTGTCCAAGCTGTGTCGGTATATGCATATCAAAATGTGGCTTATACAATTACATTTAACTTAATAAACTTGCAGTGTTTGCCTTAACACTTATGTTAGCAGGTAGTGTTTCAGCTGAGAAAGGGTGAATTCCAATACCGAAAAGAAATGAAAGCTGATGCAGTCAACATATTAATGTAACTCAAGAAAAAGCAAGCAAACCAAAAGATCTAAGACAAGTTGAGTAGACACCTAAGGAGTAATCCAGGTAGCAACCAACTTGGTTAGAGATTCTGGAAAAAATTTACAGTAGTTCATTTTGAAGACTCTGGTACACTGATAATATAAACCTACAAGTCTCAAGAAGACAGGTAATGCATCCTTGAAAGTGCCTGGGTTTGGAGCAGGGTAGAGACTAACCATAGTGCTGCCACTCAACATTTCCATTGCTAAGTCTTTCTTGATAGGTACTGAGGGAAAGTAATGGAGGTAAACATTACAGAGAGGTCTAAATATTAGCAATACAACGGTTTGAAAAAGACTGTACTTCCAGCAGGAGGGGAATTCAGAGTTACCATAGCAGCCACCCACTCTCAAAAGAGGGGAGGGGAGGGGAAAAAGGAAGACTCAAGAACTTAGATGAAAAAAGAAGCTATTGTTAACAAGACAATATGCACAGCTGCTAGATGATAAGGACATGGTTGCACTTAAATGGAACAAGATAGGGGAATTATCAGATAAAGAATCAGCTTTAAGTGGATTGATGGGTGAAATCACCCAATTCTGACATTGTTTTTGTTGCCCGCTCAGAGAGCAAGGTCTCTGGATCAGCTTGCTGTCTTCTTATGTCTTTAAGCTTGTTGTGTTTTTTGCACAGCTGGCTGAAATGTTCAGGGAGGCTTCTGTAGCAATCCGCCCCCCTCCCAAAAATTTCTGTTAACCAAAAAGAAAGCACATTCTGTATCAGAGATTATATGCTCATGAAATACTAGCTGAGTAATCCATGGAAGTCTTTATGTCCATGCTTTCAATAACTGTTGTACCACAGCTAATACAAGGAGTAGGCTCTGTTTAAATCTTCTAATCCAATGAATAATGATGAGAAAGTTGTTGTTCAAGGCAAACTATCCTGATAAACATCATGACAGTATCAGGATGGGAACCCAAATATTGGAACACAGAATTTCTTTCCCTGGTGTGTAAACAGTATTTTTAGTTGCAGCCATGCAACGGGATTAAAAAACAATAAATAAATAATAATCTCCCAATATTGCATCAAGGACGAAAATTTGCAGACTCTACAACTCAGCTGATATATCTTAGCAAATAATCCTATTAGGCAGCCTATAGGAATTCAGAAGTTCTAAGAACAGTTCATAGTGCTATAGTTAATTGATGACAGTGTCATGCATCATGCAGTGATATAGTAATGACATAGGATATATTTATTTTTGAAGTTATTGAAAGATTATGAAGTCATGAAACAGATCACAGTGGTTTTAGTTTTTGATGTTGCTAACTGCATATTGACCACAGACAAGACAAAGTTTGCATAAAATACTCTTGCTCATATAAAAAGCCATTGAAACTAGGTATTACACCTTACTAATATCTACATTTGTTTCTTAAAATCTATTAATATTATTTTCCTTCCTGCTTTGCAGTAGCTGAACAGTTGGTTTCCTTTAGTTACTGTGACTCATAGCAACAGTGGAAATCCAACTTTACAGATGGATGAGAAAAATAGGAGCAATTAAAATGAAGAATGCTGAATATTTTCTAAAATAGCTTGTGCCAAATTTAGAGGTATGTTTCAGTGAAGCAAAGCCTTACATATCTCCCCAAATAAAGACAATACTATTAGGAGTCTTACACTTGCCTCAAGTTAGAATAGAATTTTATTGCTCATCTCCTATTTGCAGATAACACTTTCTTGTACTAACTGATGATCCACATCTCTTAAACAGACATCACTCACAAGGAATTTTTGGTAAATGTTACTGTCAGTGCTGCAGATTTTAAGCAACTAGTTCTAAAACCATATTCAGAAGCAGAGCTGGCACACTGTCTGTGGATGGGGTTGGGATCTTTGCCATGTTGGCAAGTATCAGTTTCCAGATCAATCAGGAACTAGAAGTAAGCTTATATGCTCAAAAGCAACACACACATATATATACATGTGTATATATGCACATGCACACACACACATGTATAGGCAGGCGATTGTTCAAATACTGAGGGGATTCAAGAGATGACTCCAGCAATGACCACAGAGGCGCGCACACACTTGGTGGGTTCCCCACCGACACAATGAGCCCTGAGCCCAGCCAAAGGGCGACAAAGGACTGTGACCACCAGTGCAGCTTGGGTAAGAGACTCCCACAGGCACGTGCCAGGGACAACTTTACTAAGCACAAGATGTACTTCTGCTTAAGACCAGAATGATGCACACTCCAAACTAAGCCATGGAGTACTAAGCAGAGTTACTTGAGTGAGATTCATGAGTCACTCTGCCTCCCTTCTGCCTCCCCACCCTTCTCAGTAGCCTTTAGAACAGCTCTGCTGCCAGGCAGTAAATACCAGTTTTTACCCTAGCCCTGCTACCAGAGAGGAGAGAGGGAAGGAGGACTGGATTGTCTTGTAACCCACTTCATTGCAGAATAAGAGCCAAATGGGCTTCACATGAGCACTGAGGTACCTCTAAACACCAACTCTAGTACCTAAAGGCATGCACAGATCTCAGGAAACCTGCACAGATCAGATACTTACATATGCACACTCTTCTGCTTCACACCACCAAAGAATACAGCTCTGTGCAATTCTACTTATCCGTACTGGGTTAAAACATGGAAAGGAACCACTACCAGTCACAGGCAATCCCTGACCTTTCTCTTTACCACCCAGCAAAGCCTCCTCTCAAATTGCCTGGAAATGGGGAAAAAGTAAACCCAGAGCTTGATTATCCTAAATCTATAACCCTTTTTGGACAACTTACCCTCTCTCAGGGTTGCCTTAGCTTTCAAGCCTCAGAGAACCACTACATCTGTAACTGTCGGAATTAAGTCCCACTAATCAAATTCTCAAAGGCCTCATAGAACGTTTACATATATAAAATCAGACAAGAGTTGTCTTATTTTCTCCCCATTCCTCCCTCCTCCCCTCACAGTGTGAGCTGTTTGCTCTCAAAAATATAGTGACATTAGATAGTACAATATACTTACAGCCAGATACATAGCTGCATATACGCTTAGTGCTGCTTCTTTGGATGGGAATGTCTTTCTGGCTTTCATGATAAGGTCTGGATTTCCAGTACAGGCATGTACACTACTGATGAACTGTGTATACTGTTTACATCCAAGTGCTGTATAGTTGGGTTTACAAAGTGCAAGAAAATGTGGTGCAAGATTCCCTGTTACTACTTGTCCAGCATTTACAAAGATGTCCGTTGCAAACAGTCCAAATGCGTAAATTCCTAAAGAGGGAAACAAAGAGTTAAATTTCCTGACAATTTCAGTCCAGGGCAACATATCATAGTATTTATCATAGTAATATACCAGCTCTTTCCATTTAAGAACCTGAAAAACTCTCATGTGTATTGTACCCTAAAGATCCTGGCCCATGTAGGGAATGGTACTTTCCTACACAACTGCAATAGCAACACTGTGATGTACCCACACACACAGTCTCCCTCCATCCTTCTGAGAAACACGCTCACCTCTTCTGCAAGCCGCCCACTTTCCCAGGCCTCCCAGCCACGAGTCTGCACTGCTCGGGTTCGCTAGCTAGACTGGTACATAACTTTTGCCCATGTTCACTAAACAAAAGTGAGAGAGGCAAATTTTCCACCCTATACATCTGTTTGAGAGCCAAGGAAGTCAGGCCATGATGGAGAAGTTAACTTGAAAAACAGTAACGCATACTGGACAAACATTTTCTTTTCCCTTGCAGCTGTAAAGAAGCTGAAGTACTGAATAATTCAATATTGCCATGCACGAGTGATCTTCGTCCTCCTTCTACTATGTACATCTCTATGCATGGCATATTAATCACAATATTACCACAGTGAGCTAAAAATCTATATATTTGAGGAGCTGCTTATACTAAAGAGTTGTTTGGTTTTGTTTTTATTTTAATCAGACATATCAGCAAAGCATTAAGCACAGGTACTTGTTCATTTGAATGGAAATGCATCTATCTGGTTACTTAAAAGAAAACAGAATTTTGCAATTCTAAGGTCCCTTTCTATCCTTTCAGAAGCAGAAATGAGCCATGGAAGGAAATGCAAACACAGCACCCTGCCTAGGAGGCAAAGCCAGCAGGTGTGTGTCCAAATTCCACCTGAGCTAGAGATTTCCTCTTGCATTTCCACAGGCAAATCACCTTACCTTTCCCATACTTCTATTCACTGTGAATATAGCATGAGTTCTAGCAGTAATGGGGCACCATGAGCATTTTAATGGATGTATACTACAGCAGACAGGATGCCACAGAAACACGTGTTTCTAATGGTTAGGGTTTTTTCTCCAGCAAAGCTGGAGGACGGAGGATGATTTCTGGGATCCTGGCTGGTCAGCCATGTCACACTAATGTTAATTCACCCTGAGCTGCCGGACACTGGTGGGCAGTACATTGTGCCTGGTTGAGTGGCTGCGCAGAAGGGCCTTTTCAGCAAGCCTCGAGGGTGTGCACTGCCCCAGCATCGCTGGCCACACCATTTTGTGTGAGCAGAGCAGGTAGTGACGCCTCATCTGGTAGAACAGCATAGAGGTCACCGTTCATCCCCTCCTTCTCTCCCAATTTTTTAAATTTTTGTTTCTGTGAGCAAGGAGGGCCCACCAAGTGGGAAAGAAACCCAGGCACTGATGACACACAGAGCAACTGGAGCAGGAGGAGCTCCTCATCGTCACTTGCCACCTCCTCTGGATCTATGCAAGACAGTCTCATTCTTACTGAGTTTTAGCACTCAGTGTGACAGCGAGCAACCGTGCTCTGATGGCAGGCATGGCTGTTACACAAGCACTGCAAATACTGACACAGCTGCACATCCCGTCCCTCCCACTGCGACTGGGGCACGCAGGAGGATTAGCTGCCCCAAGGCAACGTTCCTCCAGCTGTTTCTCTTAGATACAAGCAAACAGAAGTGAGCCATGCTACATCTCCCCTGCACGAATTAAAAGGCAGCATCTGGGAATACACAATAGACATTTTGAGTGGTGGTGCTTCTCTCTCCAAACACACAATGACATAGAAAGGATGACATCTCAGACCTGCTAAGGTCCATGGTGGAGTTACAGCTGACTTCAGAGGAGCACGGCTCTTGTACAGTTTTCTGATAGAAACTATAATGCAATCTCTGGGCTAAGAAAGTACCTAAACTGGGCTTGGCTTCAAATACACATTTATATCCCAAAGTCTTCAACTTTGGCTGCTATGTGTGTGCATAGCCAAAAGAAAACTATCAACTACAGGCATGGCACAACGGTATCTCCCTTCTCCACTTCACCCTGCTCCAAGCCTGCTAGTTGTTTGTCCTCCTTGTGGTCCCATTTTTTTTTTTCTATTTTTACTGCTGTTTCTGCAACACTTTTTTTTTACCCAGACTTCCAAAAAGCTTCATTTGCTACCCAAAAGAAGAGAACTCACTGTACCTGAGTTAGGACTACACGTGAACTGTTGTGTGGTTATCCGAATACTTTTCCCAGGTCAAAATTAAAACATAATGCATCACTCCCACCATTTAGAAAATAAAGCATTAATTTTGCTCATACCAAGGAATCTGATGGTCCTGCGCACCAGTGGATTTATATAACAACAGTCTCCAGTTAATATTGTTTTTTCTTGGTTTTCAAAATCCTTTGTAGCTATCTGTAGACAAAACACTGCAGTTTCTCCAACGATAATCTTAGGGAAGCAGAAAAAAGGGAAGAGAAATGGTACATCAGATTACAGCAAGTAAAATGTACTAATATTACAGAGAAAGCTATCTCATTTTAAGGAAAAAAGACCAAACCAGCACAGAAGACAACATAAGTGAACCATGTTCTGTATGTTAATCTTCTTATGGGAGAAATATGCCTTGCTTTACTTTATTTGCATTAAAAGAAAATAAATTTCTATAATCAGGACTTGTAATCAATATAACATAACCTAGTTTTCAGGATAAGGGGAAAGAGATATAAATCTATTAGTTCAAGAACAACAGATCACATAATGCACAAGGTGTAGACCAAAGTAAAGGCCTAATCCTGGAAGATGCTGAACATTTCAGTTCCCACTCGGCTTTCACTGATACTCAGCACTTCACAGGGTTGAGCTCTAAATTCTGGACCAAGTCTGGGGCTGAGGGGGAAGGAGGCACAGGAAAAGAAATAAAAAAAGGAAAAAATAAAAATATCACAACAGAACTGCTAACATCAAAGGATTAGTTTGCCAGAAGGTACTTAACAGGGTTTGCTTCATATTTTGTCATCTAAGTTTATCAAGTCTGGCTTTAGCTTTGTTCCTCATGCCTGAACAAAGTGTCACCACTAATATTTTAACATTAAGCATGGCCTGTTTCACACTCATTACACCAAAACGAATAAAGTTCACATTTCTATAGATCATTCACATTACAGCAAGGAAGAAAAAAAAAAACAAAAAACTAAAAAAATAAAAATATAGATCTTGAATGTAAAGATGACCTTTAATTTACTCATGACAATTACGGTAAGGAGACTCAACAGCCAAAGCCATGCCTTAAGTGTATATCTATCAAAACCTGTGATACTGAAGCTTTATGGCAGGTAGCACAGGTATGGTCAAAAAGAGTAGAGCATTAGGGCCAAATACTGACCACTGTATTCCAACTTTGATTCACTGTGAGCCTTAAAGGCAAGGCTCTGCCACTCTTCTATATGAAAGTAGTAAAGCTTATTGACAGGTATATCACACTTTGATCAACAGGAATGAAGACCAGCAAATTGAAGTCTCCATACTACATAAATACAATAAATAATGCCATCAAATCTGATTAATTGCATAGGTTTTTACAAACCTTTGACCCAATAGGAAATTATAAGTGTTTTCATATATCACAATAGGTCTGAACAGTTCTACACACAGCATTGGCTTTCAAAAACACCTATGGATGATGTCTCACAAGCACAGTTGTCAACAGGAAGAATGCAATTAATGACCTTACGTAGTTATTTGTAGATCTACATAGATGACTTTAGGCTAAATTGTGACACACAGAGGGTGAAGTGCTTCTTGTAAACAATGTGGCACAAATAACAAAAATTACTGTGGTGGCAAGTGCATAAAAAGCAAAATTCAGTTTGTCACAGAAACAGCCATCATCTGTTAGTTTAGACTGGCTTCAGATCCTAGTGGAATTTTCAGATGAAACAGAAATTTCAAAACCTGATCTAACAATTATCTTCTTGCTAACGCAAGCGAATTTTTAACATACTGAAGTAACACATGATCAGTACACGCTTGAAATGTAACTCGACCTTGAATTCAAGTTCATAAAAATTATGACAACGATAAGGAGAATTCAGCCCAATGACCCCTAACAGTTCTTGGGAAAAGAAAGAAACAAAGAAACAAAGAAACAATTTTAATGTGATTCATAAAGGTGAGAACTGAAACACTAAGACTTTCACTATGTGTCACAGTAATTCCCTTGTTTCCTCTAGAATACTGAAACATCGAGGACTAGGCAACCTGAATACAGTCAGATTCTGTTAACTGGTTTGGGGATTTTTTTGCCCAGTCCAATACATTTCAGTAAAGCTATTGCAGATTTCCAATCTCTAGGAAAAAGCAGAATCAAATACAAGGGAAACACCTGTGATATACAGAGCAAAACATCTTCAAGAACACAAAGTGTGCCAGTAAGCTCAGCTCTCCAGATCTGAACAATCTTGGAATCTGCTGATCTAGGAATACAGGTTGTTGCTCTTGGCTGCAGGGAAGCTGGGGTCAGCCAATGGAAGAGCTGCTCATTCATTCATAGGAAAGGAGATCCTCACTCCCAGCAACCTGTCTTCATCAGCTGCATCTAGGTCCTTGCTGCTGGCAACAGTTTTTCCTTGTTACATTTCCTGTCTTTGATGGTGACCTGGATGAAGAAAAATCTCTGCTCCAACAATAGCAGGGAGCAGTGTTCAAGTTCTTAGCTGAACAAAACCAGCTTCAGAGTGGGTACGTAGGTGCAAGGGTCAGAACGATGCAGAACTCAGCCAAAGAAAAAGCTTTTGCTACACTAGTCCTAGTGCTTTGCCTTCAGAAGTAATCAGAGTGGGATATGTCATTGAATACAACACACATTCATCCCTATGCTCCTGTGACTTTGATAGAACCCTTCTGGAATTTGGCAATAAATACAGGTTCTGTATTTTTCTGTACTGGCAGCTCAGCCAAAGCTGTTCTCCTTCCTCCAGCCTTCAGCACAAGCACTGCTCATCTCAATAATCAGCCTATTGATGTTTCAAAGAATGGAAGGAAAATCTTTTTCTATCTCAGTAAGTCCCAGGAGAGATTCTATTTCCCAGTGCAATTCCATCCCCTTTTTCTCTCTGGCATCACTGGCAATAAGAAGCGGTACAGAGCGGAGAAAAGGGAGGGTGATGTCCCTGTTGCCCTTTACTACATGTCTGCATATTCCAGGAAGGAACAATTTCTGTATTCCCTCTGGCACAGGGACGACCGTTACCCCTTGCACTGCATATGCGAGTTGCAACCACTCAAGAATTGACATTTAAAATAACATAATTACTTGTGTACTTCTTGGCTAAGTCTTGGGGCAAAAAGTTTTTGGAATATTCCAAAACTGATAGTGAAGGACTGCAACTGAGAATCTGAAAGCTCTGACAACATAAATTTTTGGACAGAGCTACATGTGTTCAGATATAGAAATATAATTTGCAATGAAAAAAGTGAGGCTATTAGAAGTATCTTTCACCCTGTTTTAACAGGATCATACCTCTTTAGATCGCTGTACAGATTTCCTGAACAATAATGTATGTTAAAATTCTTAACTCACAGATATTTTAACAGCTGTTAAAAGCAGAGACCATCCCTGTGGCTGAGGAAACCTTTTGACATATAATTACAGCGTGTAAAGTATAAGGAAAAGAACAATTTTCACTTGACTAAAAATGGGAAGTGCCAGCTCTCTAATATTGTAAAAAACATATATAAAAATAATTTTCACAGTCCTCAGATAAAAATGCAGTGTACATAACTGTTACAAGAAGGAGCAAGACAAGAATGATTGTCCTATGGGCATCAGCTCAAGCTCTGACAGGTAGCGACTATGTCCTTGTTCCACTACGGCTTCCCTCTGTAACCTCCAGGCAGGCCCTTTGGCCTGGTTCACAGTATAAAGTCAACTAGGAGCAATACAAAATAAGTCACCCTACATAACAATATTTAACATCAATGCATACTTCAGAACTAGCATTTAGATCATCCTTTGTTTTCATGGAAGCATGGAAAAGAAATATTAACCCAGCAAAATCTGAATTACAGGAAAGGTTCTCATAACCATCTCCATGACAATCATATCCAGTCTGTGATGTGACAACCCATTTGACAGCCAGGAACAGAGTTTGGTAGGAGAGAGATCTAAAATTAATATTTCTCCTTGTTTCATCTCTCAGCTCCTGCTGAACTTAACTAACGTATTCTCATGGTGGTTTTGTACTAGTAATATATTTATTGCCAACCACCCAATACCTATCCCTTATTTTCTGCACAGGGTACTTGAAGCATTTAGCACACATTCCCTACAATGCAAATAAGTTCAGTTTTTTTTCCATATTAGTCATTTTTCTGAATCCAGGCAAGCTGTTCCTAGTTTTAGCACTGCATGTCAATTTAGAAATCTAATTTGTCCTTCCCAAACTCATCCATCCAGTATATCCTTATCTTGGTTCCAAATTCTGAGCTCTTTTTCAACTTGAAATGTCAAACCTGACTCATTCCAAATATTAGATCTACAGCAGCTCTGACCTTGTTGATTTTCCAGTAAGCTGACTCCATAAACACACTTTCCCTAGTGTCAGTTATGGTTTACAACAGCCAGCACCTATATAAATAAATTACCTTAAATCTGCAGTTCTGAAATGCTAATTAAGTTTATTTTATGGACTACCTTCTCATATATGACGTAACTCCATGTAAAAACCCAGGATCCGAGTAATAATTAAACATTAATTCGGATGACAAGATATCTGAGAGTATATTCATGCATTTAAATATGATAAATCCTGAAATTCAAGGCTGATAATCTCTGTTTGGGATTAGGAAAGAAATTTCAGTATATAAATTCATAGATCTTTCCAGCTAACACCTACTTCAGGGTATACAAATGTTCATGGAATATTTTATACGGGCCAGGGAACGTGGTAGAATACACGATTCCCTCCCTCTATGCCAATTCTCAGGGTTATAGCTACAGCAACCACTGAGATATACAAGTAAGAGTGAAAAGTAGTTATTGCATTAAAAAGACCACTAAGCACTTATGCATATTCTGAAGTTATCAAGTTAAAAAAACACTGTAATTTATCTTCTGACTTCTTTTCATTAATTGTATTTCTCTCATTTAGGCATGACTTGAACCCTAGCCAAGGCTTCTGTGAAACCATCTTCCAGACATAACACGGCAAGGGTTTGTCCCTCTGGGGAATGAGCATCTCAGGCAGTTCACAGCTCTGTTTTTCTCTCTAGAATGAACTTCCTTATCAGGCAGGAAGAGAAGCTGGGAAATGGAGCTAAAAATCTTGGGGATGATCTCTGTATCTTTAAGTAAGTTGTTATCATTTAAGTTGCATGGCCTCCTCATTCATTTCACTTCTGAGCTCCCACTTAAAGTGTGGGATAGATTTCCTTTTCAAAGGAAATGGCTTTCATAGACTTTTTGATCCTGCTCTTTTTCTTTACTTTTAGCAAGACCATGGGCTATTTCTGGCCTATTTCCCCTTTAAAAATGCGATCAACATACCACAGAGCATAATGGTCTCCAGAGTTCAGAAAATCTAGCTGCATAAACCTCAGTCCTTAGTGATGCTGTAGATAAGCTCCACTCTGCTTTAAGCTAAAATTGCTCTGTGAGGTGACAGCCCTGGCAGGAAAAGCAGCAACAGTATTTCCAGCAGTAGCAATTTCAAGTTCATTATGCAGAGCTTTCCCTTGAGGCCATTTTCTTTGTGTTTTTCTTGTTCTCATTGCTTCTTGCTTGCTTAAACTGACAGCAAATGCCCTGGTTGATTTTCACAGCAGCACATATTCTATAGTAAAAAGTGACCAGTAGTTTTGAAGAAAATTAAAAAAAAAAATCCTAGATAAATCTGTCTGCTGTTGATTAGATACAAAATATCCCCCTTGCATTCAGCATAGAGAAACAGGGCCACATTGCATAGCAGCTTCCGAAAGTCTGGCGAAAAGACATGAAAAGCAAATAACGTTTCTAGAGAAAGATGTGCGGGGGGGGGGGAAGAAATCACACACAAAAAAAACCCCACTCAGCATTTTTTCCCAGTAAATTTTGTTTTAAAGATACATACTCTCAATTTTTTTATAAAAGTATCAACATTTTAATAGGGTTCTTGGTCTATATTTTATCATGGCTATTCAGGAAAGAGAAACAGCAGTATAAGTTTATATATCTAATAGCTAAATATTAGCTGCCTTACTTCTCTCTAGTGCAGAGTATAGCTACACACTATTAAATACTAACGTTGCTTCTGACAGGGACAAATATTTTTTACTGCTCTTTGGAATACATTGTACACAAAGTATGTAACAGTGGCAAAGGTTGCTCACTTCATGAAGACTTTATTGCTATTTGAAAACAAGAGGCACATAATAACCAAGCACTTACAACCAGGGTGCTTCGAAAGATCCCCATGAGCACATAATCACAGAGACATGGCCAACTTCATCATTCACTGAATTATCTTCATTCATTACTTTACCATATGACAGAAAAAAAAATAGTGAAATATTTTTAAGTACAGTGTCTTTAAAAGCTTCCTCTTTTTCCCCCCTTCTTTTCCCTTTTTTGCCTGAGCAACTGATGGTGCAGGCAAACGGCATCTCCTCTAGAGCCCACCTGTGTTACCCAAGGGGCAGAGCCTCTGCACGGCAGCATGCTGGCACCAGGGCTGGAACCACACACTGCCAGAGCAAAACCTGGTTATGTAAAAGATCGTTTTGAGAAAGAGTTACCAGGAGCCCGTTATGTAGAGTGTAACTCAGAGAAGGGCCTTGTGCCATCATCACGGAGGGCCAGAGCACGAGCCCTGGCGTGTGACAGCAGGTCCTGCATTCGATGCTCTGCGACAGAAGACGAGGGTTGAGCAAACAGTCCCCCGAGGCGCACCAGCCCTGCCAGGCTCTGCCTTCACAGGAACATTCCCTCTGTATTCAACCTGCTTTACCCACTGCATTTGGCATTACACCATCCCCTGCTTAGGTCTACAAAACCACTGCAAGATTAAGAGTATCCAGCTGCTCCGCACTGCAGTTCTCTGGGGGATTAGAAATGGCCAGGACAGCAGGAACACAAGCTCAGTGATGCTAACACGGCAGTCTGGAGGCCAAGTCAATGTCTGGCACCTGGCTCCAGAGCGATCTCACTGCTGGTGCTGTCACAACACTGAGACAAGTGTTCTTGGCAAACACATTCCAAGAGGTAGTCGATAACATACTTCGGTGAGAGGTCTTTTGCCCATGCACCAAGCTTTTCTAACTTTAAAAAATTAACACACAAAAGCTAGAAAAAAAAAAAAAATAGAGAAAATTCTTGACATCTAAATAAAGCAGTAATTTTGATCTGAAAATGGTGAGGGGAAGAGAAGAGAATTCATTCAAAACTGCCTTCTAAAAGTATCCATTCACATTTTAAAAGGCAAAGTTACTTCAAGCTGAAATACTCCAGATAAGGTTCTCATAACAGGGAATTCATACAGGTTTTAAGTTGTTCTCATTTCCTTTTTGCAAAAACGATGATGCCATAATCCAGTTTCCAAGTTCCACACTTCACTCTACAAACAAACCTGTTAGAAAGCTAGGTTGTAATACGACCAGAGATCAACTAATTTTAGTCTCCAGATCTCCGACTGATACCTGAAAAAGGTGGTTGTTAAATGTAATTATTTCATTAGGGATTTTGAAAAAGAACTTTACATCACTTTTTTCCTTTCTCAGGTGCTTAGCTTCAACCTTTATAATACCATAATATTTGTGAAGGAAAAACAAAATGTCCAAAGTCCTACCATTTATCTTCCCTATGAGAAGATGAATTCCTGAGAGCATGTTCAGTTCTGCACTCAGCTGTATCAAGGAAGCCTTCTACTGCATTGCAAGTGACACGTGCAAAAGACTGCGGTTCCCTATGGCCTGGCCCTGGTAAACACCTTTGTTTCTTGCCTGTCCAAGAAAACAGTATTTGTTCTGTCTGTTGAGGGAGATCGATTTCTTAACCCTTCTGTGCATGTTGCAAACATTATTACTTGATGAACACAATATCAATGTTCATGATACCCACCCATACCAATGACCATTTCCAACAGCAATGTTACTTTACTCTTTAAACCTTAGGTGATCTACACAACTGCACTTTTCTACCCAGGAAATTCAAACATAATTCAACTTAAATGGTCTTTCATCCTTGTTTGAATAAAAACTGATCACATAAAAGGCATCTCTTAAAGATTCTGGTCACAAAGTAGTGGTTTTACAGTCAGTATATGATGGAAGCCACCTGTTCTCAGAGCAAGGAGAATATCTGAATTTCCTGCTTTTCACCCTGTCTTGCACGAAAACACACACACATAATTTGTTTTTATTTGTGTTTGTTACTGTCAATTACTTTTTGATTCATAATGATAAATTTAAACAGACAGCTCAGTAAAACGATCCTATACCTTTTTAATTAAAAATTATCTGCATAATAAAACAGCTTTCTTTGAAAGCATGTATCTAGTTTCTAGTATCTAGTTTAACTCCTGTTATAATGGCCTCTGTAGATGCATCTCTTCCTTTACAATTAGCTTAAGCTACAGTATTACTGCCAACCCATCAAATACACTACAGTCATTATCTTTTTCCAGGTGAAATCAAAGGTTACATCTCCACTAAATTCAACAGGGGCTGAATTAGTCATGAATGTCTATGGCAAAGCGGGGAAATGGATCTTAGTTATGAAGATAACGAAACTAGGAAGCCAAATCAATTTCACAGGGAAATAGTACTAAATACTTAGGAAAGAAGTTTAACAGGTCAGATGAATTAGATAATGCCCACTCCTGAGCATATTACCTTACAGTAATTCTTCTTATATGATACTTCATAGTCTTCACATTGTAAGCAAGTACTGCAAAGGACCCGGGTATCACTAAAAATTAGTTAAAAACATTTTAAAAGCCATTGCATGGAAAGCATCGGATCTAGAACTATGACTTTATTCTGAGCTGTCTCATATCAAAGCTACTTGTGTATATTTTATACATTCAGCATAAAGCTAGCAGTAAAACTAGAGAGCAACAAACCCTGACAGCATTAAGCCACATTTCTAGTGTCTGTGAAAGCCAGGAAACAAATGACTAAATAAAAGCTTCCAAAGTAGAGACTGCAACTTGTATTGACACTTCAGTGACAGAGGCAGATCAAATGAAACCATGGCTCTATCAAAGTCAACTTGTGAAGCTCCATTGACTCTAGGCAGACCCATGATATTACTCCCAGGATGGTCACTAGAGATGGTGATCAGCGAGAAACACCAGAGAGAGATCAGAAGTCCCTCCTGCAGACACCCCCAAACAAATAGCAAGCCCAGATACAAAACAATGTGTGACCATTCACCTGCATCTCTTTCCTCAGATTTGAAAGCTGTAATTTCACAGTGTGCAATTATTTCTCCTTAAGAATGTTATTACAATAAATTAATACACTGAAGTGATGTTTATTAGAAACAGAATCTTAATGAAGGCATAGAAGTGGGAGCAGAGAACTGTTTATGAGCATCAGAAGTTTTAATAATTGCTTACCTCTTAACAATGCAACAGTAGGGAATTAGCCAGCAAGCTCTTTCACAGAACATTGCATAGCAGTACCACATCCCATTTGTCTTTATTTGATACATGTACATGTAGAAACACTGCTTCAATAATGATACTGCATATCCTGTAGATCAAATATAGGGCATTTACTTTAAGGTTTTCTGCAAATACGATTTGCACCACTACTGTCACTCTCTGAACTCTGCTACACAATGTCTATTTTACTGCTCTGGCCACAAATCCAGATGGCTGCAGATGTGCAGCTGGCAACACTATGTTGTCTGACCCTGTTCGGGAGTTTGCACAATGCAGTGCTTGAATGAAGAGGAAGTCCCAAGTGCCCTCATTAGCACAGCAGCCAATGAGCTGAAACAGGAGCAGCAAGAGTGGGGAATTTCAGCAAAAATTTCCTAGTACAGGAAATGCCTACAAGACAGAGGGGAGATTGTATACTTTGCTGTGAAGACAGCAGAGCATAAAAACAGCTCTTTTAGGCATGCAATGGTATTCTGAAAACTAATTGCGAAGTCTCCAGGCCAAAGTAAGCCCAGCTACTCTTCTTTAATATGTGCTTGTATCTCCTTCCAGTGATAAAATAGGGCATAATGGTTTACCTTAAAAAGAATCACCTCCTTTGCATAGAACTGTAAAATAACAGTAAACATGTTGCTGGCTTTATCAAATATCTTCAAAAAAGCTCAAGTGGTGAGAGAAGTGTTTTAAGGATGAATGAGTCTATTTAGATCTTATGAAGCTTTGACACGGGGTGTCTTCCAGGCAGACTTGATAAGAGCTGCCATTTGGTCTCCTCTGAGAAGAAAATAAAGGGGTGTTAGATAAAATATGTAACTGTTATGTAAATGTACATACATATATTGTGGTTTTAATCAGTGATGGGTGTAATCTCTCATTTAAGCAACTTAAGATACTACTAGAAAGAGAAGTTCAAAGCATGCTGTGTTGAATGGTGCTTTCACACATTCAATGATATGTTAACCTTTTTAGGCATTCTGGTGTGGTAAACACAGTACTTTTTGCCCTTGGCATTCAAGGTTAAAAACACATGTGAACTAAACTATGGATACAAATCAACCATCTAAGCATGAGTATTTTCTGGCAGCACATCGTGCATACACACTTCCATATGTAAATATCTTGAAGTTTTTTAAAGAAAGTCTCTGTTTTATGATTTCCTTCTGCTTTTCATCATACAAGAATTTCAACCAATTCATAAATACAAGGAATACTGAATAAAACTGGAATGCTGACACCGAAAATGAATGTGGTTCCCTAAAAAGATTCTATCAGCACCACGCTCATTCGCATATACTACTCCATCTCAGGAAAGCCTTGCTATTTCAAGTAGCACTGAAGCATGCGATTAAATCCCACCAATACCACGATAATTCATTAACAACCAGTACATACCTAGCTCTTGTATAATTCTTTTCATGCACAGATCTCCCAGTGCTTTACAGAGAAGCCTAGTATCACAATTACCGTGACAGCCAGGCAGTAAAGGCTAAAGGTATATCCTCCTTGGGTGGCCAGATCCTTTTATCAAAGCAAAGCCTGATAAAGCTCACAACCCAGCTCCAGACATTCGTTCTGCCAGCTGCACATGTGCATGAGGTGCTTATATACACCAAGGTCAGTCTGTCTAAAAGTCTCACCTGCCTTTGCTAAACGCTCTGGAAAGAAGCCCCGTGACTGAATGAAGCACTGACTTCTGTCAAGCGTGAGCACAAGCGTGGCAAAGTGAAAGCCATCATAACAGCTGGACTGTCCCCACCATCGCTCACACAAGTGCGCTCGAGGCGTACGGTACAGTGCAGCACCAGCTTCTCATTCCTCCCTCAGGCCTCTCAGACGCTCACACTCACATCTGTGCAGTCTGAATGCACAAAGGCAGCAAAATCAAGCCTGGCCTCATGACAGAGCCCAGATACACCCCAACAGGTCCAAGGACCCCCCCACAGGAACAGGAGAGGCAGAAACTGAGCAGCCAAGAGGCACTGGACACCACGCTAAATCTATGTAAGTATGATCAAACTACTAATAAATATGCACTGAAACATGGGCATCTCCACACATTGTTCTGCATAGAGGTGAACCTATGCACAGAGCCACACATTTCTGCAAATGGAGAGGTCAGACTTCAGACATCAGCCAGGAGCAGTGTGACCGTATGAGGTCTCCACTTGTCCGCAGAGACATGTTACAGGCAGCCTGTGCACCCATTCTGTAAAAATCCAAAAAAGTAGCATGTATTGGCCTAAGTCTTAATTAAAGCTGGTCAAGCTCAAATACTTCACCTTGTGCTCCCCGCAGGCTGCAAGTTGCACATGGTTGGTTACGGCAGCTCAGCTGACCCGTGATTAACAAATCTTTAAGCAGAATTAATTCAGTCACGTCTGAGCCCTAAATTGCTATGGACATGTCACAGAAATCCCTATTGCTACCCAAAATAACTGTAGTGGGAAGCTGAGTTCCACTTACTGTTTTCTAATCTTTAATACTTGATTTACAAAGAGGGAAAGTACAAATTGACCAAATAAAGTCCTTATAATATTATTCAGAGTTTGAATGACAAAAAAAAAAAAAATATTAAAAAAATGTATGACTCAGGTCCCTTTTAAAGACCGCATGGAGCCTCCCAGCCTAAAACAACAGGTGTTTCCAAATGCTAGGTAGAGAAAGAAGAAAGAATCAGAACAGCAGGATACTGTTGCGCTGACTTCTGCTCCTGAGAGGGTTTTTAAATTATTATTATTTAGAAAACAAACAAAAAAAAAAAATCTAGTTTAGGAATTAATGCCTTCATACATACTCCTTAACCCTGTGTGGGTCACAGGCAAGAAGTAATATCTGCAGAGAAAGAAAAACGCTATTTGTAAATAAGAAAAACCTTAAAATATAGCTATATTGCAATTATAATTAGTTGTACATTAGTAAGTATATAAGGTTAATGAAATTTTCATATAATGTATAATAATTACAATGGATAATTACGATACATTTATACAAGACATGCAAAATTACAGGTAACAGCGTACATTGTCAAGAATGATAAGCAGAAGTGAAATCCACAGCCTCCTGAGTTTTCACTCAGTAGAACCAGAGGGTTTTTTTATCATGCCTCATAAGCCAGGAAATGGCATCCAGGATGGAGAGTCTATTTTGAAGTGGTACCAAACAATTTATTGGATTAATAGCAGATTAACAAAAAAAAAAAAAAAATCTTAATATCTATATAGTGATTTTTCTACTAGATATTTCTTAGTGCTTTACATTAAAAATAAACATATTCCCACCTGCAAGTGAATAGAAGTGATCTCAGTAAAGCTAGCTTGCTGATCAGAGACAGCAAGTGCTAGAACTTGTGCTTTCCTAATCCTTCTCCAATACCATGTTCGCTGTACTATGCATAAATACTAAGGACTAGCATGTTCACAGTGGATAAGCACCATTACAACAGCATGTCACATGTACATGTCTTCTAAATACTATAGATACGGTATATCCTGCTCAGCTAGACTTTTTATTTGCAATCTATGAGGTACCACACCTCAGCTAAATAAGAACCACTTATGATGAAAGCTGGGCCATTGCTGAGTTCAATGTATCTGAGGGATGCTTCAAGAGCATTGTAAAGCTTTTTAAATGCCACACTGCTTTTTAGGCTGAAAAACACAGCTAAAGCTACTTACAATTCTACTTTGGCTGTCATTTATTACGCATCATATGGACACTTGTGTCCTCAATCCTGCATGATGCACAATGACCAAGAATTGTTTGGTTGAGAAACTGATTATTACTTCAAGCCTACTATTTTAGATTACCAACAACGCATACAAATCCCTAATCGCATTGGATCAGTTGGATTAACAATTTCTCACTTAAACATAAGTGCATCATTTATAGGGCAAGCAGGCATTCAGCTGTTGCAAACAGAACGCTGTCTGCCTTGTTCACATCTGCTTGCCACTTTACTTCCAGAGAGCCCATCAAGGGATGAAGCATATGGCCCTGATATTGTTAGTGTTTGTAAATAGCATGCATAGCAAGCACAGCAGAAATTACACATTCAATTGCAAGCACAAACATAACTTCTGCAGGTACTGTTCATGTAAGCCACCACAGCACAAGAGGAAGACAGCTAGATAAAGAAGAATTCCCAAGAAAAACCACAATAGTTCTGAATCTTTTGTTGTTTTTCCTGGTTACAGCTCTGTCAGATTAGTGGTTTTATGCTGGGATAAAAACAGCATCAGACTATCAAACCATGTATTTGTCTTGCTATGTGTCCCAACAGGCCCATACTGACATCTGGCACAGAAAGTTACTGCAGACTTTAACACTGTGATTTATTTTTTATTATTAAGTAAAGTTGCAATGCAATTTTACTTTCACAGAGGAAGAGCATGACATAAATTGTGCCTTAGCTTTAACACTTTAACATCTCCTGCTGGCATTCCCCCCTTCCAAAAAAAAAGTGGCTCTCTGAAGTCCCCAGCATTTGCACATTAAAACCAAACAAACAAAACAGTATTTTTTACATGTCTTTCTTCTCACCTGCCCCTTAATGCCAGAATAGCAAAAGACCAACTACCAAGAAAAAGCAGTTGCAGCT
The DNA here is from genome assembly GCF_036013475.1 of Columba livia. Lineage (NCBI taxonomy): Eukaryota > Metazoa > Chordata > Aves > Columbiformes > Columbidae > Columba > Columba livia. The sequence goes on along the minus strand of NC_088609.1, from coordinate 22,566,446 downwards.
GTGCACACAGGTTGAAACAATTGTGAAGACAGAGACCAAATGGGCTCTTCAAGAAAAACATGATCACAGAGTATAAACGAGGTATTCTGGCAATTCCTTCTTCATGTAAAGTCTTAAGAGCCATCAAATGTGCCGAAGAGAAAAGGACACATATATGAGTTTTAGCTAACCAAAGATATTCCAGGATTATTGAAACAGGTCACATATCAAAAAGCTAAATAGAGTTTCTCATACAAGTAAAACCAGGATAAATTTAGTCTACCCAATTCATACAAGTCTAGACGTACAATTCAAATGTTCTGTTGCATTACCATTGTAATTTAAAAAAACACGTTGGGAGATGTTCCAGTATTGCAGCTAGTTACCTAGCAAAAAGGCTTTACTGCTCCAAAAAGAGCACGAGGACAGACTGAACACTTTGCTGGGTGATTCCTCTAACTACCTCTAGAACATGTACCTAAAAATGAACACTTGAATACCTCACTACACATTCTTAGAATTTTTCACCCTGTAACAAAGAGGTGCTGGCAACTGTGCATCTTCGAATTATTTATCAAGTTTCCTTGATTTCTTTCTGGCAGAACTGTCAAAACAGCTTAATGTCCTTCAGGGTGCAGAGAGGCCACTTCTCGTTTGAGTAGCAGAGTGGGAGAAAACTCTGCTCGATCCTGACCCTGTGCTCTAGTACCAAAGTGTCCATAGTCACTTTGTCTAAAGTGACTTGGTACCAACCATGAAGTAGAAAAATAATCAGTCTAAAATAGATGGAAGAAACATTTGTGAAGGTAGTGCTTTTTTCTGACAAAGGTCAGGAGTGAAAAGCACCTAGAGTTCTCAACTATGAGGTAAATGTAGAGATTCTTGGCAAATTCACAGAAAAGAATTCCAGAAATATTTATTTTTCAGAACTTTAAATTGTTTTTCCTTAAGTTATAAGCAACACATAACAGAAATGGATCACAATCCAGCAGCCTTTTTCAGGTACAGCACTAAGTTTTATCAGAGTACAACAGTTTCACTGAACCACAGGTTAACTAAAAGCTGTTCTAACAAGAGCATTTTGAAAACTCAATCTGATGGAATCCAATCAGTCCCTGATGCCACAGCACATGGAATCATAGGTACCAAAAGGAAAAGAGGGACCAGCAAGTTCAAAAAGGAAGAGTGAAATAGGAGCAAGTCCAATCACATCAGCTGGGAGCTATAAGCTGGACACAAGCAGCGCGTCTCCTTCAGGTCTCTGCATATCTTTCAACTACTCTCAAACTGCTTAGACCTGGAACCACCACATCAACAGAGACATCAAACGAAGGGAATCTTATAAAATCTTTGCTGATCCTTCAAAAGGTAACTTCTCTTTCTCATTATTCACAAAATGATCTTGTTTTTTCTTAAAGCATCAGAGTACAGTAAATTTGATACGTGGTCTTCCATCTCTCACTTTACAGTCTTTTTGTCAGGTTTCAAAATTCCTTCCTCAAATGCTCATAAAGTAGAAAGTTACTGACTAAAGCTAATCTGAAGGCAGAATGCCTGATTCTTAACATCCATTCCTTGTTTGGGATTCATCCAGTCTACAAAAAAAAAAAAAAAGCAACAAACACAACAACAACAACCACCAAACAAGCAGAATACAATACCTCATGTCTGAATGGCAGATATTTTTTCCATGATATTAAGAGGATTATTCTAAAACAAATTAGGCTTTAATTGGTTTACAGGGGAAATTATGAATATGCTAGGAATTCATGTAGGCAAACAGAACAGTGTATATTTTATGTGTAAGTGCTGTAATCATCCGCTTGTTACTTGGAAATAAAAACAAACATTTGCATAATAAAATTGTTTACACATCGTAATGAAAGTGTGTCACTATCTCCTCCTGGGTTTTATACAACAGTCATTGTACATCTTAGGTCCAATACTTTGAGTGTTACACCCATTGTTGGTTAAACATTTTTGACATTTTATGTAATCCATATTAGTATGTGGACTCATTAAAAGAATCCTTGAGTGCAGTTAATAGTATTTTAGAGCGGTAAAAATTATTAAGATCTACCAGACAGAAATAATGCAGAACTGTTCCCTCTATAGATTCTGAAAACATAAGACACTAGCCTCACAGCTCTACAAATCACTTCTACTGGAAGCTAAAGGATTAGACTGACGTGTATTTCCCAAGCTACATCTGTCATAACAAGTCTAAAAAAGCAACCAGCCCACTGAGCAAGAACTGGCACTTTGGGAAATGGCTTAAATAGCACTGAGCTCTCAACAAGCACTTTTATGCTTATTACATATTTGAAGAGACTTAAATCAAGAGTGTACTTCTTGACACCTTTGTATTCGACTTAAAGATAAAAATTAAAAAAAAAAAAAAGAAAAAGAAAAAGTTTATTGACAGTTCCTCAGTGTGCTGGAGATTTCTGGATATTAGTGCTATAGACAGTACAAAGACGGGAGGGCAGAGCCAGCAGTACTCTTTCAAAGTTGAGCCACAAAGCCATATGGGAGGAGGAAGAACGGAGCACACGGGGACACCACCTCTGGGGGGGTCTCTTTCTTTCGTCACAGAATCTCACACTTTGGGCACCTGCATTCTTCTGATTGCAATTTCAACCTCATCTTCACATTGTAGAAGATTTTCCTGTTAGTCTACCTAATGTTCTTTATGTAAACACATCTACTCACTCAGGCACTACTTTACCTGTGCCTAAAGGTATGACTTAGGAGACCTTCCACAAAAAATACTCTAACCCTGGAATGGGCCGTATATTTTGTTATACGTTAAGCTGCAGTTGTTTTCAGCCTTTTTTAAAAACAAAACCAAACAAATCCAAACACTTGGGCCCCCAAAATTCTCCAGTGGAAGAACTCATAAACTACATATTTAACAGGTAAGAAAAAGTGCATACATTCTTTAGCAATAATCCATCATAAAATACAGAAAACCAATGTTGCAATGTATCCTGCTTCATTTAGTGGAACCTAAATAGAAGCTGGGAAAGGAAGAAGTTCTTATCCTACAGAACAGCTGCTGGATTCCTCTATAGGTTAGCTACAATTGCTGTTAAACCTATGAATCAAAGAATGGTGTGAGTTGGAAGGGACCTTAAAGATCATCTAATTCCAGCCCACTGCCATGGGTGGATGCTTTCCACTAGCCCAGACTGCTCAAAGGTCTATCCAACCTGGCCCTGAACACTTCCAGGGAGGGAAGTGTTAGTAGCTGCTGCCTGACCTAGGAGATACTGTAGAATAGAATAAGCTCACCTGGAAGGGACCTACGATGATCATCTAGTCACCAATGATCATCTGCCCGATCACTTCAGAGCTGACCAAAAACTTGGTTAATACGATGTAAATGCTTGACCAAAGAATGTAGATACACAAACCACATAAGTCTCAAGTGCAAAATACAAAACCCCCTTCCTTCAGTCACCATTTCCCTTTCCCATACCAGAGCACATGCCAGTCAAGCACTACAGGAGAGCAAGCGGCCTCTGCTTCTGCCCCAGGACTCCCCTTTCCACATCAGACTCCTGAGGAGCTGTGACCTGACAGCCAGCAGCATCTGTGCTTGGATGGCACGGGGGCAGATGGACTCAGGAAAGGATATGTGGCAGCAGTGCTGCACCAGGGCTACAGGAATGTATTAGTAGGAAGTAGCATTTTCACAACTAACCCAAAAGTTTCCAGGACTAACATAATGCCCATAGGTATATCCCTTGCAAATGACCCAGCTCATTATTTACATTTCAGCACATGCATGTTGCCGCCCTGTGACGAGACACTCAGCTCCACCACATGGCTGGAACTCAGGTCTGCTGCTGCAGCTCTGATGTGGCACAGGAGTTTTGGAAGAGCAGCTGCAGGACAGCCTCACAGCAGCAAGAGACTCACTGTCAATGTGATGCTCACCAAGGCAGATCCAGCTACCAGGACTTTACTTTACAGTTTTCTAATAGCAGGCATGTGGAAAGGGGAAAGTCACTGGAAGAACTCGTTCTCTGATTTTAGAGCAACTTCATTAAAACTTAATGCAGTGTAGCCATTGATTGGGTCACATTAAGAGTACTCCAGTTATTAAGAGAACTTCAGTTACCTTGAAGCACTGTATGGCTCCAGTTCAACAAGTCCCATCCCTCAAAATAAAACCAGTTACTGTGAACACCAAGGTAAAGTCTCTTTGTTGCTCTACCTCAAAACTCCAGAAATGGTATTAGCCCCACAAAATGAAATAACAGAAGGAAAAAAAAAACAAACCCAAAACCTCTCACAAATCATAGTATTTAATAAACTATATTCCATGACAATAGTGATTACAGGGGGGAAAAAAAAATATAATTTCATTCACAGAAGTTGCTTTGTTGAAGAAATATTACTTTCACCACTTCTTTCAATGAAAAGAACAAGCAAAGGCAATGTTCATACCATACACAACTGAGCAAGAGCTATCCCATGTAAACACTAAGTCCAGGAAGATTTTCCAAGGAGAATCAGAACTGAATTCTATCTGAAGGCTGAAAAATGTTGCCTCTATTTAATAATGTTAATGATTATACTTAATGTTGTTGAAATAATGAGACTGACATTCCCAGGAGCTGAATTCTCCATTTAATAAAATAAAATAAAAAAAAAAAGCAACATGGGCAGCTGCAATGTGGTTTTCCATGCCCTGACCTCCCAATGAATGTGATTTGCCTGAAAGACTGGTGACTGGGACAGGAAGCAAGCTTAAATATTATTAAATTCTATTATTAGCTTTTTGGCAAAGCTAATTAAAAGACTGCCAACCCAAAATGTCACGGTGATTTCTCTGACGTAATCATCTAGCACCCAGGAAATGAATGGAAGCTACCAATCAATTTTGCTGACACACATTAGGAAAAAGAGATGCTCATCATGAATACCTGACATAATCTTTATAACCTCCTGAGCCAAACAAAAGAAACAGAATTAAAAGCAAAACAGACACCACATGCAAACAACAGAAAAATATCACTAACAAAAACACCCCTTAAAAATCTCAACAGCATTTGGCGGTTCTGAAGAGCAAACAAGTAAACTGATAAATAAAATGGTCAACTAACTGATGTTAAAATAAAAAGGAAAATTAAAGCAAAAGGCTACATAACATCTTTTGCCAAATGATGTAGTTCCATCTGCAAGAAAAAAAAAAAAAAAAAAGGTCTTAAATAGTAAGGTTGAGCCTGACCATGAGGTTTTAGGTTGGATACCATCTGAGACCTCATGGTACTACAATGCAGAAGAGAATTGTGTACAGGATTACCATAGTATCACCTTGATGAAGCCTTCTGTTCTAATACTTTTATATTTTCCTGAAGAGGAATTAATCTGTGAAACTACTAATATCTTAAGAGGCCTCTTTCTATTGCAGGTATTTGAGGTTTTGTTTTGTTTTGTTTTTATTCCAGTGCTTACAGTTGATTAAAATAAAGTCTTCACAGGGAGTTTCTGCACGTGTAACTTTGCATACACCCAGTAAATCTACACATAATCCATCCCCAATGGTTAAACACTCCCATCTCATTCCCTCTGTTTTAGCTCCATAGTATGGTCAGGGATTATTAAATTATGCCCATGCCCTTGTTATCTGACAATGCAAATACTACATTCAACAACTTGAAGGGAAGACAACTCTTAGCTGTTTTCCAAAAAACCCAAAGTAAATCAATGAAATAAATCTCATTTTAGATACATCTATCTAAACCTGACTGACAGACGACCACATTCAATTAGAGACACATAGGTTTAATTTGCACATACATCAGCAATTGTGACATACGGAGACAACTAAATCAAGCAGAACTGCTCTCTGCTCCTTACACATATGATTTTACTTTCAAAAAAAAAGAAATTGACAGGGGGGTTTTCTAATTGGTACTGGGTAAAATAGGATTGAGTGGTTGCTAACAAGCAGGTTTCCCTCAAGTAGCCCATCTACCCGCAACCAACAAACGTTTCGAAAAATAGAAGATTATTTTTACCGAAAGGAGTCGAACGGGGCTTGCAATACAGGCACTAGCGGTTACATAAAGCAGTGCTAAAAATAAACTTCAGAGGCGCGGGGCGAGCAGCGGCAGGGGCCGGGGTCGGGCCCGACTGCGCTGCCCACCGGAGCGCGCGGGGCCGAGCTGCAGCGCCGGGAGCATGGAGGGTCCCTGCCCGCCGGGCCCACCCCAGAGCCACCCGCCCGCGGCGCGGCCCGCCCCAACAAGTTGCCAGAGTGGGGGCGCGGGCTGACCCCGCTTGCTTACCACCAGCACGGGCACGCCTGCGGTCAGCGAGTAGAGCAGCACCGGGGGCACGGCGCTGCGGTCCTCCGGGCCCGGGTAGGGCTTTCGGTACGCGCCCTCGTAGCAGAAGAAGCCTTGCACGTTGACCGCAAAGGTGTCCGTGTACTCGAAATAATAAGCCAGCATCACGGTCCCAGCCATGATCACCATCTGGAAGTAAAGCATGCTGGTGAGCGGAGAGGGCACTCGCATGTACGTGGGCTCCGGCGGCCGCGGCAGCCCCCCTTCCCGGCGGCGCGCTCCGCCCGCTCCCCGGCGGCATCCACCGCGGGCGGAGGCGGCTCGGCGGCGGCCGGCAGCGCGGGCAGGCCCGCGGGGCGGGGAGGGCAGGGCAGGCGGGGCCCGGCCCGCCGCTCCGGTACCGGCTCCAGCGCGGACGCCGGCTCGTGCAGCGGGCGGAGCGCGGCGGAGAGGGGGCGGCTCCGCCCCGCCCCACCCGGGAGCAGCCGCCGCGCCGGACCCCGGCCCCGGCGGGGAGGAGGACGGGGACTGGGGAAGGCTCTGTACCGGCTGCGAAGGCCGATTTGAAAGTACCCCGGTCCCGGACGGCTCCCACGGCACGGCCGCGCGACCGTGATTAGTGAGTGAACCCGCCCTGCCGCCTCCTTTCTCTGCACCGACTACACACACACACCTGTACGACGGGCGTGTGCGGGCAGGGGAGCTCCCGGACCTGCCCGCCGCCCCGCCCCGTCCCTTCCCGTCCCCGCACGGAGCCGCCGGGAAGCGGCGAGCTCTGGGCACTGTGCGATTCGGCGGTGCCTCCCGCACAGCCCGCAACCACAGCTCAGACGTGTCCGGGCAGACAAACGGGGCACCGCTATTTGCCGGGTGGTAAAGGCTGCGGAATGTAGATACATCCTCTTCTGTATGTGGATAGCTATTAAAGTAATTAACGTTTAAAACTTTCATTTAATATATACAAAGAAAGTAGGCAGCTGGACACGATGGTGTCCTCGCCCAAGGAACATCCCAGAGTGAGAGTCTGCTCTAGTGCCAGGAGAAATCATATATACACGAACACAAGAGTCTCACTTAAAAATACATATATAGCACAAATACATACACTTAAGAATAGATGAGTGTGCCCAATGCTTGTACAGATTCACCCGTATGCGATCTCTACTCTGGATTCCCAAAACCAACAGACAAAAAGTTACTTAAAGGTACTCCCCTCTGCCCCAAAATGTTACATGGCCAGGAAACAGTCTATAAAGGGACACCATAGCCTTAAAGATTCCACTTGGCTTAGTTAGTAAAAGCTGTTAGAAATAAAAAATGAGATTTGATCATCCTGTTTTATAATGTGTGATCATTCTTCTAGCATTCTACTTTGGCTTTAACTGTTCCGTTTCCTCCCCTTTCTGGAGAATTTTGTTCATATTCAGTGATGTTAGTCTCTGTGCATTTATTTTTAATCAGCCCTTGAAGAACACACTCTTCATGCCTGGATTCCACATCCAGTCTATTTTTATGTGTTCTTAACATACTCCCCAGAAGAATCTAAATCATATCATTCACATTGCACTCACCAGACTTAGCTGGAAAGCTCCCTACCTTTGTGAAAAATATGTAGTGAGACATGAGACATCTTGTGGTGAATTCTACCTAGCACAGAGTTTATTTTCCCCATTTCTTTTGCACAGTCCAATATCCATCACCATACACATAAAAAGCTTAATTTCACCCTGGAGCTTGCATACAAATACTTCCATTGTTAGGATATAAGGCCTGAGCCAAAGACTAAAGTGAATAGCAGGACTGCAATGAACACTAGACTCAGCTCTTCAGCTCTATTTGAGTGGATGGCCCAGAGAAACATGGTGGCATATTTGTTTAAAAAAATTGAACTGGAGAAAATTAAGGTTTTTCTAGTAAGCAGCTAATAAAATACTCCTGTATTTTGCTATTACAAGCTAACCTCTACTTATAGATATACCAATGGAGCTATTGCATATAGGAATTAGGGGATATAAAAAGCCCTGGTTTTACAAAACTGTTTTGAAGCTACTATCAGCTCTGAAGCATATTGGATCATACATTTTTTGAAAGAACTTCCACAGGCCACATAGTCCAACCACCTGCTCAATATAGGTCCCATTAGGTCAGGTTGCTTGTTCCAGTCAACTGTTAAGTATGCCAAAGGATGCAGATTCCACAGCCACTCCAGACAACCTGTGCCAGTGACCAGCTACCGACATCTGAAACATTTTATCCTTATAGTAAGCCAGAATTTTCTGTGTTCCATCCCAGGCCTGCTGCCTGTTCTTCTGTCACTGGGAACCTGGAAAGAAGAATCTGACTCTCCCTTTCCTACACCCCACCATGAGGTAGATGTAAGAATAGTGAGGAATGCCCTTGGCCTTCTCTCAGCAAGGCTAAACAAAATTAATAACACTGGTAGTACAGGAATACACCTCTAGCCTGAGTGCTGATACACAAGTGCTAGCAAGTATATACTGCCTGCCATCAAATGAAGCATAAGTCTATCAAAGGAATTATTAAGAGGCATTACATTGAAGGACTCTGTCTTTATGCTTTTCTCTGACTGTACAACAGTGACACTATTTAGGCTCTAATATGTGGCTTCCAAACATTTAAAAATATGGTATGCAACAGGCTGGAATTAGATACAATATTCACTTGTATTATTTGGCTTGATCTAGTGCCCATGCTTCAAATACTACAGGTGGATTGGCCGTTTAATAGAGCTACAAACCAGAGAATACGGGACTTAAGTCAAAGAGGAGTTCATTAGTAGTCAACTCCGAGTCAGTTCAGAGAGATCCGAGTCAACTCAGGTCACTGATGAAAAAAAAAACTAAAACATGAAAATATCAGGTTCTGCTTTTCCTTTAAAAAATGGTGCTATGTAGACAAATTGATTGATTATCAACATGATGCTTCACTGAGGAATCGAGAGAACTAATTATTCCCTTTCTCCAAACTCCAGTTTAGAGTAAAGGTGAGAAAAGTAGTCAGGTCACCTTGTTGAATAGCAAGGGGCTTTACCACAGAGTAGATGACCATATGCCAAAAAACTTTAAAGCAGAAAGTATATTAAAATGTGATTTTTTTTTTTCTTTGAAAGCTCTGTAAACTTATGACTGTTTCTGAAAATAATGATGAACTGTGTATTTATTTTTATACAGGTAAGGTCTGGTCTGGCACTGTCATCCTTTCTCAGCCCCTTCTTCTTCTCCAGTTTTGAAGATATTTTTTCCTTAGAACAACTATGAAAGACTTGCAGCTGATACATCAAAATATGGATTAGCGTCTGTCTGACTTGCACCTATTGAAAAACCTATATGCACTTGATGCTTGCTACTGTTCTCTTCATAGAAGTTGACTGTTGCACCATGTAGACTACTATTTGGTGTAATAAGGAAGGTTAGAAATTCTTAGGAATGTATAGGTAAGGCAGGTTCAAGCTCCATAAGATGCTCAGAACATTACAAAAGCAAAAAGACAATAATTCAAAATATTGCTCTATGTTAATACTCATAAACAAATTGCCATTGCTGCAGACATTTTTTATAAGCATAGCCTGCACAACAGTGGCTTGCCTTCATGAGTCTGCAATTACCTGGTTGAGTAAAACCAGAGCTGTACTTCTTATTACAACGAACATGATGTTTATTGGCTGCACAGCTGAATATACAAACATGTATTGAATCAAACAAGTAGAAGCACAAGAACACAATCCCCAGTGACTAATGCAGCCAGTTAAATGTATTCTGCAATCATAGCATTCCCTGCTGATTTACATCAGTGATAAGCCATGACAGCAGAAGGGCAGAGAAAAGCCCAGAATCAACAATTTTTGTTTCAGAAGGCTGTTAGTAAAACTGGCAATTGAAACTCAGGTGACAGACAGATTGTTGTTAAACTAACTTTCTTGGGAACAGTGCCACTGATCTCAGAGCAAGAGTTTTCCTGATAGTCCTCATAGATTTATCTTGTTCTTTTCACTTGCTGCCTAATTTTAAGTGAAATATCAGCTGAAGAGACACAATGTAGAGCAGAGCAGACAAAGACAAACCATAGCTGACTCCTTTCAATACTTTGACATCATGGCCTTCATTACAGGGAAGTATTTCCAGTTCCAAACCAAATTCACTAACCCTTCATGTGTTTACATTACCACATTTTATAGTATTTTCTAGTTATAAAACATGGCTTTGGCAAAAGGCAGTAAAGAAACAAAGCCAACCCAGCAAAACCTTCTCAAAGGGAAGAAAAATAAGAATTGATATCAAATCATCCCACTGTTTTCAACTTTCTGTTTACCTCTTTCATGCTTTATCAGAGTGACAGCAGCTGGCAACCCCATGGCGGTTTCCCTGTTACGTCTCCACACTGCTACTCTAAACCAGCCCTTTCTGAAGGGAATATTTCAGCTGTGTTGACAGCACAGCAGCAGGGAAGGGACGGAATGAACTGAAATCTTTAGAGACCTTCTAGCTTTATCCAGGAAGAAAATTAGGTAAAGCCCCCTAATTTGGCAAACTCCAGGAGAGAGACTTACTTGCATACAAGCTTTAGAAGAACATAGTGTAAGCCTTAGATATTTGAAGCAAGGTCTACTCTGCCAATATACAGTAGTCTCTTCCTCTGTATTTAATAACAGATATTGTTAAGACATAACTAAAAGGACATTTAAATTGTTTCATTAAATTGTTCAATTATATACAGTGATTTGAGTCTTAAAGCCTGGGGCATTTACTGCTAAAATTTATGCTTGTAGGACCATCATAATGCAAGAGAAAAATAATTTTCTAGCATTTGGAGCACAGCACAGAATCCAAAATGGGGGCTTGCCCAGAACACTTGCAGGATGACTCAATTAAAGTGAGGCACCAAATCTAAGCTTTTCATATGGTCTTAGTGTGTAGTTCATGGAGAGAGACAACTCCGGTAGGTGACTAAGCTCTACTACATTAGGGCAGGATGAATCACCCTCTGAAAATGTCATTCATTCCATCCTAAGAAATACCAGGCTCCGATGATACCACTTGCAACAATAATGAAACAAGCTTTGGTGACCTGCTTAGACTGGTACCCTTCTTTGAAAGGGCTCTAGTGAGAGGTCATCAATTTTACTCTTAACTTTCACTTGCACATAGCTACACTAGCTCCAAAATAGGAATTGTACCTTCCAAGAGTCTCAGAGGGAGAAAAAAGTCAAATTAGTAGCAGCATAAGCATTAATATTGCATTTGTATTGCAGTATTATGTAGAGCTAGACCCTGTTTCCATAGAAGACAACATTTTCCCCAGTAAGCTTGGGCACCTCATACAATGCAGTGCAAGTATATGAGAGAGTGAGCAGATGGAGATTAAACAAATGAGGAGGAGGACAAGGAAACAATGAAATGATTGAGTTTGATATAATGAGTAGCAGTCACAGCACATTAGTTGCCTAGTCAGTGTTTACATCAATAAGATAATTAATCTTCTTAAAATTGCTTGCTGTCTTCAAATTAAGGAAAAGTATTATTGTCTTCAAGTTCTTATAGGTTAGAACAGAAACTTGTGATGCCAGAGGGACACTGTGTACCTCAGGCCTACATATCTTAAAGCTTGTAGTAGCATATGTATGACTATACTGTCAAAATAAACACAAAACACATTTTTGTCAATGTGAAATGAAATTAAACACTGATATTTGAAAGCTCAAATAATGACTATTTAATCTGACCTAAGATAAGCTCAGGAAAAAGCCTACCACTTATAAAATTATTGTCACAGCTATGAAGTTATTTTCAATAACTCCAATGTTACACAAACTGACTGTAAACTTGGCAATCTTTGGCATAACTGACTCCATAAAAATCACATCAGTAACCTCAGGATTTTAGAGTAAACTTCCTCATCTCATTCAGCCAGAATATAATAATTTTTATAATTTCTTTTGATGACAGAAAACACCTTTCTGAGGTACACCTTAGAATGTTGATGCAGCAGGTTACTGAAGAGTAGCTGACATAAGCAGTGCAGTAGCCTATTCATGATGTAGTAGTCAAGTGGAAAAAAAAAGTAATCACACAGACCTGCCCTGTGCAGTACACTGTATGTGTTTGTACAGCTGATTTTGTATATAATCCAAAATTAGTTCAGACATTTGTACAATGCCTGAAGGTTTTACAGACCAATCCTAAAACTCCCTGTACATATTATTGAATTAATTGCTCTCATTTGAATATGGCAGTTTGTTGTGTTTTAATTTTCCTTCTCTTTTGTACCTTTTTATTATAAATAGTGAGACTAATTAATACAATTTACCAGCTAAATATTCTGTACAGCCATTAAGGGGAGGCACTTAAAGGAAATGTTTGCCCACTCCCCGAGACTCTATGTTGTCGGCATATAACTTCCATCAATCTGAAAACAAGCAAGTATGAAGGAAGGAAACAGCCAGCCTACCCAGCCACCTTTTCATGCTGAGTTATTCTCTCACCCACAGCTTGGCCACCTATAGGAACAGGACTCTGGCAGTGCCCTGTGCTTTTATACATACTGTAAACACAGTCCTCAAAGACCTGTAAGCAACAGCTGAAGCTACCAGAGAGATGGAGATAAACTTCTGTTTTAAATGGAAGGAGATCTTGTTCACTGGCAGGAAAACTTGCATGAAAAATTGCACCCTTTCTGCTCGCAGGGTCGACGTTTTATAGCCTGGCCTCTATCTGGATGTATTCACCATCTCGTTTTTAAATTCAACACTTAAACAGAAGTGTGACTAACGTTTAGCTCTACACACTTGCCATCATTATCTTCTGCTAATTCCATGGCTGGGAACAAAATATTCTGAGATATTGAGGAGGGGAAAGGCAAAACCATTCAAAAATGTGTAAAAGAAACCAGATTGTCACGTTGGCATGGACTCTGCATGGAACTGCGAGGTCTTCCTTCCAAGACTGAGGACCAAGTCAGGGCAGCTGCACAGTAAAACTTGCAGAGTTCTCTCTTCCCGTAACCAAGCTTGGCCCTTAGCAATTGTATCGTGAACAGGTAAGGTATACAAGACTCCAAAGATACTTTTAAACACAAGTCTGTACATAAGATTAAATTAACCCACTTACTAACTTTTTCTCAAAAGGGAAAGACAAATAGGCTAATATCATAAATTATGCACCACAATCACTGCATACTTCCAGCTCTGGTTATCGTTTAATATATGCAGCTCATGCTGGCAGGAGTCCAATACACCATCAGTAGTGGTTTCTGCTGGACAAGCTCACATACAGTTGTGCAGTAGAACTACTTATGTTCTTACAAATTATACCAGACATTTCTCATTAGCATTACACCTGAAATCCCATTCCCAAGTTGGATATTATCCATTAGTTCATAAAATTAAGATGAAAAGCATAGAAAGAGCAAGTTCAGGATACCTTTAGCCAGTGGTTCAATGGAGAAAAAGGAAAAGAAGAAAGCTCACAGAATTTACCAAACAGAACTACAGACACTATTCATTGCTATCAAGTAATTGTCTAAGAAAGTGAGAAACAGAGCTGATGAGTTTCTTAGATTATTTTTAAAAATTGAAATATTAAAAACATTTAAAGTCCAATTTACAGTGCTAATGCTATCAGAACCTGAATTTTCTGTACCCTGGTATAGCCCTCGGCATTCACAATCCACAGGGCTACAAGAAACACGGATATCACACATTTCCATTCAACACAAGACATTCATGTTGCGTTCATGTTTTCACACATATTCTTTTTCTGAAAAATGCCCCTTCTTTTATTGCTTGTTCGTAAGCATGCAGTGAAAGAAAACTCAAGAAAGAGGAAAACTTACAGCCTAGTGACAAACAGTAGCCAGCTACAAAGACACAAAGCATCCACATAGCCCTGTGATACTGCTGCAAATGACACCATCTGAGGGCAGCGAGGACACCCTTCACAGGAATGCCCTGCACTGGTTTGTTTCACACAGCCGCACTGTTCATGACCACTGCACGATAGACGACTCTGCACTTCAAGGAGCCTCCACCTTCTGCAGAACATCACCTCTATGCTGCCCCTTCTGGCAAAAGACAGGCTTTGTTTAAGGCATTAAGCCTGCTCCCATCGAAGTTGGTAAGTTTATTTCTGTGAATGTCTGGATTCCTACAAAACAATCAGTGCGGGAACCACCCATTTCCATTTATCGCTATTCAGATACTTTCCTCCTAACAAGATATCTCCATTCAAAACTTCACTGACAATGCTCTGAGGAACCTGACCTAAAATTGAAGTCATCCCTGCTCTGAACACGAGTAGATTACAGGACCACAAGGAGTCCCCTCAAACCTAAATGTTTCTGCTACTTCCTTCTGATTTACTGCGACCCAGAGATTTGCTGTCTTTGGTCTTAACAATTATAATCCATTCTAATAGTGATTCACTGCAATTATTGCAATTCACTTGATTATTGTAATTCATATCTAAAAATCATATTTCCTCTAAATTGGTGAATTGGCACAAAGTGAAACTACCCATCCACTTGCCTACACTGGTAGTAACAAAGATATCTCTTAATATTCCCCTTTCTAAAGGGACAGTCCTATACTTACGTACATATGTATATGCTCCAATAAGCTTCTACATAAAACCTGTTACAGGAATGGTCCTTCAAAAAATAGTCTGAGAAGATACCCCTTTGACTTGGTCATAATTTCTCATCATAATCACCTTCCAGGCAAAAAGCATCCTGTCAAGCATTAGCAGGAGACTCAGGAAGGCAGAAAGGAAGGAAATAACTTAAACAGTGAAGAGTCACTTCTGAGAGACACAGCAACAGCCTTTGTTGCTTTGAGAAGTGAATCCTGAATTACAAGGAGCAGCTGGAAAGGTAAAGAGCAAGAGTAACAATAAAATAATACATAAACCAGCCTCTGAAGATCCTTTGTGGCAACTTGCTATCGTTGGTACCATGGATTATAAATAATCAAAGTTTTCAATTTGTTAGGCTAAAGGATAAGAAATTTACTAGATTGGAATATGAATATCACTGATATAATAGGTGACACTGTCAAATCATTATGTAACAAAAATATGTTTGTTTGGTTAATACACAAGTCTTTACTTTGATCTCTACTTCTGGAAATCCTTACTCATTCGATGCCTTATTCATCCAGCTAACCAGCTTAACTCCAGACAGCTTACAGTACTGAAAGAAAGAAGTGGCAAGTGATCATGTGGGAAAAATTGATTAAAGAAGCAAAAGAGAGGAGAAAGAGATTTGCGTAAGGGTACATTTACAAAGTTGGCAAGGATGTCAGAAGTTGAAATTACAGGTTTCTTGTGGGAAAATACAGTAGGGAGGTGATTCTGCAGGCTTCTGCCAGAGCAAAACGATTAAAAGGCTCAACAGCTCACACAGGCAGCCAGTTGCTGGTGTGAGAGCAGGACAACATCAAGAGAACTTGGATGTGCCCAGGCAGCCGGGCTCTTCACTGGCCTGGCAGGTGGCAGAGGGTAAGAAGGCTGTATCACTGGGACAGAATCAAGGGCTATAAAATGTCTTAAAGATTCATTTCAGGAGAGGATTAATTGTTATCTCCCAGAACTAAGACCAGCACCTTTTCTCTTATGACCACCTGGTGACTTTATTCTTATGGCCTTAAAGCACCATGCAGTTTTTACATTCTTTACATTCCCAGAAACTATCATTCTTAGAAGCTTATAAGGCTCATTTACTGTGAACTGACAACCATGTGGTAAAACTGTGAACATGAAGTACAGCTACCTCAGACATGAGGTTTGGTCTTTCCCCTCCATGAGAATTCTGTTAATGTAGAGAAATTAAAATCAGTAGGAGATCTGAGTATAGAACATAAGGGCTGCAGAATCAGATTCTCACTAGGCCAGCACAAAAAAGTTAACCTTTGGGGAATGGAGTGGGCAGTTGCTAAAAAGATACAACCATCTTAGGACACATAATTTTTATGGCATTAACCTTTTCTTCACAGAGCAATGCCAATACCCAGTATGCTGAATACTGCTTCTATAGTAACTAGGACAGTATCCAAATTGGATTTAAGCAAATTATTTAACTTATTAGGCAACCTGATGTCCAGTGTTTAATTCCATTAAGAATATCTAAAATTTCAGTTAGAGAAAAAAAAAAAGGCATCCCACAGAAAAGGGAACAATATCAGATTTGTCCCAGCTAACCTTGGCATTAACTACACAGCCAAAGTCAACAGTAAGTTTAGGAAAACCACACATGGTGTATTATGTATGACTCTAAAAAATGCATATAATCCACACAGGTTTTAATCACACACTCTCTACTCATTATCTCAACTCTCCTACCATAGTGTTGCATGTGGCCACTCCAGAAACAAAGCTGATGCAAACAGGGATGCAGAGAAGCTTTTGTCATATCATCTTCCTCGAAGATAGAAAAAATATCTTGAAAGGAGAAATTTTCTTTGCTTCTGAAACACAGCAATTTAATCCTACACCAGTAGCTGTATTTTACTAGACTTATGTAATGAACAGATACTTCTAGATAATCTTTTCATTTCAGTTTTCAAGAAAAATATCACCCATGTGGGTGTTTTAAAGAAATACAGAGGAATAAAGCTTATAAATCAGTTGGGATAGTTATGCTATACAAGTTCTTAGAAAATACTTCCACTGTCTAAAAATTTCCCTAAGCATACTAAAAATATTCCACGGAGAAAGTTCAACTCCTTGTTCATACCCAATAGGTACAGAACTCATGATGCCTTCCCTTCTAGGCTGGCCATCAGAAGAGGGAAACCACAATGCATTCACTGGACACCAGGATTTTCTTTCTCCCTGCATTTCTCATGGTCAGGGCTGGAAAGGTAGTTGCATCAGAGAGAAGAGCAAAAATTTGGGGAACCTCTTCAGACTTCAAGACAATTCCAGAAAAAATCCATTCATGGATTAATTTCTCTCAGATTATATCCCTGTCCTTGGCATCTCCTCTTCCTGCTTTCTCCTGATTTGATCTATTCCTTTTAAGTAAAACAGGTGTTATCAAAGGCAGGAGAAACAGTACCTGCTTCATGGGTTTGGCTACTACAATTGCTTTCAGTACTAGCAGGTGAAGATGAACAAAGAGGGGGAGGTGGCTCATTTCTGCATTGCCTGGGATGACTGACACAACCCTTGGATGCAGGACATTTGCTTGCATATGATTCTCTATTATGTAAGTCCTTAAACAATTACCTGCTACAGTGAAATTGCTTACTATTAGAGGATGTTACTGGTTTATGAGAGCTAAACTCAGAAATTGCTGGGGAAGATTACATTAGAAATAAAGAATATTTATTGAACTACTATGCTTTATCCATTCTAAAGAAGCAGCAGCTTTCAAATGCTTGCCTTGTCAGTAGAAGACATTAAAAAGTTTCATTAGCACAATTAGTGCTTTTCATCAGCATCAGTTCTTTCTCAGTTGCATTGCTCTCAGTGAATGATTAGTTTTGAAATCTTCTTCTCTCTGAATGTTTATCATCCTGTTAAACATGGTTGGAAGTTTAATTTTACAGGGCATTGTAAAATAAAATGTGTTGCTGTTCTTGCAATACTACACAGATAGCCGGGGGCTCCCTGGGGACTGCTTCTGACAGTGCACTAGCCCTGTCCAGCAATAACAGAACAGGTATGTATGGTGGTGCATACAATTTCATTGTGAAGTGAATTCAAAGTGAATTACAGAAATAAGCAACTGAAAATAACTGTGAAATATCTCTTTTCATGTAAGGTAATTTCTATCCAAAAGCTATTTAAATGAACAGTGCAGTAAGTGTAAGCTAACTAGGATATGGCAATAAAACTCACATGGCTCAGGTTCTGAGCAGGTAAACTTTTCAATTTTCACAAAAGAAGAGAAGAATCTATTGGAATGAGAGACTCACACACAATTTCTAGATATGCATTTCCCTCCATGCACTTTGTCAAATGATGGATATATCAAATTCAGCAAGACTGTAAAAGGACCAATAGGGTTTTTTTTTCTGTTTTTGGAATGGGGTTAGAAGACAGTCAGTCATGACAACTGCTCTGTAAGATTATCTCTGTAACATGTAATGACAAAGGCTGCCCAAGCAATTCACTTCCTCCTTTGAAGCTCATGTATTTCCCTAAAGAAACTTTGTGCCTGTTAGGATTATATGTGTATCTGAAGCCATAAGTCAGGACTAGTTAATGGGATGCAAGATTAGAAAATAACAATCATCTCCCTCAATTCAGATGCTCCAAGAAATATACGTGAGTGATTTTTTTTTTTTCCCCTAGGCCAAAATGAGTAAAAAAGTTACTTGTAATTGAAGGAACAGCTTTCCACCAAGAAGCAAGCCAAGGACAGCCAAAGTCACTGAAAGCTATGGAGAAGAGTTTTCAGCTGCAGTTTGTTATGGTTTGTTTTGTTTTCTTTTCCTAATAAATCTCTATATAACTTCACTTTCATCAAAGACTATGTGTATTTGATCCTGTCCTGGGTTTTTTGCATTTATCTGTGATATTTAAAGCAGTCCATTTCTTTAAAATGGTTTTCATTTTCTTACAACATAATTTAAATAACCCAGCTGAATATATTTTTAAATTATCATTAGTTATGTTGTTGTTATTGTGGTAGAACTGCTATCATAATCTTTATAGTTTCTGTAAGTCCTCTCAGGACCTACATTTTACATTCAAGTGGCTACGGAGAACCTTAAGAGCTAGATCATGAAGAACAGATCAACAATACATAACAATATAATTAGAAACAAATCTGCATGACATTTTAATATTGCACCTCCCTGCTGTTCCATTTCACATTGAAGAAAAAGGCTATCAGGCATCCATACTCCATACCTAAAGAGCATTGCAAGTCTTTGAATGGGAATAAATACACAATTAAATTAGTTATAAATTTAAATAAAGATTGATTGATGTGTTGTGAAGGCTGGCTATTTTGATGGTAGATGTGAAATCCTCTTTACTGGCTTCCTTGTTGGCTTTCCAATATCAACACAAATTCATACAACTTGAGTTCAGTCATTCACATGCAACTAGTTTCTGCATCCTATGCTACCTGCTTTACTGGCCAGTTTTTAAGACTGTTGACAAGGCACTTAGACACTGAAAACAACAAATAAAAAAAAGGAGGCGGGGGGGAGAAAACACTAGGCTGAGAAAATTACACAAGAGAGAGATTATAAATAATATCCTTCTTAGGCAAAAAATAAATCCTTAGAACCCAAAGGATAAAGGAAAACTAAGATTGATCTCCTACTGTTGAATCAGCTGTAAATTGTCTGAGTCATCTTGATACTCAGCAATAAGAAAGCTCGCAATTCACTAGAGAATAAATAGCATAAAGGGCTCTGCATAGTGGATAACCAAGGCAGAGACAAATGTCAGCCACGATCTCCTGAGAAGCATGAAAGTCCCTTGCACACTAAGGTAAAGTTTTCACAAAATTTAGATAGGTATTTGATGACTGTAACTGTGAAGTATCTGAAGTACATGGAAGTCTGGTACATATATTAAAGGATCTGTCCACTGCCAGAGTTAGTAATATTCTAATTACTTCATTCAAAAAAGGTAAGTTTAGTAATTTCTAAAAGTTAATAGCAAGTGAAAGAATTACACCTTATCTAGAGATTCCAGTTAGTATATTTATATGCACAAGTGGGGAAAAAAAAAAACACACAAACAAAACAGACAAACAAAAGAAGATAAAATAGATTGTTTAAATAGTACCACTTCATGCTTTTAGAAGGAAAATGCTTAAGCCTAAAAGTGCAGAAGTGTGCAAGATTAGTAAAAGCTTGCACCTGGTGATACTAAGTACAAGACAGATAGATTTAGGGTAGTTAGGACTGTCCAGCAGGCATTTTTGACAGCTAGAGGCCATGTCTAAAGAGAGATAGCTACAGTTAGCTCAGAGCTGTAACCTGGACAGCTGTTTTCAGCATACATGTTAGAAGAAGATATTTCACTAAGCAACAAATGAATTAAAACATCTCAGAGAAAGCAGAAATAAATATGATTTTGCAGAAGAATGGATAAGGTAGGGAAAATTTAGGTCAAAGCAAAATTGAGCAATACTCTTGGACAATAATTGGCCTTCGGAATCTAAACTTATGATCTGTCACAATAGCTGCATGAATTAATATTGCTGGAGAAACTGACTTTTGATATTGCATGGCTTTGAGGAGATTAATCTCAAAATCTGATGCCTACATGAACTTCTCTAATGGTAAAGGTACTAGCAGAAAAACAATAAATAAACAAGTACAGCAACATACCATAAAATTCAACATCTGATATAGAAAACCAAGTACAAAAGATACTGTGTAAATGATGCCTTGAACCAGAAGCTCTTGACAGCAATAGCATATAACAGAAGTTTGCACCACTCAACTTCTGCCATGCAGATTTAGTTTTGGAGCTTTCAGAATCTTACAGAATTTACATTTTTTTCCTCCA
The DNA here is from genome assembly GCF_036013475.1 of Columba livia. Classification (NCBI taxonomy): domain Eukaryota; kingdom Metazoa; phylum Chordata; class Aves; order Columbiformes; family Columbidae; genus Columba; species Columba livia. Next base: position 22,545,676 of record NC_088609.1, on the reverse strand, counting down.
GCTTGGGTAGTCAGATCCAAACTCCCAGCTCCATCCACAAGAATCAACATATAAAAAGAGGTTCGTCTCTTTGAATTAGGCTAATGGAAGTATCTGTAACAGATGACAGAATACCCAAGCACATCTTTTCTATAATTCGTGAATTGGAGAGGACAGAGGTTTTCAGAAAGGCTGACAGTAGTAGCTTACAAGACTGTTCTGTAGAGAAAAGCTGACATTTTGAAAGGTACAGGGCTTACCACCAGAAGAATGAAGTCTATAGAGATCCCAGTTTTCTTACCTCTGAAAGTTTCTGTACATCTTGACTGCTTAGATAATTTCTCTCCAAGGTTAGAAATAAGTTGGGGAAAAAAAATCCACTAAATATTGCTAGAAAGGCTAAGAGTACAGAAACTAGATCTACCAAATAAAATTTCCTGACATAAAGTCATTGCTTAGCAGAGCTGAGCCTACTCTTGGGAGCAAGCTCTAAGAAGTGCAGAAAACCTTATTCTGGCTTGTTTCAAGAGAGAAACTACTCTTAGCATTCCCCTAATGTAAATCACTCTGATCTCCAGCTTTTCTTTCACTTCTAACCTGCAGGCTACTCATGAAAAAGTCATGTTTTTTCTGAAGAGAGTGAAATAGAACCTGACTAACATGTATATAACTACTCCCTGCTCTAACTTCCAACAAGCAGCCTCATGTCTCTTTCCAGGGCTGAGGTGCTTACCAGCCTTCACAAAGCTTTAGCTGTGCTGACTCCCACACTGCCGTCCCCACTGACCTCGCCACCAGCTGTGCCAGGCCAGGTCCTGGCCAAGGGCTGAGCCCGGGCTTCCCGCCTGCTCTTGAGCTCAGGAGAAAGTGCTACCAGGACATCAGTGGCACAGAGAGCATCAGCATCTCAGACACAGCTCTCTGAGAAGCAAACTAGGACTTGCATACAGTCCTGTGTCATACCCTGTATCCCATTTAATACATGTCCTCGAATGCTTTAATACTCAGGTCAGGAAAAGCTGACAGATTTCCAGGAAAGTGGATTTTTTTCTGTGTCCCATGCAAAATAAACTCTTGAAATACAGGCTGGCAAAGACACACACAGCCCCTTAGTTACTACTGTACCTCTGCAAATAATCAGTTTCTCTGACAGACAGCCCAGTCCCATAAACTTTGCAGACCTGTCAGGTCTCTATGGGCAATCACCACCAAACGACAGTCACCACTACTGCCACTGGCACCTCATGGCTTCTATTCCCTTCTATCAGTATAGAGAACTTGTTTTTGTGGCTGCACAGCTGCAGATACTTGAACCCTTACCCAATACCTTCTTTTGCTCTCTACTGTCGACCTCAGTGTAAGCACAATTGTTGCATTATCACGTCCTTGATGTATGTGTGTGGACTAATTTCTCCTGCTAGAGAAGCACAATGAGGCTTTTAAAGGAGGGCTGAGAAATCCCACAGTCCTTTTCATCACCCAAAGACCTAAACCAAGGTGCTCAAATACTGCATACTTCCCTTATCCACTTGCTAAAAAAAAAAAAAAAAAAAAACCAAAAAAAAACCAAACAAAAAAAAAAATTACAGCTGTTAAACATTTGGATCACCTTTTGATCCTGAAGAATGATGAAAATAAAAAGTGATTATAGAATACAACCTGCAGGTGGCAAGTTCTGCTGAGTTCATGGTGAAGCTGAAGCAAGCCACCCTAAAGTCACATTGAATAGAGCCAAACAGATCTATGCTGTGCTGCAGCTCCAGCTCCACTGCAGGGCAGACTTAAGTGGGGTCAGTTCTGCTATGAACATGATCCACAGACATCAGAGCGAAGAAAAGGAATTGTTTATAATGCCTCAGTAAGAATAGTCTCAAAAATTAAAGCTAACGAATTGCAAACTGGTTCAGATGATGCTTAGGTTACTCAATAGGCATTATTCCAAAATGCCTCCTGTTCTTGACAGGCTGAAGGACCTTGAACAATTAAAGCAACATTATGTTCCATTGCTCCCTATCTTTAAAATTATAGTAATGATATCAAATGTAAGTTGGTTTAAGATTGATGAATGAAAAGTTTTCTAGACTGATAGAATATTATTATCAAGATTTAACCACCATTACCTATGGATATACAGGTCCTGCTCAGAGGTACTTCACTCTCCTGGATTCTGATACTTCAGAACACCACATCCACTTAAAATGAAATTACACATGCAGGGACCCCTCTCCATTCCCTCTCATGAAAGAACTGGGAAAAAATACACTATGGGGACAGAATTTTATCCACAGCTGCCATTAAGTGATTGCCAACTAGCAGATAGCAGTCCGTGTTGACATAAACATAAATATGTTGGTAAAATATAAATCTGTTGCTGCAAGAGCATTTTCTTAAAAAAACACACCCAAGAACTAAGCAAAATATCTACAGTATTTTCTTACCTCAACTAATATGGAGCATGGCAACATCATGTAGTTTCTCTGAGACTGACACCTGCTGTTTGAAATTATGTTCACCTGTGAAGGAAACAAAGTATATTGTGTCCAGGTGTAAGACCACAGCATTGCTCAGAATAATGTGCCTATAGCAAACTATAAAAGGCCTGCTTAAAACACAGATTTTTACCAAAATAAGGAATGGTGAGAATTACAACAGGGAAAAGGACTGTTCATGTGTGCTCCTTCATTCCAGCAGGAAAGAGCTCAAAGTTAATTTAAACTTTACTGTTTTGCTAAATTGAATCCAGCCATTTTTGTTCCAAATAACAGTATCTATACAAAGATTTGTACTTAAAATTCTTTTAATTGTATCCCTGCATACTTCAACAAAACAATTCCTTTTCCTAGGAATCCACCCATGACTGGAATAATTAATTTACTAAAATCTCCAGAGGTGTTAGCATCCTCAAGCATTAGAAAACTTCTAAATGCTGGGTAGCCCCTCTAGATTGCTCTCTTCTTCCTTAAAGAAAAACACAAAACCAAAACACACACCACTATCGCTTTGATTATTTAATTTTTAAAACTCTAGTTTTAAACGCTTATCTCTAGGCTCTTCCTTTTAGGATAGTGAGATAGTCCTTCAGCACTCTTCTGCTTTTCTCAACTGTGTCTCTTGCTGTTCTTCATTTCTGTCTTATCACTCACTAATTTTTTATATTCTCTCCTTTCTGTCTCCCTGTGTTCCCCTTCCAGCTCCTCCTTATACTTTTCACACACTCTCTTTTCATCATTCAGCTTCTCTCATGTAGCACATCTTCCAACGTCTTGCATCTCCTCTCTTTCTTCCATGGCCTCCCAAATCCATTCTTCCCTTTCTTCCTCTGATGCTTTAGTAAGCTACAGCTGACTCTCTCTCCCTCCCATGCCCTGCCTGTGCATGTGCGTATTTCATACAGGGCCTCGGGCTGAAGAGTCCAGAAGGCAGCAGACTAAGGAGAAGAGAAAGCAGATGCTTCCAAGCAGTATCGGAAAAACAAACTCTGCTATGTGTGTGTGCAGCCTGGCTCTCAGCAATGCGCTGAGCATCTCGGATGCTCTCCGCCCCTCAAGAAGGTGGCTGAGGGAATCTGACACGACACCTCCCTCCCCTTCTGAGTCCATTAGTAGAAACGTGGAAACAGAGCTGCTGCCCTGTTCAGCAAGACTTGTGCATGCACCAGCTGGGGTCTCCCTGGGAGCTATGAGCTTTTCAGCTGGGACCCTGTCATTCTGGGCATTTTTAGCCCCATCTTTGGTGCTATCACACACAGCAGTGGTTATTGGCATTCAGCTTGTGTTTATCCAAAGCAATGAACAAGAAAATGCTTCATAAGCAAGCAGCATGCCTTATGTTCTTGGAATCTATCTCATATTGTTAAAGGCTGAACTTACTTATCAAGTAAACAGAAAATGGTGGCTGTGCTGTTGATCAGTTTACTTGCATGCACACAGAGCCAAACTCTGCTGTTCATACTCGGTTTAAATCCTCACTCAGGGAAGAGTCCCAGAGACTCCTTGACAGTCTGCTATACAGTTATGTAATAAAACCATTAATATTGCATATGGAGATGTGCATGCACAGCTAGTGCACATTGGGACTATAGGCTCAGCTCACTAAAGAGACACCAACATAGCAGTTATTTATTATTTATTGAGTGCCAACAGTACACTGAAGAGAACAAGCTCTGAGCATTAAGAACCAACACATGGCCGCTCTTCAGCTGTTCCCTCAAGAACGAAAAGGGTCTCAGATTCCTCTCCTGCAGCACAGCATAAAAGGAGAGACATGTTCTTGTTAATGTTGCCTAAGTACCACAGACGGGTGTCTGCCAAAGCCTAAAGCTCTCAGTGCACCAAAATGGGGATGAACCGTAGAGCCTGAGGTGTGACTCAGAATTTATTTTTTCATAAGATGGAGATGGACACTGGTTGGAGCCTGGAACACCCTTTACACACGATAAACACATACCATATGTGAAATTGCCTTTCCAGAGGTTGCTGCTATGAGCTTGGAGGAAGATGAGTGAGCCTGAATGAGGCATCAAGAAGCAATCTGTGAGGGCATGGCTGAAATGCTACAAGTATCCCTAAAAATAGCTCTTGGTAAAAAGCTAGTTGTGTTTTAGTAATATGAAGTCTTTTAATATAACTAGTTACTAGGCAGGCTGTGAAATAGTTTCTCTGGCAGTGTCCCAGGATATGCGTTAGGTAGTTTGCCTCACTCCAGCTGCTCCTCTGGTGTATGCCTGGCAGCAGCCTACAGGATTGCCCTCCAGAGAAGCCTGCCCCTGCTGCAGGCCATCACCCATCTGCCTCACTGCCAAACTTGGGACTCGTGTCCCCATCTGCCCACCCGGTGCTTTGGGAGGAAAGATGGCAGGCACACACCTCTGGGAGGAGCTCTGGCACGGCAGGGGACACACGTACCCCCTGCAGCTTGGAATGGCAGCTGGTTATGAGCCACAAGTGGGTGTCACACTTGTGGGCTGGAGGCTCAACATCCCCTATTGATACAGTTGCCACAAACATGCTCTCAGTGTTTCTGATCCCATTTGGATCAAAATCTATTCAATTTCTAAGAAGCCTCAGTACCTCAGTGCTGAGAGAAATGCATTCATGTTTCAAGGTTTGGTTTTTTTGTTTGTTTTTGTGGGGGTAAACTTTTAGCTACTGAATAAAAGGGGTAGAAGTTTGGCTGCAAGACCATGGCCAAAACAGTAGAATTTTTTTTCTACAAAAAGCAGCCACTGCCCTGCATTTTCTAGACATGCCTAGTGGCTCAGGTACTTCAGATGCACAGAGAAGCTTCTTCTTTGCATGTGAAATCAGCAATGAGCTCTGGGAAACTCTGAGCAACTTTTAATGTAAAAAAAAGTAAGATGCCTAGAGTTCAAGCACTTCCAGCATCACTCAGAAACAAAAGAAGTAATTGGTCTCACAGCTTGAATATGACTTCAAGTAACTTCCTTAATACCACATTTCTGCCAGAGCCACAAAATGAACTCAAATATTGTTAGTTCTGAAAGGAAGTTCCCTAACATTCTCGCTATCTTACTACTTGTATTATCCACAGTTAGCTTTTGTATGACTGTCTTCTGGCATGTCCGTTTTTTGGGGAAAGCCAGTATGAAGGCAATTTGAGAGCCTGGTGCTGCCCAGCTTCCATAATCTTGTTATATAAGTGCCAAGCAGATCTAAGACACTATTACATCATCACAAGATGTCTGTTCCATCACAGGTGTCCCTTTAACTTAGGATTCAGTTAGAAATACAAATGGCATATTCTATTTCATTTGGCTCTTTCCATTTATGGGTGAAGTTCACTTACACCAAGGAAGAAGTACTTATCAGTAATTCGGGAGATGTAAAGATATGCTCTGAACTACAGAAAAAAAAGAAAAACAAACAAACAAAACGACGACAACAACAACAACAACAACCACCACAAACAAACAAACAAAAAAACCCCTTACTAAATGCAAAAAAAAAGCTCACTAGAACTATCTGTAACTGTTATATTCCCCAGTGCCCAACGTGGTAAAAATGTAGTGGCTTGGCAGAAGGTAAACAGCAAATAGGTCCGGGAAGCATTGAATTTGTCAAGAAAACAGGAAAAAAGTCCACTGTGCTATGAAGAAAACGAATTGTCATGATAGGAAACCATTTTTATGAGCCAAATCTATATAATCTTCATAGAGGTAATGGAGAATGGAGACGATTATGACATTTTCATAAAGAAAAAGAGAAAGAAGAACAATGAAGATACTTTACTCTGAGATACTGACATTTTTATCTATCATTTGTATCGTTTTTATCTATCATCAGGGTGAACATTCTTCATGAATGCAAAGCATGAGAGCTTAGAGTTTGTGGGCTAAAGGATATCTTTACACAGCTTCATCCACTTTCCAAGATGAAGCAGATGGGGAGTCCCTTGAAGGCCCAGATTCTCCATCCAGAGTGATAATCAACACATTGAAACATCCAAAGTGGTCTGGGCATGGCAGGACCTGCCTGGGTAAGCCTTCAGGACTGTCCAAAATTCCTGCCTAGATGGTTCCTGTACCAGTTAGTCACTTTGCTGTGAAGGTGGCTAAGAATTCAGTCAGCCACTTTGTCTCATTGTTTCACATTATCCACTGTTTTGTCTCTGGACATGGCCAGACTGAGAGTTCCTGCACCACCCAGTGGACTTGCCTTGATGAGCACGAAGGCACAGCTCTGATATCCAGCTACACAAGAATTGTAGTTACAGTGCAAACTTGAGAGTTTCACACTTACTACTTAAACTTCCTAACCTGTCACTGCTGAGTTTCATTGGGGTGACAAAAAAACATTTTCAAGTTGATTTTTACAGTAGTTGATACTCATGGAAAACACTGCAAGTGAAGATTTCCCTTTTTATTTTTGCGTATGTTCCAGTTACCTCTATGTTCCATGCAGAAGCACAGAAACAGCTACTTTTTCAAACTCTACTTAGGCTTTTATATATAATGAAGTTTCTGTTCTGACATCCGAAAGAATTCTTACATGATCTAAAGCTGACAAAAATCAGTTTTAGCTGATTTTTCTGTTTCTCTAAGGCTGAGAGAAATCAGCAGAGAAAAATATTGTAATAGCCTGAACCATTTCATAGTGGAAATACTGAAAATGTATATTCAGAACAATCTTTAGAATAACACAGTTCATTAGGTTTTCCACACTTTCACACTATTCTTCCTCTTTCTCCAAGAGGACTTCTCTTACATTTTAAGCTTTGGTGAGGTGGTAATTAAGTCTCTTTTCCCTGGTGTTATTAATATTAGTGTTGATCTTGGGGTGTGAGGAGAGAGGATGGACAAAGCAATGGGAAGCTAACTCTATGGACAGCAAATGAGCCCTTTGAACAACTGGCAGAATAGAGATGAGTCTGGTATCTAATGTGGCCTGAATATAAAATCAAACTACAGAATATGAAAGAACTCATCTTCAGATAGGAGTGAGAAACAGATAATTTTGTACACTAATGTCTATACCTTTTTCAACAGTAAATTGCTAGAGAGTTTGTTCTCAGCCAAATGTGACATTTTTTCGAAATTGCTTTTATCATATAAAAATACTATAAAGTAAGAAGATAGGAATTATGATACTTCCAGGCTCCAGACCTGTCAGAGTAAGAAAAGAAATACACAAGAGCAAATTCTCCCCAATAGGAGAGAGACTGTATCTCCTACGTACATAATAGGAAAAAAGGAAGAGAAGTTACACAGCTCATAGTGATGGCAAAGATGATGAGGCAGAAATTACTATTTAAGATAACTTGGACACAGATCATACAAATCAAAATCAACATTTTCATGTATATTCAAAAGCAAAGCATGAAGCCAGTGAAATGTAAACTGTGCAATAGGCTGCTATCAGCTGAGAGCCACATGAGAGAAGAACAATTGCAAATCACCCTGATGAGAGCAGGAAAAGGCATTCTTGGCTGCTTTTCCTACCTGAAAATTCATGAGTGCCACTAACTGGTGAACCTTGGTAATGAACACAGATGCTCTCCCTCTGAAGCACAGGGCAGTTGCTCTCTTTGCCACTTCCTCGAAATAACCTCCCGCCTCACAAGTTTCATAATCAGCAGCCAACCAGGCCCCTGTAGCATCTGCCAGGTCGTCAGTGATTGCCAATGGACAGAAACATCTAGGTCAAGAGTAAATGAAACGTGGAGGAGAATGTTATCAGCAGACTGATATACCAGCAACATATACCATCACATAATTTTCCTCAGTGATTTCCACATGTTGCACTCTTCTGATGGGTGTACCTTTGTGATGATATTGAGAGCTAAATTGTGCTCTCCTTTCTTACAATTAGATAAAAGGAGTTTTTAAAAAACTGTAGAACAGTTGAAACAGTATTGAGAGACAATCTTATTACCACGAAAGATGAAAGCTAGGAAGCAGAGAAACTATATCCTCCTCTTTCTTAAATTACTTATCATCTGAAGATTAACATTAGGAGGACCTAGAAGCCTGTCAAACACCAAATCAAATGCTCCCACAGGAATTCAAATAGTAAAAAGTGTTATCAGCAAGAAGAGGATTCACTGGATTATGTCTGTAGTGACAGGATTAAATTTTGCCCAACAAGCTGCATTATCAGAAATAACAAGGTCATTTTTATGTTAAGAAGATGAGGGAAGAATGCACTTGTTTTGCAAGCAGGCAAATTAATACGGGATTAAAAGTATTTCATAAAATTACTTCATTTGTGAAATCAAGGCAAATCTTAATCTTATAGATTTGTACTTCACTGGAGTGAAGAAGCAAAATCCTGGTGCTGACATGAAATCGCATCCAACACGGATGTGACAATGACCCTCTCTTGTAATAACAGGAAGTCCTTGCCACTCAGGAGGTACCTACAGACACCTGCCTACAGTCAAGCAGCTGATTGTGGAATCTCTGATAAGCACCTTTTGTTCCACAATTCACTACCTCACTCAATGCTTATTTGGGTAGTTAGGGTCCCTGAAGTACTTATGGCCAGCCACGCTTTCTCTATTCACTTTCCAGTGTGCCACCTGGGCTCTGCAGGAACACTTCTGCACTGCTGATTGCAACTCTGGCACTGGTCAGTCACCATCTCCACCAACAATGGATGTGGAGTCAGGCCACCGTAAGTGATGGACAGTGGTCCTACAGCCTCGTCTGGAATCAGGTGCGAAACAGCTGCTGATCAAACTAACCCAGCTGATTAATATACTTTCTGTGTGTCTCGTTAACAGTATTATTAGAACAAAATAATAACAGATAGAGGTCATATTGTGATTTCCTCAAGTTTATTCAGTATTGACCTTTCTTTCCTGATTTTTTAATGCTCATTATTGCCAAATATCCAAATCACACATTATTATTTCTGTTACAAAGACCGATTTCACCTTGTATTAATTAAATGTTAGCTCACATGCTAGCCTGTGAAATTTGCTATTTCTAAATTTTTTTGCTAAAAAAAAATCAACTGTTCTAATGTTCACCAAAAGTATACAAAAAGGAGAAGCAGAAGTCGTTGAGGTTCTGTGTACATAAAAATTAATTTCTATTTAATAATAGCTGCATCTCAAGTTGTCTTGAACTGTGATGTGCAGAATTCCTGATGGTGATTTTTGGGAAGCTGGGCTCAACGCCCAGTAGTGGTTTTCTTCCCAGCCTTTAGCTGCTGCTTTTCTTTAAACTGTAGCTTAAAATATCTGACTATCTAAGCAAATTCTGTGTTGCTAAAAAGATGTGATGCAACTACAGATGGGAGCGGTTCTTCTTTTTTACGTCAAAGAGGTGCACCATGTCACCAGTGTGAGAGTCTATGACACTGCAAAAATCTGTTTATCAATTATTTCTCATCTAGACAATTTGATGGAGGCTGGCATGTATAAATCTCTGTATGCCATTTCTTCACATTCCACTTACTTATTCTGTTTCCTTCTGGCCAAATAAACTCAGTTCTTTTCAGCTCACGTAATACTAAAACTTGGCATTATTTCTGCTGAGATAAAATTCACTGACAGTTCTGAGCTACTGTGTAAGACCTAATTTGTACATAATAATACATGTAAAAAGCCACAAATAAACTTCAAAGAACTTAAGCATGATAATAACCTTTATACTTCATTAAAATAGTAATGACTTAAAATGTTACTGCATAATAGTTCCCAGTTAGTTTACAACTTTTCTTCATATTAACATCTGTTCATTAAAAAAAAAAAAAAATCACAGTAAATATCTCAAAGAAAAAAAGAAAAAATGTGGGTTTCTTTTCACAAGGAAAATTTAAGTACAGAGCTGTAAGTGAAGGTGTACCAGTTGATTGTGTTCTGGGCATGCCTGAATACCAACACACTGCCTGCACTGGCCACCCGAGTACATACGCTGAATCCTACAGACTCCTCAAATAAATTAACAGATTTCAGAATAAAAATGAAATAGGAGCTCTATGTTGTGTTTGCATTTTTTAGTGGTAAATTATGTACTCATTGAGGCAACTGGGATACCTCACAAAGGGCGGGTGTGAACGGCAGGATTTGCTATTTACTAAACAACAATATGTTCACAGGAGTATACAGCCATACTATAACTTAAGGCCAAGTAAACAGACAATATAACCTCAGCATGTTTATGTGAGGTTCATCACAAACTGTTTGTGCTGTGGATCTATCCATGAAAGATTCATTTTCTAAATATGTCATTGCAGCCAGTGATTCAGAAGTAGAACACTTCCATCTGGCAACAGATGGTCAAGACGCATCTTATTTGTAGAAGAGTCTTCTGCTAAAAGAACTAGTCCTCTCCACAATCTGTATAATCAGATAAGCAGCTTCTTTATAGTATTACTGACATGAGAAACCACACCAGCACCTTATCTCACAAAATCTATCAACCCTGTATACACCTACATCCTCACATAAGTACCAAGCATCCTGCTATGCACCATAGCCACTTCTGCATTTTGGTCCTAATTTTCAGTTGATAACGTGCATGTTACACATGTAACACATGTGCTGTTGCCCTAAGATGCTTGTCGGTGCCCTGAATGTATGTAGCATTCATACGTTGTGATGAGCTTCTCAGTAGCCATTCTTGTTGACTAAGGGGTGGTTGCAGCTTCCTAGCAGCGTTTGCCAAGGGCTTGCAAGGCCATGCCCTCAGACTGAACCTGCTGCATTGTTTCACAAGATTAAATCACTGATGCACAGGGCAGCAGTATCTCTGGGAGTACAGATGGCTGCTAACAAAGCTGCTTTACCCTGTTTCCTCCCTCACCATCCCAGATATGTGTTCCCCATTGCTGTCTTTCTGCTCTAAAGGTTTTGGGAAGAATATTCCAAAGCTCAGCACATCCTAAGCATTCAATATTTACTCTTCATAAAAATCCAACTGATTCTGCTTCAGAGTAACTGTTTACTCAGCTCTAAATAAAAGGGCTCAAAAGAAAGGGCTCAAACATCAGCTCTAGTGGAGAGTTATGAGTCATCAGATAAGAAAATTCACCTCTCCCATCTTCATGTAGTATGGTAAACAAGAAAAGCACTGCAGAATTAATTCAGTGCTTGCTTTGGTCACAGAATCTGAAGTAACTGTTGCCATGAATACATAGAATCCAGTTTTTAAATGAGATTTAAGGACGTGACAGAGGAGAAAAGAGAAGACAGTATGGAAGATTCAAGAACTGTAGATCCCTGAAGAAAATGAGGATCTGAAACACAGAGACCCAGAAAAGAAAAGTTGCCATTCATGCCACGAATACAAGGTAGCAGAAAAGACAGCCAACTGAAAGATCAAGGTGGAGAAATAAAGAGAAGAAACTACCAGACTCACCAAGGGGGGAGAAGAGCAGCTGTCTCTCTAAGAAGAGAGGACAGTGCAATGAAAATAAGCAGGGACTGGATTGTGAGGATAATGAATTGCATTATACAGAAGGTCATGGCAGAGATCAAAAAAGGACAGAAATAATGGATAACGAAATAACAGATGAGAGATAAGGGAAAAAGCACATTTGTAACATGAAAACCAGATATGTATGGATGATTAGCAATTTTCATTGAAGGATCAAAGAGCAAGTCATCAGACCTGATCTGGAGGAAAGACAGATATGCAACATGGCAGGAACAAGAATACACGTTGTCCTGAACTACAAAAAGTCATCATGGGAGAACAGAAGAATCCACTAATCCTACTTCATGCTGAAAAATGTCACTGCAAAATTCCATCAAGAACAGGATCAAAGACGTCTCTGCCAGCTAGGAAAGAATGGCTTATGTGGTCTTGAATGGAACTCTTCCAGCCCCAAGAGAAGGAACACGTATGAAATATAAGATTAAATAAACTATGAGAGTTTTAGGATGCTTGGCCACTCAATAGAGGACTGTAGTCTGAAAGGAAGACTTTTTAAAGAAGAGGAAGTAAGAAAGTGCCAGATGAACCAGCGACATATCCACAGAAATCTGGCTTAAAAAAAAAAAAAAGTTAAAAAAAAAGAAGACAGCAAGCACCACTTGAAATGCTTGTGCATAAAGGAAAAGAACATCTAGAGGGGAAGAAAGTTGAAATAGCAGTTGTGACAGGACACCAGCATCAAAAAGAATTTGCTGGCCAGGAGAGGGATATAAACCTAAATATAGTGAGGTGACATTTCACAGTAGAGATGTGACAGACTATAAAGAAATAAGAAGGGCTACCATGGCTGAAACAGAATCTAGGTGGGTCAAAATCAGTATGCAAAAGCAGTCCTACTAAGTAGTATCAAAAGGGCATGATCACCATAACTGCCTGGTTGGATCTTCGTTGTGAGATCAGTAGCAGAAAATGGCCATGTAAGTTTTCTTACCTCAAGGCACTTACTATGATAGAAAATACAGGGTTACCTGCTCCTCGACGAAAGCTTAGCTCCAGTGTAGCTTTCGGCTTGAGAAGCTTTATCTTGCTATTGCAGTGTTAAGAAACAAATCACTAAGAAATGTATTGTTTCAGGAATGTTTTGGAAAATTTTATATTCTTGCAGAAGCTAAAGCTGTGAAAGGGCTCTCAAAAGAGTTCAGACTCATTCACTGAGGACATGATCAGTTTTTAAATGTGACGATCCAGATGAACTTTCAGATTTCGAATCACTAAATTTAGGATGTCTTTTCAGGGGAAGGATCACTAAGTCATACTCTCTGTTTCTTCTACCTTTTCCTTAAGCATCTTTCAATGGTCACAGTCAGAAACAGAAGACAGGCTAGATGGCCCTTGGTTCAAACTCAACATGCCTGTACTTTGAGTTCAAGACTGAAACATGCCTTTGTAATGGAACACGAATAAGAACATTTATATCCCTATTACTGATTGTTTGATTTCTTTATGCTATGGAGCATAGATATGAGCCTTCATTCCATAACCCCTTTGCAGACAGAGCGCCAGAGGGCTTAATGTGATACTGGCATAATGACCTTCAACTCCACACTCTTGGGGAAAAGACGACTTGAGATTTGGGAAGCTGTCTGGAAGTTATAGCCTCATCCATGGCTACTTGCAGGAATTTACTGCATGAAGTGACAGTGCAGTCTAAAGGGACATCCTAGAATATATATGTGATTCAAAAAAAGCAAATGAAAAATAAATTTCATGTGTTCTGGAAAAAAGTAATGATAACCTACTATTTAGACTGGCTGTCTTTCATTTTCCATAAAAGATATTCTGAGAAAAGCCTCTTTCTAACAATTATCAATTAACATTTTATTTCACCAGCAGTATGTTACTTTCTGTTTATGAGAAAATTGCTACATATTTTTAATTGCTGTACAATTTACTATATGAGGCCATCTTTTCCTACATGGAGCTTATACTGTACATATGAGGAGTTAGGCTCTCTTGCTATCAAAACCAGGTTCTTTTGCCTACCACCACTGTCAAATAATCTAAGACAGATCAAAAGGAAATTAAACCATTGCTACTAAACCATCTTAATGTCATTAAGACACCTCACTTCTCCTTTTTGAATAACTGTGTGTTTTTCCTTCACAGTAAACAGACTTACAAGGATTTAGGTCAAATATGTTTCAACTGGTTGAGACCTGTTGGAAAGCATCTTGCAAATGACTTATGTACTATGTGAGTTTCTTTGTGATAATGAATATTGCAGTGACATGTGGCTCTGTTGAAGTTTGTAAAGAAGTTGCATGACTAGTAATATTCTTTAAAGTTTCAATAATACTCCAAATGTATTAGCTGCTGTCCAGACAGATAGTCACTGCTGTAATTGGCTTGCAATTTAAAATTAGTAATAATGAATAAGGGAAAAACAGCTGTGTAGGCTCAGATTACCATACTGTCCACACTTACAAGGAAAAATATTCAGCTGAAATATTTTTGAAAGTATTTAGGTTAGCTAACAAAGATGACTGGGACAATGGCAGAACTTGAAAACATGCAATGACCTACATTCATTTGAAGGAACCACTGAAAGTTTTAGCATACTCCGGAAGAACAACTTGTGGGCAAAAAGTGATGCAACCTAAAATGACTTCTGCACAATTAAGTACACAGTTCATAATTTAGCACATGCTGTATTGAAAACTGACCTTTTAAAAAGATTTTAACTATGTATATAGCCATGAACCATCTTCAGTTTAGCTACAGTTATGATTTATATTTCTACTAGGCTTCCTTGAAATAAATGCATAAATGGTAAACATCACATAGCAAAAAAAGGGTGCAAATGCCTCCTGCTGTCTCAGACAGACATAAATTTTTTCTAGGTTTTTCTTTTAACTAAGGTTATTATAGTGTCTGTTCCTGAGGCCCAAATGCTATTGCAATGAAAGCAGTACAAGAAATAGATGGAAGGACAGATTAACATCCTGCTGCATATCTTTGAAAATAATGTATTGTAAATAGGCTTTTTCCAAGGTACACAGCACTAGTAATAATAGAACAGGTGGTGACTACCTGACACTGGAATCAGACACTGACATTTGAAGGATAATTTGAATTGTGATTTTTGAAATATTCTGGAAGGAACTTAATGGTTCTTGATAAGGATTTATTTTTGCTATTTGCCAGTTCTTTTCAAGCTCAAAAGAAAAAAAAACTAAAAAAAAAAAAAAAAAAAAAAAAAAGAGAGAGAGAGAAAGAAAAGACTAATGATCCTTCCTTTTCCTGTTGAAATGAATTGGACTTCTGGCCTTAATGTGCGGAAAACCAGATCACAGCAACCTGCTATTTTCTGAACAGGTTTGTGCCTTTACTTTGGGGATATCACTTTGTATACTTTACTGCATAATATCGAATACTTGATGATACAATTTCTTGAGATACAACTCATACCTTTCAAAAAATTGCCTTTGAAGCTGCTAACACTGTTGTCACCCAGACTTACTAGTTAGTGCAGTGCTAGCTTAAGCCGTGCTGGACACCTGCTTATTATTTATATAAATAGTGAATTTTAAAGTGTGTTTGCAAGACAACCAAAGGAAGAATTGATTCCTGCAATCTTTCATGGTCTACCTATACATCTGCTTCTGTCAATTAACAGAGCATAGATATTCTCATCATCTTAGGCTTTGACACATGACTCTCAGTCTTTACAGAGGTCTAACTTAGTGTTGTCAACATGGACTAAAGCAAAGCTTCAAAGCTTCATGCTGTCTCTCTAAATGCACTGAGTCATGTTCTGGGTCTCAGCTTTCACCCTCAAACTGTTAAACACATTGCTCAAAACTGTGAAAGTCTGCTGTAAGTCTGGGGATAACACCAGGGACACAATGGACTTTTCTACCATCTACAGATTTTCACTGAGGAACTAGAGTTCCTCCCCAAGTCAAGTGAAAGAACTACCATGGGAATGCTCATCCATCACCAGCCTCACTACCCCCTGCTCCAAGTTCAGCAGGACTGCCAGCTCCAGGATAAATCTAGGGCAGCACGAGCATGTGTAGGCTCTCTGCCTTCCTTGTATAATGCCTATCTCATAGAGTTTGCACCTAAAGAAAAGAATGAGATAGAATGATGTCATGGGTTCTGAAAAAAAATAATTTCATAGCCCACAAATCTCTTGAGAGGCTTCCAGATTCTCTGGTGATGATGGCAGTATAGGAGACAAAAGAAAACAGATGAGAACTATGCAGGTAAAAGTCATATTAACTTGCCTGAGATATTTTTGAGATTTGAAACAATGTAAGTCATGTTACTGTCTCTCTTTGAATGCCTTTACAAAATATTCCAAAAAGTGTAATACGAAATAATTACATTTTCTGTCATATAATTTAAAAACCAAAATGTATTTATCATGTAAATGATGTCAGGTTTAAAATATCAACACTACAGAGTCACTAGATAAACTGATAGCACCTAAAAATCAATATGCAAGTGGATCTTTGAAATCCAGTAAATCTGAAATGATTTTTTTTATGTACAGTGCAAGTATAAGCTTAAGAAAAAACAGCAGAGTGGAGAGGAAGATATCTGGGCACTTTTTAAAAAAACAATTAAGTTAGAAGCACCTACATGAACATGTGTAAGTACCACCATGACAAACTACAGTCCATTGTGTCCATTCCTATCTGCTGCATAGTCTGCAAAAATTTTCTGTGTTAGTGGGCAGACAGGCAGCTTGTGTGACAGGAACTGGACTATATAATTGGACTATATAATTGGACTATTCAGCTTAGAGTAAAATTTAAGTGATGTGATACATCTATTTAGTGGAAGTCACTCCTTCTAAGACCTCTCAGTCCAGTTTCTAATGAGAGTTTTAATAATAACTGTTAGGAAAGTAGTTCTCTTAACATCCAAGACACAAAATCCTCACCTTACCTGCTGTCACAATTTGGGAAGTGGTAGATTCTGTTCACTCTAGGACTACGGTAATGATCCATGTGGTGTTGGATTTACAACTAATTATTTCCATGAAAATAATTATCTTGACTACAAGGAATATGCCCATATAGCCTACTTTGGGTCACTTTATTGACCACTATTTCAGTCAGAAAAAAAAAAAATCCGTCACTAGTTTAAGCTCTTCCTCTTTAAACTATTTTATTAGGTCCCATCCTGGGTGCCTAGCTTGGAGAGGGAGACCACATTAGGTAGAAGGGCATTATAGGTGTTTAGTGTTATAGGAACACAAATCAGGGGCCTCAGAAGAGATGCACTGGTCACTGGTGCATTTAATGGAATTGCTGTTTCTTTTCCATTTTCAGAGAAAAAGTTTTTGTGCAAGGGCTTTTTTGGTGGCTGGAGAATGACATATGTTCCAACTTTTTTTCTGATGAAATTACTGAACACCTATTTAATATTTTCTAGTTGTATAAAAAATGACATTCTGCACCTAATCCTACTTCGGAGATTTAGCCAACTACCTTCTGTGGAATATTTTGTGTAAAGGAAGGAAGTTTTGTGTGGACCAAAATTTGCAAAATTTCTTTCTATTTGAGCTGTTCGTAGCAATTTAGGAACATTAGAAACACTACACAGGAAAAGATGGAAGATTCATCTAGCTTTATATCTTTTCTGACCAACCACTACTGCTCCAGAAAACATTAAACTCCAGCAATGCACTGTTTGATAGAAGGATGAACTTCTTCCCATTCTGAGTAGCTGATAATTTTATGCCCCAAAGCTTAAACATTCTTGGTGCTGCAGTACATGCAAAGCATGCCCCAGCAAATGTATGTAAAGTTCAATATGGAAAAGCACCCTATCCCTCACAAACTGAATTCAACATCTCTACCGAAGAAAATATCTTCTGTCAACATCCACAAATCATTTGTGAGTTTGGAATTGTATATTGGAAGAAAAACCTTTTGGAAAAAATGTGCAAGTACAGAACACTTGATTTTTAAATCCCATGTATTGCCTTCCAGTACAATTTATTCCCCATTCATTAAGCCCTTGACATCAAGCAAAAGCATTGCTGTTTACATCCTGCAAACTTTGCACAGATTCATCCTGTTAGATGAATGTCCCTAGAAATCAGATTCCATTTTTCCAGGGGAGTTGTATCCAGTTTTGCTACAGCTGTGTGATGCTTTGTCTCATTACATAGCAATCCATCGCTCATTGCATACAAAAAGCATTTTGTAGGCCATACGAATACACATGTACCAGATTTCAGAAAAGGTAAAGTCTATTTTGTGTCCTACACTCTAAAGATTTCTGATGCACAACAAGGGTGCATATCAGCCTATGCTCAGTAGAGCAGTCTTTAACTATAATTAGTCTTCCTAAATACTAATCAGCATTTCATCTATGTGACTTCTTATAATACATTAAATTCTTCAATGCATTAAAGAGCATTTCACTGCATATTTCAATCTCTTTGGTTCATTTATTCCAGAGGATAGATAATTTTAGGTAATTAAAATATTTAAATGCATTACTATCATTCTTAGCTACATTAGTTACTCTTTACACCTATTAAATCAACATTAATAGAATCAGGTGCAAAGTAACAAGTGTCTTTAGGAAGTTCCCATACGCACTAGGTATCTATGTAAACAAACTACCTTACATGCCTTTAGTGAAATTAAATGCTTCTGTTGAAAAACGTAGCACCCAATTTGTTTTTAAAAGGTAACTGAAGGAAGCGCCAGAGCATGGCTCAGCGCTGGGCCGGGGTGCACCCGGGTGGCTGGCAGCAAGTGCTTGCCCACAGGGCGGCCCCGAGCCCATGGAAAGGCTGCTCTGTGCAGCCGCATGCTTACAGATGCTGCAAGGAGCCAGAGAATAATGGGATAAACCCGAAAAGCTCTAACAGCATGTGACTGCTTCTGGATTACATGGACTCACTGGGAAAAAGGAAAAAAAAAAAAAAGCCCAAATATTTGGGAATTTTTTTAGCTGAGCAGGTTTGATGCACGTTCACTTCTGAATTCCAAAAGGCACTGTGTCGATGCTGTGGAAAATCCCAACAGGGATTGCGGGTGCCAGCTGAAACCCGGTTATGCACACATGACTGACAGACCCTTGTAGCCAAGGAAGAAGCAATGCAAATCACTGCTGATTGATTTCACAGGTCAATTACGCTCAAAAGACAACATATTTCTGTCTCCTATAACAGCAGTCCTGCTTGGCTGTTGGGACACCAGGGCTAGACACAGACGTGGCCCTTGGTGCCGCCCTTGCGGTGTCGCAGCCGCTGGCGCCGCGGCCCTAGGCTGGGCTCCCCGCCCGGCGGCAGCGCTGCCCCCGCTCCGCTCTGCTCCGGCCAGCTGCCCTGCGCGCGGGTCCGCACACAGCAGATGAGAAGCTGGACAAAAATACGAATGACGCATTCTCGTACCATGAAAGGAAATTGAGAGAAAAGGAGCAGAGCCTGAGATGATGAAAAACGCACAGACAGATACAGAAAGAGGCCATGTGTCATTGCGCTTGCAAGAGCCCAGCGCTCGGCAGAGGGCTCCAGCCCCGCACGCAGGCAGCTGCTCGCTGCTGCCCGTGCCCAGGGGTGCTGCAGGCAGCCATCCCGCAAGAGCGAAATTGCAGTTTGACCAATCACAGGAAAAACAAAACTATATCTTGAAATTAGGGCTAAGATATTTGTTGACTTGAGAAGAAATAGGCTTCTCGTTTTCTGTTCATACCATTGTCTAGAGATCATCATTATTCCCAGCAGACAAAAAAAAAAAGCTATGATGTTCCTGCACTGAGGAGCTGCAGGGGTTGACATAAAATGGTTTGTGCCCTTTTAGTTTCTGTGAAACATCGGCCACACAGAAAAAAGCAGGCAGCAGAGCAGGAAGCATGCCTGGCCCACGTGCCAGTGCACTCTGTATTAGAGACATACAGTAACTTGTTCTGCTCAAGCAAACGCAGTGAAATACTTGTTCTCCCTCTCATTAAAGATTTTCTTACAAAACACACCTGGATGTCAGCCTCTGCTCCCTTCTTGTTTACTGAGAGCTCTCTAGGCTAAAGAAAAAACATTGAAGTAGTCAAATACAGACAAAATAGAGCCTTAGTACAGAAGAACAGTACTACCTTTTCAGGTGTTGATAATGCCAAGACAAAGTGCAAATATTTGAAGCAGCTATTTAATTGAGCCTAGCATGAAATACAGAAGCAATCTGACTGGCCTGATTTTGAGTGTGTGCTGGGATTACTCCCTTCATGGAAGCACAGTTGCTGCTGAAGTGTGCCACTGCAAGTAGATCAGCTCTCATTCTAAATTAGCCCTCTTCACAAGAATATTCAGAATCCCTACCCCACCCTTTATACAGTGCTTTGCAATATATGCTATCTAGAGGGTAATACAAACAATTATTCTTTTTTATTACAGTTCAAAAAAAGAGTGCAAGATTTCTTTGTGCTTAGCACTGTACAAGTACTCAGTGGTGCATCCATTGGTTATTATTGTGGTACTTACTTGTACAGCAGAGGACAATTGTACAATAAAGGACAAATGTACAACTGCACACCCTTTCCTTCCCTTCCCCCCATACACTAATATTTTTATTCACAGGTCTCCAACAAGCAGACTAATTGTGAGTGTATAAATATGCATATGCATTGATAACATATGAAACAAGGCAAAGTTACAAAGGGTTGTGCTTACAAGTGTGGTATACATGGATGTGGGCAACCTTCACATACAGTATGCACAACTGAGCTACAGTGCTTACAGACATCTGACATTATCTAAGCTGAAAGCTGTCTGTAGCTATAACCCTAGAAGAGACCCCAAGGATTCTGATTCTCTGCTGAACCCCCTCGGGAAAATCTCACTGAATTTAATGTATACTAACATGTTTTGTACTATTTTGTAGTATTTACTATAGGACAGCAATGATATTCCTACTGAATTTCACATTATTTTTGCTTTTTCAATTCTATAAGATCTTTATGCCATTTATTTACAGGATTGTCCACTTGATAAATAAATGTTTTCAGCTTTATTCAAATTTAGAGAGCTTTGCATAAGGGGTATCTTCTATTAGCAATAAGTTTTTTTTTTCTTCAGTATTTATTGCAGAAAACAACCCTCTTTCCCTCAAAAGACATTCTAGCAAGGCTGAAATCACACTCAGAAACTCTCAATTTATGACTAGTATAGTGGAGATGATGGTTTTCTCTGGTAGAGATGTTATCCAAAATACTGAGATTTTACTCCTCATGATGTTCAGTGACACATGTGGCAATTTCATCTGTTCACTAGGTAAAAACACTCAAAAGGAAAGAGAATTGCTCTAATGCCCCATGTAATGTGACAGACCACTGTACTGGTGGTACTATCAAGCACGAACATGTAGACGGGAGATGCCCTGATTTCACAACTGTAACTGCAGGTAAATGCAGTTCAGAACAGGCCAGAAAGAGCAGGCTTTCTCATGACAGCAATCCATACACATATCCACACAATGTGAGGTATTGTTATCACTCTTTTCCTCTTGGACTACAGGTGGAAGACAATTGTATGTTTATTTCTCTGCTGAATTGGAAAGATCAGAAAGAAGAAAATTCAGAAAGGGGAAAATGCAGCCTTGGGGTGGGAGTGAAGTTAAGGGAATGCTGCAAGTCTTGCATATTTGCAACCTAGTATAAACAAGGACTCTTCATTCTTTTGCCTGAAAGTACAATTTATTTCAGGAAATCTATTTAAATTAAACCAGGAAGATTTGAAACACACCATTCTTAAAATGTGCACACCTATCCTTTTCTGACTGGTTTTTCTTAAGCAAAAAGGGAGATCTGGAGTAGGCCATGAAAATGGTATATAGTGAGTTACGTATGCACAAATGAGATTTTGAGTGAATATAGTCCTAACAGCTTTTTACAAGGTAGTACATTCAGGATATAGACTGTTATATGATGAAGTACCTTAGCACTGCAAAAAGAAAGACTATGTAATTGCAGTAAAAAAAAAAATCTATTTTAATTATACTACCAGCAATTTGAAATAGAAAATGTGCATTTTAGAGTTAATTTTTGAGCTAAGGACATGAGGTGCTAAAAACACACAGTGTAATATCATGCAGATTTCCAACTTTGGTTTGCTTTGTTTCTGTGATAATGGGAGTCAATTTTTTCTTCCCCTTTTTAAATAACAGAAAATAATGAGGACCAAGTTAGTAATTTTCAAGGGGTCCATTATCCTATTACTGAGAAAGAAATGTAACAGTTTATTAGGTATTTCAGAGCAAACGTTGCTCTGTACTGAAACCCTGCATCATAGAATGCAGGATTTAGTACCTAAGAGTTTAATGTTAGAGTGCAGGTAAAATAACTCTTACCAAGAAAGGACAGGAAGCTTAATCCCTACACGTTTATCAGGAGGTCTTTAATCCCAGTGAAATCTATGGGGAACAAAATTCTCCATTTTGGAGAAAGGAAGAAGTCTCTGCATTGAACCGAATTTATTAGTTACCATGATGGAGCAAAGACTGCCAGCTGAGCCATAAAATCAGTCCTGCTTGGTGTGCTTTTGCAATTGGAGTGCAGATAGACCCTTGTACAGAAACACAAGCTGTCCTGACAAGGAGGGCTTCACTCTGTGAAATATTGAGGTTGTGATTTTATATTTCCTATGAAATTTCATATATGTGTGTTTCCACCACAAACATAATTTGGCACGACATTAATTGAAGATACATTCTAAAGATTGCAACTCACAGTGGGTCTTAGTGTAATGCTACATATGTAAGATGCACTCTTTTCAAATTCATCCTGACACTCTAAGAAATGGATTTTCCCTGCCACAGCCTGGGGGTTGAAATACGTATCAAGGCCTGGATTAGTCCAAATTTAGTTATTTAACTGAAGTACCTTAGCTAGAAGCTTTCAACTACACCAAAAGTCAGCAGAACCTCAGGGAGTATATCTGGTCCTCCCAAAATTCTAATCACCTTCTGCAGATGTCTCTCCCTGACAAAACCCACTCACTCTCTCCATCAACTGTGAGGAAAACCTGGGGACTGAGCACCTAAACTTGGACAGAATTAACCTGTGCCCAAATATGTGGCCCATATGTGTGTGGCCTCTACGCAACGTGGAGCCCTAGGGGAGAGCATTGTCATACAAAGAAAGATAGAACAGACAGGTCACAGTCCCCACAAGGCATTCAAGAACAATGCAGCTAGTTCACTTCCCAGCTTACTGAGGAGGTAGCAAAATTACCCATCTCGTCTTCTGTGAAAGACATTTCATACAGCTGCACTATGAGTCCTTTTTTCTTTATACAGCTCTTTTCATTAAACACAGATCACTGCATTACTGCGCTGATAGCAGAAAAAAATCATCAATTGACCATAGAACACTCTGTAATGGCAATTTTTCTTTGCCATATTAATAGAGTTTTATATAATGACAAAATGCAGTTATTCTCCATGCCTCCTCATGTATTTTCACCACAGCACATATCCCTGAGAACAACAATGATTTTTGCATTATAGGTGCTAAGATAGACTTGCCTTTCCAAGTAGGAGGGGGAAAACCCTGACAGAGGAAGATGAAGACAACTATATATATTACAAAGTACATACTCCCTTTAGTGCTGCATCTTCAGACCAACAGTCCCAGTTTTCCCTAAAATACGCAGTAACTAAATGTCTAAAATACATATTGTAATGGAATGCGCATTTTGTTCTTGCACAGTGTTCCAAATGGACTTTCTGTATTACAACTACACTAAGTCAGCTCCTTCACTCAGCAGAGCTCTACAAATTTGCTGAATTTATAACCTTTTATTTCTGTAATATATACTTTGGACAGACATAAAAACAAAGCACTAAAGTATATTCCCAAATCCCACTGAAAATGAAAGGAGCTACTCTGAAACACCAGGAAGCAAGATTTGGTTCTAATGGTTTTTGCACACAAGGTGGTTATGTTCTGAGAAGTTCCAACCAGGAAGATAC
This sequence comes from Columba livia, assembly GCF_036013475.1. Taxonomy (NCBI): domain Eukaryota; kingdom Metazoa; phylum Chordata; class Aves; order Columbiformes; family Columbidae; genus Columba; species Columba livia. The sequence continues at coordinate 22,521,862 of NC_088609.1, read as the reverse complement.
TTTGAAAAATTCATTAGATCCATTGACTTGAGTCATATGCACGTTTCACTGGCTTAAAATAAAAATGAAGGTAGAATCAGGCTATTTCCTGGTTCAGAACACAGCTGTTCTCCCTCTGATGGCATAACTAATTCATTTAATAATATTCAAAGCATTCTATAGCAACATATTCTAGCAATTTCCAGTTGTCCATTATTTTTTTAGTTTCCCCTCATAAGCAGATGTAACTGAGAGAAAATGAGAAGAAAAAACACATACATTATGCATGTATGGTGCATAATGTCTGATATACAATGACATTTCCCTTCATTCATGCAGACAGACAGAATCATTTTCTCCTGGCCATGCCACTCTTAAGGGTTTTGTTTCTTTCTGCTCAGAAAGATATGTTTTGTAGTAATGATCTGACATTATATGGTACTGAAATTATGTAAGCCATACCAGTGAGGCAGGAAATATCAGTATTATTACAGCAAAATTTGATGCTTTTAAATACGAATCAAAATTTCAGAAAGAACATTTAAAAGATACCTTAAAAAATCTCAGGAAACTCTAGACCAAACTGTTCTGTGCATATAATGTGACTTTTATGGATGTATGATTTAACTTTTTTCCTACCTTGTATCCTTTTTACATCTTAAAAACAAACAAAAAAACCCCAAGCAAACAAAAACCAAACAACATAGACTCATTGCAGAAAGTCATTTCCTTAGACAGACAAAGGAGTGCAGGTCCTCATGAAATACTTTCAATTACAGTTTGACTGAAGTAATGAACTTCAACTGGGCCCAGATTTTTCCCTCCTAAGTGCAATACTAATCTGAAAACAACTTATGTTCAAATAGTCAGTTTTTACATGGTTGATCACCTCCATTGAAATATTGGATAACTTCTCTTGACCATAGTCACAAAACTATTTCCTTTACTTCTTTTTAACTCCTAACATGAAGGAATCAAACACACTTTTTTTTTTTTTCCTTGATCAGCATAGTCATTTACCAAACAACACATTTTCAAAGGGATTGTGGCTGCTTTTCTAAATACCATTAGTGTCCCCAGGCCCTAAATATAGCATAAGCACACGAAAATTCTAGGGGCGGGGTCACTGACTGAAGATGTGACTGTTTCTCTCAGGCATCTCAGTGAAACCTCTGCCATCTCAGCAAAGACAACTTAATGCAACTGGTCAAAGGAGCAAGGCCAGAACACACAGGTACACAAGCTTGATTTTTGCCTTCCCAGAGCTATTAATATTTAGCCATGTTGTAGCCCCGCTGAGCCGGAGCATCCGGGAGCCAAGACAAACCAGACCCTGCAGAGGGCACAGCTGGGCAGTCACCAGCTTCCACAGCCACCTCCTGGGCACTCACACAGAGAAAGATGGGAGGGCCCAGCTCTAATCAATAACCTGTCCACAAAGCAGCAGAAACCAAACAGCACAGTGCAGGGGTCTGCTCCATATCATTTGAAGGCATTGATGTTACCAGGTACAAGTAACTAATACAACCCACAAGATTTTAATTGCAGGTGAGGATTCATTGGAGGAAAGGACTCAGCATGATTCTGTCACCCAAGGCTGAGCACTCCAGGCTGGAAGTGGAGCGACATGATTGCTGCTGGTTTTCAACAGTTTTTGCGGGGAAATTATTGAAGGGTATGGTGTTGTCCTGCTATGCTGATTGCTGTAAAATCCATTCCAGATAAAACTGGCACTTACAGTAGCATTTCACTCCCAGGAGGTTGAGCAGGTTATTTGAAGGAGGTGGGAGAGGGCAGGGATAAGGAACAGCTATGAATACTTGCTTTTAATTTTTGCATTCAAAGCAAAATGAATGCCTGCCACATTATATCAGGTATAATCTGCACCTCTCTGCTCTGTATCTTCGTTCTAGGGATAGATTAGCTAGCAGCAAATAAATCAGGAAAATGCGCTCTCTTTTTCTTTTTTTATGAAGTAACCTGTTCACTATAGATCTTGCAGTAGCAGGGCTGACCTGAAAATCTATGCAACTTCCGTCTCCAGAGCCATGTGGTGATTCTTCTTCCTCCTACCCCTAGAGCCCACACAACTCCTGAAGTAAAAACCCACAGAGGAATATTACACTTAACCTGGCAAACTTCTCTTCAAATACATGTGCTTCTTTTTTGCCCTCGTACACATTCCAGAGGTATGTTTTTAGACATACCCTTTTATAAATCATGAGTGATTATGATTTTTGTTACAAAACTGTATAAGAATCAGTTTCCATTTCTCCCATATTCAACACAATTTTCCAAAATACAAAAGCTGGTCTTACTGAGAACTGATTTCCATGATGTTTGATCACTACACCGCTAATACTACTGTTTCACCACATTTCCATAATAGGAACAAATCGGAAAAATAGCTACTGCATTTGAAAAAAAAATATCAGTGATGCTTTGCCAAGACTCATTTCTTTTATTTCCCATTTTACAGTGTATGAGAAAAAAAGTACTTAAGAATTCAAGTATAGTAAAAGATGATAAATTATTACATCTATATAGTAATCTTATGTGTTATATTTAAAAGGAAAACCTGTGATATAGAATTCATAGAACAGTAGTAATAATAACCCATATTCGTGCTTTCTGTGAAATTTCTACATGAAAAGTCTTCCCTTTGTGTCATTAGAAAAGTGTCATTGCATTAAAAAAGAGAATAGCCATGGAAAATACCCACTTGAAGGTAGAACCTCAGGTTCACTGTCTCCTAGAGGAACTTTATATATAAAATGGATATTCTTATGGAGACACGGAAGTAGCCAACAACTGCTGTATTGCCATTTTGTATTGCCATTGTTACAACATAATTGAGAGGTTAGATGGAGTAGGGGGGTGAACCTCTTGTTACCACATCTGATTCTAAAAATTACAGGGACAGTAGAGCATCCTGATAGCTCCTCTGGGAAGAGGACTCAGTCTGTAATTGAAATGTGTCGGGAGTCAAAGATCAAAAGTATTCTTTCTATGTCTCCAAACTCTTTAGGAGTTCCTCAAAAATTCTAACTTCCATCAACATTGTTAGAAATTGTACCCAGCTGAGTATCTTTTAAGATTAGAATTACAGTAACAACAAGAAACTCCCTTCTAATGATCTCACAGTACTGAATTTAATTATGGTTCACATAACCCTCATATCATCTCCTGAGACTGAAAAGGACATTGTCCCCATTTTACAAAAGCGTAAACATCAGCACAGAGAGCTTATGAGAGGTGCGAAAAAAAAAGTAACAAAGTTAATGACAGAAACAACAAAGTTTTATGCACTGAGCCAATGCCACCCTTCTGCTTTTTGGAGAGTGATTTTATAATCCCATATTTCTGGGTTTTAGGAATAGTCCCTCTTCAATTACTTTTGGAAAGAGTGACACAAAAAAGTGGGAAAACCTGAGAAACAAATTAACTACACACAAAGAGTTCTCAGATGCACAAATTAAGCAAACTAATAAATAGAGAAACCTTCTCCACTCCTCTCTGTAGAGATGTTACTTCCTAAAACAGATGATGAAAATACTCCAGGCAAGAAATATGATTACTTAATTGAGAATGTCCATGAAAACAAAGTATTGTTTGGAGCAAGGAGAGTTAAAGGTTGATCCTCTGTACCTGTCATGTCTCTCACCACATCTTTGATATACCAGATATCCGTTACATATATTCTAAAAGAAAGGTTAGGTCAATAGACTGGAAAACTGTCCTTAGGTGTCAGTTCATAAGATTGATAGCAACACACAGAAGCACATTTTAAATGCATTTTCCCAAACATTTGAAAATAATCAAACAGGACGGTAAGAATTGGATATAGAAAAAAAACAGCATATGTGCATATCTGAGAATTCTAGCAAGGCAAGTGATTAGGGAAGCAGGACACTGGTGATCAGTCTGTAATTCCATCTCCATGTATTAATAGAAACCTCACATTCTTTTCGCCAAAGTGCAACATGAGATACTGTTTTTCCCTCTGTTCCTTATCTTCTTCAGCTAAAGCGGTGTCTGAGCTGCCTGCACTGCAACATCCTATGGACTCCAGCACCTTAAGATTGCTATCCTGGATTCTATTAGCTGGTCACAGAGCAACAGATACCTCCCCACTGACTGCAGTGGAGTTACTAGGATGAGAGAAAGAGAGGCTTCCTGATTACATCAGCAGCCACTTTCCTTAAAAGCTCAGTGCTAAACTACTGAAGGGGAAAGAGATGGAAGGACAAAATGGGACAGGACAGATGAGACAGGACAGGACGGGGCAGAAGGGACTGGCATCCATACCTTGGACAGCTCCTCAGCGTCACTTCAGCCTGCAACAATGGGATGGTGCATGCTGGCTGCGATGACCTCAGTATGGGGAACAGTTAGAGGGACACGGTAGGCACAGGGCACAGACACAAGTAAAGAAAACGGTGTCATATTGCTCTTCTCTCCATGGCTTAGTCACCTGGTTTCTGCTTACTGTCTAAATTAACTGTTGCCCTAAGCAAGGCTGGATGGCTGGCAATACCCAGGAGACAGCATGGCAGGGAAAAGCAAAGAAGTGGAGCACTGTGGGGACAGGGGCAGGGAGCGTGGAAACAGACATGGCAAAGATAAACAAAAGAGCACAAGTAGATTAAAATGTGAGATTGAAAGAACTGGATGAGAGAAAAAGATAAGGAAGGGAAGATGGGGGAAGAGAGAAGTAAGAAACTATGTCAGAGGGAGTGAACAAGACACGAAGATAGAAGAAAGGAAAGAAAATGTGTGTAGAAGATGGAGCAATAGAACTGGGAGGGTGAAATAGCAAGGAAAATGGGGAAATGCTATGGAAGTGACATGAAGAAGAGATGTGTAGCAAGAACATACAGAAACGTGTAGTCCATATTACGCACAGCGATACCTGCTTTTGGAGCATCACATCCTTCCTCAAATCTCCAAGCCTTACATCTGTATCCCATGACAAATCAATATTCACTGGTTCAACCACCAATCCATTAACAGATTATTGATTACACTTTAACTCATGGAAAGGTGTTAGTACTTTCTGTCCTCTAAACAATGGTCATAATCTTGACATCACAGTGATTAAAAATGTAGCATTTTAACCTGTTTAATTAAGATGGTAGGTGCAGTCAGTGGTTTTAATTTTGCTTTTGCACCATAAATAAACTAGCTGATCATATCTAAGAGTCATAAACAATTTCAACCTGGTATCCAAGATGATGATATGGTTCATCTGCATACTCATCAAGTGGCATGCATGTAAATAAGAAAGTTTTGCTGATGACTGTCCCTGCTTCTTCTACTATAGTGAAATTCATAATCATTAGGATCTACCAGCAGGTCAGACTATCTGAACTTAATTCCAGTGCAAATGAAGGGAAATATTCTCATACTCTTATTTAATTATTATCCATCAAATGTAGAATTTTAGATCAAAATGCTAAACTTTTCTGTTGCTGAAGTGGCATATCAGATGCAAAAAAAAATAGTAGAAATAAATTATTTCCATTAGAGAGATAGATGAGCCTATTCAAAAAACAGTAAAATCAAGTATTAAGCAGTAACAAAAATATCACCTCCTTCATATATTTTCCCTCTTTTTAGACATCTAATTTGTCATCGGTCACAGTTCCCTGTTTATCATTAGAATTTATATCCAGAAAGCATTCTGCCGGGGCAGGAAGGCAACCAATAATAATGAAAAAAACATGAAAATTACATTCTACCAAATGAGTGCTTATATTGATGTTCTGTTATCAAAGCCTTTTAAATCCCAAACAAATAAATCCCTCAATCAACACAAATGGACTCTTGGGAGAGATGAAGAAAACAATTGTATATATGGATTAATTTGGGGTTAAGAAAATATTCGTAAGGCTTTTGCTTCTTTCAAAATCCACCATTTCCTTTTTAATTTGAGTTAGATTAAAGATATGAATAGTTCTATTTCAGTGCAATTCAAGGGTACTGCTGAAAATTAGGCAGGGTGACATCTATATGCCCACAGTGGGACAAAAGATTTTAAATAATTTCTGGTAGCATATTAATTTGAGATTCTACTATGTAAAATGTTGTGGGCTTTCTAAAGTAATATTTCAAAGAAGGAATGCCTTGCTTTTCACGGGTTTAAAAATGTTTGGATGAAATAACTTTTTTACAAAGCTTTTGTCCCTCATTTGGGCATTTCTTACAGTTCTCTGATTATACAGAAGCCATAAGGATGTCAGGTTTCCCTCTGGAGATGTGTCAGTAGGCTGAGAGGCATGCTGCAGAGACGTAAGGCCAGCAGGAGAACTCTCCACCAGCCCATCCACAAGGAGAAGCCTGCAGAAGCTCTGGTTATCAGAGAACTTCAAGTATTGGGCACTCCTGAATGCTTCCACAGGGCATAGTTGCAGGCAGCAAAGCTGAGGGACACTTAAGTTACTTCAGTTTATCTTAGGTAATACTTTGAGCCCTAATTTCCCCAGATTTTAAATGTAGCCTGGTTCTTTCTAGTTTGTGTCAAATGCAGGAACAACCACCCAGGGAAAGCCAGGTGCTAAATGGAAGAGCATGAAGCTAAATGCATTCATTAAGCCATCAGATATGTCTAATTCCCTGCTCTTCCCCATGTCTTGTTTTGTTCACTAAAGCAGCTACACAGAACAAGAACTTACTGCCACCCTATGCAGAGAGCTGCACACAGCTCAAGCACATACGCAGCTTCCACTTCTGCTTGCCCTATTGCAAAATCATCTCACATTTTCCACACGTTCTGCAAACATAACAAGCTGTTGCAGGACACTTATCCAGGGACTGAATCTGCGACCATCAGCAATAACTGCCTACTCCCAAATGCCATTTGAAAAATCTGCAGATTTTTGTAGGTATGTACCAGAAGACAGACTGAATTTAGATGCGGAGTTGACAACTTGGAAATTATATATCCTAATATGCATATGCTCCCAAGCGTGTGTAGAAATATCTATTTATTAAAGCAGTCCATTTACTTACACGCATTAATCATCATTAATTGAATTTCAAAGAGAGTTATTGAATGTGTACAATCATAGAAAATGCCATCCATTTAACCCTCAAGCACACATTGTACAGGCACGCCTGTAACCGGAATATGGCTCACGTCACTCAAGTTACAAATAAACATCTCAATTTTTTCTGCAAGTTACACCTAATAGTTACAATCCTTAAAACTCAGTGAAAAGTCATAATGGCTTGAATGTGTTTAAGATAATCCAGTCAGGGGAAATTAAGAATTGCACCAAGACAAATCACCTCCTTACATGATGGATATTTTCTCATTATTGCTGTTGCCATTACATATGTTATTTTTCCTTCAGTTATTAAGCTATTTCATTCAGTCTGTGGTTTATTATTCTTTGCCCTTGGTTTTTGGCACTGGAAGAAATGGAAACTTGGGCTGGTGGTTTAAGGCACTGGCAAGACTCAGAAGGTACTAGTTCAGCTCTCATCTTTCATTCAAAAAAATTGCCATGGCACAGCTTACAAGATTTGATTGTGTAACTACATTGAGTAAAGTGTGACTTTTTTACTTCAGAAGCCTTAAAGGTAGTTGTATTTTATACTGCAACAAAGTAAGTCTCATAACTAGGATAATGTATTCCTATTCTCCAAGTGAAAAGCCACAGAGACTTTTTCTGTCAATATCACTGAATCCATACTGAGCTGTTACTAGTCTAACTATGCCAGGTACATCTAACCAAAGAGCTATTTTGGCAAAGCTGAGGTCTTGACAAGGTCACAATCTTTCATTTTTCATTTCCTCAGTTACAAGATAAGGATAACTTGAGGATAAGTATATAAAATTATGAGGTGCTCATTTACTGTGATAAGCTAAATCAATATTTTAGATGAATAATCATAACTCCAATACCGAACATGAAATACCAGAGTTCTCTGCTCACCCAGATCAAAAGCAAGCCCAGCGTACTTAGCACTAAAGCATTTCACTTCCAGTTGACTTCAGTAGGGTGAAAGCAATCATTCTATTGCAGAGAATTTCAACCCTGTATTACTGTAAACTGTATAATATTTTCACTGAAGAGACATTTTATGTAAAAACAAACTGTGTGTGTGTGTGTGTGTGTGTGTGTTATGAGCTCATGTGCTTCTCTGCAGAAGCATAATTCTACAAGGGCAACTTTATACAGGAAAAAAAAAGCTCAGTTATATCAGAAACCCAAATATCAGCAATTAATTATGAGATAGGCAATAATAATTACATCTTGAAAAACACCTTCCTTTCAGTGTCAAAGGCAGGAGTAGCTGTATTAGAGAAAACAAGGTGGCAGAAAATACAGGCTCACAGTGTGTGGAACAACAAATGCATGAGTGTAACTACCCTGTTCAGAATTTGCACTCCAAACTTCAGCAATATATTGTCAGACAGAAGTCCAGAAGTTTCTAGCAACAACGAACTTGTCCCATAAAACCAAATTATTTGGTACATTTACCTGGCTGCATAGGCCCTTATTCATTGGGAATGTATATAAACTGGAGTGCATCCAGTTACCTATGTGCACAATTATGGTCCATAAGCTTACACCTACTGTGCATGAGCAGTATTTCTGATCTCCCTGTGTGTCATAAATCCACACTCCTGGGAAGCGCTGCAGCTACTGAACATGTGCAGATAGATGGTAAAATACACGTACAGTAGATTCCATCATGTGACAAGAGAAGGATTGCAATCCGTGACTTCTCATGTCCTTGGAAGAAGACTGAGTACTATAGTTTTAACTATTTGGACAGCTAAATATCCATTTCTGCCACTAGCATTCTATGTTCTGTGCTAGAAACTATCGAGAGCATCAGGGTATGTCCAAGAAGCATGCCTGTTTGGCATCATTCTACTAATCAGACACTATTACTAGGGGTAATTCTTTAACATCAAGTGCAAAATCCTCAGTTATTTTCACTAATGATAATGCAAACTGTACAGTTATATCTTTAGTTATATCAAGGAATAATTACTTAGTTACTGTTCCCTGTCTATGGTGAAAACCTGTTGACTGTTTGCATCTACATTCCCACTGTTAACAAACTTTTTCACATCTAATTTAGCGATGGTTGACTTGAACGGCTTTCTAAGCATGATCACAAAGGGGCTGAAAGCCCTGACAGCTCTTCAGTCTCATGTTACAGAACCAAGACACAAAATGATTGTATAGCTTCTTACATCTTTGCCCAAGTGTTAATTTTATGAAGAACATTCTCTTCATGAATATTCAACCAGTTTTTACAATCAAGCTGTATCTACTCAACTTATTCACAGATCAGTGTTTTCATTTTAAACCTAATAAGATGATAGAATGATTCTTGTGCTGTGCTATTTCTACATAACATTTATTGATAATGAGTTTTTCTGTTGCCTGATGATGTAGAATTTTTTCAAGGAAAATGTTATACAACTAACAAAATATGCATTCCATGGTTCTCCCTTTTTTGTTAATTCAGTGATAGAGTTCTCTGGTGCTATACAGTATAAATAGTTAATGTTGATACATATTAAGTGCTATTGTAGAATTGCAGTCATTTTTAGCTGACATGCTTTCATTCAATTGCCACATTGTATCTAAGCCTTAAGACCCCATAAGTACATAAAAACATATTTATGTGCATATGTACACAGAAGGTAGGTTCTTATGCCTCAGTTTTAATAACTAGCAGTGAAAATGAGTATTTAATGGTGGGAGACAGGAGTTTTCATCAGTCCTGAGGCTGCTTAATTTAACAACCAACAGCACTACGATTACAGACTTCCAAAATAATTGATGTTCTTGTTGGAAAGCTAACGTTGCATTTCAATATTGCAAAAGTAAAATATTTTTTTCTGTTCTGAACTTGGAACATCTAGGAACACTCTGAAAATACATATTTTAGTGTTTTAGGCATTTTTCCTGCCACCTTCTATGAAAAAGTGACCATCTTGTGTTTTTACCATTCAGTTCCTGAATTTCCTTCTCAAAGCCATGCACACAGTTTTTCTTGTTCACAGAATTTGAAGCATGCATTTTTCATTAAAATGTATTGAATAACGTGTTTATTTATGCATATTACTTTAAAAAGAAAAAAAATAGAAAGAAGTGATCTAAGTTGGAAAAACATGCCATCAGAATCTTGGAAATGGCAAAACTAAGTTCAGATGCAAATATGTGCAGTAGTTAGAAAAAGATGGATTAATATCAACAGGCTATTGTAGCAGTACTCAAAATGTCAAATACATGTCAGCCTTTTTCTGATATGGTATTTCATTCAGCCTGCAGGGCAGACAGGATTCCTGCTGGGACTTCTGCATTTCCATTTAGACAAATGGGTATGACTGTTAATTCCATGATTGTGGTTTCTCACTCAACCTCTGTCTCAGCTCATGCACCAAATGGCTGATGTTTAATTAGCTGTTGATACATAACTTGCCCAGATTCAAGCAGAATATCTGTGACAGGTCACCACATAAGAATAAAGTTTTGTGCCTTATTGATATCTACAGAAAGCTGTTTTAAAGAGCCATTGGTATTCCAGAAACAATCTGGGATTTTCACATTCTGACATTTTCAGGCCTGTAACTATGATCTTAAATCCAGACGTATGCAGGTAACCAAGATTATTCCATTATTAGCATCAAAATAAAAGCATATTTGGCATAATGCATACCACACATAAACTCATTTTTCCAGGTTCCACATTAGCCAGCCACAAGACAGCTTCACTAAAATCACATAATCACTCAGCTCGCTGCTAAATCAGACTTAAGGCAAAGCAGTCTGTACAGAGCACAGTCCAGCATGATGCTTCTGCAACCACGTCACTTGCAAGCCAACACTCACCCAAGGCCAGAAAGCACAGGAACAGATGTCTGAAAAATACTAGGTAGACATGTTTATAGGTAGTATTTAAAGACATGGATTCAGAAGAATGATCTTAGCATGACTCATTCAAAACATGCAAAATTCATTTTCTAGTCCAAACACTGCAGTGTAAAAGACAGGAGGAAAGCCAGGAATCATTCAGAGTCATCTGCTACTTTAAAGCTGTGACCTATATCTAGTAGCCTAAGACAGGACATTAGAAGACAGAGCTTTACAGCAACAGGAGATTATGAGACATAGTGGAGAAACAATTGCTTGATGCAATTACAACTTCAAAGCAGAATTTAATTCTCCCATCTGCACTGTGGATCTCTTTTGTGTGTTTTGAACGTGTTCCACTACGAATCTCCCAGGGCTGTCACATGCCATCTATCCAAGAGTGCTATGTGCTGCTCACAGGAGAGCTACAGATGGCTTAAAGAGGAAAATTTTGCCCTAATATGAAAAAGTAAGGAAACAACAACCTTGCACTTGCAAAAAGCTAATGCAAAAGTCAATTATTAAGGGGAGGCCCTTGACATAATTCAGCTATCCAGTTTTGCTACATCCTATCATTTATTTTTCCCTTTCGTCATGTTTACGAGATTTATATTTACATATAGAGTACCTTGTTAGGATGCTAGAGATGTTACTTTGTTGTCTGATGTGGAATTTGTCCAGGGAGCCACCATTTTTCTTTCTCCAACTAATAGACTATATTAAAGTAGTTGCATCAAAGATGAGAAAGCCTGTTCATTAAATATTTGTAAAACTTTATCTGTCTTTTGACCAAACAGTCTTCTAAATGGACAAAACAGAACTAAAAAATCCATCTCTATGAGTTAACCCTGGGACTGCACACAGTCCAAGAAAACACCTTTGTGCATGGAAGTTGTGTGGTGAGCAGGGGAAAGCAGGTTTCCTTAGGCTACTAAGCAACAGTAACTGCAGCTGCAGCCTCTGGCCAAACTTCTGCTTCCTACAACCCCCCCATGCCATTGTCTGACCAGTGGCTCTGCGCAGCCACAGACCCACCAGCTCTCAGCCAATTCCAGTTCTTTCCCAAATCGTTTCATTTTGCTTTTGCAAGGGGTTTCAGTGATGCAGCACCGGTCCCTGTTTATCCAATGTGCTTTCTGTTCCCATGGAAGCAGTGAAACCACAGCCATTGCCCTTGCAAAGCCTGAGAATAAAGGCAGACTTTGCCGCAGAAGGAAGAAAGCACCTGGATAACAAGATAATGACCTGCAGTCATGTTTTATACAGTGCAGCTTTGCCAATACACTAGACTATACTGGAAATTTATTTCAAATTGTGTTTCTAATAACTGTGGCAGCTGCTGTCTGCCTGATACATGGAAAGAATAGTGCTTTCTTCACCTAAACAATCTCCACTGATACATCTTGGGGGGCGGCAACATTTTGTGTCAAGCTGACCTCTTAAAAATCAGCTTGGAATAACCAGGGGCACCCACTGATGGTCAAGTTTCCTTTTGCTGAAGAAAGAATAAATCTCTCTTCTTAGAATCTTATTCCAGGTGAGTCAGAAGAGGCCTTTACTCCAGATCTATGAATTTTATCTTCTAGTTTTTCTTTACATTTTTCCATTAACTCAATTGGTTTTGCTGAAGCAAAGCATAAACAAACCATTTTATGCTTCATGCTAACATGTTTCCATGACACTCTTCTGTTACAGAGATTGCTGGAAAGTGGGCAAAAAGCTGTCAGTGTTAGTGCAGATCCTGTATTTATGACTATCCTGCACACAGATAATAGGCATTCATAAGTCATGCATCACCGCGCTTTCTTTTATGACTGTCTTGATTGAAATGGACAGGATGTGTTTTCTGAATTTTTTACCACCAACACGCTTTCCTTTAGGAGACCATATAGATGAGATATTCATTTACATAAAAGCCATTTCACATTGTTCTATCAATGTTAAGGGAATTTAATAAGGATATAAATGTATGTTATACTGATTTGAAGGGTGCTTATACTTCTAGAGCAATCCAATGAGCTTCCATGTAAATGGTAATCAATCCCATAATTTCCAACAACTAACTGTCAAAAGAGGTGAATGCAACACACTGGAGGGACTTGTGTATTTCCAGGTGTTAATATATAGATGAACCCTTCAGTCCAAAAGCCATATCATTACACCAAGCAAGGGATTTTTCCCTTTTTCCATCAATATTCATGTGCTTGAAAGTTAACATACAGTCTTGAGAATCAGAGAAGTAAAATTCTTGCTCTGTTATGTTAGTTAGGACATAAGGTCCAAATGACTGCAGGCCTCTCTGGTACTGCCAGACGAAGAGTGATGCAGAACCTGTGCACAGGGTCCATCAGGTGCTGCCCGCTGAGCCTCCAGCAGGCAAAGGAGAGGCTGGGAACGCATTGCTGGCAGCACAGCAAGGGTGAAATGATCAAGTGGCACCTTAGCTGTGCCTTGGTTACTTACTCTTGAGAAAATGGTTGCTGAGTCTCCACCAAGAACAAGTGAAAGCCCAGAGAGAAGGGTGGGAAATGCACCCCAGCCATGTCCATACTTGCCCATCAGTATCACCCTCAGACTAGTGGGAGGCAAACCTGGGACCCAGGCATTGCTGATACTTTTTCTCCTCTATTTGACTAAATAAAGGGCAGAAGTTCTTGTCAAGGCTTGCCAAAAAACTAATTCTTAAATTATATATAACCCCTCCCCTAACTCCCTCTACCGGTACCTTCACAAAATAGTGAGAAACAGAACCAGAGAATTAACACAACTCTTCCTGCCCCTCCAGGAGTCACACTGAGTGACCTGCATTGCATCCTTCACACCAGACATTTGTTCATAGTGAAAATTTGTGAAATAGGTCCTGGTTACTACCCTGTGTTTTACTGTACCTATCAGAGCTGCACACTTAAATGGCCTTTAGGCAGTACCACAATAAAACGTAATTAATAGTAGGTGGTTTGTCAGTTTCTGAAGTTACATCATGATGTGAGTTTCTTGATTCATTTTACCAGAGAAATACCCTAATCCCCCTGCTCTTCCAGAATGAAGCAAATGCATATGAAACAGAGGCAGATGAAGCATTCTTGAGTAATTTTTAATGATGTGCACTAATGATTTTCAAGACAGATTCATTATTTCAGAACAAGTGGGGCTGATACAATAAATGCAACTCAAGTGGCCATTGCTCACCAACTACTCTCCCCAATAATAGTTACATATTTGGCAGTAGCAAAGTCTTGCTACAGGTCCTCAACTCTTGCTGTTTTATTTAGAATAACCCACCAGCAAGGCTGAAAAAAAGGGATTTCTTTTGCTTAAAGGCTATATCACTGATGGGTAGGAATCACTACCAGACATCCCCACACTGTCCAAAATAACTTCCTGGAATTGGGTGCTGATAGTTGGGTACAAACCTCCTCTGCTCACAGCTCCTGTACTCCCAGAAACCCTCCTGGCCACTCCTGCTGCCTGGATCCCCCTGACCTCCCTTTCACAGGGGTACCAGTGAGTTCTCTGTATCTCTGAATCAGCAGAAAACCTGGAAATCTTCCCTAACAGTGTTAGGACAAGACTATGTGTTGGTATGGCAACACTTGCAATCTGTTGCGGCTCTGAAAAAGTCTTTTTCAATGATTTGGAGTCAGACTACAGATTTGCCTTCCATACCTGCCTGCAGGCACGGAGTATGCTTTTGCTTTTACCCTCTTATAATGCTTCTTTGCTTGTCTGCTCAGTGCAGAGCATGGATTGGCACATCCTCTTTGCTAGAAAAGAAGCTAGTGAGAATTTTCATTTCCATTGCCATAGCACAATGGCTACAGCAGCCAAAATACTAGCAACCATCTGAACAAGAACAGCAGGTTATTTCCCATGTTCCCGCAGAAAAGGTGGGATGGGAAATAAACAATTACTGCTTGAGTCACACTTCTCTCCGCGAACATTAAAGCTAAACACCACAACGCAAGACTAAGCTCACAGGCACAAGATAACCTTTGCAGACATTATTAAAGTGCTACAAAAGAATGAAAATGCTGTCCTGTACTGAGAACCCCTGCAGGCCTTATCCAGGGTACCTCTCATTGATATCAACAGGACCTTGGCTAAGAAAAGGCTACAAACTTTGATCCACAGATAGGATCTAAAAATAATACATTTCACCATGGAAACAACTGTTCACCTTAATTCTGTTATCTTTAAGATTGCAGCAGGAACTGCACCAGATACTTTACAGATTAGATAAATCGCATGCCTTAGTATTGCACATGGGGTTGAAGAGCTCAGTTTTGCCCAGTCTCAGTCACACCACCCCCTTGACCAGCGCTGAGGCTGGGGTGAGCTGTCAACTAGCAATGTGAGCTCAAAAAGAGTACACCTGCAAGAGAACATCAGCCTGTACGGTATGGAATAACCAACGGTATTCCCAGGACCATTCCATTGCTCTGTTTCAGAGAAAGATTTCCCAGAAACACGATTAACCTCAAACTTCCCCCGTGGACCATCCTGTACATCCTCCTGCCTGCAGGGATCCTGTTCAGGTATCCCAGGCCTGCACGCGCTCATTTGCAGATCGTTTGCTGCAGCCAAAGCTTCCCTCAGCCTGAGCGCACCGCCGCGGGGCTTCGCCTGCATCCCGGCGGCTCCCACGCTCCGCGGAGCGCCGTCGTGAAAGAGTTAAGGCGGCCGAGCCCCCCGCCGCCCGCACCCCTCCGGGCCGGGCCCCTGCCCCCGCCGCCCAGCAGCCTCCTGACGTCAGCCCCGCGCACGGCGCAGGGACGCGCTAGCGGGCGGCGCGGGGCTCGGTGCGGCGGCGGGCGGAGGAGACCCGCGGCGGGCGGCTGCGAGCGGCCGCCGCCCGCAGCCCCCGCCAGCATGTCCGCGAAGGAGCGGCAAAAGGGCACAGTGACCAAGGACAGCGTCACCCTCCTGCCCTGCTTTTACTTCGTGGAGGTGAGTGGCCGCCCCCGCCGAGCGGGCCCCTGGGGAGCAGCCACGGGGGTGGCGGGGCAGGCGCGGGGGGCTGGCGGCGGGCGCGGGGAGCGGCGCGGCCGGGAGCCTCTCGCCTTCCCCGCAGAGGGGGAGCTCGCCTCGGCACTGATACCGCACTGCCTGATGCAAAATCCCTCTGTGATGCTTCACCCTACTGAAATCAGCATCGAAGCCCCCCGTAAGGTGCAGGCATGAATTAACCTCTTTTTTTGCAGTCTTTTCGAGTGGGAATTATTTATAAGAATAACTCAGAAAATGAAAGGGTCGCTCAACTAAACCCTGCTACATGTACAGGAATCTCTCAGGAGGAAGACATGTTTCAAGAAGAGCTGGCTTCTAGGCGATCACCGCTCACATGTCTTTGGTAGAATAAAAATCACATTTGTAAAGGAATGCTTAGGAAAATAGAAATGTTCTCAAAATGATATTCAGTGGTGTGTTTTTACTGACCTCTAGATTACATGCTGCTTCTAGCAGAGCTAAAAATATCTGTTTTGAAAAATGGAATGAGGTTCTCGGCACATCTTAAAGAGCAAAACCTGCTATGGCTGCTCAGCTGGTAGCAGGTGAAGTTGCAGAGGCACTCGCTGCCTGGTGTGTCACTTGGAGGCATTTGGCACCCCCTGGAAAGTACAGTCACTTACATACTTCTGTAAGATCATCAGTAGACACAGTTTAAGCTTAAAGTCAGTGTTATGTGAATTTGCTTCATGGCACATCAGTAAGAGAGAGGTAAAAATGTTTTATGGATTGAGCAAAGTGTTTCAGGTGACCCCGCTCACAGGTGACCCCCCTCACAGATAGAGGCACTTTGAGGCACCATGTAACTTACCTCAGAGACTGTTAAAATAACATGAAGAACTTAGCGGTAAAAAATGGTGTAAGTTAACTATAACTGGTACGCTAGATAAAAACATAAAAATACATACAATACTTAATGTATAAAATATTAAAATATAAACATTGGTTGCAATATAAAGCAAAAATGTTCTTTCAGATGCACTTGAAGGGCTTTGGAGGTTCTCTGGGAGGCAGAAGGGGTCAGGTTGAAAAGGGATTTAGGTACAGTGGAGTGTCTCTGTCCCCTATGCTCCCTAAGAACCTAGACATGATCAGGAGCCTGACCCAAAGTAAGCTGCACCAGCTGGAAAGCTTTGCAGAGGCTGGGTATATGGAAGTATCAGATGCAGCCTATCAGTGTCATTAGGCCTGCTCAAGAAAAGCCCTTTGATGGAAGGTACTTACTGGGCCATATATCTTACATTAGCTTTCCACAGGAGTGAAAGGTCAGTGGGGAGATGCCCCTAAAAAAAAGAGCTTTCTCACCCTCTGTGCTATCTTTATTGCTTTGGGAATCCCAACAGGAAGGAGATTGCTGGACCTTCTCTTAGGAGTAACTCTACTGCAGGAGACGATGTGGAGATCCTGCAAGACACAGGTGCACTGTGCTGTTTGGTGGGCTGTGCTTTGGCATGAAGTAAGATGAGATGAGTTAGAGAGCAGCAGTATAAAATGTGTGCCTGCTGCTCAAAAGAGTTGTCTTATATAATATTAATTGCATACTTACAGTTCCCCCAGAAGCTCCCTGTAGCTCTTACAAGGAATAAGACAGGATTCTGTGAGCAGTGAAGAACTTGGGCTGAGCTCTGTGTACAGAGTCTGGTCTGGACTGGTATGGACTCTTAAGACCTTCAGCAAGTCATTTACAGCTAGATCTAACACCCAGCTGCTCTGAGAGGGAGTCAGAGTCCTCACTTAAGAGGATGGTCTCCTAATGAACTTTTAGGATTTCTACGTTATTCAGTCACAGGAGCAGAATCTAGAGGCTGTACGAGCCCTTCTACACCAGGAGCAAGCTCTAATTATTGAACTGCAGACTTACGGCCCCTCTTCAACTGATGAACGTGTAGGTATGCAAAACAAGTAAAAGGAACATCAAGAGTAAAAAAACTGACTGCAATACACCTGAGCCTAAACACTGATTAGGAAGCCCTTTGGTCAGTTATCAGCCTCCTCCCATTACACAGCAAGAGGATTTGAAACCATTTCCCACATTTCAGTTGACTACTCAAATCACTTGAAAGGGTGCCAACAATTCATGTGGTATTTAGGAAGAAACACCTTGTTTTATTTGTGTCCAACCAGCCTGCATTCACCCACATGGGCACTAGTTCTAATGAGACTTATGAGAGTGCTTTTCTAGAGCTTTATAACACAAGCAAATGCTAGCACTTCAACAGAATCAGGAAAAGGATGTGATGGCTTAGATTCTTCTGTTGTGATGGGCTCAAGGAGAACCAAAGATTGAGTTGTACCTCATAAAAAGGGAATTAATCGAAGATAATTTAATTGCTATAAGAAGTTTGTAACTGTAAGGGATAGAGGAGTTACCCAGTGTGGCTGACTGGCCTTACTGTACAATATGGTTTTTCCTTTGTAAACAGGAGGCTGAGTTCCTAATGGGATTCAACAACAGATAACTACTTAAAAACAAAACTTACCCAATTTCATTAAGGCTCTATGATTTTTAAAGCTTTTAGTTTCATGAATAGTGGTTGAATTAATGATGGGAAACAGGCTTTCAACCTCTCTCTGAATGCTGCCAATTCTTTAATATTTTTTTCTTCTGCCATTCATCACTTCTGCTTTCTCTGTCCCATTTATAGCAGATAGTCCTTTCCCACCCTGAATTGCAACAAAAAAAAATAACGCATTAAGTTTGCACCTTCAAACATGAAAATTAGTGTTCAAAAAAGTGCCATTTTTTTCTCTTAAACACTAGACAAAAGGAAAGGCTTGGAGAAAAGGATGTTGGGCCAAGGGCGAAGTCAAATTCCTAAAGTGGTAGGAAAGGGATGAATTTATATTATAGAAATAAAATATACACTTAAAAATGAAAATAATCTGTAATAACTAATATAATTCAGGCAGCAGAACAAGTAAAGATAGATTATCTGCTTCAGAAGGACCTCGTCTTCAGAAATAGCAGCAAAGAAATACAGTTCTGCCACTGAGGGTTTTCTGCTGTGAAGATTCTCAAGAATGTTTTAAAAATGAGACTAGCTCCTGTAAACAAATGTGTTTGGTGGCAGCAACTTTCAGGATTTGATAAAATATGATTACGTAGAATGTATGCAGTCCAACTAATGTTAACTTCAAAAGAAATACTCTGGTCATTATTTTGGTTTTAGTCTAATTTAAGAATAATTCAAACTAGCAGATTTTACCAACAACAGAGTTAAAACATAAAACTAATATGCCCCTCTCAAGATCACTGTTACCACTAGAACTATTCTTCATTTACACAGGAAAAGCAAAAGGATAATCGGGCTAGAGCTTTGTTAGACATAGAAGTGAAAAGAAAATAGAAGAAAATGAAGAGATGTAGCTTCTGAAAAATGTGGACAGGTCATTCTCTAAAAACAATAGAGGCAAAAATGAGCATTATGAAGTGATTCTTAACACATTTTCAGTTACATATTTTCACATTTCATGATTCGTAAAATAACTTGATGATTTATCCTATGTATCATAAGAATGTTTTAGAGGTTATTTTAACACACGCCTAAGAGCTGAATAGTTTTAGATTGCCTTGTGCATCAGGCTTACCTGAAGCATGTGGTCATCAGCACTGCGGGGCAGTTTGGCATGTTTTATTCCTAATTATGCTTGTGGCATTTTAGGGTTCTGTAGACTGTGGGTTATCTGAACTTCATTTACATAGCTGAGAAAGACAAAACTTGCCATGAAAATTCATAGTTCCACTGGTCTAGTGGGAATTCATGTTCATGATACAAAGTCTACACTCCTCTGGGAAGTATTGAAAATGAGTATTCCTGGAATAAGTTTTGCTTTTTGTTAACTGCCTTTCTTTTCAGCATATTCAGAGTATATCATGTGTATATTCACTTTCAGAAGAAACACATGTCCTTTACCATGAATCTGGAAAACTTCCAGGGTTATGTAGTTTCTGTTCCTGGCAGAATGGTCACACTTCAGAGGCAGGACAGACAAATACATTTCTTCTTGGTGAAGGAAAGACTGTCTTCACTCATGGTATCCCACTTCAGAAACTTCTGGTTTAAATCCTGGTTTCACAGAAGTTGCTATGAATTTTTCCTTTGACTTTTGTGCCACTGTTGCTTCATCCCATGCCCCAGATGTGGAAATGCAAAAGGCCAAGGTGTTGTCAATCTGAGTGACTCAATGCATACATTCTCCAGCTGAATTGAGTCCCTGTGGCACCACCTTCATCTGGTGGTTGCTTAACTTCCAGGGTCTAAAATCAGACACATTTCAGACAATGTCCCTTGTTACGGTTAATTTTTTTCCTTACATCATCTTTTAGGCTCTTGTGTATGATGCATGCATACAGATAGCTGCTTTTTCTACATTTTCAAGAGCACAGCCAGGAGATGATCACACCAGGGTTGTTTGGAAACACTTCTTTCAGTACTGGAAGACCACTTATATTTCTTCTTCCCCAAAGGAACTGGAATTCTCACCAGCAGAAAGCAAAGTTGTGTTGTCATTGTAGTACTCCAGGCTGCAAAACACAGGAGGTCATCAGCTTCCATTGAAATAAGTGCATGTAGAGAATGTTCACCGTGTCTCAGCACCAGATGCTTTATTTCATCTTGTTTCTAACATACGCTAACAGAGCTAGGTTTGAAACATCAAATGTTTGTACACACCACTTGATACCTTGGTGACACTTCTCAGTCAGATCTGGAATTTTTTTTAGCCATTCAGCCATGCATGACCCCCACATTTAAATTATGCACTTTTTCACCTGCAAGTCATGGATAGGAGTGACTGCAAAAGGCACAAAAAGCTAAGGGAGAGAAGTGATTAGAATAAAAGTAGTGGGAGAATAGGCTGTAAGGCTATATCTTTCTTCCTAAGACCAGGATGTTTGGATCTACTGTAAGAGTTAAACTACACTACTGTGTCTTGGAGGCACACTGTAGTCACATTTCTCTCTAGATAGGTTTTCTGCTATGCTTAAATTAGGCTGTGGAATGGGGGAAACAACAAAAAACCCCAACTATAGAACATCAAATTGTCCCCATCCTGTGGAAGTAGCATAATACGTTCTAAATACATAGATTTTTCTTTCAAAAGAGTCAATCATGTGTGAGGGGAGAGGAAGAAGGAGAAACACACTTAACAGTCTGCTCATTGAGCTGACTTTGGCATGTGACTGACTCACAGAGGGCAGATGTCAGATTCATTTATAACAGTGCACTAGAGACCAGCATCCCAAAATATTAAGGGGCTATCTGAGGCTTGAGGAGGCTGCTATGCATTCAAAGCAGCTGTGTAATTATTTGGCCGAGTGATCAACCTTGCATCCTCTACATCAGTTCGGTGCTTATAGAAGAGACGTAAAGCCTGCATACTACCAGCTTTTAGCAAAAGATGAGCAGAAAAGGGGAACAAAAAGGGAGGTGTCAAGCCTGTGCCAAGACTGTCGTGGGAGAAAAAATGCAAATGCCACATGGTAGATCTCCCTCTGCGTTTGGCTACTTAGTTGGCAGGTGTAGAGTTTGAGTAGTCCATAGTGAAACAAGGCCCTTTCCAACCCTGGACCATCCTCCTGACCTAATACCCCAGTAGCAAAAGGAAGCTTGAATGCATTAGAAAGTAAAGGAGATTCATTTTTCAAAATGATTACCTTTTCCAAAAGTAGAAAAAAAAAATATGGCTCTCTGATTTTCTTCTCTCATTTTTAAAGATCTGTTACTCTGCGGTCAAAACTAATAAATGACAGCCTATTGTGGAACCTTAGGTACACAGGAGCTGAGCTGTTACAAACATTCTATCTTGACCGATGATCTTGTCACTTAAAAGTTCAGTTTGTAGGAAATGAGTTCAGAAGTGGCAAAACAGCATGGAAGTGAGGCCCTGGAGAAGGGTTGGTACCCACACAGTTTTTTGAATGTATGTATGGAAACCCATGTGTTTTAGAGAGTAGAATAAATTGTAGTATTGTGTAGGGATTGGCAGTTTTGGCCCATAGAGATGGGGTTTTTGAGGAAATTTCTATCTGAAGTTTGGTGATACTCTGGTCGAAAACCAACCACCCTCTTTTGAAGTGTTGCTGTTCTTGATTTGCCATAACCTTGCAGCAGGAGCATAAGCTTCATAATCCACAGTAGATACAATATCCTAAATCTCACTGTTTGTAGTTATTAATTGATTATAGCTAATTATTGATTTAACTAATAATCATCATTAACTGTAATAATAATTAATATAGAGACTCACCAATTACTTGAAGTCACACTGGAAAGAAATGTATTAATGGTGTTTATTGTGTTGTAAAATTTATGTGTAAGGATTTGCTCTCTACTTAAGCATATATACTTAATTAAATTGAAATATTTTAAAAGTAGTTTTAGATTATTCCTGGTTGAGAATTTTTTTTTAAACAATTTTTATTCTGTTGGTTTTTCCATGTCAAAATGCCTGCTTCACATACATTTATCAAAAAAAAAAAAAAATATAAAGCACTTTTAGGATTACCATGCATTCAGTTTGACTTTGAGATTTCTGAAATAGGAACTTTATCACTGATGTATCTATTCTATTTTTGGTCTTACACATACTGAGAGGTTTTCTTTTAAGATTTGGCAAAGGATCAAGAGGTTTGAGGAATTGCATTAAGATATCTGTTGTATTTCTAAAGCTAAACTCTTAACTGGCAGTCACAGAGCAATTTGATTAAACTCTAAAATCAATGCTGGAAATAAGGATAACTTAATTTTCCAAAATGTTAATGATAATAGATTTCAGTGACACCTGGGATTTGAAATTAAACTGTGAGTTGAAATTAAATCCAACAGTGTTAAATCTAGGAGAAGACTGACCATCATCCCATGTCTCTGCAATTGATTTCCACAGAACTTAGACAATGGTGAGATAAAACTCCTTTACAGAAAAGACAAGTTCCTTACAGTTTTGGGCCACATAAAACCAGCATCCAAGAAAGGAACAAGAAGCAGCAGAAACTGAAGTCCAGAGATAAAAGCAAAAAGCCTTTATACAGATACAAATTTTAGGCTTCTGAAGAGCCTGAATGCCTTCTCTTAAAAGCCTGAGGCATTTAAGAATTAAGTTTAGAACATTACAAAAAAAAAAATCTACAAGCCTGACTTTTAGGTCAAGCAAGTCCCCTGCTCTACAGCCATGCTGTGCTTAGCACCATCTCCCAGAAGTCCTCATGACAGCCCAGTCTGCAATGCATTTGAGCTTGTGCTTGATCTTAATCCCAGCCCTGCACAGCAGCCTGGCTGAGGCTGAAGATACAGCACTGGTGTAGCTAAGCAAGAGCCATGGTGAGGAGCCCATAGGTTCTTAAAAACAAGAGAAAATGGCAGAATTTGGGCTGAGCATTTCGTCTTCCTGACCTGTTTCTGGAAGGTATTCAGTCATAGTCATGGCCTCAGTATTAATTCCTGTCAGGATAAAAGAGACCTGTCCTCCTTCCATTCTCTCCTGTCTTTTGTGAATGTCACGGCAAAGTATAACAGGACAACAGCCAGGGCAGTTGAAAGCTGCAATCTCTGTTAGTAGGTGGCTAAGAATAGGAACACCTTGTCTCCTCCAACCCACCGCAGCCCTGTTTTTTGTCTCATCCATCTGTTGTGCCTTGTCATTTAAACCATGAATTCTTTGGCACAAGGACTGACATTTATGATACATTTTAATAGAATCTTCCACAATGCCACAGCCTTGCACATAGTTATTAAATAGACCATTCTTCTCCCAAGCATTTGGCTGTTATTTTTTCCATGAGAAGAAACCAATGGCATTCAGTAGCTAACTCTTTGAGGCAGTCCTGTTTATTTACTTGGTTGCTTAGAAAGATGCCCTGATTCCCAGAAAACAAGAGAAACACCGAGAGGCAGCTCCCATGCTCAGGAATTCCTTGTTTGCTGTGAAAGAGTTGCAGAATGACCTAAGGACCTAGGAATTTCTTGGTCATCCAAGTCTAAAAATACGAAAGATCCAAATAGCACATCAGGCATCTCTTAACCCTTTTTGACAGGTGAGCTAGTCATACTACCTTTATTCTGCATCTAGCTGATTGTGTCTTGACTTCCTCTGAAAGCTACATACCTATTCCTTCTCTCCTTTCTGCCTATCTTCTATACAGGCAGGTAAAGCTAATCAGTTCCACAGCCCTTGTATTTGCATCCAGTCTCAAGGAAAATCACTCAAGTCATTCTGGCCAGCACACTGAGCAGTGACTTCAGTATTCAGCTACAATTATAAGACAGGCGTTTCATTTTTCACCCCACTTAGCCTGACTGAAATATAGCCAAGGCTAATCAGTTTTGTAACTCATATTTAAAAAGTGTCTGCTGGTACCCACCAATACAGCCCAATGCACCACCACCACAGCATCTGGATATGAGTTCACAATAAGAGATATTGCCTGTAGTGCATTTTAGCAAAGCAAAGTGAGGTCACATAACTGCAACCTGCAAAACGGATTCAGATATTTGGGTATGTGACACTCCATGGTTGCAATCTTGCAAAGCCCCTGGATTTTAAGATGTTATAATATTCTCCTGAAGATAAATATGGACTCCTTGCTTAGTTAAGTGCTGGCAAATATAAGGATTAGATGTATAACTACAGTTTTAGAGAAAGGGAATTTATGGAAGCTACTGATTCCCAGAGAGTTTTGAATTATGTTTGTATCCAGTTGCATATTCTTCCAAGGTAAGAGAGAAACTGGGGCAGGAGGGGGTACTAATTTGTTGCTTTTCTTGAGCCTCACTATCTATCTGCATGGTGTCATTTAGGAAACCATCAATATCTGATTGCTACTGACTTGTCTGTAATGCTTGCAGATAGAAAGTGGTTTTAGTGAAGCTTTGATCATGTGAAAATTCTCCAAGGGGAAGGAGCACCCTGAATTATAAACCTAGGGCTCTGCAGGGACCCTGTGGAATAGTAAAGTTAAGGGTCCTACATTTTAACTCAAGACCAAGCAGTTCAGTGTTTCATATGGAACAAGAGGGTGTGTGCCTGGTGGAAGGCCTGAGACAAGTCAGTGCCCCAGATACTGAGCCGTCCAGAGGACAACCTTGTGCTGTTTAGGGATCCAGACACTTCAATAAGATTCTCCTGCTAAGGCTCGGGTAACAAACAGTACAAAGAACAAGCATCCAACATATGTAAATCATGCTGCATATAGTAAATTGGGAGGTAATGTGAAAAGACAGACTAAAAGAGAAAGAGCAAGTGTAAAAGCGTATTAGCACCGAAGTGGTTTCTAGAGTGAGGAAGAATCACCATCAACATCATACTGCTCCTTACAAATGATTTGGGATGCGCTACACTAGAGTCATAAGTAGCTCATTTAATACAGAGTAACTACTTGTTACTACTACATATGGATCTAAAAATCATGCAGACTTGTATCATACAGAGGTAGATGAAAGTAAAACAAATTAGGCATAGCCTGGTATCTAAGGTCATTAGAAAAACTGCTGTTACAGTTAAACCAAATGAAAACAAAGCTCCAGGCACAGCTAGACAAGTAGAGACAAAGGTTGGGGGAACCCCTGGTATCAATACAGGCTAGGGGATGAAGGGACTGAGAGAAGCCCTGTGGAGAAGGACTTGTGGATATTGGTGGATGAAAGACTGGACTTTGGGCCAGGACCAGCATGGCTTCCATGCATAGGCTATATCATATGACCAGTGACAAATTGTGCTGGCACTGTGGGTCCTGGGTAATCTTAAGCCTCACAAGTAAACCAGGAGCACCCCAAAACAGCCTCAGGAGCAATCACAGCATATCCTACAGAAGAGTGATGGCAGTCTGAAGAACTCTTATCTCCCACCTCAGAACTCCTCTCACAGCCATCTATTCTTTGAGTTCTCTCCAGTATGTGACATGTGTCTTGTGGATCTTGACCAGAAGGAAGATTTATTACATATCCCATCAGTTCAGAGAAGTTATTGTACTACCGAATGCTATTTTGGTTTGTCCCATGCTACTTAACAAACTGGAGGTTTTCAACAATTATTTTCCTCCTTACAAGATCTCTATGTCTTTCCATCCTTGTTGAGCTCTTGGGAAGAGAGATCGTTTTTTCTCATGCTTGGACAATGCCTAGCTCAATACAGAAACATCTTTTAAAATATTAATAACATTAATTATTATTAATAGCTAAGTGCTATGGCTTTAAAAATGTTTGGAGCTTACAGTTTAAGTAAATAACAGTGTTTGTTTGTTCATTTGTTTTTTTATAAATAAACCCCAAATCAAGCCTTTTCAGCAGCTATGCTGATTATTGTCCTGACTTTAAAGATTCTAAGCTAGAGTTGGCTACTTGGGTCAAACTCTACATTTACAGGTCAGAAATTACAAACTTATCAGGGATCTTTCTTCACTACCCAACCAAGGAAGTAAGAGTATGAAGACTTAACTAGTCAAGATATGGGAACTGAGGTTGGGGGTTTTATTATTCTAATTAGGAAGAGGAAAATTCCTATTCCACTTTGTAATTAAAACAATACACATTCTACTATCTAATTATATTTGACATTTTCAAGGTGTTGGGAGCTGAAGTCTATAATTACAGAACGACTGCTGCCTTAAGCAGAACACTCCATAAATATTCATATATTAAATAGCCAGATACACTATTTAGATTTTAGAAGTGTTTGGTTTTTGTGTTTTTTTTGTTTTTTTTTTTTTTTTAAGGCAGATTTTATATTTGTATTTTTAAAAAGATAGGAAGAAAAATGTCCTGTGGGATCTGACATACTGTATATAACAAACTGACTATAAACCTATTCATTAGTATTGTAAGCAGTTACATTGGAGATTCATAATCCTTTAGAATTATTTCTTTTCTTTTAGCAGAATAGCTAATTACAGACAGAAATAATATGGGAGCCCTGTAGCGAAGTCATAGGACAGTAAAACGCTATTCTTACAATTCCTTGACTTTGTAATTAACAATAAAATTACAGCTTGCATACAGTAGTTTAAAAAAATAAAAGTTATCCACCTATGTTATTTATTGTCTCATAATAAAATATCACCTCGTATATTACCTATTTTTGATAGTTCAGTATTGCCATTTAAAGCGGTTGCCTGCCTAAGAATACCATAATCAATGGAGAGGCAGACTTGCTGGTAATGCAGAGCCTGTTGTTCAAGGAGAGGCTTTCCTTTTCTTGACATGAGAGAAATTTAAAAATACAAAATGGAGATGAAACTCAGAGTGCAAGATCTGCCTACTCTGTGTTTCCATCCTAGGAAATGAACCTCTGGGGACATCTACATAAACGGGCATAATTTCTGAAAAGAAGGGCAATAGGCACTTTGCCTATTTTGTCCATTTAGCTCATTGGAATATGTTTGTGTTCTGTTATAAGATGTTTTGCCCCGTGGGATCTGGACCCTGTCTAAGTCATTAGGTGTGATTTTCAAATAGTTAATAATAAAAGACGTTGCAAATATTTCAGGAGTTAAATGCTGTGCGGAAGTGAAGTTGCAATATGTGAGAGTTCAAATGCTGTGCAGAATTTCAGTGTCCCAGGAAGAGCAGCAGAGACTTGGTGCAAGCTCCCCACACACCAGGGCAGCGTGCACTTTGCCAGCCTTCTGGTCAGGAGCCCTCTTACCCCCAACAGCTCCACAGTCCCTGTGCAGGCAGGTGTGGAGAGGAGGGCACCCAGTCCCACAACAATCTTAATTATTCCCAAAGTATGAAGACCAAAGGCTTCTTTCATCCCTGCACATCCCTATAGCGACTAGAAACAGTCTAGCCCATGTTGGCTAATAGTGCTGCTTGCATTCTAGTCAATGGGGGACTGCATCTGGACAGAAGTGAGAAGTAGCATTAGATCATGCAGCTGCCTAAAGAACTGGATGCAGGAAGCAGGACTCGGTTTAGTTAGATGGTATATAATTATTCCATACATATTATATGACAGATTATATTACGGTTATATATTATGTATTCACATGATATGTATTACATACTGTGTATGTTATATGCTATACATAATATGTATGTGTAATATAGTATGTGAGTGTAAATGTACATGTATCTTTGGATTATATACATACACACTTACTGAAGTAAACTTACAAGATGCCTTGTGTTATTTTTGTAGTGCTCATAGCACTTAAGGATGCCAGTACCCATTCCTTCCCTTTCTGCACAATCACAGCCTCTGTACTAGGTGACATTACAATGTGATCAATTTGAACACAGATACCCAGACAGCCAAAGTTATCCCATTCTACACCTCCTGCAGATTTTGCTGAGAACACTTCAAAGATACAACTCACACTCTTCAAATACACCATTCCCATCAAAGATAAGCTGTTCTTTGCAAACAAAAACTGTCACCTTAAAAAATGTTTCAGTGAAACTCAGCTAGAACCCTCCTTTAAACACCCACAATTAGATTTTATGCATCAAAAGGTCTGGATTTTAAAAGCCCAACATTTAAAAACCTGAAAATGGCGGGTTAATGCAGGAAACCATTGTCCCTCTGCCATATATAGCAGGTTTTATTCATAATTTTTTCCAGTATGCATATTTATCCAGTTTTACCTCTGCTTTTTTTATTCCATTGTAGAATGGGATGAAGATGAATTATATTGATTTTAATCAATCGATTATTTTTGTGAATGTGTACTGAACACTACAAGAACAATAGAATCTAAGTATGCCTGAAATTATGTATTTTTCATAACCTGAGTTGCTTCATGTAAAAGGCGAGGGTATTTTTTTCTGAAGAGATGTGATACAGCCTTATCAGAAGATTTTTATGATTTTATCTAAGTTAATCTATTTAGTAGTTGCGAGCTTTTACTTTTCAGCTGCAGCTAACAGTGAACAAAAGTTAATGTGACAGACATCTTGAAAAAAAAAAAGCAAAGGAAGCAGATAGGCAGTTTACATCACATTATCTGTAGGTACCTTTATTGCAGTAGTGACACGGAAGGAGTCCTTGCATCTCAGTGGAGGAGCATGCAGTTGTTCTAATGTTGCCTTGTTCAGTGAGGACTCTGGGAAATAACAAACAAAAAACATTTCTGAGCATTTACTAAGAGGGTACGGAGAATAATCACATGGTTCTGGTCACCTCTGAATGCCCCTGGGGTCAGGGCTGCCCTCTCTGTTGGCTTCTAAACCGATGGCCTCAGAATCCTTTTTTGCTATTTCTTCTCTTAAACGACTTCTGTCCACTGAAGTTTCCTAGTTGAATCTGTACTTTCAGGAGCTGGTGGCAAGCTGGGGTGAATTTATCCCCAGAGGGGCCACCTTCACTCTTAATAAATTACTGGAAGCAATTGCAAAGGGTAAAATCACTAAATAGCTAGAGGATAAAAGAATTGTAACCATAGTCGTCATGGCTCTACACAGACTGGGTCTTGCCAAAGTTAATTTCTTTTTTGGTAGAATTGCAAAATGAATGTATGAAGGAAGAACACTGTATTATCACATATTTAGATTCTAGGGAAGCACTGGATACTGTTTTTCATTAACTCTTACTTTGAAATTTAATGCAAGCTGGCTTTGATGTAAGCACTGTCATATACATGACAAAGAGTTGCTAAAGGACCAAAAAGAGTGATGACAAACAGCAGAATGCTGAGGCCCCATGTGGGAGACTGCAGTCCTGGTACTTCCTTTAAAAAGAAAATAATCAAAGTTTGTCTATTAATGATTCATAGATGAAAAGGCTAAATTATGTGAGCTGAAGGTTGGATTCGGTGTTTTAACGAGCTTTGCAAAAGCAAAGGTATCCATTTCCAAGTAGTAATTTGTTGCTTTCTTCTCTTCTAGTTGCCCATATTGGCATCTTCTGTTGTTAGCCTCTATTTTCTTGAACTTACTGATGTCTTCAAGCCAGTTCACTCTGGATTTAATTGCTATGACAAGAGTCTGAGTATGCCATACATTGAACCTACACAAGAGTCTGTTCCCTTCTTGATGTTGCTTAGTCTGGTTTTTGCTGGACCATCAATTACGGTAAGTTTGAGGTGCCACTGTCACTTATTAAAGATTTTGAACAGAGTTCCAGTTGTCATAAAGAAAATAGCTCCTTTCTTTTCACTTAGGCTGCAGTGTCATCCGGATGAATTACCTTAGGATTTTTAATCCATCTTCTATTCTTCCATAACAGAAGGAGACACACCTTTAAAACATTCCCTGTAGCACTTCATCTGTTCCCACTATCCTGTGTTCAGTTTTGTGCCCTTCATTACAAGAAAGACATTGAAGTGCTAGAGAGAGTTCAGAGGAGGACGGTGAAGCTGGTGAGGGGTCTGGAGCGCAAGTCTGGTCAGGAGCAGCTGAGGGAACTGGGGCTGTTCAGCCTGGAGCAAAGGAGGCTGAGGGGAGACCTTATTGCTGTCTACAGCTACCTGAAAGGAGTTTGTAGCATGAAGGGTATTAGTGTCTTCTCCCAAGTAGCAAGTGATAGGACAAGATGAAATGGCCTCAAGTTGTACCAGGGGAGGTTCAGATTGGATATTAGGAAAAATTTCTTCACTAAAATGGTTGTAAAACACTGGAACAGGCTGCCCAGGGAAGTTGTTGAGTCACTATCCCTAGAGGTGTTTAAAAGACATGCAGATGAGGTTCTTAGGGACATGGTTTAGCAGAGAACTTGGCAGTGTTAGGTTTAATGGTTGGACTCAATGATCTTAAAGGTCTTTTCCAACCAAAATGATTCTAAGATTCTA
Organism: Columba livia; assembly: GCF_036013475.1. Classification (NCBI taxonomy): domain Eukaryota; kingdom Metazoa; phylum Chordata; class Aves; order Columbiformes; family Columbidae; genus Columba; species Columba livia. The sequence goes on along the minus strand of NC_088609.1, from coordinate 22,491,274 downwards.
TGAAATCTAAAGGTTTTTTCCAACCAAAATGATTCTGAGATTCTACGAAATCTAAAGACTTTACCTTTATATAAATACTAGAGGCAATTCAGTGTGTCTGATTTTAGGCAGCTGAGATAGGAGCCTTATTCTCACACCACTGCTGTTTGGCAAATAAAGAGAAATTCACCTTGAGTGGGTGATTCCATACATCTGAAAAGCTGAATCAGCCTTCTGAAAGGGTCTCTTCTCTCCCCTGACAGCAGTGACTGCACATCTCAGTTCAATATTTCTCCAAGGCCAGCTACAAATGTATCTCTGCTGCCTGCTCCACTGAATTCCCTTAAATTCAACCAGTTCATTCCTTTTATAATGCTAGCCAATTTGCAATTACAAATTCTATAAAATGGATGCTCATATAAAAATCATGAAGTGCTGTTCTCTCTTTGCTTTCCAGGATGTTTGGTTTTTATTTGTCTTTTTTTAAACTGAACTGTTCTTACCATGTTTGATTTTGGTTGCTTTAGAAACCATTTATGAAGGATTTTACACAATCATGAGGCTAAAAATGGTACTAGTTTAGGAACTGGGAGCTAAGAGTCTCAGCATTCCTGGTGCAGACACTTGCAGCGAACACCAAATACTGTGATAAAACCAAAACTTGTTGGTATTGCAGTGGCTGGATTTCTTAAATTCAGACAGTTTCTGATAACAACAAAGTGGTCTTTTCCTGAAACAACCATAGAAGGAATCTATATAGGGTCACTTGGGCCACAGTAGAGGGGTAAAAGCTGATTTTTACTTCAGAGAGTTCATGTAAAGCCTCAGTAATATCAAACACCTTTATTGGAGATGAAAGATCTCCATTTCATTACAGAGCATTTATTGAGGGCTTTGGTTACAGCTAAATTATTTCAGCATTGCATGAAATTTTGCAGTATAAAACATTATTCCTGCTTGAATCAGTCTCCCACCAGCAGTACAGACAATTAACCAAAACCACCCCATGTGAGAAACTCAGACCCACGCTTAAGCATGCCTATAAAACATAAGATTGGTAAAGAAAGTAAATGCTGAAGCTTCAAAGTACAACTGCTGTAATAAAGCTTCAAGCCTTTGAAGGTGTAGTTCATTTGTATTAGCATGAGCACAAATGTGGTGCTTGCAATAGTTGGAGAATGGGCTCCAATAGTGCAAAATACACAACCTTCTTTAATAAAAGGCACTGAAGATGGTGTAGAGCATCGGCTCTTTATTATTCAATACCACTTGTGCAGTAAAAAACTAGGGTTTTTTTTGTCCAAACCTTCGCATTTTCTTAGGAAAAACAGGCCAATGAAACCCAATACAAAAATATTTCAATTATGCCATTGTCATCTTGTAGAGTTTAATATTATGTAATTTAGTTTTCATTAACACTTCAAAGAATTACACACTTTATAAAGCCTGTAAAATGTAGAAAAGCAAGCATGAGCTATGTGAGGAATTGAGGATCTCCAGTAACACAGCATATGGTAACCTCTGTCTGCAGTTCAGGTACTTACTGCAGTATGAGGCAGAAGTTCATCAAGACTCAATAAAATACATGTGCAATTAAGCCACATTTTAAATATTACCAAAGAGTGTAAATAAGAAAAAAAAATTAAAAAGCAGGGGGCAGAAGACAAGCTAATGGCAGTCTCTATCCCTGCTTAAAGTCTTGTATAAATATTAGAATAAGACTTAATGTTTTCCTAAATTATTTTTATTGATACACTCATTTTTTCCCAAGACTGGAGAACATATTAAATCTATTCACCTTATAGGATTTTTTTTTTACAACATATTTAGCATTTTGTAATTTATTTTGCCAAGCCATTATTGCAGGAGGACCTGTGTGGGTTTGGGGTTTTATGGGTTGTTTTTTTAATTTGGGTAGGGTTTTTTTTTCTCAATATTAGTGACCAGCAACTGTTTTTAATAAGGTCTCTTCCACAGCCCTGAAGTGCTACAGAAAATTACCACCTGTATTATTGACAGATGTCTTATGGCTTGTGGCACAGATGAAATTTTCTACATGTATTCATAAAGTACAGGAAACTTCAGTGTGGAACAACTGAACTTGTACAAAATTGCCAACATGGATATTTTTTTTCTGGGATATAGATGTACCTGAATTGCAACACCATTTCCATTTACTTCAAAGAACTCTGAATCTGATCCTCTGACATATTTTCTCTCTAGTTGCTCAATCAAAAATGTTAGGACCAGTTATTTAATTATATCAGTGTAGGTTCAAACTCTTACCAACCACTGACCAAAACCTAAAGTTAACACCAATGTGCTTTCTAACAGAGGTCACCAGGAAATTAGACCACATTGATGTGGGAAGTCAATTTGCAAGGAGAGAAATCCAGTGCTGGCAGTCTCAGTCCTCCTGCTTCCTCTACTGCTGGAGCTTATTTCCTTGGAAATACAAGCTTCTGAATTTTCCTTGACATAAGCCTTGCTGTTTCCCTATTTTTTCTTGTATCATACAAGCTAATCCATGTCTCTAGTGGTTTTCCCCGTGCCAGACATTCCTTAGAGCTTACTGAAAAACTATTAGAGTTTCTCTGTATTTTATGTTTGAAATACTTCTGATTTCTCTGGGAAAAGTTTTAGCTCTAAATTAATCAAATGAAGACAGATAATAGTGACCACAGTTCTCATCTAATTAAAATTCCTTAAATAACCCTTACCACTAACTTTTCCATGTAATGAGACTTCAGTACTTCATTTTTTTCTGGCAAAGAAAGGAAACCAAATTATTAAATCTTTAGCTAAAAAGAGTTAGACTAAGCTTGTTCATTGTTTCTCCCTTCTCCCAGGGTTAAGAGTCTGAGCATGCACAAATTTCACTAGTAATTACAGCAGATTCAGCATAATTCAGATGCTTGAGCCCTCATTGTATTGTAAGCTTTGTGCATTGCATATATTAGTTTTCAATGCATTTGTGGATAGACAAGTTGAATCTCCTCTTAGTGCTGAGAACTGCCTCATTAATTTCAATATTTCAGCCCAATCCTTATTCTGAACTCTGTAGAAGACCTGTACAGATTTCCAAGTTGTTGTACTCTTTAACAGGGAAAACCATCTAACCTCTTTATTTGTATTCTAAACTCTCGTCTAGGGCGTCAGTCATAATCCATTTTGCTTGGTGTGGTCAGAGGGACCACAAGGACAGAAAGAACTTTTCCTACTGCTGTTAATCTGGTTAAAACCCAAGCCAAATTAAACAATTACTGAAGAGCAGGCTGCCATATAATTAGAAGCTGCTAGGGATTGTTAGGCTTGAGGCCAAGACAGAGTGCTAAAACTACCTCAGGAGCACAAAGATATTGTGTTGGCTCTGGATTATTTGAGAAGTGAGATTTTCTAATTACTATTTTTTTGTTGAAGAAGCATCAAATTTCAGCTGTGGATCAAGACGCGGATTCCACTGAGCACTGTATACACACACACGTAAAAAGGTCTCCTTCCAACTTTATGCCAGTTGCACTTAATTTCAGTGCCGTCTTCTTGCCTGCCCTCACTCAGGCTAAGTGGGCATTACTGAATATTTACGTATTGATACAAATCTTTTAAAGGCGAGTACACGTCAGTGGATGACATTGGTTTTGGCATTATAACTATGCCCTTTAAATTCAATCAGTGTCTTCTGAGTAACTGCTGCCTTTAATTTAATGGCTCCTTTGTCATTGCAGATAATGATAGGAGAAGGAATTCTCTACTGTTGCCTGTCCAAAAGAAGAAATGGGATTGGAACAGAGGCCAATATTAATGCAGGAGGATGCAACTTCAATTCATTTCTTAGAAGAGCTGTCAGATTTGTTGGTGGGTTTTCAACATGAGTCACAAAGAAAAGCTTTCCATGTACATTCAGTTCTCACGATGCAGGTTTCCTTCTCTGAAACAGCCTTTCAGAGCAGGGCAGGGCTGCCCCGGCATAGATATTTTTCTGCCAGAAAATGCTGGAAGGAACTGTCAAACAGAGCGACAGAGCAGTCCCATAGTAGTGCAGCATCTACACTATCCATTTTCCTTTTCCTCTCCTGTACTATTGTCAGTGTTTCTAAAGGAATAATTTGCTTTTCCTTCTCTGCCCACCTTGAGCTGGCTTCCTTGCAGTGGTTTCAGTGTATAGTTTCCCCTGCCTGTCTTCAGTGTATCATGAGGATTCAACCCACCTGACATAGTATTCAGCATGATAGTAAAAACTTGTCAGAAACTGTCAGTAGATTTGACATTATTTTTCTGGGATGTGTTTATCTACCTCTTGAAAAAGGGCTGGAATCTGGCAACCTAATGATAGAGAGGAATATGTTGAATTGTTTTATTTTACTTTGTTTTAATTTTCATTTATGAAAACTGAACTTGAAAAGGCAGCAGGACTTTGTTCCTTTTCTTACAGTTAATTTCCTCTGCCAAAGAGTGGCTAGAGGAAAGGCTTTCTCTGTTCCAGAAATCTGTCATTAGAAAGGGCAGCCTAGGCAAAGACAATCTGCAGGACAGTGGACTGAAAACCTGGTGGGAGGACTATTCACCAGGTTTCTTAGTGCGGCAAGCAGGGAGGCAATGACAGGAGAGATTATACAGTCTGTGACTCTTAAGGGCAGCAATGAGGAGTAAAGCCAAGGGGATGACAGGTTACAACATCAGCAAGGAGGACTGTAAAGACACCCCATGGTTTCCACTTATGTATGACATCCCATTCCATCACCAAAAAACACAAGCTCAAAGATGCATGAATTCCATTCTTGATTCATGCTCTGAACTTGCGGTCTCTTTCCTATTTTAATGACTTTAGCATTCTTCAATTTTAATATTAAAAATAAATGCATATGAATATGAGTGGGGAATTAGAGATAAATCTTCAGGGAAAAAACAGTTGAAAATGCTGAGTAAAACAATTGCATTTACTTCAACTGCCTTGTGAATTTGACATTATTAACCATATAGAAACATTGATCACTTACCAGAAAGACTTAAATATTTGGACTTGTGGCAAGGACTTGGTACTCAAGAAATATCAGAGGTGTGAGGACAGCCAAAGTTATTGCCAGCTGATGAGTCCCTGGTGGAAAAAAGATAACAGGTCCTCAGAGCAGGGATCTAACAGACAGCTGCCCATGTTATCAAAAGCCTGTATCCCAGTGGGCAAGTCCAAGGACTGGTTGAGTACATGTGCTCAGTTCCAATAGATGGCTCTCGTTTAGTCAGTTCAGAAAACTGCTTCCTAAACTGAAAGAGCTCCAGTGTAGTTCACTTTTATGAAAAGATGTTGGAGGTCATCATGCCATCAAAATGAAATGTATTAACAGGAGGAAAACAAGCATAAATATTTTTTTACATTAAAGAATTCAAATTTGCAATAAGCTTTCATAAAAAAAAAGCATCTTATTCTTCAGTTAAATCCTTCCAAGTCCAATGACATAAGCCACCAGAATTCCATTTTTTCACAGTGAATTAATCTGATTTATGCATATAATAAAGTTAACAAGCTCTAACGATTTCTTTCCTAGGTGTTCATGTGTTTGGTCTTTGTTCCACTGCTCTTGTTACTGATATTATACAGCTATCAACAGGATATCAGGCACCATATTTCCTGACTGTTTGCAAGCCTAACTATACATCCTTAAATGTATCCTGCTCAGAGAATTCATATGTTGTGGAAGATATTTGCTCAGGAGCTGATCTCAATATCATCAATGCTGGAAGGTTGGTTCCATCCTTCAATGTGTACATTTAAGTATTCATTTTTTTATTTTCTGTCCCAGTTTCAGATTTTTTTTTCTACTTAAAGCCTGAATGAGTTTTGTCAATAGTTTATAACAAAGGTGTGAACAAAAGCATCTTTTTAGTGATGTTCAGTTTTCTGTATAAAGCCATTAGGCCAACAGTGGGCTGTGGACTGTCAGATTCTGAAGCACAGTCATTAGTAGCTAGTTATTTTCCCTCTTTCAAATGATACAATTTCCTATATAGTTATTAATATGTATAGCTTCTACTGCTTTTCCCAGGGGGATCTGGGTAAGTCCCCCATAACAGGCAGAGGAAGAAGACACTCAAGTACTTTATCTGAGCCCTCTGTATAGAGTATATCACTGTTACGGCATTTTGGTCTTTCTTTGTGAGGCTTGGTTTTGGGATTTGTTGGAGGGGTTTATTTGTTTCCTGTTTCTCTAGTGGATTAAGTTTTCTTATATTGACAACATTGAAAAAAATCCCTTTATTAGAATAAAGACCACAACAGTGCAAATCTGTGTGTTCCCGAACACATGCCATTTCTTTCATGGTATTTCTAACTGATGTTTTATCTACCTTAATCATTTAGTCTTTAGCTTCAGATAGCCAGAAAAGAAATTAATATTGTTGATAATAGCATATCAGTCAACTTGAGCTATAAGCCAGACTATATATCCTATTTTTTTAAAAAGCTCAATGTGATAAAATACTGATAATTCAATTACTGATGGCAGGTCGCAGATTTAAACAAGGAATCTGAAGGTATAAGTTACTGCTACTTGTTAGTTCAAGAACTTCATTAGTATGAAGTGTCCTAAATATATGCACTACACTACTAAGAAATCATGAATCTCTTCACTGAATACAATAGTCGTCTTCTGTATCTCTTCTACACCAGGTTAACCTTTCTTGCCTGTTAATCATGGAACATTTGAATGTTTTGCAGTCATTCAAAATTTGTGTGCTTTTTAAAATCTCCTGCTCTCCAAAAAAAGTTACAGCAAAACTACAGAATACTTGAAATAACTACAATTTCTGTCTTTGATTGAGCTGCATAATTTCTCTGTGTACCTGATTAGCAGACATAAAGCTGTGTTACTTCTGTCACATCCACTTCACTAAAGCTTTGCACTCCTTTCTTGTTCTGTGTGCAGCTGCAGATGCTAGCTTCTGTTTTAAATTTATGCCTCGTGGCATTACATTTTTTCACATCAATGTTACTAAAATGTTCTGTCTATATATTAATGTACCTCTCCCCCAGTTTGTTTGCTTTTCCATTTATTTCAATAGTCAACACACATGGAAATCATGCAGTCATTTACTTTGTAAGTATCTTCCAGCAAATCTCAGTCTGTTTCCTTTCACTAGGACAAACCAATTTCACTGATGTTTAAAGTTCCTCAGTTATTTGATTTATTTGGTCTTAAATATGTCTCAGTTAGCATAGATCAATTTGCCATATCTTTTCAATTATATGTGGGCAAGATCTTGTGCCGAAATGAATAACTGTAGCTCTATTTGGCCCAAATAATTTGATGAAAATATTTTTGCTGAAAGGCATAACCAGAATTACTATATCAGCCTTAACCTCACTGTCTTTTTTCCCATGACCATTTGCTGTTACTGGGATACTGCCATTGAAGCCTGATGCTTTCTAGCAGCATACTGCACCTCTGTGGTGTCCCAGGGAAATGGGTGTAGCTTTACTCATGAGCCAGGCAGAAAAAACAAAACCATCATTATTGAATCTCATTCATCTCATTATCATCTCAAGTAACATGCCTGCTGCTCTGAATGTACTGCCTGTAGCCATCCCAAAAATGCTGATCATTCCTAAGTTCAAATATCATCACTTCCAAAACCCAGTGAAATTAGTTGTAATATATTAAGACTAATCATTCAGGTTTCGTGTGTTTCTATTTCTGTAGGAAGATGGCCATATATTGATATCTCAAATTTATTGCCATCATAGAGGATATGTTTGGTGATCTATAATATTCTGGCACTACCCTCAGTTTCTTCTTAAATCCATTTTATTGCATTTTTCCTTATGCCTGTCTCAACTTTACCAAAGCAATCAGCACTTGCTATTGGCTCAATACTTTCTTCAGTCATCTATTATAGAAGTTACGGTATACCTTCTCCAGCCCAGGAGGTTAATTTGACTTTAATAATTTCAGCTTGTAAGGGACTGGTTCTTATGAGATTGCTAATGGCCTTCATTTTTTATTTGTACTTCCCAGAAACTTTAGCTCCAGAAATTTGCCTCTAGACTCCCCTATGAAAAGTACAGAGAACACCACATAATTGTCCAGCTCATTGTAGGAAGTGGTTTTCTGCAACATCCCCCAAATATCCAGTGGTTTCCTTTGTTCATCTTTTTCTCTATTTATCTTCAAAGACCCTTTTCAGTCATTTCTATTCAGATCTCCAGTGAGTTCTCTATCCTCTATCATTTCTGATGCTCTGACTCAGTATGACTTTTTCTCATCGTTGCTCCCCCTCTACACATCCTCATGCGTGAGCATTTAGAGTGATAAACTGTCATCTGAGTTCAGGACATGTTTTCTTTGTGACCTTTGTTCACCTTTTCAGTACAGAGTCATACAAAAAGGCTACATATTTCTAGCTTGAATTATTTTCATTTTAGATGAAAAGATAACAAATAGAGGAACAAAAGCAGTGTCACCATTAGAGAGTACACGGAGCGCATTTAGTCTGTAACATGCTGTGCTTGCCTTGAAAGCATATGAATAGAAAATAGAATAAAGAGAAAATTGACTGTAGCATAGTAACACACCTTATATACTATAAAAATGCCATCAAATTAAGATTTGAGTGGTACTAAAGTTCGTAGAATCAAATCTATACATTAGCTCCACAGAGACTGTGAGTAGATTTATGCTTCCACTAAAACCTGCACAAGGTAAAGGAGTTGATTAGCCATTATAAACATGTACTTTTTTTTTTCATGTCTTTATCCTCCTGTCCTCAACCCTAAACCCGTTCCACAGGGATACTATTTGTGAAAGGTTTGATTGGGAGGGGAAAGGGGTGGGGGGGGAGAGAAAAAAAGAATAGGTCTATGAAACGGAAAAGGAATCATACTGAATTTGTCTTGGCCAGAGTCATGAACCTGCTGGAGCTGTGGCCTCAAATTCAGGTCAGTAGTGTGGCATTCACACTGCACTACATGCACATATTTAATTGCCAATGAATTATTTAGAACAGACAAGGCAAAATGTAGAGGAAGGAAATTTAGAAAGTAGACTCTGCTGCTTTGCAGGAAAATGTCTTTGTCTAAAGGCAAAGAACTACATTTCAGTCTTTGCTATTTTAAAATACCTAAGTCAGGTGCTGCTAGGAAAATGGCTGTGCATGGAGCCAGTTAGGGGGGCAAGACCCATCTGTGAAGCTGAAGGATTTTTTGAGTCTTTATCCCAAGCTGAGCTTTCGCAGGTCAAAGTGGCTTCTGTGGCTGTAAGACAATCATACCCTTCTTCACAAAGACAGCCACCACATTACGTGTCCATGCTATTTAAAGGAGATAAACATACAGATACAAACTGCTACACATATTCACTGCTTCTTACTCACTTATGAATCTCAAAGTTTATAGAAGATTTTTAGGGCTTCTGCAAGCTATGAACTAGATGTCCACCATAGAACAGGTATTACTGAATCCACCCTCAGCTAAGTTTTTCTCTTTACTGCGTAAAAACCCCTCATGTTCCCATTGTTTTTGTTTTGAGAGGATTGAAATGGGTCTATAAGAAAGATAATATTAAAATGTTAAAGGGCCTCGTGTGATGGTTCTGTGTAGCTGCTGCTTAGACAAAACGTCTTTTTCTTGGTCAGAGAAGTAGAAGCTAAGCTGTCACTTTTGATTTTCGTATCTGTGGTTTCTGACTCAAGACCCAGTCCACATCATTCGAATCCCCAGGCTTTCAGTGGGAGCAGAAGGCTCTCAACAGTTTCAAGAATATACCTGATTTTGCCTACTGTCTAATACAATTTGGTTTTATTTTAATTTACCCTCTTCTTCTGCGCTTCAAGAAGAGGCCAAATAACTCTTAAAATGCCCTCTCCATGTTCTTGTGCTCCGTTCATTCCTATCATGTGATAAAGTGCTGAAATTTAAAAAACAAACCTGAAAACATAGCAAATAAAGATGCGGTTTGCCACTCTCTTAGAAGACTGTCACCCTGTCCTCTCCCAATTATTAGAGCAACAAAGCAGGGGCACAAAGATGATTAATTCAGTTGCTGACGTTAGGGCCTGATCATCAAAGTGTATGAGTCCTTACTTTGGAAAGAGTCCCAGTGAAGTCAGTAAGAATAATCATAAGATCAAGGTTTATGCATTAAATAAGTTGTGTAATTAGGTACTTAGTGAAAATTTATTAGGGAAATTTATTTATAGAAATAAATGTATAGATATTTCTCTGAGTCAAGGATTCAGTCTTTAGCTCGTTTCCACTGTTCTCTTAGTACATATGCTAAATATTTACTTCAAAACAAAGGCATTTCATTAACATTGGCCCTTTCTTCAGATTATAGAAAAGAAATTTAGAAATTAAATGCTACTGATGGATCAAATATTGCTTAGGAAATGTAAGCTGAAAGTGACTGTACCACCCAGCATTTTTTTCATGTGAACACTAGCACAGTGTATTTAAACTTAGAAGCATAATTTGAGTGTCCTTCCTTGGCAGAAAGTCATTCCCTTCTCAACATGCCACCCTGGCAGCTTTTGCAGCAGTGTACATCTCGGTGAGTAACCAATTCTGTTCATCTTTATTTATACAAGAAAAAAGTTAGAAAGTCATTTGCTGTATATTGCAAAGTGATGTGTTGCCTGGATATCCTGGATGGATATAAGTTTTTATTCTACCAGTTGGAAAGCGAAATAAAACTACTGACAGCTAAAATAAAACCAGCTCTATTAAGTATTCAAAAAAGATTGAACTGCTTCACTTCCTTTGTTAAAAGCAACAAAAAGTGTAATGTTAAAGTATATTTGATGTTTCATATTATTCACACATAAAATGCAGTGCTTATCTGTCTTACAGGGTGATATTTTAACTTACCATTCAAATTAACCTTTATGTGTTCTGCCTTTTCTTGATTGCTGTCATCACTTGACTCACTGCCTTTAAACTTGAGGCATTAAGAAACAAACATCTATGTGGTGTAGTTTCATTTGACCTCCATACAATTGTAGCATGGTTGAACTGGCACAATCACTCCCAGAGGCCTCCAAAGTGCCACTGCAAAGCAAGGGAATAACAAACATCAGTAACTAGCAGGGAATTGAAGGATATGCTGCAGCAATCACAGCTGATTTTCCACATCTGACCAATGACATTTCTTCAGTATGGGCTACAACGTTTGTGCAAGTGACCATTTACTTGAACTTAAAAGTAACAAAAAACACAAGAACAAAAAAACCAAACCAGTTACTCCATCACTCATGCTATAAAAAGGAAAAAAACAGCAAGAACAACCAGTTAATCAGGTTAGATAATGGAATTCTGCATGTACTGGGAGCTTGCCAGTGTTTATTCTGCCCAGGGAAAGGCCAAAATTTGGAATAATGCTGATGAACCACCTCCACTTAATTTTTGTGACCTCCGTGACATCATGTCCCCCAGCTGAGCAATGGCTCTCTAAAGCATCTGGTGGTAGCTGTTGTTAGAACAGGTTATTGCTTTCATCTGGCGTGACATCTGGCTTCTGTACTTCACAAGCAGTGGCTCCTTAGTCACATTTACAGAATATTTAGGCTCTGACTGTGAACAGTATTTAGGCATAACATCCTTATCCTTATTGATGTCAATAAGCAACACTGCCTATGTTTTTCAAAATCCATTCCTTGTGATTTCAGATCTTCCTACAGTAAGTGAGCAAATTTTAACAGAGCTGTGAAATAAAATTAAACTGATTATTTGCAATATTACTGTGTAACAATGATCTGTATGTGAAAGAAAAAGAAACTTTGAGCAAGATAAATTTATATCCTCTTAGGTAAATCTAAGTTTCTTCATTTCTTTCTTTTTTCAAGATGTACTTCAATTCTACATTAACAGACTCCTCAAAACTTCTGAAACCACTCTTGGTCTTTGCTTTTATCATCTGTGGAATTATATGTGGTCTGACTCGTATCACCCAGTATAAGAATCATCCAGTTGACGTTTACTGTGGCTTTCTCATAGGAGGAGGAATTGCTCTCTATTTGGTAAATATAATATCCATGTAGTTAAGTTTTAGAGGCTGTAATAAGAATACGGGTATTTTTTATGAAAACCTTTCATCATGGTCACATGCCATAATTAAAAATATAGTCAAAATATGTTGATAATGTTAGGAGTAATTGCTTTAAAAATAAACAAGAAAAAGCAAATATGTGTTTCAATTTAAAGTTCCATAACAGTGCTCATAGCGGTATACAATCATCTGGCACTGTATACAGAAACAGTTCTAACATTATGTGCTTCATTAAATACTTAAAGATACTAATCTTTCTACCCCACACTTAAAAACATCATGCAAGAAAAATATTGGATTAATTGGTGTTTCTTGCCAGCCTGAGTTCATATTGCCAACATTAGCTTTATGATTTTAAAAAAAAAAGAAAGATGGCTGAATTAATAAGCAGCAACTCAACTGAGTAAATTGCTGAACCTGCAAGAAATCAAAGACAATATTGCACCCTTGTGATTCTCTGGAGCTCCTGGGGAAATTTTGAAAGGGAAATAGGATGCTCAAGCCAGGTTATTGCTATGCTTTTCCTCTGCACTGGGTTGAAATAGATGAAGCACCTTGGAAGGGTCCTGTAAGGGAGTATGTAGGGTAGGCCTTTTTGTATCTGTCAGTAGGAAGGATCATCAAGTGTTTCCTTTTGCTTGCGGCTCTCCGTATGTCTCCAACCAGACTGTTGCTGCCCCAGCTGTCCAGCACAGTGTCAGCCCGGGTGCCTGTGAGCAATCGGGAACTGCTACTGATAACATTTTTGCTCTAGTGAGATCAGGTGAACAGAAGAATCTTAACAGCAGTGGGATGTGTTTTGACCCCCAAGAAATCAATGATGAATTTTAGTCTCTTACTAAAATAAGTACATATCCTCTCCCCTATTTTCTGTGGTAAGATAATCTAAGGTACATGCAGGTGGTCTGCAAAGGTGACCGGGGAAAAAATTGCTTTCACAGTGGCAGAAGGAACAGCAACCGGGGTGGATAATAGAAACCCCATGACCTACTGAAGTCAGTTTCTGTGATTGCACTGTGAGCTGAAAGGCACTCTGTTAAGAATATTATTTCAAATGATTAAGCTGTTGCAGGCTCTCATAAATGGAGCTGGTGTTCCCATGTTTGAAAGCCACAAATAAGTATGCTCTTTGTTAGGTCTTCTCCATATACTGTTGCATGACAACCTACATCAGAGAGTACATTGTCCTGAATACCCAGTAATTGGTAAATCTGCCCTGAAAACTACAGACCAATAAGAGGAAGGGCAGGGGAAATAATGTAAAACTACAGATAACTCTGAAAGGAGAGTAAAGAACAAGTAACCCAAGTGACTGAGTCAGGCATTTGACCCTTCCAAGGAATATTATCCGTCAGTGGAGTCTTTTTAAAATGACAGCATTTTACAGAGAGTCTGCTGAACAAGAAAGTGTTGTGTAACTGAATCTTGTTATAGTTCTGTGAAGCTTGGAAAGCAATTGATTTAAAGTTGATAAATTGTTCTACCATGTAGATGTTGTATTACACAGTTATTATGCAGTAGAAAAGGCAGAATCACAGAGCAGAGAACAACTGAAGCTGTAACAAGATCCAGTAAATCAGAGCAGACAGTAGTGTAGCTGTAACATAGCTCTGCCCAGAAGACTGCAAACATGAATTTTGTTACTTTCGTAATGCAATGCTCTTCAGCTGTATCTGTTGCTTTATAAAATGGAAAAAAAACCAAAACCAAACAAACAAAAAACAACAACAAAAACCCAAAACAAACCTGAAGGAAGCTAAATCTTTTCCTCAACTATTTATTGCCATGAACTACATGCCCTAGTTATCCTACTGAGACTATTTCATACATACCTAAATGTACCAGATTTAGGACAGAATTTGGAATAAGGATATGCTGGTGAGGAAAGTGAGCATACCCATGTCAGTTAAACTGGACTAATTGTATCTCTCAATATGTATTTAAAAGCAGAATAATATAATTAAAATACAGACATTTTATGTCGCTTTTTTTCATAACTGATTGTTGATGCTTCTGTTCAAATATCAGGGCCTGTATGCTGTGGGAAACTTCTTACCAAGTGACGAGAATGTGTTTCACCCAAATTTTCACAGAGAACCTCTAAGGTCTTTGACAGATCTCAGTCAAGATGCCAACAGAATCCTGCCAGGTAAAAATGGTAGCAGCAGCGATGGCATTGTCTCTCATCGTGCAGACAGTATCCTGAATAGAAATCACAGAGATTCAGGGTCTCTGACTAATATCAAGAGGGCAAATGCTGATGTAGAAATAATAACGCCACGAAGCCCAATGGGAAAGGAAAATATGGTTACTTTCAGCAACACTTTGCCAAGAGTCAACACACCATCCTTAGAAGATCCAGCAAGACGAAATGCAACAATACACGCATCAATGGATTCTGCCCGTTCCAAACAGCTGCTTTCTCAGTGGAAGAACAAGAATGAAAGTCGAAAGTTGTCGCTGCAAGTAATAGAGACTGAATCTGGCCAGTCACCACCAAGGGCTATTGAAATGAGGTCAAGCTCAGAACCCTCCAGAGTGGGTGTAAACGGAGATCATCATGGCCCAACAGGCCAATACCTGAAAATTCAACCTGGCAGTGTACCAGGCTGTAACAACTCAGGCCTTTCTGGTGGGCCAAGGGTCTCTATTCAGTCACGTCCTGGCTCATCCCAGCTGGTGCATATTCCTGAAGAGACTCAAGAGAACGTGAACACATCACCTAAAAGTAGTTCAGCTAGAGCTAAATGGCTGAAAGCTGCTGAGAAGAGTGTTGCATGTAGAAGCAACAGCCAGCCAAGAATCATGCAAGTAATAGCTATGTCTAAGCAGCAAGGAGTGCTTCAAGGCAGTCCAAAAGGTTCAGAGGGAAGCACAGTCACCTGCACAGGAGCCATCAGATATAAAACCTTGACAGATCATGAGCCAAGCAGCATCGTCAGAGTTGAGGCCCATCCAGAAAATAACAGACCTGTAATTCAGATGCCATCAGAAGGTGAAGGAAGTGGGTCATGGAAATGGAAAGGTCCTGAAAAAGTCACCCTACGTCAGACATATGAGCTAAATGATCTCAACAGAGACTCTGAAAGCTGTGACTCCTTAAAAGACACTTATGGGTCAGGTGACAGGAAAAGGAGCAACATAGATAACAGTGAGCATCACCATCATGGAATCACTACAATAAGAGTCACACCAGTGGAGGGAAGTGAGATTGGCTCAGAGACTCTGTCCATTTCTTCCAGCCGGGACTCAACACTTCGAAGAAAAGGTAACATCATTTTAATCCCTGAGAGAGGGAGCAGTCCAGAGAACACCAGAAACATCTTCTATAAAGGCACATCCCCCACACGAGCATACAAGGAATGACAGGAGACATATCAGCTGGTCCGTACCACCACAAAGTAAACAGGTCTTGACACAGGTTCTGCTCCTTTCTTTTGAGCTGATATTTATCTTTGATGTGCCAAACTATTGACCAGCAGCCCAGCTGTTGTTGAACACTGCTGATGTGCAATGTGCATGAGCCTGTGGAAAGCATGTGGTGGGGGGAAAAGCACAACGCCAGAACCTAACTAATGTGAAATGCAACTTGTTTCTTCAGACTCAAAACATTTATCTGAGGGTGATGATGTCAATCAAAACAATGGTCTTGAACAAAGACACTTTATTTCCTGAATGTGCCAACTTTTTATTTTATTTATATTTGTGTCCAGAATCGGCTGAATTTTTCACAGCAAAGGCTGTATCAGTGATATATATTCACCTTTGCAGAATTTGCACCAAATCTTTAATACAGGATGGTGCTGATGATAACTTTACATATTTTGAAAAATTGCATACTTATTAGACTCTGCAAAACACATGACATATTGATGTGCAGTTACTTTAAAAGTATAATTGCTAATACTATGATGACGCTGGCTGCATTCATTTAGTGTAGGAAATATTTACAGCTTTGTTATAGTGGATCTGTCACATTCAAAGATTGCAAAGGTTTTGTGTAGTTCTTTAAGATGTCTACTGCAACAAAAATGTGTGGGTGACATTCCATTAGAATGGAATAACTATTTTGAATAGTTTTGCTGCTACTGCTCAACTTTTGTTTAAGAACAGGTGCTACTAATGAAGAGGCTGCTTCTTAGTGGGCTAACTTGTAGAACTGTTTTAAATTATGTTTTTAAGGGGTCTTTTAAAGTACTAGAAGTAATTCAGATTTTACATTTTTAAACCTCTTATTCTGTCCTTATATTTCTCTGTTAGTTTTTAACCATATAATGTGGGACACCAATAACTGCAAGATGTGCAAATGTGAAAGGTGAGCCATGAGTAAATAAATGGCCACTTTCCTGAGACGCTTCAAAGGAGACAGTAATTAATATCATAGCTCACAATTAGAAGCAGTCATTCACCTCACT
Organism: Columba livia; assembly: GCF_036013475.1. Classification (NCBI taxonomy): domain Eukaryota; kingdom Metazoa; phylum Chordata; class Aves; order Columbiformes; family Columbidae; genus Columba; species Columba livia. Next base: position 22,474,848 of record NC_088609.1, on the reverse strand, counting down.
TGCTTAGCATGCAACAAGAACAATCACAACTTTCACCCCAGTCACCATCTTTTCGGGGCTTTATGCTTCGCTTTAAAAATGGAATGCCTTGATATTGCAGAAGCACTGAATGAGTGTTGCATTGTGCCACTACTACCATTCACATCCCATGAGACACCCTCTAGAGCCTTCGTAAGCATATTTTTTCCCACCACTGCCACTTCAGAATATGGAGGGTCTCTGCACCTGAGAGAACACAGATTATTTTAGTAAATTGAGTTTCAAATATAATGAAAGAACTTGCCTGCTAAAAATCTCCATTGCCAAAAAACGTTGAAAAGATAAGCTCTGAAAGGAATGAGTATAACACGTCCTGGGCATGCCAGCAGAAATGCCTCATTACATCTGGCTCTTACTTAAATAACTTTTAAACCATGAAGCAAGACAGGGGCAGTGCTAGCCTCGTGCTGCTTCTCATACTCTCCTAGATGACTTCCACCTGAAAAAAAGCTACTATCACACACCCACCAGCTCCCTGGCTAGGAGCAGGAGGGAATGGTTTAGCAGTCCCCGCCCTGCCTAAGTAGTAGCAGATCAGGTCTGTTCTCTGGCTTTTTTTGAGGAGTGTTTCGCTCTAAGTTATCTTCTGATTTAGTGTATCGGAGAACCTGATACATCCTACATAGTCAGAACCTGTCTACAAAACCTACACCACAGAGCTCTGAGGAAAAGCCAAGAATGAGGTACAAAGGAAGAATCATCCCAACCCAAGAAGATATATAGCACAACACACACAGACCAAAAAAAAAAAAACCTCAAAACCAAAATAAATCCCAAACATAAACCCAATCCTAAGTAATTTCAGAAGTATGAGGATGGTGTTTGCTAGTTAATATAGAAGGGATTCAGAGTCAATGGAAAGCTTTATATACCTTCCCAGTTACACAGGTGCTCCAGGCTCAGCTGAGTGCTGTCAGCCAACCCTGTCAAGCAATGCTTCCCTCACCTGCCCATCACCCAACGCTGTGGAGGAGTGTTGGTCCTTAAGGAAATGACCATGCTTCCCAGCTAGTTAACGGAAAAAGACCACATCGTGCATTTGATGATTGGGGGGAAGTATTCTGCAGGTTACACGTAAGAAGCCAACTAGTAGTGTTGCATCATACTGTGTATGTGAAAGGCACAGCATGTTGAAGACACACTTCAAGGCACATTAGCTGGGAAAAATAATCATAGATGCTGGGGGGTGGGGGGAAAAGAGTAATTTTTTAGAAATATGTTCTCAGACTCTAATATTTACAAGTCAGGATTTATTTTTTCTTTTTAAAAGAATAAATCTTCAGTCCTTGCTATTTAATATCAAATTTTGTACAAGGTTCCAAGGAATTACAAACACTTGGATTGTCATAAACAAAACCCTTTGGATTTAGTTTAGTCTAAGTACAAGATAAAGCAGGTAGGATTAGCTTTAAAGGAATGAGTAAGACACAATCACTGTTGGCTTATCAATGCAGGGAAATAAGATGCAATCATTTGTTAGTTTGTAAGTGCAGGGGAAAAGAACATAAGTAGATGAACCTGGAAATAATGGAAAATTGAAATGGAGAATAATGGCAATAAAGCAAAGATTAGAAAATGTTCCCTCTGGCAATTTAGCTGTTTTGGAAACAGCAGGATTCCTGGTGGGAGTGTTTGTTCTTTATTCCTTGGTTTTAGTCAGATGTATATTGGCATATGTGTTGCTTTTATTACTCTAAAACTTGCTGCACTCTTTCAAGTGCAGTGTGATATTTTTCCTAAGGTTTCCTATTTCTTAACAAAAGATTTTAAAGCTCTTGTGTAATCATTGAAATTATGTTCTTTACATAAATATTGATATATTCTTTTTTACTCCAAGTGCCAAAGGCTACTGTTTTTAATAATGGCTTATCAAATTATATTACGTTAAGAGAGCAGAAATGTAATATATACATTGGAACTCAGACCTCTGCATGTATATTTGATAAGGAGCCTTTTGTAAAATTACTCTTTGTTTACATTCCACTGATACCTTAATTTAAAATTAATCAAATAAATTGACAGGTGACATCTTCTTAGTGTTCTGATTTTCTTACTTGCTAACAGGCACATATTTCTTTGTTAGGCTGTGCTTTACTGAGAAAATACTCAAAAATAAAATATGTTTTTAAATGAGAATTCTCTATATAAAGTATTGTGTTTAATAAAATGTTATGCAATGTTTTCAAATGGAAAAGAATTTGTAAATTGCTATAAATGTATTTTGTTAAATAAGTACAGATCAATGCTATTGTGTGAGTTTATTGTGCTAACATCATGAAAATAAAGATGAAATTCCTCATTGATGTTCATTCCTCTCTGTGGTGTAGCAAAGTCTCAGCCCTCCTGCGCCAATTATTTTTATGTATTAGGTATCTGGTAACACATAAAAGCAGCCATCAGTGGGAAACCTCAAAACCTTGTGTAGCTGTAAGGTATGAGCAACAGTGTCCAAACAAGCTTGTCTCTATCTAAAAAACATTGTACAAAAAAAAAAGACAAGCAAATTGGGAACTTTAGGCCATGTGAGGACACGCCTGCTAGATCATTCTGCAGGACCAGCTGCATTGCTAAGCCCCTAATGCCTCTAAACCGCCTTTCCAGTGTTGGGTAGAGCCACCAGGCACGGCAAGGCCCACCTTGGATTTGGGAATGAGAACAGAGCAGTTGTCAGGAGCAAAGCTGAGAGGAAGGGCTCTCCCCAGGGGAAGAAGTTAGAATGCAGGAGTCATCAGGTTATGTAGAGGTTAGAAAACTTATCTAAGATGAGAAATTACCTCTACTGGCAAACCTTGTTTTATTCTCAGACCATTCTGGTTACAGCAACTGTCACTAAATTAAGAGATCTGTGATCCAGATTGATGAATCTATCTAATTATGCAAAGGAGTTTTCAAAGGTATGAATGATTAAACCAAAACTTAAATCTATTTTGTGCTGGATTTTAAAAGAGCTTCAGAGGTCTTGCTATAAGAAGCCACATAAGACAAGAATGTACCATAATCAGTTTGGTATAGATTTATGAAGACCTTTTCTATGACAGAGCAGTGCACAGCTGATTTGGCAGGAATACTTTAAAGGCATTACAACCTCGGTTCATCAAATTGTGAATAACATTTCTTCACAAATCTTATAGCACAAAGTGTATCAAGCACTGGAAAAAACTAACAAGTGTTTCCACATTGCACATTGAAAATGAAAGTAAGGGAACTTCAGCTGCATACATCTGCATACACAAACACACTTATCACAGAGTTAATGTGTTCAAGACAGGCTTTAGAAAGAGAAAGCTAAACAGATAATTTAAATCAAGGAACAAATTGTGGCAAGGCTGCAAAAACTGTCTCTAAAATTTTTCTGCTTTGCCTGCAGTTCTCTCTTCAGGCACTCCAAATATACATTAAGACATCTTTTGGTTATACCTCCCATAGAAGAAATCTGTTCCTCCAGTGGTTTGACATAAAAGGTGATAGAAAACTTGCCCATTCCACGGCTTTACCAGCATAGCCCTGCTGAAATAAAGAGCTAAGGCGGTAAGTCCTCCATTAACTCAAGCAAGTCTGCTCAGACCTAGAAAGCACCTCCTATGCTTGAGAAAAAAAAATAAAACCAACAAACAAAGAAAACCAAAAAACGCACACATATAAAAAACAAACACAAAGGAAAAAAAAACACCCCCATGCAACACACACATCTTTTTTTTTTTTTCTTTTTTTCTTTTTTTCTTTCCTTTTTTGTTCTCCCCTTCCCCCCCCCATCTCCCTTCCTCCAAAGGCCAGCTGTCACTCAGCTTTTTCCAACTGTGTTACTTTTCCAGTGATGCTCAGAGAGAGAGATGAGAATCGCAGGGATTTGTGGATCTGTCAAGTCTCTGCAGCTACTAAATGATGCATAAGGGAAAGCTCTGCTCTCCCACCAAATCAGTCAGAGGAGACTGGAGCATATCTGTGTGCAATGTAATCAACAGAATTTCATTCTGTTCCTGCTTCAAACTGAGCTTGTTGATTACAATGTCTGTTCCTATACTGTACTACTGGGGCCAGAAAACTAGGGCAGCAACCTCTGCTAAGAGAATAACATCACACAATAGGGAGCAATAGCTTTGCTTATTTTCATCTGTAAAGTATATGAGAATATAATCAATGCTTTGCAAACAATAGCTGCCTTTGAATTTTCCCTAAAACTAGCTTTTTTTTTTTTTCTTTTTTAAATTAGTACAGCCTGTTAATTGAAGTCTTCAGTATGTGTTCTTCTGGTGTTCTTTCAGAGACATATTCACATGATACTCATTCCCTGAGCTATGTAATTCTCCCTAAGGGCCGGTCACCCTGGTACTTGTTAGCTTTAGACCAGAAGAGATGTGGATACTTAGCAGAGTGCCAAGTGTACTTTTTTTTTTTTAATCAGAGCATCATCTGTTCCCAGACCCAAAGGAAACGTTAGGTGAAACTTCTGCATGGTGTCAGTTGTAGTCTGCTATAGTATTTCTTGTCTTTCTATATAGTCTGAGACAATTACCCTCACTCTTATGAGAGAGGAGAGTTTTCACAGAAGTGGTTCCAGCAACCTGTATCTCCCAATACTGAGAGAGTGCCCATCTGGCAGGGGAAGAGTTGTAGACTTTGGCCACTTCTAGGCTTCAGCTTCCTGAGATCTACCATGGGTCTCATGCCAAAGTAATGCCTTGGTTTCCTACCAGAGAATGGAAGAGAAGCATGTGGTTTAAATGAACAGGACAGCTAAGACTTCATCTATCACATTCTGTTTGGTAATACAAAACAAAAGTGTTGTGAGCTCTGTATGCCTAACAGATTGCAGACTTGTCTAATCTGCTAAACCAAGGAAGAACATTGGAAGAGGTTTCTTCAAATGCTTTTATTTTTAATGAGATTTGTAAGAGTCCTCCTTTCACTGACCTTTTTTATGATGCAAGCAGAAGAATTCAGATACAAGTTAACAAAAAAAAAAGTCTTATAACTTACCCCAAAAAAGAAAATGAGTCATGAGAAAGTTCTAACAATAAGTCAGGAGAAAGTTTAAGGTGCTTCCCAAAAGGGAAGATTAAACTGCACTTAAAGTGCAAAATCATAATTTAGAAATTTGTACATTAAGTTTATCAAGCAGAGTAGGCAGATAATTAGTACAATCACTGCTTTCTTCATCCTTCTTCAAATATTCATCAAATAATTAAAGGCTGGGTCACCGTAAAACAATTAATTTCCTCCATAGTTAAGATACAAAATGTGCTTGGTTTATAAAGCTTTCCAAGCTCTTTGGGAAGGGTCAGGAACTAAATGAACTGATGAGGAGAGCTCTTTTAATCTGTGAAGTGATACAAAAGCTGCATGAATACTTAATGAGATTCAAGACCGAAAATTTGGAAAATTACAACAAGGAAGAAGAGTAGCTAATCAAACACCGGATGTGGAACTAACACAACTAAAATACTTCAGAAGTCGTGAGAGCAGCATATTGATGGGTCAAGCTCACAGAATGGATCTTTAGCAGGAATGGTGAGTTGGGCAGTAGCAGTTGTGTACCACTAAGCAGCATTAGACTATATAAATGGTCCATTGTTATGAAGAAAAACCTGTAGAGAAACATGGCAAGAGATCTGCTGCCAGCAAAACAAATGTAGCTGCTAGATACACTGCATCATTGCTTACTAAGGACAGACCACAGCTCAGCAGTATACCACCAACTGCATCTAACTTGCTTTGTTCAATAAGAATTTAAAATCTGGAACAGATACATGCTCCTCAGTTATTATGTACAATACAACATGGCTGCACAGACTTGGCATACTTACTAACAGGACTTAATGACAAGTGGAAAGCTGGAAATAAAAAACTTCTAAATTATTTTTAATCCTTAAATTTTCAGAAGTTTTAATTTGATGTCGAGAGTGCTTTGCATCATCACAAAAGTGAAAAAAAGAAATATATATATAGTGCCTGATCCTTCATTTCTTATCCAGACAATAGCCCTAGAGCAGTTACAGGGTTCTTTACATGTGCGGTTTTCATACCTGTTTCCCATAGAATGAAGTTCAGATTCCGTATTTCTAATGGAAGACCATCTCCTCTATTCCAGTTCATAGTACTTTCTTGTACATTAGGAATCCAACTGCCAGGACCATAAACAACACTGCACATCTCATCTTCTATTACAGCCAATCTTGCAAAGACTTATCAGCCTGTTTCACCTTAAGTGCAACGGCTTTATGTGAAATCAATAAACTCTTTGAACAAATAAAAATAAGCCACTGTCTAAATCATTACAAAAACTGGATTTTAAAGTTTACTTTCAGAAAAAGTTATAATGGCAACAGTTTAAGGCTGAAATCTTAGTTCTATGTAGTCAGTATCTCATTATTCATAATTCTATAGTGAAGTGCAAATGTATTTCTGCTTTAAAATTATGGCACCATGCATCATTAAATTGTCCATGGAGAGTTCAGCATTGATATAGAGGTGATACACTGAATTCTAAGCCCACTGATTCTCACTTCCTTAAAAGGATTTGACTACATAAAACAAATCAGTAGCAAAATAACTTAGAGAGATGTAGTATCTCTTACGAGTATTATATTTAGGGCACAAAAATGACACTTGGTAGTTGTTACAATCTTGTATAACTGTATTAATCTTTACCGAATGCTACCAGTTCCTGCTAGAATTCTGATGATACCACTTAAATGGGAAGAAATTATATGTTTGAAAATTATTCAGTTTTGCTCTCTTCTGTGAGACCAAAATAAGGTGTTCCATTTAAATGCACTCCTACATGGATTTCACTGTATAATGGTACTCAGTGGCAGCAGCTTCCACAGTAATGCTGCTTTGTGGTAAAAAACATGAATTGACCTTAGGTAAACTGCAGTAATTGTTTCCTTCATTAATGAAAAGATCTTCCATCTTTCCAGAACAGGAAATTCAATTGAATTAAGAAGCTATTATTCTAGAAGTTCAGATACTTGCCAAGTTTACACATCTCTGGTACGAATAAACTAGAATAACCTATGCAGCAGAAGCATCTGGATATGAATATTACAGATCTATCGCATTAAGCATAGAAGTGTTGAAAGTACTTTCAATCTATATCTTTTTAAGATGACAGATACTTTCCAAATATGGAAGCAATACTGATTTTTATGTTTTGCTGAGCATCTAGTTGATTCTGGTGACTTCACCTTGCTGAGAAAAGGACTGCCTTTTGGCTCAGCAGTGGTGGTCTCTACGAAGATACTATGCCACATCTCCGTTGACTTTATTGTCTCTCCACTGCACACTAAGTTCAAATCTGAGTCTACTCATCACAACTGTCTGAGTGTTAAGAAATAAAACTCTTCCATTTGGGTTGGCCTTGTTTTCACTCATTAAGAGTGCTTGGCATATACTAGAGTAATGAGTGCAAATTAAGAAGGTGATACAAAAGGACAGAAGGTTTGTATATTGTATGCTGTTTATTTTCAAACTGTCATCTACGTCACCTTAAAAAATGAAAAAAAAAAAAAAAGAAAAAGGATGTAGTAACTCTTGGAACAGTGAAAGCCCAGTTATAATGAACAAGATCTGTTAACTATCATACTGGATATTAAAAATCTCTGCCAAACTCTCTATGTTAGCTAACATAATTACTCAGTGTTTTCAGGATCCAAATTCCACTGAATTGACTTGAACCAGATAAATCTGGGGGAAATGTATGCTGAAAATTTGACTCAAGATTAAATAACCTCATATCTTAAAATCTAATGGGGAATCTTCTAGCTGCTGCTACCACTTACAGCTCTGTCCAGGTAAGCAACCCTGCTGACATAATGTCAAAATATGGCATACACACGGACACATATATGATTGATGTGTGAATTAAATTAATTTCTAAAAGATTAAAACATAAAAAGAAATATTCATTTGAAATTACTAGAATTATTTGATAACTGCCAATAAGAAACCAGATGCACTATCCTTAGTATGACTATGTAGAACATGTGGATTCACACAGGCTCAGTGCTGGCCTGGCTCTCCTTGTTTCAGCATAAGTAGTCTGTGTGAGGCTTTGGCCTTTAAAAATTGTTAGTAAAAAGAGCCTACGATATGACAAACCTCAGGTAGTAGTAGCAGGGGTCAGTGATTAACCAGCATGGAAATTGCTGACAAGTAACTGAACAAGGACAAGAGGAGAAGACAACAAGGTCTGGAAAACTGATGTCTCCAGTTTCTTCCATTCTCCATCAATGCTCTTACAAAAGTGGAAATCCAGGTATTTTGTATTATCTAGCACTCCTCACCATAGCACTGATGCCATGTCCTCCTACCCTTCTTTCTTTTCTTACAAACACTACAACTCCATACAACAGGTTACATGTAGCCATTTCTTCATTTTACCATATCATCACTTCTCTTTTTCCTTAGATTGTACATGTTCTGGGAAACACAATCTCTACAGCAGTGGAGGTAGTGCATAACCCAACAGAAGCTGCTATAGCACAGCCCATTAACACAGTATTGGGCCCTACTGTGCTGGCAGTATGAGTTACTGGCAGAGTTATGCCCCTTTGTCTACAGAAACAAAAGCTGACCGACACACACTTCTGGCAGGCTGATACTGCTTCAAGGTACCTGTTTTTATTGTTCTCTATTCCTTGTCTCCATACCAAGAAAGGACAAAAAGATTCTACAGATGGGAAGTGCAAATAATGTGCAGTACCATCACATGTAGCTTTCAAAACAGGACAGTGTTTTCCAAAGCAAATCAAATAATCAGCACTAATAAAACCATCAATGCAAGCAGGGGCTAATTACTAACCCACACTAACAAATCGAAGCAGCAGCATTTCAGCTCTCCTCTTACTGCTAAAATTCAAAACCTCAAAATGAGAAATGTTCTATCTGGAACCTAGCAAATGTCCTAACCATACCCTCTCACCAATCTGTCTTTCCTGCCCATTAAATCCAATTGACTGACAGGCAATTTTTGTGAGCCTTTGTACTATGTAAGCTCCAGCAATTCCTTCTTTTCGAAAGCCTTTCATTCCTGCTCCCTACAAGAGGAAAAAAAAAAAAAAAAAAAAAAAACCAACCGAAACTTGTATGTGTGAAGAGAACAAGTAAATTTGGCAGAAAGCAACCCATCAACTGCCATTAGCACTACTCTTGGGTATGGCAGCTGGGATGGGCCAATGGCCATAATCATTTTACTTAACCTCTGGAGAGATAGTGATGAGATCTTATTGGCCCAATTAGCATCTAAGTCTTGTCAGACTATGTTATCTCAGACTTAGTCAAGATTGTTTGGACAGATGGAGTTACAGAACTGAAAAATACTAAGAATGACACATTTCATGACATGAATTGGTCATTTCTTCAAGGAAGAGGAAGGATTATTTCTCTCTTACCATTTCCCTAGCAACAGAGAAAATGAGGGGTTCTTTTTCATTTATAGAAGAGCCTTGATTTCAGTATTGCAAAAAAATAGAAGCATCTGCTTGTAACCAAGGCATCTTCTGAATAGCACAGGACTTTCTGTTAAAACCCTAAGAGCTTTTTAGGCCTTATGTCTTATTATGGCAATTATTTCAGATAAAAGGAAATTACAAAGCCTGAGGTATGGGAAGGCTTTCATCACACCATGTAGTGCTCATATTATAGTCCCTCCCTAGTAGAGAACTTCCTTGACAAATACTATAAATAGGAGCCTACATAAGAGGATAAATAATTATTCATCTGCTGATAAATTCTGACAGATCTTTCGTATGCAACTCGAGTGAAAGACATAATCAGAAAGTCCTTGATCTGTCAATGGGCAAATAGCACTCTAACTACCTTGAAAAATACTGAAAGCTTTAAAATGTTAAATTACAGTTTTCTCTTTGTCAGTGAGGTCATATTACTGAATTCTAAGCATCATATTGAGATAGGACTGTAGGGTTTTTTTGTTTGTTTGCTTGTATATTTGGGGTTTTTTTTGGGTTTTTTTTGTTTTTTACTTTCTCACTCTATTAATGTTTAGCATAGTTATTTTCATTCTCAATAAATTCAGCATAAGTTCTCAAGCACTGCTTTTTGTCAAGGAGGCTGGCCAGTTGAGAGAAAGGGTTAAACATTAATCATAATTAATTCATTAAATTAATATATGAAAACCAAAATTTTTACCAGCTGCTACACTTGTTCTTTAGTCAGAGTCATTGTGTTGATTTCAAAAGGACAAGCAACCTCCAACTATAATCCCATTATATAATGATTGCTGGAATCTCCAAACCAAGAAATTCTGCTAGTCTCATTCCTTATAGAAACTAGAGAAATTTCCAGGCAAGGCACTCGGATGACTATGTAATGACAAGTATGTCATTAAGTAGAATCTAGAAAAGGAAACAGAGGCAACCTCCACAGTTTTACTTCTGTCCTGCCTATTTGCAGGGAGAGAAGGTGACTAGTGCTGAAGATGCATGAGAGAAGTATTTCTCTTTTTCTACCAGACAGATTATTTTTAGAATCACTGTGCTGCTGACAGTTTTGGGTCTGCTATGATAACAGATCTGAAAAATCAGAATAACACACCGTCAGTGCACAAAAGGATAATGATTTTTAAGAGATTTAAAGTACATGAATGCATAACAACCCATCTTCCAAAAATCTTCCACTGAAGCCATAGGAAAAAAAAAAAGTAATGAAGGTTTTAACCATGTGATATGACCACATTTTTCAGATATTTAAAGATACTTTGTGGAAGATTTTGTTGTTGGGTTGGTTTGGTTTCTTTTTTCCATTTTTGCTCCTGAAATTAAACATTTAAAATAAAACAGTTCATATTCAAAGTGAACCCTCCATGCCAGATCTCTGAAGAATAATGATGCTAAAAATAAAACGTTACCAGGGAAACTGAATGGAAAAGAAATTAGCAACAGGGCCTGATCTAAAGCCACTGAATTAAAAGGGAACAGGATCCAACTAAGCTGAAGGATATAAATCTGTGTTCCAGAATTTCCTCCTTTCCCGTTTTAGTGGCTTCTGTTCCCTGTTTGTGAAGAAATAAGTGTGAGCTGAAATAACACATAACTGTCAATAGAAGACAGGTTCTTAAGATTCGCTGTGCTGGGTACTGTGAATTCAGCAACAGGAGCTTTTGCAAGGGCATTTTTAAGAGGACTCTGGCCCATTTAGCTCCCTTCTTTCAGGCTACAGACTAGAAAGATGCAATAGCCTTCAATTGAGGGAATACTAGAAAAGAGCAGAGACAAGGCAGCTGACTGCCTAGAAAACCTGCAAGGCACATCTTATCCTGGACTTTACCTTGTGGAAGAAACGTGATGACAGGTGACAGTCGGAGGTAACATAGGGCATCCCAGAATGACAAAGGAGAACAAATGGCTGGCTGATGGAGGAAAGGGGCCAGCTGGTTGAATAATGAGGTCAGCCAAAACGCAGAAAATGAAGTTACTTCATGGGAAGGAGGAATGAGAGTGAAGTCCAAGTTCCAGCGCTCAGGATGAGGCAGAACCTGCAAAGGAAATTTAGTTGTAAAATGGTCTGTGTTTCCACATAAATATAATGACAACAACAAGAATAAAAAGGTAAACTGGCTCAATTTGCTCTCAGAACTAAAAGGTATTGTCCCTGAGAACATGATTTACCAACTTTATATTTGTGTCATTGACAGCTGCTGTTATTAATTGCTTGGCTAATAATTCCTGGTCCTGAGGCCATAGGTCATAACTCTGCCTTTTTGTAGACAGAGAGCACGAAAAATGGGGAAAATCCCATTGAATACAACCACCTCACTTTGTTCTGTCAGTAACAAACAGGCACAGCTGAACACTAATGCTCTCAGGACCCCCAAAACTGTATTCTTACAGTACTAGGCCAAAAATACAGATCTCACACAAAAGAAGTGGCTTTTGTTAAAATTCCCATCATTGTCTTATGACAAGGGCAAAAGCCCAGATTCAACGTTTGTACAGGAAACACTTTGCTAGCAGTCCAACAAACCAAATATTGGTACATGCAAGTAACATTGTTGCAATCCATGGGAATTGTTATATAATCATGCCAACACTAATGTAATCAAGATTCTATAATTATACTCCTGACCTGTTCTTGGATGCCACATTACTGCATATAACTGGTTAGTTCTGTCTTTTTGTTCAGTACTAGTTTTTATAGTGGTATCTTGTTTTCTAGTGCAAAGAGTTTCTTACCAAGTCTGGTTTAACAATTCTTCCAGCAATATAGGAAATCTCAGAGTAACTTATTTGACTAGATCTGATGAGGTCACTCTTTACACTCTTTTATGCAATTTTTTAAATTTACTAGCAGGATACTGGGGAAGAAGAGAGGGGAAATAATTCCTCTTAAGCAATTCAACACTTCCTAATATATCAAGAATTATATATTGTTTACATTGACACAATCACACTGATGTGTAGAAGGTTTTATATATATATATATATACATATATATATATATGTATATATATATATTACTGTTAAAGTAACAATCGTGATTTTACCAAAGAAGTCTACCTGAGGACCTGTAGAGGAGTTAAATCATGTCTCTCTTCAGTGAAGAGAGAAGTAGGTACCAAATTATTTCTTAAATACAGTTTCAAACTGAAAACAGGACTTAATTCATGTAGTAAAGCTTATTTCAAAATGAGGGAGAATGCTGACATCTACAAAGCTGGAGTAGATTTCCCATCCGTATCTTCAGAAGCAGCTTAAATGCTAGTTTGTCTCTACGTTCCAAATTCTTCATTCCAAAGCCAATCTCCCATTTAGGAGTCAGTCCTGGACTTCCATATAAGGTTGTTACGATTATTGTAATCACAATCCTTCAATAGCAAAAGCTTTACTCTATTAGTATTTCTGGTTATAAAACAAAACCAAAAAAGGGCTCCTAGCATGGCTTTTTTTTTTTTCAACTGTCTGAATGTCCCCACATGGGAGAATGAGCAAGACTCTCAATAGCTCCTTAGCACCAACTGGCTACAAGAGGTCCCCAAGCCTGGCCTGCACTGCACTGATTTCCCCCTTAGCATAAGAGCTAATAACTTATGTCAGTTCTACATAATTAAAATTTCATCTGTTCTTTCACTTAAATTAGCAGCTCTTCAATCTTACGTTTCTAAACTCCTTCTGAGAAAGACAAAAGCTAGAAAATTATTCAGGATACAAATTGTTAAGGGTCTAGATACTCTATATATCTTTAGCCTACCAGTACACACATTCATAAGGAGTACAGTCACCTACTACAAAGTAAAAAAAACCCAAACTTCTCTATTTCAGAATAGGTTAGTCTGCTGCTCTAAAATAGCCAATTAACTATTTTCAGACAGAAGACATTACTTCAGGATTAAATTATTTACAGAGGAGTACAATGACTCCATACTTAACATCTCCATCCCACATTTGCTAATTTTAGCACCAATCTCAAGCTTATTTCTTCACTTCACCCACGACTTCGCTATGGTGTTGGTATCAGAGACCTCTGCCACAATATCCATTCCTACTTAGCGATGGCAGAAATGCTCCCTTATTTGTGCTGTTACTCTCCAGCTGAAGATCTGTTTAGATCCTGCTTCAAAAGAGTGAAAGCTTACTACTTACCAAACTACCTACCTAAATACCTGTCTGCCCTTGAGGATCACAGTGTAAAACTCCTTTGCATCCCTAGACTTGTTCTAGATAAACCCTAGAAACAAAAACACTGAAGAAAATCTATACTGTCTATGACACTGACAGCTTCACACATACCAAGCCAGTCCAGACTCACAGAGGACACACTGCCTAATAGCAGCACACTTTCACATATGAAAGATGACGAATTCCACATAGCAATGTCTATAGCACATTGCATCTTCAAAGCACTGCTATAGCACATTCAGTCTTTGCACCACAGTGCTCAGCTAAAAAAGGATCACTATACTGCTATATGCATAATAAAAAAAAAAAAAAAGAAAGAGCTATGACACTTGCTATGTTTACAGGATCCTCTCAGACCTCTAATCATTTAGTTTCTCTTCTGCAGTCCAGAGGCTCAACTCTCACACAGGTATAATGTAGGCTGTACTTGGTATAAAAGTCAAAAATGTAGTACTGGTCACAGTTGCTTCCTGCCACTGAACCCCACGCCTCTGAGCTGTTTTATTTCTTCACCACTTAGGAACTTTGTGCCATGCTTTTTCAAGCCATTACTCAAACAAATGGTTTTAACTCTCACAATTTAAAAAAAAAAAAAAAAAAAAGAGTTTCAAAACCAACCACAGCAGATCATTAGCTAACACTGAAAAGCCTTAGGGAATTTACCTAATTCAGAGTTCTGAATTCTGCTGAAGAAGTCACTATAACCTTCTATACAGAGAAGAGAAGAAGAGCAATTTTAACTGGCAGTGCAGAAAGATACTGGCACACGACAAAACTTCCAAATAGCAGAAACTCATTGCAAACTTTTCTGCAAATAAATTTTCCTTTTAGATGAAAATTTTAAAACAAATAGCTTCTTTCACTTAAAACGGTCACTAAACAATAAGGAGGGCAAAAACCAGTGAACTGGGCAGAAATTTCTGGACTTCCTTTCTCTAGCCACTTACTTTTGCAGAGACCCTATTTTGGATTTACAGACATAACTATTTATTTTGGCTTGCATGCTAACCCATCTGCTTGGGAAGAGAAACAACAGTAGGCAACGTATATCTCCTTTCTTCCATTTTTCTGCATATCCCCAACACATGTCTCTGAATGCCAGGAACCAAAGCCAACAAAAATCCCAACTCCGAGTTGGTCACTTCTGGTGCATTTAAACACCAAAATGCTCAATAGTCATGTTAATAAAACTTATCTCCTAAACATTATAAATATTGTATTATTGCTACCAAAATGCCTCTTTGTCTTTACATTATAGGCACTAGGGCCTGTTCAGAATTTTAAGGCTATATGGATAAAGCTGGGGAGGGAAAGGAGTATTACAAACATTGTTGCTGTAGTCCCACTTACGAGAGACTGAAATGACATGTTTGGGATGATTCATATATCTCCCTCTTTCAGAAAAAGTCAAACATTGACTACAAAATGTTATATCTCCTCTGAGATTTCTCATATAGCACAGCTGGTTGCAGTGATGTCAAGAAGCTAAACATCAGATGACTACTTTCAAATGCAGATCCTTGTCTGCTCTTGAAAATGAATCAAGATTGATTTTACAACTTTGAGGCAGGTCACCTGCTCCTGTGCCTGATTCTACAGAAATGAACGAAATGAGCCAGGAGGCGCTGCTCACATTCCCCCCAAAAAATCATGACACATTTTCCATTTCCCTGCTGGGAGCCCAGTCTGATGTGCCCTACTTCTATGACCTGTTCTTAAAGAGGAAAATAAGGTTGGATCTAAGCCAGGTCCTCAAGCTTTGAAATCAGTCAATAGTATTATTTACTGAAAAGCCAGTGTTCTGTAACATCAAATAAAAATAAAAGCTTGAATTGCAATTAAAAACAATGAGCTAACAGAGAATGTAGGCTTACAGTATTCTTAAAAGATTTTGAAGGACTACAGGTATTACAGTGCTAAATATATATCCATTGTTGGGGACAAGATCTTGAAATTAATAAAAGCAATCAAGACCCTGTATATTTTATGTGCCTTGTATGTGTTGGTAACCTGATACACAGATGGAAGTTACCATTCAAAAGAAATGCCCTGCAGTCACCTGCAATAACTGAAAGCAGAGAGGGGAAAACAGGCTGATGAAATTTTATAACTTAATTTCATTTTATATAGGTAGAATATGAATACCTGTAAAATAGTCATTTATACATGTATACATTTGTTTCTCTGTCTAAATATAAACAATGGGTCATTATCAGTTTCTATAGTCAGGCTTCTGTCATCACTGGGTGTCAAAGGCATTCATTTCTACTCTTACATGTTTTCCACACACCATGTCTGTAATTTTTCTTTTTTTTTTTTTTCTTTTTTTTTTTTTTCTTCATTGTCTGCAGTGTGGGTCTAACTCACCAGTTTCAGAGGCTACTGGATTGTACCTTATTTCAGCCAAGTGCAATTCAAACACACAAAGAACTGAAAAATTCCCATGAAAGGAAGCACCCACAATGGAATACATCATTATCATCACAGCTGTTAATCAACACCCCCCAGGTCCTTTTCTGCCAGGCAGCTTTCCAGCCACTCTTCCCCAGGCCTGTAGCACTGCTTGGGATAGTTGTGACCCAAAGGCAGGACCCAGCACTTGGTCTTGTTGAACCTCATACAACAGGCCTTGGCCCATCAATCCAGCCTGTCCAGATCCCTCTGTATGGCCTTCCTACCCTCCAGCAGATCAACACTGCCACTCAACTTGGTGTTTTCTGCAAACTTACTAAGGGTACACTCAATCCCCTCACCCAGGTCATTGATAAAGAGACTAAACAGAACTGGCCCCAATACTGAGCCCTGGGGAACACCACTCATGACCAGCTGCCAACTGGATTTAACTCCGTTCACCACAACTCTTTGGACTCAGCCATCCAGCCAGTTTTTTATGCAGCAATACAGATTTTTTTACCCCACAAGACATAGCTCAGGCATATGGAGGTAGAAAAAGCACTAAGTGCCCCTTCACGGGATTTGCCACATCTGGATGTTGAGGCAAGCTTGAAGGCTAGTCAATCTAAATGTCATTTGCCAAGTTGCTTCCAGCAAAACTCATTGTTACACAGATTCCTTGCCACAACCTGCTCCCAAATCTTGTCTCCAGACCAGACAGCTGGACGTCATAGGTCCATCACAGTACTTTTAAGTAACTTCTGTCCTGTTACAGGCTGAACCCAAAGAAATAGTAGCCTTGATGGCAGACCCTAAGGACTGCCGTTGTCACAAGGAAAGGTAATATGTCATCTCCATGGCAGGGCAATATTAAAAAGGAAAATGCACACCTGAGTTTTTGATAGTTTGTTGACATGTAAATGAACATAGCAGTGACACTTTCATATTGTATTTATGAGACATAACACAGAATTAATCTTGAGGGTTAATCTGAAGCACTCAAATAGCATTTTATTTAAGTAGGTGGTCTACTACCATGCTATAGAGCACAGGACAGTAACATAGTAAACCACATTTGCCTTTAAAATTTACTTGGAATATCATTAGCATTCAAAATAGTTAAACTCCGATTTGGGTGATTCCAAGTAAAATTTGTCACTTCAGTATGAAACAAGTTAACTTCTCCTGTCAAAACTTCTTTTAAGAAAAATAAAGGGTCTGACAAAAAAAAAAGGAAAAAGAAAAAAGAGAGAGAGATATACATTCCCAATTGTTGTTTAGTCTTCAATTTATATGTTTGCTACTTTAGATTTTTATTCTTGTATAAGTTTATATATATATGTCCATTATTTCAGGATATACTAAAAATAGCTGGAGGGTATACTTTAAAATACCTTTTCAAAATCCTGAAATCAAATGGTAAAACTGAAATATGAATTTCCATTATGCAGAAAAAAATTTTTTAAGTTTCTTTGTTCTAAAACAAAAATTCCTTTATGAAATGAAAATTCAGAGCTTTAATCAATGCTATACAGGGGCTATTCAAGAGACTATGATATAGCGCTGCATAAGCTGTGTCATAATGAATGATAATATACAGCTGAAATGCAGTTAACAGATACCCTATATGACTAAGATAATAATAATAAACTGGTATAAGTGCAGGACTTCTTGTGTTTTATTACTAACTTAGGCATCTGAAATATCAAAAGATGGCTAAAGCTGATCAAACCTGAACTCAATCTAAGTGACATTCAAGTGGCTTTCAGACTTTTACTACCCTAAATGCAAGTGCAGCTGATGAATATGTCAATGTAGCCAAACGGCAGCAGCTGTCTCGATTCCACTCCTGGAAAATGCTACTGGAAAGGTGGTTTATCAGAAAGAAATAAAATATCCCATGATACCTAGCTTTTATGCTCTGCAATTAAAAAGAAACACCGTAGTATAGTGTAGTGGAAAAAGAAAGCTTACTGATAAAAGCAGATTTCTGCTTGAAACCAAAGCAAAAGTACAGTCTGTGGTGGAGTAGCTCTGCCCTTTTCAACGAGCTCACCTGATGATGGGGAATATCTACTGCACATTCACAAAATGGTCTGAGCCTAAAGAACTGATTTCTGAAACACACTGGACAGTTTGAAAGAGGAAAGGCATTGGTTGAAAAATAACTCTTTCTAGGCAGCATCATAGCAGCAGCCTGGCTGATGGCAGAACAGACCGATGGCTGCACATCCACCTGGTGGCTGAAATGGTTATATCACCAAGTATTTGAGTTAGAACAAGCAGCACAATACAAAAACAGCAACTAAAATGCATCTTCCTACAATTCTACCAACAAATTTTTATAGAAGCTTTAGCTGAAATGTAAGCTGGGGAATAATGTACATCCAGTGTTTGTGATTATCAGCTCACTATCGCAAGAGACATATAAGAATCAACGTATCTGTAAATCCAGGATTCTGTCTTTACCGTTGGCTACAGTTGACATATACAACACATGGCTAATGTACCATATTTTGCTTTCTTGACATTTATAAATTTGTTTGAGATGAATAATCCTATTTGCTTGTGTATCTTCTCATCAGGACTGACTGGCACTTTAAATTAAAAACAAAAGTGTTGCAAGAATTAGTGCTAGAATGGTTTGATGGAGAAAAATATCTCAGGATATGGAAGACCAAGCAGAAAAATCAATACAATAATGTAAGAAAAATCTCAGCTGCTCAAATATCCAGAGGGTTCTCAAACAATGT
This sequence comes from Columba livia, assembly GCF_036013475.1. Lineage (NCBI taxonomy): Eukaryota > Metazoa > Chordata > Aves > Columbiformes > Columbidae > Columba > Columba livia. The sequence goes on along the minus strand of NC_088609.1, from coordinate 22,456,028 downwards.
CTTTCTGGTAATACACAGGGCCTGATGCAAACTGGATTTAACACAGCCATGTTAAATGACTGTGATATCCTAAACCAGAGCCACCTTTTACTGACTTGAGCCCTTGCGAGAAGATCTACTATGTGATTTCCCAACATTTTTCTATGCAATTTATTATCATCTACATTTTGGTCATGGATGGGAAGATGATAAAAACTTTCTTCTTCAAAACACACAGCACTGCTGCTCTTATATTCTTGCAAACTGCAGCTGCCACTATGAATATGTTAAGGCTTCATAAAACAGCTGTCCTTAAATATCTCATTGCACCTCTCCATAGACAAGTATGGCATAAAGCCATAGTTTTCTTCCATGTCAGCTGCAAATGAACAAACACAGATACTTTGTGATACCTCTGATGAACCATATTACTGTGGTGATAACTTTCACTCCAAAGTGCAATTGGAAAGCACCCAAAAGAAAGACACCGGGAATAAAAATGATCAAAGTTGACATTATATTTCTGCATGGCTCCCAATGGTTGAAAATGCAGACTGCTTTAGAATTGCACCAAAATATTAATGCTAACTTCCTTTTTCTAATTCCAAATAAGACCTTGTTTATAGATCTTTCTGTAAAAAGCCTCTAAAAGGTAACTTGGGAAACACAAATCATTAAAAACCTCTTTTTTTTGTATCTCATTTGGAGCAGCAAAACAATATTAGAAGCATTTGAGTGCCTGACAAATTAAGGATTTACAAAAAAAATTATTACAACCAGTTACTGTTTAAAAGACAGAGCTTCATCAAAATATGAACTAGATTAAAAGTAAATAGAAACTGTAAAGTCCTATGCTTGCTAAAATACAAAACTCATAAAAATTAAAGAAACAGAGCGAGTTCATTTTTCTAAAACCTGTTTGGTATTTCACTGCAGAATTAGCTGAATTCCCAGAAACCCAGTTGGTTCTACTAGGAAAACATTCATATGTCTGGAAATCTCAAACAGCAGCTATCCCAATCACATATCTATAGCATGTGTCACCAATGCTAAACATCCTTATGGAATACAACAATTAATAACTTTACTCTTCATGGCCAATATGTCAATGAAATTACACTGGAAAAACAGAGAATAACCACAGCCTGCAACTGTGTAGAATTACATTTTAATTCACCATTAGAATTCACCATTAGGAGGACAGGGAGTGTGCCCATCACATGTCTTATCTCACCCACAATATAGGATGAACTAGAGATTGAGCTTTAAATTTTGTAATATCCCTAATTAAATAAACTTAAAAGAATAAGAAAAAAAAAATTAAATGAGTGTAAGGCAGTGAACACAAAATCCCTCAGTCTTTCACCCAGACTCAGTGTTAAGACCACTAAAGCAATATTTGCCAAAAATATTTACATCAGCCCTGTAGACAACTTTGTATTAAAGGAAAAAAAAAGTCTTATAAGAAGAGCATGTGAAGATATGCAGATTTAATGTTGTTATAGAAGTCTAGTACCTTCTACCTTGGTCTAGCTGACATAATCACCGTTAGCTATTGTCTGTGCAGAATATTATAGCAATATTATTTATGTATTCTTTATTCTTTTTCATTTTTAGGAGTGTTTCAGAATTGAATTATTAATACATAGCAACAATTTAATGAAACGTTTAATATTTTTATCATGGGTTTATATTTTAAAATCACATCTGTCCTGGGATTAATTTTTGTGGTTATAACTACAAAACTCAACATTTGTTATCTTTTAACTGGTATTAGTTATTAAAATGGTTTCTAACTCTAATTAGCTAAAGACAAAAATGTTTTTACGTATTTTCATAATGAATGGACTGAAGTCACATTTGCTTTCCCTGTGGCTTTCTCACTCATTTCTACACACCACAAAAGCAAAACAAAGACAACATTTTCATATAACTGCTGAAAATATTTCTCTTTTGGTGGTTTGCTTTTTTTTTTTTTTTTTGCTTGTTTTAGCTTTTGTTTTAGTTTTGTTTCTCTCTCCATCTACTCCATCTTCAAAGCTGCCAGCTTCATCCTAACCCCTTGTTTCCACTGGCAATGTTGATCACAAGATTCAGTACCATAACCTCCAGAAGTACAGTTTGCAGATGGCTTGTCATTCAATACAGGGAGACATCCATGATTAAAAGCTCCCGCGTTCTAGCAGAGTATTTCCACACCATTATGTGAGAGTGAAGAATTTTGCCTTTTTCTCTTCAGCATACTACATTTTTTCTTGCTTTTCAGCAGTGAATGTCACACTAAAATCACTCAAAACTTTGTAAAAATCTATTCCAAAAAGAACAAATCTTAACTCATGTTGGTCACCTACTTTCATTCACATGACAAAAAACCACAAAGACATCAAGGTCAATATATAGTAGGAGTGTGGGTGTGTTTTTTTCACTTAAAACTTTTTTCTGTTTTTCTCAGGGTGATTTTTCATGTTTGCCCTTTACTTTTAGAATAACACATACTAATATTTTTATTCAGTGATTCTAAATAGAACACTTACTAAGGTGAGTTATTTCTTTGGCAGACTAGATGGCTCATTTAGATATGATGTTCCATTTACAGAGCTTTTTAAGCACTTCCAGAGGCTAACACAGATTTCATAATGTATCTCCATGGATCTCATCCACAAAGGACAGGCTAGGGCCCATCTACAGGCATAAACAGGCTGCTGTGAAATGATAAACAGAGGTAGTCGAGCATAAACCAGAAAATAATTAATGGATATAATTTTCTCCCATCAGCGGTAAAATTCTGAGTAGCTTCAGTTAAAGCAGCATGGCTGGAAAATCAGGACCAGAACAGCACTCCCACAGCACACCTCCAGTCCACCTCACTTAGATACCACTTCCTATCGACTTTTGCCTTGGAAAAAAGAAGTGTAGATGTGATTTGAGCATTCTCAACTGCAGTTGTATGTTGTCCACTGTCCTTTATCAGAGTGTGCTCCTCACATGTTGTCATTAAAATACGATATGTCAACTACAAGTGAGAATTCATACAGTTGACAGAAAACTGTAGTGCCCAGGAGACAGCCATTGATATCTGACATTGAGCTGTAAGCTGATTTAAAACATTGCAATCCAAATATAAATTTCTAGACAAGGATTACTATATGTTTGAATAATCCTACATACTAGCAATGTTCCCAGTGTTGCCAGAATAAGGAAATAAGGTATGGATACAATGCAGTCTCTAAACAAAAAGATAAGCAATTCTCCTTTTCCCTGCACTTTTTACAGCAGATATCAACAGTCGCTACCACAGATTTTGAATGCATTTTTCACAAATTATTACAAAAAGTACAACACAATAGAAAACCAGATGCAACGTTGACAGCAACATCAAGGCTTTCAATACTTTGATATTCCCTTCCAAAAATTAACATTAAAAGTTGTGACTGGTACTTTATGCATACAGTTACTTAGTACCCTGTCACATGAAATCTCAGCTTTGCTAAAACAGAGATCTTAAACGCATTCTCTTTTCTACCTTCTACCACAAGAACTCTCCTAACAAGAGCAGTCTTTCTTGGAAACAATAACACTAAAAGCACAAGCCTGACAGCTCTCTAAGAGTAGGTGCCTGTCATACACAATGACAGATATTCATCCATCCACAATGACACAGCCTGAAATTATTATTTTTTTAAAATCATTTGGTGTTGTTAAAATGTCTTATGCAGAAGGAAACTATTTTAAAAACCTTAATGTTAAGAGCTAGTTAAAACAGAATTCTTCACAGTACACACCTTATATCAAATTCATTTGAAAAGCCAGAACTCTGATGAGAAAAGGTTTCCCTTCAGCTTTTGTGAGCCTGCAATGTGTTTTTCCTTCTCTTCTTCCTAACCACAGGAGTGATCAGAGCTAAAGTAACAAGAGCATTTATATTTCAATGAAGTGCTTTGCCATAAGATCTCCATGGCAATATCACACCTGACTGTGTAGTATAAAAAATAACGTTCTTTAACATTTCAATATCATTAATATTATTTCAATACTGATATGACTTTGTGCCAAAGCTCTGGAATCTCAAAAATACTAACATGGAAGCCCACTTTTAGATATTCAATTACTAAGTTGTTCTCCCAGTAAAGAAAAACGCTCCACATTTTCAGACCTGGGGCTTTTTTATTTAGATACCTGAATTTGCATTAACTTTGAAACTAATGAATTTCAGCTCAAGAAAAAACAAAAAACATTATCTGAAGGGGAAGATCCAACAAAGAAGAAAAGATCAGAATTATTTTACAAGATTTAGTTTTTACTGGACTTTCCCATGCACTTGGCAAATGCACAGTGATTGTCATTCCCTACTCAGGGTGCCATATAGCCTAAAATCACAAGCAATTTGCTTTTCACAGTGGGCTATCCCAACAAGCTCTGATCAACTAATAAAATCTCTCTGTACTGTTTCTTAAAAGATAGTACTTGAGGGCAGCTGTAGGGGCCAGGGAGCAGAGATTGAAAGATTTATGCTAATCAGAACTCACTTTAATCTTTAACACCCTTAAGTAAGGATTTACATGAAATCCTCTCCCTAATATTTTAATTCTAAGCCAAGAGGAACAGATTCTGACCCATGGTGTCCATGAGATAAATTAAATCCATTTGATTTGTCACACCTACAAAATATTATGTTATGGTGCAAAACAGCAAAACATTCATTAAGTATCACTCTTTGGCAGAAAATTTATTATCAATATGTCTGGGAACCTTTAATTTATGGTCTGTACCAGCCTAGTGTATTTTGAAGAGAACCTACTGAAACTAGAGCCCATGGAGCCTGACAAAGTTCTGATATACAATAACTTCTGTCCTCACATTCAGACAATACAATACTCCTTGAAAAAGTCATCCCCTTGTCACAACCAGCATGGCATAAGCATGGGGTAGTGCCCAAAGGAGCCATAGAAGTGAGTCTAAAGGAGTCAGCCAGAACCCAACATTACCACACAAACCAAGTACTGCTGCCTCAAAAACAAAGAATTTCTAAAGCAGAACACATTTGGCATGTTTGACACTTTCTTGTCCTACTTCACACAACCAGTGCCCTGTAAAACACTTAAGTGATGCTTCTTACATGAACACTTAAGTGAGACCATGAAGCTTCACTTTTCTTACAAATACCATAATTTAAAAACAAGTCAGGAAAAAATTATGACAGCTGATGGACTTTATGAATTGAACTAGCAGAAATACTGCTGTAGCAGAACAGAGAATTTAGAGCTAGTTGTGGGTGAGCTTCTGTATGTAGGTGGGTTTCAGGCCACAGTGTATAGCTACACAATACACAGAGAATACAACTGTAATTCTAGCTCTTTTGTTTTCACTGGCAAGGATCAGAAAACTAAACTAGCAGTCCCAGTAGTGACCTTGAAGAACATGAAGCCATGCTAAGCTGCAGACTATATAATGAGAAAATGGGTTGTTTCATAGTACACGACAAAGGCCTCCAGGACCCAGCCCGTGTCTCAGATAAGAGATACAGCAGTAGCTCATCTAGACAGTGAATGCCCAGATAAACTGCTCCTGTACTGTATAAATTGCCTACAAAGTGCAATCACACTGTATCACCTGTGCATGAACTGCCATAGGGCCCTGCTCTCCTGGGACCTGCTGACAAAGCCTTCAAGGCTCTCAGCCTGTCAGGGTCTTCTGCAGCTGGATGCCTGGTAATCCATATAGGTATATTTATTCCCTCACCTTGGAGCTGCTAACTGTACCAGATCATCCTAAACTTTCTACAGTCAATGGAAAAATTCAGGTTTGTACAGTTGGGAATTCTGACCACCTGAGGTCCTGCCTCAAACATGATGCTCAGAAGATCTGACCTCTCTCCATGAATGATACCAGGAGGCTGTGGAGACCCAACAGCTCAGCAAGCAGTTCCATTTGGTGGCCAGCGCCGAGTATGGCGTGCATCTCCTTACTGCTCAGTAATTCTGGCTGTTTGCTGGTGTGTCTGAGGAGGCACATTGGCCATGGGAGTTGCTAGTCTCAAGACACACCTGCCATTAAAATTTTAAGTGTCTATTTAGTTATTTGTGAGGACATTTACTAACATGAGCAAAATCGTGGAGTGCAGAGGGACCCCTGCTCTCTGTTATAGAGAGGATTACATTCCAATCCATAAATTACTTTGTATATGTCAAGCATTAGCATTCTGGTAATCAGCATGCATTTTACTAGCAAGATAGGCACAGTGCGCCCAAGATAATTCAGCACAGTGCCAACATGAAAGCTCTTATGGAAGTTTTCTTTGTTATATTTTGGTGACTATACTGCTGCAAAGATCAATAAAACAGTGGATCTGCTCAGTTTACTGAAGTCATTTAAAATGTGACAAATGTTCTATATTGTCTTTTTAATTAAACTGAAGTAAACAAATCTAGTATTGATTGGATCAGAAGCAGATATAAGGGTAAAGTCTGTACTGGAGTTAGATGAGAATTATTTGACTAAATATTTTCAGCAAACATAGCATCATCAGAACTAAAACATTTTGTGGAAAAGAAACTCCTAACAGATTTTTTGTTTAAGAGAAATGGAAAAATCTCTATGGATATTTTAGAAAGCTTATGCTTTTTATTCCATAATATAAGTTCATTAATAATTTCAAGGGTCCAAATTTCATTATGATAAAGGTATTTAAATAGTGATTGTTTATAGGACTGCAAAACAATTTCCTGCCCTGCTGTAAAGAAATTGCTGTTCTTAAAAACTGCTCAGCTTGGTTTAAACTGTATAGAAAATCACTTCATTCACTTTAACTAATGCATCAGCAAATAAGAACTCTATCTCCACAATCATGTCTTTTGTGGAATAAACGTTACATGCAGGGGAGAAAATTGTCACAAATGCAGCATTGTTTAATTTCCAGGAGGTGAGTTGCCTGTAGAGCATCTCATATACAAAAAGCCTTTTAAATTGCTTCTCTTTTGCACTTGTGTAAAATGCACAATCATTGAAAAAAATGCTGAGGGGGATAATGACAGGCAGGCTAAGTATACAGCAATGGCAGGAAAACTTCTTTTCCAAATCTAACATATTTGGCAGGCAGGTCTTTGGAACAAACGTATTAGCTGGCGTTCATATTGGAAACCAGAAGTGTTCTGATAACAAGCACAATCTTTTACATTCTGTCAGAGCCCACAATATGTATTTTGTACAGCCAAATCATCCATTTCTCAAACACTTTCTGTTAATATTTCCTGAGTGTTAGCTAGAGACCCAGCTGGTTAATGTAGCAATATTAAAGGCAGGTGGAAGCATTAACAAAAGAGCTGAAAACAACAACAATAGAAACAGTGGAAAAAAGTACAGTTGAGTTTTCAAATCCTTCCTGGTTGATAGAACAGCATGAAAAATTTAGATTTTAAAAATACAAGGCAAATTCCCTGAGATACATAATTTAATACTTATTAATTTAAACCAGTCCAAAGTTCTCAGCTGGAATTTTGCCACCTGATGGTAGTGAACTCTAATAAAGACTCACTGGATTAAGCACATGGATTTTTAATCATGGTATATCTGTATAAATCCACACACTAATTTGTGCCCAACATGCCATACTCATCCTCCAAATCAGGTCCTTTCCCTCTTTTTTTTTTTTTTTTTTTTTTAATATTTTTCACTACCATTAAAAAAAAACTGTTTCCATACAGGGATCTTCCACCATGCTGTCTGCACTTGACAGTGTGCCACCCACACGGTGTTGTACAAGTGATAAGCCTAAAGGATTCATAAGCTCGCTAAACTGCAATTCAGAATATTTTCTATAGCAGATGTTTCTCCTTCCTTCTGCTTTCATATTTAGTAAGATAAAAAAAAATCATGACGGATTGAAATGAAAGATGATAGAAATATAATTGCAGCCAGCTGAAGACTGGAAGGAAAACCTCCATTCAATAACATCTAAATGATCAGCATTCAGGTCTAAGCCCAGATGCTAAGAAATTAGAGCATCTTCTATCTCCAATTTTTACTTCCACTGAAATGATTACAAGGGTCAGGGTTTTTTCTTACAAGTCTTCCCTGTGTGCATTTCTCCAGTGTTTTGATGTGTATATACAACGAGCTTATTGTGTACAGAGCAACTAACTGAAGATGGGCCAACACATGCTGTGTGTGCACGGTAACATGCATGAACATTAGAATGGGTAGGTGAGGACAGTGAGACTCCTGCTGTGCTCTTGAAAGTCCATACAACAACACCTGCTTGAAAGCAATTTGTTCATATTTTTTATTTGATGAATCTTTGGGGTTTTTCCATTGAACTCACAAATGTTCCAAGACTATGATATTTACTGCATGAACTTAAGCGTTCATGAGTAAATATGGTCACAATGCACATATCACTTTGGATACTCAGACTTGACATAAATGCCTCCTTGTTTCGGGAGAAGGCTGCCAGCAAATCAAGCAGAGTCTGTTGCAGACTAAGTTTAAAGTCTACAACTCAAATCCACATTAAAACATATCAGAGTGGGGCTTATATATGTCAACATTTTTCTTTCCCATGTTACATAACTTTGTATGGTTAATGTATTGCTGTATATCAAATTCATGCAATTACGTCACTTTTTTCATTCTAGGTAATATTTTTGCAACAAGTGAAAAGAATTCAGCTAATATTGATGAACATTAAAACCTCTAAAGACAATATGTATAAAATCACTAGAAAAATAAATGTCTCATGGTTAGTGACAGCAGTAACAAGAGAATCTCCCTTTTTAAATTGAGAAAACAAAATACTCCATTCACATTGTAAGGCTAACAGGAAACTAGCTGGTTTTGTTGTTTAAGAGATTGTGCGAATGGTTCAAAGCTGCACCAGGTGAGATTCAGACTTGACATTAGGAAGCATTTCTACGCTGAGAGTATGGTCAAACACTGGAACAGGCTTCCAAGAGAGGTTGTCAGTGTCCCAAACCTGAGAGTCTTTAAGAAACATTTGGACAATTCCCTTAATAACATGCTTTAACCTTTGTCAGCCTTGAAGAGGTCAGGCAGTTGGACTAGGTGACCACTGTACACCCCTTCCAACTTAAATATTCTATTCTATTCCAATTCAAAAGGTCAAAAATCCTCCCGATCTTAGCTAGATCACTAGACTAGTAAAACTAAGATACATCAGCTTGTATAGCCAACTTCACCCAAAGGAATGGTTTCATTTAGCATCAGCCATTGTTACTTTTGCCTTCGCTCCCCAAATGATCAGATACCCATTTGCAGATAGCTCATACAAAACAGTCCTTAGCACAAGCCCAGAGTGAGGCTCAAGTCATAATATGAAAAATTAATCATTCTGCTTTGTGCACTTCCATATGTAATTACAATTACAGACCTGAGCTGAGGGCAGTTACATGAATTAGCTATACATTTATCTCATGCCTTCAGTGTCAGCCTTAATTAAAATAATCCATGAGCACTGACTGCATTTGATTTCAACTGCAAACATACTCTGTTTGGAGACTGACCAAGCCCATTCATGCCAGTGAGCTGGTTACATAATTATCCCGGAACTGTAATAAGAAATGCAAGCTTTAAGTGTAAACAGGACAACAGGCAAGACATCCATTCAACTACATTACCTGTGGTCACTTCAGCTTACACTAAGTGCTTTACCTCTCAAACACACCGCCCTGCCAAACAGATATGATTATTTATTTGCCTAAAATTCTTCAGTGTACACTGTATATCATCTTGCTCATGTGTACAAGCTACTGCACTGATACTATAAAATCCTAGAAACACAAAAAGATAAAATCATAATTATAGAAACAAGTATCCCTCGTAAGTGCATAAATGCAGAAGAATCATCATTTAGTTTCATTCGTGCTTGTATGGATTGGCTATGCAAACACAGGAGTAGATGTTTATTCACAACGGTTCTACACAAGCTGCTGTGAAATAGACTCTAGAGAAAGAGTAGTGAAGCTGAAGTGCTACAAGAAAATCTCAAGTATTGTGTATTTTATGTCTCTGTAGAGCTACCGCATGGTGATGGCTAGTAGAGAACTGCACAGAGCAAACAAATCTCTCCCGAATACTCCCGAATATTTAATCGGAGATATCAGTTGCAGAATTCTTAAGAAATTTGGGTCAATTGTGTTAAATTCATTTATAAAGTAATCTCTGTGAAATGTATTTCAGAACACTCACTCTTCCTGGTTGCCTAAATTAAAAAATAAAATAAAATAAATTTTTTTTTTAAAAACACAACACAACAACAACAAAAAAACAGCACCAAAAAACAGTACTGTGCAAAACTGAGTCTAAAAGCATTATTCACATTAACGGTTTGTACTCTTCTGCTTGGTTGATAAGCACGTGGCTACTCATCAGCTGAAAAGAAACCATTTACCCTACATTTTTTGTTACTTATTTCACATCAGTGAAATAAAATAATGAGATTAATCTGGTGCAATGAAAAACAAAAGCCAAGGAAGCTGTTTAGACTATTAAAATTTTCATAAGTGGGCACAGTTCTTTGTGAGAGTTCGCATTAATCACTGCCAATCTGCTGTTTTTCATTGCTGAGCTTCAATTAGCACCTCAGGAGAGAGCAATTCATTGCCAGGTTTTCATCGGAGGAGACTTCCCTTTCTTTTCTCATGTAACTGTAAAGCTAACCAGGGCACTCATTTCTAGCAGCCTCTACACAGAGCAGACAATGGCCACTAAACTAAACCACGACTTCACTAACAATTATGAATTTAAAAACTCCTCTTACTAGTTTATAAGATAAATAAGAAGCTATTTTATGTCAAATGATTATCACGACAATGGAGTTGAAACCACCCAGCTTCACTACAATATTATTATAATGAAACACAAATCTAGATGCTATACAATTGAAAGAATAGGGATACCATCAGAATAGAAGACTCTGATAGGGTTAAAATATTGCATCATTCTTGTGAAATATTTTAGAGCTTCTCTTGGGATGCATATTTGTGGGCTCTGACTGCTTATATTTGGGATTTTTGTAGATGAAAAAAATCAGCAAGCAATTAGCAAATTCTCATTGCAATTATATGCATGGGAATTTGAGCACAACATTTAGTCAGAAACAGTATCACTTTGTTTCTATCTGCAAAAGCAAAAAAGGGTTTTCTAGAAGGCTGGACGAGCTTGTATAAAAGACCAGCAGCAAAACCAATATTGTTAATTAATACTCTGCTATGAATTTATTTTTCAGAAGACTGTCATTGACATAATCCTCCTCTTACCAAGAAAGAGCTTCAAAGCACAATGAGAAAAAGTAATAAATGAACACGTCCAGAAAAGTGAAATAGTCCATCCTGCTTGTTGTGAAGAAAAATAAGGTTTCTTTTCAGTAGCTATGCAAAAGGATACTACTGAACGTCAAGAAGGAATATTGAAATACCTGAGTATGCCCTGCTCAGGCAGCCATAATGGCGCATCAGTGCTTTTTCTTACAACAATTATTCCCATTAATGTAAAACTAAGCCGTTGAGAGGCAACTAGTACACATCTTCATAACACTACCATAGGTAATAACAGATGAAATGATCATCTGCTGAATCTCTTACCACAGTTAGTGAGACAGAGTCTGGCATTCAGCCTGTAACAGTATGATGTCTCAGAAATCCATACAGGTTTACTCTCTTCAAGACAATATGAAGCACTATAAGTACTCAATCTACTATTGACCGCACCTGTTGGGAAAGGCTCACAACTCTTACTGCTCTCTGCGTTTAGTCCACACCTATAGGAATAGAGCACAACATGCATGGGCAGATCCCAGCATATTTAAGATATTTAATTCCATATCCACTTCATACCACTGTGGGAATCTGAACACATTTGGAACAAGAAGGAAGCATATGGGCTGTTTTTGTTTTGTTCTTTTTTTCCCCAAGAGTATCTCCAAGGGAGAACAGCTTTATGCACACTGCTGTTCAGAACAGTCCATCCCAACACCAAGGGAAGAATTGTATACTGCCATATAGAAAAGATTTCAAATTGAGCCTCTTTTAATGGAAGCAATCTTAATAAATATCAGCCAAGATATCCAAACTGACAAAAGCACAGCCACGAAATTACTGAATTCAACAATATATTTCTTGGAGATTAAAAATTAATTGGCAGATGACAAAGGGGGGGAAAAAAGTAATGTGGCATATTGCATATTTTTATGACAGATGGTTTCAAATGGATTAATGAGGTGAGTGCTGAATTTCTAGGCTGTGCTTAATATTTAACCCCCAGCCAGCAGACACCTCTAGGATTTTTACACCTGAGTGGTAAAGAGACCTACTTTATTGAAGTGTTGGAAACACTGTGCTAATTTGAAGAGTTATCTTCCAAATTAAAAAAAAAAAAAAAAAAATAAAAATAGATATATGAAAGGGAGTGAGGGGGATGGTTGAGTAGAGAGACCTTGTCACAACACTTGTATGGAATTGGAAATTCAATATTTTTTTGCCTCTGAGAAGCTATGATGAGGAGAGACACACAGACTACATGAGCTCATATTATACTATGTCAGTCAAATGAAGAGAAATAAAAGGATCAGTGAGATACATAATTTTCCCCCCTAAACAACTTTAGAATGATAAAAAGTTAACTTTCTGTTAAAAAAAAAAAAAAAAAAGAAAAAACAAAAAGACCCAAACCAAAAGAAATTTCATCTGCAATAATGAATCTTGTCACTGCACTGAGAACATCATAAAAGTTACTTTCTTGACAAAACCAGCAGACATGGCATGTCTTCAATACCCTTCAATATTTCCAAATTTTCACAGTTCATTTGGCTAAGAAGTTACAGGAAAGTATATCACTTCACAGTAGGCAGAACCTTTCAGACACTAAACTGAATCTGAAAAATAGTTGTAAGCAAGACCTAAAGCCAGGGTTTGTGGCTGAAACAATTTGAATCAGATTTATATGTGTCAAGTTGCAGGAAAAACACTTGAAAGTGATTACTAATATTCACTCCCATTTACATTTTGAGCTACTGGAAATGCACTGTACAACAGTATCTACAATAATTCAAATATGTATGAGAGAAAAAAAATGAGAAATCTAAACGTTCTTAGTGTTTGCCATCCTAACAAAAATAATTATTAGGATACTTGATTTCATTATCTTTCTCATGCACTTATTCTTTTCCTGGAATACAGATAAAGTCATTCTGAAGTGACTTACCATCATATTGAACACCCTGCCTTTCTCCAACAAAATGGAAGAAAACAATGCTGGGTCACACACTCTTATACAGTAGCTATTTCCACTGTTCTCTGGTTCACAGAGAGCCTGCTGAGGCCAAAGGTAGCTCCGTGGCATATCCCAATCTTTGAAGTGTGTACGGAGTATTCATTATTTTCTAATAAACTAGGAAGAAAGAGAAAAAAAAAAAAGTTGATTATGAGAATAACAACTTCTTTTGGTTTCAAAATTCTTTAAAAAAAATGAAAACATTTTCACTTTATTTGCTAATAAACCAATAAGAGACTTAAGCTGTGGGAACTGCAGACAGAAAATACAGTCAACTAAACTTTGCCTGTGGAAGGCCAGCTATGAACAGCTGAAACACAAATGCTCATGGAAGGATCTCTGCCTTGGTCATACAATTGCCTTGCTTAAATTAACCTTTATACAGTATATTTGAGAATTAATGACCAACGTGCCACACCCAGCTGCATCGCATTTTACACTGTTCTGATTGCAAATCAACACAGGCTTCAATACCCTCATCACCATCTTGTTCTGTATCTTTGTCTTCAGCGTTGGCTGGGCTATGCACTGTGTGAATCAAATGGCCCTAGCGGTTTTTTCTTGACAGAAAGGAGTAAGAAACTCCTTAACGTTGCATTAATGTTGCCAAGTAATTTGTGACAAACTGAAAGATTGATGCTCTAATTCAAACTGCAGTCCATGTTTCTGTTCACCCCTCTTTACAAATTCTTTATAGGAAGCATTCATTTCCACAAAAGGCTGTCACATAAATAGTTATATAATGTATCACAAAAATTACATAACTGTTGGAGAGGAAAAAAATATACATATATGTAAGGTACATCAACATATACATAAATATATTAAAACATTCATATATGCTTAGATGTTTTATATAAAATATATTTTGATGTAAATAAAATGCAGAATATGCTCATTGATGAATCACAATATCCATAGCATTTGCCAGATTTGCCTGTTGTGCTGTTTCAGTAGGTGGACATTCAAGAGGTAAAATAATCAGCCAAACTGGAATACATGGTGATTATCCAGAATGGTACTTAGAATTCTGCTCTAATAAATGTGACGAAACCCTTAATGACTTCAAGCAGTAAGGGGAGGGGGAATGGAGGGAAGAGAGTTTGAAGCTGTTTTCATTATGAAAACCGACAGCTCTTGGTTCCAATTTCACCCCCAAACTGCCATAGAGATTAACGTTTTTCTTTCAAAGCCACATTTTTATAAGAGATTACATTTTCCTCTGAAAGCAGAAGAGCCTCTTTCAAAGACATTCCCATTTGTTGTTGTCAGATTCTGTCTAACTGGGCTGAGAGCCTACTGTAGCTCTGCAGATCTGTGACCTGCACTTCACTCCCTCCAGGCACTATAAATAATTACCATGGAAACGGCACTGAAGAAGATATCTGCAAGCCAAGAAAATATCTAGAGCCTTTCTATCAGATTTATGTCTTTTTTTTTTCCTCTCCGTTTTCTCAGTTAAACCAACAGTAAATACATTTATTTTGTAAAATACTTTACACACACAACTCAAGTTATAAATTAAATGAAAGATACAGTGGAAATAATCCATAACATGTATGTATGTATCTATAGATTATCTCCACATCCTGCATTCCCATTTGCCCCAAGGAAGACTATATTGCATCTACACTACACTTTTTTCACCTAAGGAAGAATTCTCCCTTAGTCATCAGGGCTGTAGCTCACCACCTGTGGACACATGTGAAAACAAAGCTGAAAGGCTCTGAAAGGCTCTGAAACAGCCTCATCGGACCATGAAGGGAGGTGCTGAACATGGTGGAATGCACTGCAGCCAACCCAAGTGCAAATCTGCAGCCCTGCAGGCCTGGATGTCAATTTATCACGCAGAGAAAACCAGCTGCCATCCCAGCCACTTCAACAATGGAAAGATAATGCTCGTCCTGTGGACACAGTAAAGATCATCTGAAAATCTACCAAACCCTGTTCTCTCAGAATGCCCCCGTTAATGAGAGTCCACGTGTATTGGAGGTGTATAGGACTGCCTCTTTCTCCTCCTGGTCACAGGAATACCATGGCTTTAGGGCCTCCCTATAAACTGTACAGCTGCTTTTATTTTAATTGTCCACAGCAGCTGCAGGTGCCTAGTCCCCAATTATAAAAGTCCTCTTACTCCAAGATCAGTCTATAGATATGAGGAGAAACAGAGATTGCCTTTCTCTCCTTTGGCTGGGTATGTACCAACTGCCAGTAGCTATGAGGACAAAGGAAGAGCGTCAAAGTTTCAGATCCAAACTCAAACACAAGCACCTAAGGAGAAACAACTATAATCACTGCTTTGGTGTTTTCTTTTCAATATAACAGCAGTTGTCACTGAACATAACAATAAATTGAAATAATTATTCTCAGATGCAATATGGGAATTTTTTGGAGCTCCTTCCCCTCCTGTCCCCCTCCCCGTTCCTCCTGTAGGATCTAATTTATCCTCATGTAAGATTTGAGTGCTACCATGAGGTTTGTTTTTTTTTTCATTAAGAACATATCAAATTGCACATAATCTTTTACATTTTGTCTGTATTTTAGTCTCTTTTTATGATCAAAAATATTGCTTTTACATCAGGAAGAATTTGTACAGTTCATAGTAGTATCAACATTAGCATTAAAAAGAAGAACTTAGGCTTCCTCAAGCTGCTGCTCTAAAGCAAAGACTTCCATAAGAAAAGATTGCCTACTAGTACATAAACCATTAGCTGTACTCATCTTTCAAGGCTTCTGTCTGTACTATAAATACAAGAAAAATACTTGAGAAGCAAAGGCTGTCTTGGAACTTTTTGATCAAAAGAAGTTTAGAAAAAATATCAAATAGAAGCTAATTCTTCATAAGAGATATTTGTATTTACATCTATTCCTACAGCTACTGTAATCCAGATTACTGTTCAACTAATGTTTGACAATTTTTAGCTCCAATAGTTAAAAGAACAAGAGTATCAAAATCAAAAAATCTTTTCTTGTTCTCAGGGATATCCTGAGGTTGGCTATTTTTTTTTTAGATTGTTTTCAGATCCCAACTCGACCTGTCAGAATGCACACTGTAACTGCTTCACATACTACCAAAGTATTTAACTTTATGTAAATTACTTCTCTGTACCTTTTCTCACCACTCTAAAATGAGTATCTCATGATAATTACCAATCTTCTTTCACAGAATCATTAAGAAGGTTAATTAATTAATGTTTCTAGCACTCCTGAGATTCACAGATTAAAAAGCAGTATACATATATGAAGGGCTTTGATTCAATTGTGATTATGACAGTGAATTCAAAATTTCTTCAAAGAGAAATTTTACATTGTTACTCTCAGATCCTCTTTTCTTCAGTTCACTATTTTATTTTTTCCTAAAAGCTGTCATTTGCTGCAAAATATCTTAACTGATTGGAAATTCTATATTGTAACTTGCTTTAGAAAAAAAATGTAAATTGCATCCATCACACACTAATCAATTGTGTCTAGGCAAGATAGGTGAGGTTAGCTCATGTTTTTGCAGTCACCCCTGTGCAAAGAGATGGACACAGCACCCTTCACCTCTTCCATTCCTGGAAGCAGCCACATTAGACCAAAAAAAGATGCATAGCAGCATAATTGTTCCTTAACTCCTGACACCAAACACATACCTCATCAGAATCTGTTTACTGGGAACAGCAGCTCACAAAAACATGTATTAAATCTGCCTGATCTTCCTGCCGCTGTAGTTATGTACTTTGACATTCAGCCCCTAGTTTCTGCTATCAATCATTTTGAATTAACAACAAAAGTGTAAGAAATTATTTTATAACATATGGTCCAGACAATTTTTAAAAATCAAGAATATGTGGACTGAGAAACAGGAAAAGAAAAAAAAAAAAGAAAACAAATTCAACTCTACTATAATGTTTATATCAAATGTATGCTGGTTTCCTTCTGGCAGCTTTCAGCAAAAGACCGTTCTTTCATTCACTTAAAGTTATTAACTGAATGTTCCTGAAAGACCTCCATTTAGTGTCTGTAGCAATTATCTAATAGGAAATCTTATAAAGTACAGTAACGTAAATAATTTCCAGATTCACTTTCAGAATTTAAGATCATGACATTTAATCCACCAGAGATTGCAGATTGTTATTAAAAATAGATGCCTTGTTTTAACTTTCTGAATATCTGATTATTAGAAAATAAGCTTAAATAGCTTAATATTCTGATATGAAATTAAAACCAAGATATTACCTTTATAAAATGCAGGTTTGGTCACAGAAACACACACCTTCAGGAAATACACCCACTTGTGACAATAGCATACATGATTTTAGTATTCTCTTGATTTTTATTTACCACTGACTCTGAGGTAGGTTCTGACCTCTGTTATATCTACTGTAGCTGTATAGATTTATTTCAATAACCTGAATCTGATTTTAGCTTTATAATTCAGTTTAGACTTACTTTTATTATTTAAGCATGCTTTAGCCATATTGATATATTTTACCATCACACAGTAGAACTGTGTTTGCCTTGTATGTAAGCAGTTGTGAGTTCATATGCTACCTGTTTTAACTTATCACCTGATGTGGAAATACAGATCAATTAGATATACCAGCGTCTTCCATCTCGTCCTGAGCGGCACCACTGTGAACCCCATGCTACCACAGGCAGAGCATTGTCCAGTTCAGCCTGGGGCAGCCCAAGGGAGGAAGATGAGACATAAGGCATTGGCAAAACAGAACCATCTCTGCAGATGCTTTAAAAACATTCAGTTTTCTGCCAAATGTTTTTAGATGAAAACTTTCTGACTTTGTGTTTCAGCCAGCGGTGAAACTCGCAAACACAAAGCCACTTTCTGAATTGTTCTACTGAGGAAAAAAATAGTAAAAGCATTGTTTCTGGCTTCCACTTCATGTGCCTATTTATATCGCTGATGTTAGTGCATACTAATATGCTGGAGGAAATTTTTCCCTGTAGTGCTTTTTCAGTTTGCCTTACACAGACCCTCCTCTGTTCCTTGCTAACTCATTCCCTTTGAGATAAAGTAGTCAGAGATTCCCGTACCACCTCTTCATTTTGGCCCTTTTAAGTTGCTGCAGCAGCAGAAATTTTTAAGTTTTTACTTCGACTAACCAGTGGGGAAAGCTTAAAACATGAAACAAACGGAACTATATGCAAAAATTATGGGAAATAAAAAGAATCTTAATACATGTTTTTATTCTCTTTGCGGGGGGGCTGACTCACGACATTGACGTGAATGAGGCCAGTAATAATAGTAAAATATTTAATTTTCACACTGTTTATAGGACCAGACCAGAGCTGTTTGATACAAGTTACTGCTTCTCTGCACTTAAATACATAAGATTTCTGAAGAAGCTTTAGCACAGTTGTACAAAAATTGCTTAAAGCACTTGACAGATGTAAAAAATAAAATATATAATTACAAGTAATTTCTAGATGCATAAATTATTTTTAGATCTTTATTAGATTTTATAGAATTTTATATATTATTATAGTAATATGTGACTACGTTACACATGTCAATACTTTGTATGTTTATATTAAAATATAGTATCTATTTGTGACTATTTAAGGGAAAGTAACCATAACTTTGAAGAGTATCTTAGATTCCATATAAATGTATAGACAATGATTAAAGATGGTATCATAGTTACCCAAGTGTTACAGTCACACTATTTACGTTACAGTGAAAATATAGGAATACAAACCTTCACCTCCACAGCACTGATATAGAAGGCATAGGCTGACTTAACAGACCCTTTCAATACCCACAAGAGGGTTCTTGAGAAGATAAAGCTTTTTACAGAGATACCTGGTAGGAGAATAAGAGACAACAGACATGAACTAAAATGGGAGGTTCTGACTTGACATAAGGAAAATAGTTTTT
This sequence comes from Columba livia, assembly GCF_036013475.1. NCBI lineage: Eukaryota > Metazoa > Chordata > Aves > Columbiformes > Columbidae > Columba > Columba livia. Next base: position 22,436,890 of record NC_088609.1, on the reverse strand, counting down.
GACAGTGACAGGACACTAAATCAGTGAAAGAGGTTGCCCAGGTAGCCCAGGAAGTCTTCACACCTGCAGTTTTTCAAAACCTTGAGACACCTACTTTACCCTCAGCACAGACCCTGCTCTGAGAAGCGGGTTGGACTGCATCCCAGCTCCCATCCAGCCTGCATGAATCTGTGAGTCTGTGACATGTCTGTGTAAAAGCCAAACGTATAATTTCTTACTCATATAGATCCTGAAGCATTCCAGACTCTGGGTTTTTTTTTTTTTTTCCTATAATTCTGATTTTTGACATGAGAAAGAAATCACATGCATATGGGAGAAACATACTCGAAGACTCTGGCTGCTTTGGGAGAGAACTGGCACATGATCACAATCATGTAGTTGCAACAGAATTGCTGCTTGACTCCTGTGCTGTGGTCACTTCCTGTAAATGCATTCTTCAGTACAACCTAACACCACCCAAAAGCAGCAGTTTAAGCTTTGACAGTCCAGAGGACTGTGCTGAGATTCACAGTTTCAATTCAGAAGTGGTGGGCAAGGAACAGTATATGCCAGGTATATGCCATGCAGTTATTTACACCTCCGAGCATTCAGACCTTCCACATCTGTATTTATTCTAGCTACCTGTTTGACATAGTTGACCTACCTGAATAACTTATTTCTCAAGACAAATGCAATAATGAAGCTTAAAGTTTAAATGAACAACAAAAGCTCCAGAGATACTCAAGTTAGTAGAGTCTTTAATTACAGATCGTAAAGAGAACCTCATTCTTTTAAGTTGGGGAGCCTTGATTTTTTGGTAACTGCTGAAACACATTACTTAAGCCTGGGAGATCCTTCAGCAAAGCCAAGTGTACTGTCAATTTCAAGCTGTTTTTTCACTGCCAGGGCATTCCTATATAATGAATGAAAACCCTTACCATGGTTTCTGATGCCTGGCAATTTCTGCCTCTGGTTACATACATGTAAAATCATGGTTGTGAGCAACCCACAGGTAACAGCTGCAGGTTGCATACCTCAGCTGTAGATTTGGAGTGGCCTGGGAACTAGTTGCTACTTTTCTATTCTCAGATGATTCATCACCTTTTACAGGCATTAACTTCTGTAGTGTAATTACTAAAAAAGTCTTTCACAATCTTGCTCAGAGATGAGAGCTCAAATCATCTGGGATTAGTCTATAATTAATTATGAACAGCATTCCTTACAAGCACATCCACTTTTGTGAACAAACCCAGTTTATTCAAGAGTTTTTGCTCCTCACAGCTCTTTGACTTATGGTTGGGCTAAACAGGCTTCAGTCAGTGATCCCCTTCCATCATTGCACAAGTGGGTCACTGCAATATCTTAGAAAGTAGGCTGCCTTCTGCATTATTCCTAGACACAAGAAACACTTAAGACATCAGAGTTCTCCTGTAATTGGTCGTGGCATAAGCCTCAGGGTCCTGCTATGTGGTTTTTACAAAGTACAACATAATGCTACAGTCTTGAATTGTAGTGTCTAGGGTTCTCTCCCAACTGTGTTTAAGAAAAATAATAGTTAAATGCTGCAGATGGGACTTAAAACACCGCTGCTTTTTACAAGATGCGAAACATACAGATTACATACCTTTATGTAGCTTAAAAATGCTCCTCTAAATACATCATAGGACTTCTGTTTGTGAGAACATACGGTATCTTAGAAGCAGCAGTACCTATATATTCACTGAAGCAGAAGCCAAGCACTGTTTACATAACCCCTCCCTCTCCACCCCCCATCCCCCCAATAAATAAATAAATAAATAAAGCTTTTACTCAGAGAGTCATACAGCTGCAGAGATTGTGCTTTTGCAGAAATTGAAGCCTGGGGAGGGGGCGGGGGCGAATTAAATGAAACGCGGGGCTATTGGGTTCTAATGCTCCTTAATTTTTGTCTCGTCCTGCCCCCTGGTGGGAGCACAACCCACGGGTCTGTCGGTTTCACAAAGGCATCTTTATACGATGCAGCTCCAAATTACACCGCATTTCTTATATAGTTATTTGTGAAAAAGAATGTGTATAAATTAACACAGGAAGGATTTAATGAAACAATAAGAGAAATAAAAATATTATTATCTGATAAAAGACTGTATGTTGATATATCTAAAAATTAACAAAGCACCTGAAGAATTTCCACAATGTTGCAACAAATATCCTTTCTATTCTAGACAGGTATTTAATAGCCACAATTAATGAGAATAGATGGTCAATACATATATAAACATACCATTTCCATTATTTAATGGGGTTTTAGTAAGAGCTCAGGATATAGCACCATCTACAGCATGAAAGTTCACTTATTTACAGATTACATAAGTTCCTTTTTTTCTTTCTAGAAGGATCAACAAAGATGACAATACAGACCTGCTGTGGATTACAGTTTAGTAAGGCTGAAAATGTACTTTAGATCTAAGAGGTGGGAAGGACAAAAGCAGAACCAAAGCCCTAAAAAGATGTTAACACTTGTCATCCATTTAACTGCTGCAATTCTGCTCTCACTTAATGATTTCCTCTAAGAAGTACAAAATAAGGTACTACCAGCACAGATAAATGCTAATTTCAACTTCTTCAGCACATTCAGCCATGTCTAGATTGTTTTTGACACATCTGCATTGCAACCTCAATTACTCCATCCCATTTCAGCTCAAAATAATTCTGTATATTCATGAACTCCCTCAGGCAGCCAGGTTGCCCACTAGCACTTCAGCTTTCTCTTGCCATGAACTCTTGGTGCTAGAGACTTTAATGGCTGCAGGCAGCACATTCTGCTCTTGCCTATACCAGAGCTGTAGTAGAGATGGGAAAAATCATTCAGCCCTCTGACTACATTGACAGTTTGACTGTGAAAACACCAGCACTGCAGTGTCTGAATACACCAGAGCCTCTGACGCAATGTTTGCAAGGGTTCACTGTTGCAACAATAATGACAAGACCAAGATGTGACATGGGAGTACACTCACCTCCCCACACTCCAGGAATTACCACAGGCCTCTTGATAAACCAGGACACTCTCAGCAGCAGTCAGAGCTCTGTCCACCTCACTTTTTCAGGTGCATCTGCCTTCACCATCCATCCAAAAATCAAAAGGATTCTTACACCATTCCTTCGTTTCTTGTTGCAGAGAGCAAGAGTTTCTTTTTAACATGTAGATATACATAAGCTGATAAAATAGCTCAATCCTGTTCTTACCCAGACAATAGCAAGCAGAAGTAGCTGTAGAGGCATATGTAAAAACAAAACATTAGAATACCAGACAATATCAGAAACCAGAATAGAGGCTTTATGATTTCCATATACATTGTGACCTGGATTCTCAGCTGGTACAGAGCAGTATAGTTTCCACTGCCTTCAACTTAACTGCTTTGCACTCACCAAGAATCCAGCCATGTGTGACAGCTTTAAGCAAAGGGAGATTAGACATTTTATTGCAGTTACATAACAATTTGCCTAAATTGTGAATTTACAAGTCGCATTCAGACTGCTCTGCGTGTGAAAACGCCCCAGGCTACGTGACGCAGAATTGCACAATGTCCCCAACTGATCAAAAACCTGGTAAGAAAGGGTAGGTTGCAGATGAAGATGGGCTGCCAGCTGCAGACTAAAACCAGAATACTTAGAGAACAATTTCTTATATACTGTGTATTACCACAGGACAAGCTTTTCTCCATTTATCCACCCAACCTAGATTAATTTGTACTCAGGTATTTAGGGATTATAGGTGTTTATTAATGCCAGGTACTGGCATACATAGGATTGTGTTTTCAGGGCTGTTTGATGGCTTATTTTAATAATGCTCTAGCCACACAATTAAAACCTGATGAGATCTCATTTTGGTTAAGTTCAGTTAAATTGCCAAGGGTACAAATAGGTGCTATAAAGTCTAATTAAAAAAAAAAAAAAAAAAATCTCACTCTTTTCACATTGAAACACAGAAAGGATTCTGGTTTATCTCCAGTGACTGTAATTGATTTAGTCTCTAATTCAGAAAAAATTCTATTCTAAATAATTCAGATGGGGACCTGATTCTGCAATCCCTGTGTGCCTGTGTGTGTTAAACAGGATATACTCAGGTGAATAGCAACGTTAATTTTAATATTCTAACTGTGCACAGGAAATGAATAAATAAATAAGTAGGAAGCTTGGCAAGGTGAAAAAAGTATCTTATTTTTGTGGTACTTTTGATTATAAAACATTACCGTGCTTAAGGAGCTGCAGAACAGAAGAAATTGCCACCTAGCAAGGTCTAGAGCTTCAAGAATTCTTTGTGTAACACCTTCTCATTTTACCTGCTCTGATGCTCCAAAGTTTTTTGCCTCAAAGCCCAAACATATTTTGGAGCCAACCAAGGGAGGTGGCAAATGCTTCGGACACAGCTCCCAGGCATGCCGTTTCACATCTCTGGGCTGCTGTCCAGGAGAGATGACTATAGCCTCACAGTTTCCCTTAACCCTTAATTGAGGAAGAAGGAAATAAACCTGAAGTAGGCAGCTATTTCAGTGATCCTGTAAGAAGTGTAATTCTATAGAAAATATTATTTCTATATTATTACTAAATGGCTTCCATATAGCCATTAAGTGTCTGAGCATATTGTCCAGAAAGATATGCTGTTTGGCAGTCTCAGTCATCACTGTGATGCCCAGGATGCAGCCAGTGTAAGTTACCTGACCTCACAGAAAGGTTCTAAGATACTCAAAGGAAAGCAAAAAAGTACATGTCACCCAAAAAAAACCAAACCCTACATTTCTCAGCAGTCTTAATTACAGCATAAATCATCATTATGCCTCTGTGTGTATGTGTGCAAGACAGTACCAGTTGTGCAGACAAATAACAGAAAAATAAATTCCAGTTGTGCAAATTGCAAAAATCCATTTGCTTTCACATTCTGTAAAGCTGCACCAGATACAACATGTTGTACTGCACCAAGTATATTGCAAATATTTGTTTTCACTATAAAAAGAAACAAACTGTAACTGGTTAAATATCACTGCCTTTGGAAAAGAAAACAGAATAAGAGGAGACAGAGAGAGCTACATGTGCTCAGCCCCGTGACCAGAGGCTCTAAGTAAGGAAGCACCTTGCTTTGAGCTCAGGGTTCTGCTTTGCTGTCTCATGGGCACTGTGGTGCGTGCCCAGGTTCCCGCTCACTGCAGCCTGGCAGGCACCATAACGCACCCTCTGGAGAAACTCCCATTTTGTTACAATGCCTCGTGAGGATGGTCAGGGTTACCAGCTCTTCAGACTGCACTCAAGTGCTTTAAGTACTACAGTCAAAGTGTGAACGATCCAGTCAGAGAATCGAATATTAATACTTGTATATTTTCTGTCTCCTAAGCAACCACTCTTCTTTCTTGTTTCACAACACAAATTAAAAAATTAAGGCAAAAGTAGACATTATTATTTGTCTCAGAAAGATATGTGCTCTCCCCTACCAGAAATATTTTTTTGCCGTGGTTTGTCATCAGCAAATGCTAGAAAGACACTCGCGATCGCTTCACTCAAGATGTGAGGGAACCTGCTGGCTTGTGTTAGGGAGGGCTCATGGAATTCACATCATAGATCCCGCTCCAGCACCTCATGCTGACCCTCCTGCTCCCACCTGGCAAGTCACAAGGCTTTCCCTCACACTTTTTCCCTTACTCCTCACCATCTTCATGGCATTTTGCCCTTTCTTAAACAGGCTTTCACAGAGGCACCACCAGCTTGGCGCAGGGCTGTGCTGTGGGGCCGGTGAAGCTGGCAGGAACTGGCGGGAACCGACGGGAACCGGCTGTGCCCGGCGCAGGGCAGCCCCTCGCCACAGACACCCACTGCAGGCACACCCTGTGAAGAGGAAACTCAGGACAAAGGGCATTTTCCAGGATCCAATGGAGTGAAACTCACACCACTCTAAAAATAACAGTAGTTTGCTGGTTTTCCTTGATGAAAAGCGCTATTTTTCCCCACTCGCAGAAGCGACTTCTTTTCAGCAATTTTCTGAAATTCGTGTGATCCCTCACGGTCCGAGCAAGTTGAAATTGAATTCTCCTTAGTGAAATGAGTCATTGCAATCTTCCACTCATGTCCGTAATCACATCCATGCTTGGCTAACTATTTGAGCCGGTCAAAATTACAATGAAAGAACTCTATACCATCAGCTAAAAAGTGCTTGCATGAAAGAACTGAAAGGATTTTGAAAAATACAGCCATTCCCAAGAGGCAGCGGCATTGCCTGGTAGCAGCTAAAGGTGAACTGAAATTTTCAACCTGCTTCTCCTAAAACACAGTTTTTACCCCAAGGGAGTCTGTGAACTCTTGTTTTTTTATCTTAATTCAGGATGGAAAAAAAATAATCTTTCAAGGAAAAAAAAAAAAAAAAAAAATCACTTGAATGTTTTTTCCTGGAGAAAACTCCATTTCCAACTGCATTTCTAAATCCTTTGAGTAGTGTCTCTTCGCAAAAGCAATTTACCAAGGCTCTTCCAGTAGGGAATATTTTATGAAATGTGTTTGGAAGAGATGTTCATCACCCAAAAAAATGAAAAGCCACATCTTAGCCTCTGCCAAAAAATAATGTAATTCTCCCTGTCAGATCAGCCCAGCACACACATGCTTCAGCACAGCAGCAAACAAGATGGCATCGCTGTCCTCTGCTTTTCCAGCACACACTGATGGGAAATGCCCACCGCTCAGTTCAGAAAGTGCAGGTTGTTAGCACGACAATAAAGGATAAGTAAATACACAAACATTAATTTAATCTATTTCTTCTTTATGATCTACTAATAAGCAAAAAAAAAAAATGCAGCTTGGAATTAATTGTTGAGGATACTCAGTACACCAAGAGCAAAAAAAATACAACAACCATACAGTTTTTACTTGAAGCAACTAAGTCCATCATCCCCTTCCTTGTTCCTTCCAGTCATTAATATGTCTGAATTATGAAAACTTCACCAGAAACACTATAATCTCACACTGATATAATCACGTGAGTTGCCTTCTTTACCGCAGCAGGATTAGAGATAGGAATGTTCCTCCTAACATGGCTGAAGAAACGCAGTCCAGCTTCTTAGTGCTCAGGAAGAAAGGAGGAGACACCTCTGCCCATGCAGTTTTGAGGGATTGTGTTTTAGAAATCACACTGATGGCACATGTCCCCAGAGCCAAAAGCCATCAGAGAGCCCAGTTTCCTTTCCTACCTTCAACACAGGTACCATAATTGTTTAGTTTTTATCTTCCCACTAGTACAGGAAGTCTCTTCTTCTGCTGTTTGGTACATTTGTCACTAGGTTTCCACAAGTTATATTATGTGAAAATCTGGACCTTCATTAAAGTAATGAGGTAACTTTTATACCTGCACTTATTTATTAAAAAATACATCTATTTTTAGAAAGTAGACTATATACCTAGGAGTGATATTATTATTCCTTCACTTCTGTGACTTCTCCAAGACAAAAACAAACAAACCAAACAACTAAACCAAAACAAAAAAACCTATTATTTGTACTACAGTAGTGATTATATTCCTCTAACAGTGTGTGACTGTGCTAGGCACAGTTATGCAGGTAACACTAAAGTGACTCCCTGCCTCAAAGAGGTTACACTTTACGTATACATGACAACAGATGGAGAAAACCCTGGAGTATTAATGTTGCATGCACCAGAAGGGATTAGTCTCACCATGCTTGAATTAGACTGTACACTGTTGCTAATGATTGTACTGAAAATCCTTGGTCCAATACCACATCTTGCAGGACTGGAGGTAGAATTAAATTTTCTTTCAGAGTCTGGAGATTGAGTGCTCCCTCCTACATATTTCATTATACTGCTGTCAAGAGTTCATTCTCACTGGCGTTATCATTTTTATTTTGAAAATGTTTTCAGATTGCAAAAGGCTGCAATGGAAAGAATTTGGCATGATTTCTGTAAGCAGCAGAAGGAAAGTGCCTGCATTGCAGGCATGGCAATCAGCATATCCCATGGGTAGGAGTACTTGTTTCCCTCATCTGAAAGCAGCACAGAATGCAACTACACCAACAGTCATCACTTACTTTCGTATCAGTGCACCAGTGGTCAGCAACAAGCAAAAAGGCAATATTAGTAAAATTTAACATGTGCTTGAATATGCAGGGTCTGGAGCATTTCTGCAGCAAACTACTGACCTAAAACTCCAGATGATTTGTAAAAGTGTCCTTATAAGTCATTTTCACTCCGATCGAGACAATTTTAAATCTGTTATGCTTTTCTCTATTAAGAACAGCTTTTGGCATGTCCCAAACACATTGTAGAGTGATCTTCATTTTTGAGAAGCTTTGTTTCTTCTTCTTATGCCTAATACATTTGAACTTCTATAGAAGGACTAATCAAACCAAAAGAATACTCTGCCATGGGCTGCGTGTGGACCATATCCACTTCTGTTGATGTTTCAGGGAGGTTTCTCCCAGTGGATTTGAACTGGAAACATGAAGAGGCCATATGGTAAAGATAATTTACATAACACCTTTTATCACCAAACATCACAAAGCACCTTGCAAATCACCTACTATACGGGAAGAATTTCACTCAGAACTGAAATGCAAACACCTTCGGGGTAAAACTTGGCAAGTACACAACAGCACACAGTAATGCTATGAAACAACTTGTAACGAGTTGTAAAGAATAAAGCCATAGCAAACTGAAACCATGAGAGGAACACAGGTGAGCAAATTACAGTTACAAATCAGTTACAGTCTGCACAGTTTCACCATATATATGAAGCAAAAATTTAATAAAACTAGTTTCTTCCTTTTGTTAAATGATCTGCAAACACAGCCATTGAAAACAGAACACAAGACTAAGTTGATAACTTCATATTAGGTTTGCAGACATTTACATATGCACAGTAAATGTGTATACATCGTCTTAATATCTCAGAAGGAAATGTGGTCAATAAAAGTTATACTATTTTTTAATACTTGTTATTAGGAGGTAGTTTGGGAGGCTCTGGGCAGTTTCTGATACTGTCATGTATATCACTACATAAATTAATCAAGAAAAAGCAATTGTTTTCAAGTACAATAGGATTTTCTTTCTATCCATCTTCGGTAAAACGAACAATACGAGCAAGAACACGTAATAAAGTACAATATGCATCAGAGTCAGCAAAGAAAACAGCCAGCATTTAATTTTCAAAGGAAACAACATAAAATTCCTTTAGTGAGGTCTATTATTTGAAAATGTTACCTTCTTTGGCTATCATTCTACCACTCCAGATTGACACTTTGTTTCAGCCCAGAATCTGTCTAATCTCCTGTAAGTATATTATGTTTATGTACTGTAAGAAAGCAATTCTAAATGCTGCTCAACAAATAAAATGAATATCAAGTAGACATACAACATAATTTAATTTATGCTGTATATTTATAAAGGTCCCAGAATAACTTAAAACAAAATAATTCACTTTACTTAAAACAAAACTGGAAAGGTAGTTTCATTTAAAGAGATTTCTGAGAGAAGGCTTTTCAAAGAATGCAGGAAGTTCAGCTGCCAGTTCCTACCTTTTGATTTTCTGTTTCTAAGAATTGCTCTCCACCCACAGCAAAATCCAGGCCTGGTCACATGAAGTCACATCAGTCTTAGTATCATGTTTATCCTCATACCTAGCCATGGTGGTCCTTCCTAGCCCAGAAAATATAAAGACATAAAGACAATGTTACTGATTCCATAGTAAGTGACCAGAAGATTTTGTCATTCCAGCAATGCAATATTTTGTAACCAAGGGTACAACAATTTCAGCATATCCATGTTAAACTTGCTGCTAATTAGAGCAAAGTGGGTTTTTGGAGCTTCGACAGTTTGGATCAATGAGCTGAGGCCAATTGTATGAGGTTCAACAAGACTAAGTGCCACATCATCCACTTGGATAACAACAACCCCAGACAACTCTACAGGCTCGAGGAAGAGTGGCTGGAAAGAAAAAAGACCTGGGGGTGTTGGTCAACAGACAGCTGAAAGCAAGCCAGAAGTGTGCCCACGTAGCCAAGAAGGCAAATGGCATCCTGGCTTCTGTCAGGAATGGCATGGCCAGCAGGACTACGGAAATTATTGTCCCCCTGTACTCAGCACTAGTGAGGCTGCACATCGAATCCTGGGTTCAGTTTTGGGTCCCTCACTACAAGAAAGACATTGAGGTGCTGGGGAGAGTTCAGAGAAGGGCAGCAGAGCTGGTGAAGGGTCTGGAGCACAAGTCTGATCAGGAGCAGCTGAGGGACCAGAGGTTGTTCAGCCTGGAGAAAAGGAGACTGAGCAGAGACCTTATCACTGTCTACAACTACTTGAAAGGAGTTTGTAGCATGGAGGGGGTTGGTCTCTTCTCTCAAGTAACAAGTGATAAGATGGCCTCAAGTTGTGCCAGGGGAGGTTTAGATCAGATACTAGGAAAAAATTCTTCACATAAATAGTTGTCAGGTATTGGAACAGGCTGCCCAGGAAAGTGGCGGAGTCACCATCCCTGGAGGAGTTTAAAAGACTATAGATGTGGTGCATGGTTTAGAGGTGGACTTGGGAGTGCTACATAATGGTCAGACTTTGTGATCTTAAAGGTCTTCTCCAACCTAAACAATTCTACGTTTAAAGCCTTAAAATTGACTGTGACAAGACACAGTGTCACGATATTTCTGTTCACTCTGAAGGAATAACAGCAGACACAACAATATGTGGCTGTCTTAGAAATTGTCCATTAGAAAAGGCACAGAAGATTTGATTATTAGAACACAGGGCTCTGAAGGAGAGCAGTACAGCCACAACCTGACAATCTGTGTGCTTACCAGTGTCACACACCAAATTAGTATTTCTGGAAAACGTATACTAGCAGTATCAGCCCACAGTTATGACGCCCATTTTCATGGTCATGTTTTGTTCACCCTCCTGATAGTAGTACTTACAATCAGAGGTGCAGAACAGCATGAATACAGTGCACTCAATCTCCAGGAGCAATTTTTTTTTTTTTAATTTTTAAAACGAGAGTCATATGCACTAAAAGGATGTGAAAAGACTATTATTAAACTACCTTTAAATATGTTTAATGGCACCATATGCTGACTCATAAATTCCTTTCCTCCAAGCCTACACAAAGTAGAGGGTCTAATTGTGAATGCTTTATTCCTATGCTGATAAAAGTACCGTATCATTCATTCCTTTTCAGAAAAAAATCATGTAGGCCTTTCTAATACAATATGTTAAAGATAAAACTCCAATATATCTCTTTAGAAGAGCAATTTTAGCTTCTGTAGTAAAAATAATAGCACTTACCGTACTTTAGATTTTCAAAGTCCTGTATGGATATTAAGCAATTTGTTTCCATTATTCAAGGATTTTAGTTTGCATTGGACACTAAGTAGTAGTATGTATCTCCCCATTGCCCCCCTCCCCTACAACCTCCATTAAGGTATTTTCTCTTCCTGTCTTATTGCACATATGCTACATAAGGGCTTTGCTTCTCCGTAAACAAGAATTCCAGATATCACCTACCGGTGCTACTGAGGGGTTTGAGTTTGCTTTTTACCAGCCAGAGGAACCCACCAGACATCTATTATTTGTAGGATCTATCAGGAATGGAAAGGAAAACCAACTTGCTTCTGAAGCCTGCTCTCTTGCCATAACACTGAGCTGCACTGGGTAGGCTGCACAAGGAAATATTCCCTTTTTTTCTAGCGCAAATGCCCTTACTGACTATCACAACTAACAGAATCAGAATAACCCAGAATCTCATCTTTTGCAAGTGCTGGGGTAGAAACTCATGGTGAGCACAGTCACAGGGAAGGTGCTTATGCAAATACAAGGATAAACACTATTGTCCTCATTTTTTTCAAAGTAGTCCAGTGAAGCAGGGCTGGACAATTACCACTGTTTATAGGTGCCGGGAATTGCAGGCAAAAGAGTTGGTTCTGCTCTACAAACTAACTAGGGCCAAGTTATACAATAGCTAAGATTTGTAGAGCCAGAGCCTGTCACAGCAGCAATGAGAGTCTGTCATTCCAGAAAATAGTTGAAGTGTATTGCACTCCCATCCCACACAGAAACTCGAAGGCTGATACAGTCCCTGCTCCTCCTTGCAGCACCTCTTCTTTAAGTGTTCAATAGTGTAAAGTACCCCTGTCCTTGAAATTTCAAATTAAGCCTCCAGGTGATTAAGGGTTTTGCAGATGTAACAAGCATTAATTCAGTAGTCTCTGTTGGCAGAAAAGCATTCAATGCTCAAGTGCATTACAGCCATTTATATTTTGCTTATCCAGGAAATTATTCCTACAAGTTTGTAAGGGGAGCATTGTCAGTAAACATTAAAATAACACCATTGGAGTAGCTTGGCTTGTGGAACCTCTCCCAAAGTTGAGAATTACCATCACACAAATGCACAGTCCTGTTTCCAAATGGTACCAACATAGAGGTGAGGCATATCCACAGCAGCTGCGATCACGCTGTCACCTTGTTGGTTCACTGTCTCCCCTTCCTGCCTCATCCTGAAAGCTCTCAGCCACATGCTTGCTTCCCCCAGGACTGCACAGATACTCTGCAGAAGCAATTCTGAAGGGTTGTGTTAAAACCCAGCTCCCTGGTTTTGTGACCAATACAAACCAGCAGATCTAGAGAAAACGGCCCCTGCGCAGTGATTATCTTGTCCTTTGCCAATACCAGTAAACAGGCCTACAGGAAGACACAGGCTGGTAGATTGCCACAGAGACAGCACTTTTCTATCACACAACAAAAAAGACATTAGTTTCTTAGGTGTCCAAGTCAATCTTCTTTGATGCAGACATCAGTTGTCAAGCTTTTATCTTGAAAAACTAACATGTGCATGGCTTGCATTTCCCATTATATTCAAAGGTATAACTTGAATTCTGTCTTGGAGGCTGCAGTAGTCACAGAGCAGGTTTTGATGACAAGAATTAGGAAGGTATTATTCGTAGAGGATAGGACTTGGCAGAAGGATTTAAACAGCTGAAGAAAAAATACAAGATTTCTGGTTCTGAAAGAATGAAGCAGAATTGTTTAACTCTGATGCCACACAGAAAATATTTCTTAACTGATTTATTGCATAGCTTTTGAAAGATCAACACATGTACACAGAACAAAATAATTGTTTTCTTTTCTATTCCCAGAACCATAAACCTTTATTTCAAAAGTCACTGCTGAAGTGGAGGATGACATGGAAATGTTGAACTCTGATTCAATTCTCAAGGGCAGATCTCCTGCTATTTAACCCAGGAATTTTCTGTCTTCTATTGCATTCTATGCTGCTATCATCTGTCTCTTTTCATAAAACCTGACATTTTCTGAATCTCAGTTATCTCTGGGCCTGAGATTTTTCTTTGAGTAAGAAGCCTCAGTACTTTTCATGAAGATATATTTCACAGTAAGGATTTGACTTTGTCCAAGCAGCAAGCCTCTCTCCAGCTACCACACTCCCAGAATATTTATCTAGCCTCATGGCCAGGCATCCAGCTTCCTTTGCCTGAGCACTCAGATAGAGGAAGGATTTTGATTTACGTGTCTTCTCACACTCTGACCTACTATTCTGATTCCAACTCTCCTCAAGCATCTACCACAAATTTCTTGATAGCAAGCCAGTTACTTTCAACATGCCAGCCAGCAGGGTCCTAACTATGTCCTCCTAACTTAAGGAATACAGATATCTGGTCATGAAAAACACCATTCCTCCTACAGTACATGAGTGTTACCAACTCTCCCAATGATTAACTTAAATATAAACATGTTGTTTACCTACTCTGGGGCAAATATGATTTTCTGCTTGACAGGTCAATGATAAAAGGTAGGAGAGTCTTTCCAACCACCTTACACTGATGCAAGGCCACACTGCTTCCAAGAGGTCACAACCTTCCCCTCCTTTCCATTTGACTGGCAACCAGAGTACTGTGTAAAGATTCAGAAACATCAATCTGGCTAAAATTTCGATTACTGATGGCTGATAAAACTCTCAGGAAACCATGAAAGCACTGACAGTAATGCAGACATGAGGTAGAACAACACACACAATACATTCTGCTTCATCTTTAGATTGTAGCATATCACTCTGGGTCCTCAGGAAAGCCTTATCTCTTTCAGCCTTTCCAATGCTTGGCTTTTTGTCTACTCTCTGTTCTTCACAAGAGCCCTCTAGTGTCCGCTCATGCCAGACTGAAATCTACTTAGCAAAACATGCTCAGCTGCTTTGTCTTCCCACCAAAGGATTCACCCAACCAGTTATGCAGGTAACAAGGACAAGAATGCAAGGTTGCCTGCTTCTCCGCTCAGCAGCCGCACCCCAGGTCCCAGTGCAGAACAGACACTGCACGGAACATTTCTGTTCTATATGAACTGCAAACAAGCAAACACAGCAGATACCTTCTGTCATCCAGCACAGCAACTGATGTGTGCATTCCTTGACCGGACACTAACCAGTCACCTACAGGGAGACAAAGCATGGGGTTACTGGGAGACATTCCAATATGCCTGCCTTCATTCCTTTTCCTAAACAAATTGCCCAGGAGAGGTAGATTGGATAAGCCTCTGCTGGAGCTTGCAATGCGTGTTTTTCAGAGAATGGGAATTATTGCACTCAAATGAGACTTACAGACCTGTAAATTAGAAGTAAAAAGTCTTGGGGAAAACCAGGAAAAAAAGGGCATATTTACACAGGGACAGCAAGGAGATACAAATGTAAAAAGAGAAAAGAAGAAGAGAGACTTGGTCTTAGAAACTTTAAGAACAACTGCTTGGATTTAATCCCCACAGCTGAGCCCTGGGAAATTCTGCAGAATCAAAATTGAAATTAAATAGTCTTCTTTAACGAACAACGTAAAAATATAGCTAATATTGGATATGCAGAAATGATCACCTATTCTGCCTGAGCACTAACTTTGAATGACAGGGTGCTGAAATTTACAGATTCCTTATTTGCTTTTTATACATGTATTGATAGAAAAGAGGTGGGACAAAGAGGCTGGAGAATGTGACAGCTGAAACAAACCTCCATTTTGAATTCAAATCTGAACTGGACCTGAATCAATACACTAAGGTCTTGAGTACTGCTGCGTGCCTCCCCTAAAAAGCTTCACTGACCCAAATACTAGATGAATGCCTCCCTCATGCATCCTGGCAGAACTGGGCTGAGACTCTCAGACCCATTTAGGAACTGGCAGAAATGGAACTGGGGTCTCAAGGCTTGACAGAAGTCTCAATCCTAAAGAAGCAACACAGAAAGCGAATGTGTATGTCTGTAAAAATACATCAGCACAGTTAACATTGGAGGCTTGAGGAAACATCTTACATACAGTTGTTAGCAGAGGAAATGCAGACAAGTACTTTATTTGCCCTATATAGCATCACTAGTACTTCTTACACAGCCAGTTTTTCTAGCCTTGACCTCTGTAAGTTTAGAGTAAGGAGGAAAAGAGAAGTAGCAAATAATGTAGAAATATGTGCCACATGTTTCCTCATGCATGGAATAAAAAAAAAAAAAAATAAAAATGCTTCATTTCACTTTTCAAGCAAGTTTTCTATGTTTCTGGAGAGCACTGATGCCCTGTGATGTCTGAGCACGGTAGCATTAGGACTGTACACCCTGTATTCCTCCTTGCCTTCTTAATAAAAGAATAATGAACTCAGTGGTGCAGAAGCAACACAACATGCTGCTATGAAGGAGACCTCAAAGCCCACTCAGCTGCTTCGCTGGTATGTATTAAAATTAATGAGTCTCTACTACAGAAAGAAAGAAGTGTCCTTACATGGGAATGAGATCTATGATCTTTGTATTGTAGCACAACCACTGAGCAGCACAGAAACCTGCACAAATAATAAATTTCTTTTAACAGGAGGAAAGCGAGGACAGACTGAATACACTTACTATCTATATTGGAAGAGGAGTTAGGAGAGTTTTTCATTTGCATATTAAGCACCTTCTTATTAGTAAAGACTGGATTGCTGTTAAGGCTTACTTCCCCCCCTGCCATCCCCCTGCTTTATATAGCCAGCAGAGCAAAAAATTGGCAATACTGAATGCCCACCAGCACCTGAGGCTGCTAGCTCAGCCAATATAGCCACAATACTTAATGGGTCTCAATTACAGAGCTCTCGTATTTGTGCATGGGAACGTATATCTGGAGGTCAACACATTTCATTAATATTTTTGATTAACACATCCTTCACAGTGGTTTTGAGCTTTTAATACTTCCCAGTTAATGAAGCAAATTTTTGAAGTAGCTATTAACTCGGTACATAATACATTCTTTTTAAAATGCTGTTTCATTAAGACTGTTCAGTTTTATCCCAAGTTCTTTAAGGCTTCATCCAACTGCAAAGAGGAGTTAATAACACACTGCTACACTAACATCTCTTTGAAGTTTATTTCCTGCCTACAAGTTCCAGTGAGAAACAAACATGACTAGCATGTTTCATAACTGAAAAGCACCTCAAGTATTTTGTAAGTTCAGCTTAAGCCATTTGCTTGGACTGAACTAACTGAAGGACGCTTTTACCACAGATTACCTAAATTCCACAAAATAATTGCCCCAAATCTCAAGGAAGATCACTTCCTTTTCTTAGGTACTAGAGACACGTGAACCTCAGGTATATCAATGAATGCTAGCTTCAACAATAGTACGGAATTGTAAGTGCCAAATCATGGTCAAAATTAGAAAACCAGGATCACCTCTAAACTGCTCTGAACTGTCCTACAGAGACTTAATATTCTCATCTTACTGAGAATATTTGATGCCAAACTATTCACTCCTATTTGACATTTATGCACTTTCTGTTTCAGAGTTCATTGCAAACTATAGAGAACTCTGAGCTTTCACAGAGCAGGAAAAAGAAATGGGAAAAAAACAAACCAAAACACAACACAACCTTGAGGAAGCATCAATAATCCAATCTGCTAATGTGTGCAGCTTTCTATTTATTTTTTTTTTTTAGTTTCCTGTAGCTGTGACTTATACCTAAAAATCTCTGCTGTGTCACTACCATTGAATTCAGTGTTTCCACAGTATACCTGCCTTAGTCTATAAACTGCTTCTGTTCTGATTTAATCAAGTTCAGCCTACTAATAGCATCATGTACAGGGCAGGTATTTTGCTTATCTCATAGAAATCCAGAAATGTGCTACACTGCCATGCCATTAAATCCCAGCCAGTCTAGGAGTATGCTATCAGGACTGCATTAGTTCATCACTACTGAAATTTATCTTTCTTTTAGTCTCACTAGAGCAGAGCTTTCTCAAAAAAGATACTGCATGAAGAAACATGACATCGGAGGGTCAGCCTCTATCACTTCTTCTAGGGAGGTGGTTTTTGGGAAGGCAAGAAAGAAAATGGAAATATAAATGCATTCCAGAAGACTGCAGAAATGGTTATTTATATAGCATAAGCAGAGAACGCTCTGTTTTGTCACATTCTTCTTGCTAGCTGGCAAACCTCCCTTTGTGTTTCTCTCCACTCCCCTACTTTTGTAGAAGGGATGAGCCTGTTAAGCTCCATGGAGTACTTGGGGAATATTCTGAGGGATATTTGAATGCAAACACAGTTGATTCCAACTTCTCTAGTTTAGCCAAAGCAGAACCCCAGCACTGAGCACTCTGCCATGTATTCAGCAAAACCTCAGACTGGGCTCTGGCAAAGAAGTTATTTCCTTCCTCCTTCACTTCTAAAATAGAGAAAGTGCAATTAGATGTGTGCTCTCACAGAAACAGAGTTGTTAAGAGACATTTCCACAAGATCTTCCAAGGTCAAAGAGACAGACACCTCCTCTGCTAAAAGGAATCAAACTAAAAAGACAGGCCATGTACACATCAGCAAGGACCAGGCTCCACTAGAAACAGAGCTGTGGCATGAAGTGGTTGGTGTTGACAACCTGACATCCTCACCATGCACATTTTGTGGGGGATTACCTCAGGCAAGAACAAATCAGGTCTCATTAGGAGTTGAACACAGCTAGTGATCAAACGTGCTCTTGGAACACATTGTCTTCTCCAGTTTTATCTGAAAGGCACCCATTAAAGCACCCCAAGACTACTCCATGATGTGAATCAAAGCACACTTAGCAAGGACAAGGAGATTGGCTTCAGAAGCAGATTTTTGATCTGAACTAAATCACTAATCTAGACACATTATAAATTCTTCTGTATGAGACCCTAACAGCAGGATGTACAGAGGAATAAAAGAATTCTGTGCTGCACTGAAAGATGCACCCCTGAAGAGTGGAATCAGGATGAATCTTCCAAAGTGAAGGTGATGCTATGTGAAAGACAAACAGATGGTCAGGAAATTTTTTAAAATTAGAGATAATGGAATGAGGCAATTTAAAGTAATTTTACTCCTTCTAAGAGGAAAAAATTTGCTTTTACATTTCAAGTGAGTAAGAGCAGCTCCACAGCATGAGCCACAGAACGGAACACCAAGAGGACTGTCTTCTCCAGTGTCTTGGATCTTTCTCTTGTGACACTCAAGGGACACACACACACACAAAAAAATTAATCAATATTTTTTTACAGGCTTAAGACCTTTGACACTCAGCTTTTCTGTATGTACGCTTTCTCACACAAAACTAACCAAAGGAATTTTGACATGCCTAAATAGAAATAACATTATTTTTTATCAGAAAAATTAAACATAGAAACAAAACTTCAAAGCACCTATTTTCAGAACTCTGTGAGAAGATGGAAAATATTAACAATTGCTTATATTCGTTTGGAAATGTTTACAACACACTCAAGAAGTGGGCAACTAATCCCAGATTTCGAATGTCAGGAATCAAATTCAATCAGATCAGCACTTCAATGTTTTACTTGGAAGTTTGGTGGTACTTTGCACAAGAAAATGCTGCACAGAAAGTGGCACAGTGGGCAGGGGAGGGCTGGAGGTGTCACCTTCATATAAAACAAAATTTAACAATATATCAAGTGTTTACTTTAAATTAGTTTCAAGAATACTAATTCCAAAGGCAATCCAGTGCCAAAAAAACTTCCATTTTTATCCATTGCAGTGGATCAGTTCACACAGAATCACAGAATGTTAGGGATTGGAAGGGACCTCGAAAGATCATCTAGTCCAATCCCCTTGGTGATCATGGGTGACATTTGCAAATTTATAGAGCCATTAAGTCAAGCTATACATTTCCATTTCAACATATCCATAAAATACTCCAATTTTAAGGAAGTTTAAGTATGCAGAGCTCTTGACTGACTTAGGTGGTGCTTCACCAAAACTGTGTAGAAAAGTAGAGACTTCACACACTTTGCTACTGTCCTTCATATCTGACCAGTCGAACAAAATACTAATGAAGCATAAATCCATCAGTTGCCCTGAGCTGTTCAGGTGCCAGCTCACCATGTTACTGCTTCTCTGGTCTGGTTAAACTGAGTAACAGTAAAAAAATTGTATCTTACAGAGGAGGAAAGGTGTTCTTTTGCTTTAAACCTGTTTTACGTTAAACTACAGTAGCAGCAAGACTCAAAAGTAATTGAGAAAGTATCATCACATCTACAATACTCTGTAGCAGTTCCAGAAACAAAACTCTCTTCAGACAAGCAAAATTCCTGTAGTACAACAAATAATATTAAGATAGTTTCAAGCTACAGACACTACTACACAAAGACAAAAGTTTCAGTATAAAGTAAAGCAAACAGGGTCTGTGATTCTTAAGGAACAACATTCGCACCCCACTTTTAGTGTTACTATTCAGGTATTGGTTTACTCAAATCTGCACAAAACATTCACAGTAGACCAGAATTAAACCTTTGTGAGTAATGCTTGAACACAGCACACAGTGAGTCTTTATTAAATATAGATATAGGGGATGCACATAATTATAACACCATAATTAAACTTCTGATCCCCTTTTTAAAGGCTGATAGGCCTACAGCAAAAAAAATAATCCCACGTGCATGTTTTTAGAGATCATAAAAACAATATTAAAGATAAATATTTAAAAATAAATTATACTGTTTCTGACCAAGTAAGAAGCACAATTTTTTTTTTATGAATTAGAGCTCTTACATGGATCTAAGAATAATTGTGTCCTGAGGCATTAAACAATAATCAAGCTTGAGATTCAGTGCTCTCCTGCTGTCAAGAAAATGGGATTTGGGGTTGTTTTTCTTTCTTATCTGACAGGGGCAGTGCTCCTGGCCCTGGCACGCTGTGCCCCACAGGTATCCCAGGGCCCCACTGGGTGTCCCCACCCCAGCACGCCCAGCAGAGCCCTGCCCACCCCACAGTGACAGAGGGACCAGGGAGAGGGGGACATCAGTTCACGCCTTGTCAGCATGACACTTGAAATATAACTCTTAGAAGGCGTTTTATCAAGACCTGGATCACACTCCAGCCACATGCACTACAGATGTTGTGGAAAGATTCACATGTGCACAATTCTTTTTAAAGGAAATATTTTAAAAATCAGAGCATTTAGGTTCCTATGCAATCTAAAAATGTAAAACTTGAATTAAGGAGTCGATGTTCAAGTCAGTGTTGTTAAAGGTTATTTTTTAAATCTCCTTTGAAATTACTGCCTCACTACTATTTAAATTATTTTTTTTTTTTTTTTCCTGAGGACAAATAATAAGGGCAATATAC
The DNA here is from genome assembly GCF_036013475.1 of Columba livia. Lineage (NCBI taxonomy): Eukaryota > Metazoa > Chordata > Aves > Columbiformes > Columbidae > Columba > Columba livia. Next base: position 22,416,305 of record NC_088609.1, on the reverse strand, counting down.
GCACGAGAAGCAAAGGAGTTTTAGGAGTTTTACCCAGCCAAGTGTAGAAAAGACACCTACAAATTTAATTTTTTTTTTTTTTTTTTTTTTTTTTTTTTATGTTCACCTACCCAAAAGATGGGACAGTGACTCAAGAAGAAAGGCCAGAAGGTTGTACCCTGACCCAGCATTCAGCTCTGCTAGAAGGAGGTCAGAATTCTGGGACTAGTGAGTCAGCAGACCACTCCACCAGCAAAGGGCTTATTTACAGCTGGTAATCCTGGTCACCCCTGGGAAATGGGGTACCCTCCCTGCAGAACAAAGCTTGTCTCAGCCAGAACAAGTATCGTACACTTGGACCCAGATTGCCACACGGTTGATATTTCTGTGCTAACCAGCACCTGTGCCAGCCTACCTTTACTCACATGACAGAGCACAGAACAATATTCCAGCTGGCCTTTGAACATCTCCACATCTCAGAACGATCCCACATCAACAAAATGGAAAAACGAAAAAGACTCTTATTCTATGACAGTTTGTAGATTAACAAGCCAGATTCCCCAAGACTTAAAATTTCCACTGTAAGTGGCACTAGCCCCTCACATTTCTGACCTGTTCCCGACCTCCCCATTTCCTTAACTCTGTTCCTGACATATCTGTTTAGAGAAGCACCTTTTCCAGATTTTTCAGTTTGTCTAATACACAACTTGAATATTTGAGACTACATACTCTTTTGCCCAAAATCCTTTGCAGATTTGATTCAGATTTTCTCTGTTACGGAGATGTGTGCTGAAGCCTGTGTAGTCTGAGATGGCACAGGTAGCAAGTATGGGATCCTGTCAAATACGGAGCCACATTTCCTGCCATTCTTTATACACCACTAGATCAATAAATCAAGGTGTCATGAAACTTGGCACAGAAAAATCAAACAGGTGCCATGAAATTATTGCTTTCTATATGCTTTTTGCATGAAACAAAACATGTATTGATTCCATATCCAATATAGTCTTCCCACTGTGTCTCTAAGAAATTTTAACATTCCTGATCATGGAAGTTCAATTCTAGAATGCATTTGCTGTGTTTTGTCCTGGACTGCCAACACACTTATTTCATTTAAAATAGTTTGTGATACGATAGTTTACAATTTTTGTTAAAAGCAACCTTTAGCACCTGCCTAGCATTTTTATCTGTCCAGAAATTACAGTAAATCACTGCAGTCTTTACCTCACCTGCTAATTTAGTTAGGCTATGTCTAGAACAATAAATGCCAAAGTGAGGGCTACACCCACTTATAAATCACACAGCCCCAAGTCTTTTATGTAGCAAGTTAAATATTTACCAGATTATAACCAGCAAACAACGCAAGTAGGTCCTTTAGATGACAACCGATTTATCAGAGGAAAAGTCGTCAGCAAGTATTTCTTACTCCCACCATGGACATTTCTAAAATATCTTTTTCCATCTGCTTTTCTTAACCCCACAGAAGGCCAAGCTTCACCTCAATGGATATGTCCATGAATGAAGCTCATTAACACAGCATCAAAAGGATTTATCATTTCAGATTGCACTTCTTACAGCCCTCTACCTTGTCATCATTTGAAAAGTGGTACTGATAAATGTGACACCAAAATGCAGTCTGATACATCAGTTTCTCAGCATCAAAGACAGAAAAGGTAAGACCCCAATTTCTTAACATTTGCCTACGCTGCATACTACTCTTAAGAAATGTGGTTATAAAAATCTGTCTTCCCGTTGTATTTTGATCCTGCTCGCCATTCTGTTTTTCTCACTTACTGAAAAGAAATTCTAGTTTATACATCTACATTTGTGGTGTGGATCTGGATTATGAGTTCTTGTGCTTTCGGATGAGGGAGGACAGGACAGAGAAATACTTGGATTAATCCAGCATATCTTCAATGCATTTGTACCAGTTCACAATAGCTAAGTATCTATTTCAAAGTTAGAACTACACAAGTCGTAAAATATCTGTGTGACTGCAACTATACTTGTTCTTGGGAGACAAGGGGAAAACAGGGAGAGAGAGGAGAGAAAGACAAAGCAGAAAGGTGGGAATACTGAAATATAGTTAAATTTAATCCAACTGTGCTAAACCTGCTTCTGTGACACTAAACACGGTAATTTTGAATACAGAAGAAACACTGTGGTCACTGTGCTGATTTGGCCATCAGCAAACCAGCCATGTGCAGCAATAATAACAGCTTACATAGACATACAGATTATGTGGTTTGGCTTTAATTTAAACCACAACTTTTCACTGTCAGAACTAGAATAATTTATTTTAACACAAGATTCTAACTAGCCACTTCTAGTTTAAACATTCTGTATGATCAGAAAAGGCAGCAAAAAGCATTGTGAGAAGAGCCATCACTAGGAAAGAAGTATTACTATAATCAAAGACAACTTTTGCCTTGCTCTGTTCATCTTCTTTGGACATCAGAGCTATATCCAGCAGCAGATTGCCTTAAACATCCCCCACACTGAGTTTTTTTTGCTATCTTACATGACAATGCCATTATCAGAAGTCACATTCTCATGAAGCTCATTTTGACCTAACTTCTCAGTCCCTAACCTCCATAAATTATAACTCCTGCTCAGCTCTTCTCACTCTCAAAATTGGTTATTTCACCTTTCAAACCCTCTGGCACCTTAACCTTCTATTTAAATTGCTGAAAACAGATAATTTCAATCTTCTCTATCTTGCATCTCTACATTATATACTCCGATTGTCCTTTTATTTCAATTTCTCTTCTTCCGGTTTTCTTCCTTGTGTTTTGCCTCTCCCCTCTCCCTATCCCCCACAACGCCTATAGAATTTGCCTGCACAGATGGAGCTTCTTTTAAATGAGAGAGGCTTTCCTTTCATATGAAGAAGTCTCCCCTGGCTGTTTACCTTTCCCTCACATCCTGCTTTTAAGAGGGATGCTCAGAATATTCATCTCAGGCTGAACTCTGAGAAGGAAAACTTACCACAGTCATTTTTGCCTGCCTTGTGGTAAATTAGAACCCTTGACATAAATAGTCTTGGTTTTGTTTTGGTAGAGATATTTGCCTGTTTTAGAGAAATAAGCAGATGAACTGGGAACTGATGTAGAAATTATCAAATTTCTCATATGCTTTTTTCTTTCTCACTCATATAACTATAGCTGTTAGTGTTCATTATTTCATCTAAATAATATATGTAACATAATATATGGGGTTTTTTTTCAGTTAATATGCCTAGTTACAAATTTGATTAGTTTTCCCACACAGATTACCATGGGCTATTATTTCTACCTAAGAATGTGGAATCTCAGTTCTGCTATCAATCAGCAGGGATTAAGTAGTTATTCCCAGAATTTTCAAGTACAATTAGGATATAAGCTTTGTCTAATAGAAAAAAAAAATATTTCGTGTTTCTGAATGCAAGCCAATCTTTAGTCGCCACAGACCAGGTAAGGCCCATAAGAAAAGGGCAGATTATTCTCTACCTGCCTGCGGTGGGGTTTGTCAGAAATATCGGCACTGGGCTGTGCAGCATCAGCAAAGTGATAATAGACACAGATATAGCTTGGTTCCCTTCCAGAATGGCATTTCAGTTTTCCTAGATTTGACAGTAGTCTACAGTCCAGCAGAGTTAACACTCCTGAATGCTTATATTAGAGCGGGGGAAGGAACGTACATTAACATGAAAAAGCTGTGTAAATGCTCTTTTTCATGTTAAAATGTTGATTTCACATATTTTCAAAGTCTGTGGACTTTTCTTTGCCCACACATTAGACTTGTTGTAACCTGCATTGTTGGTTTTTTGAGTCTGTTTTATATGTATGTGAAGAACCAACAACATTGTTTTGTCAACAGAAAAACTAGCACAGCAGAAAGAGGCTCTGTAGTCAGCAGAGGGAGTCGGCGGCCACTTCCAGAAAGCAACTAGTCTATTTTAGGAATAGTCACAGTGCCCTCTGGAGATGCCCATCTCCACTGACAGAGGGATACTAAAATCAAATTACATTTATAATGAAATTTATACATGGAATTGGTGGGATGGCACTCTCACACAAACTTCTAAAGAATATTGGCAAGTAATGAGTTTAATCTCTGGATGTCTATCTCAACAAATTAATGCTCTGCTAAATTACTCTGAGAGATATTAAGCAGATGCAGGTTAATACATGGTGAAGATTTTCACTGACTTCGGTTTTAAAAATATCATCCATTTTACAAATTAAAATAAATCCAACCTCAGGTACGGAGAAGGCTGAAATAGAGTTCTGGCAGCTTCAATCCAACAATCAATCATTAATTTCCATAGCCTTTTTCCTGAAGAAAGGACATACAAAGTTGTCCCAGTGTCTGTGTGCTCTTGTTGGCTGAAGTATCATGGTAAATTCCTCTCAGAAATCCAGAACCTAGATGAATATAAAGGTTTTCAAGTTTCTCAGCAGTCGCCCAGTGCCATTTCTCTTCCAATTTGCATGTGATTTTTTTTTTAATACCAGATGGGATTGTGTCAGAAGTGCACAGAATATGGCTATACAGAGCAAAATGGAGACAGCAAACAGCAGCACTGCCATTGCCTGGCACTGTCTGTATCACTCTCAGTCTGGGATTGGACAAATCAGCCACAACCAGCTATAAAACTGAGAGCAAAGTTTATCTACACACAGAGCAACAGGAGCCTGTATGATTCCACTAATTTAAGTTCTTGGAAGCAGCAAAGAAAAGACATAATGGGTCACATCATGAGAGTCTGAAGGTAGAAGAGCTCAGGGGAGGGCAGGAAGGCTAATGTTGAGGAAAAGTTTGGATTGACTCTGAGTGACAGCAATAACAGCCTGTTTGACTACAGTCTATCAGTGTGCACAATTTCCAGCAGTGTTACATAGCAGGACTCAGTGGTAGCAATCATAGCTCAACACCCTCCAGCTGTTTCCAAGTGGCATGTTCTGTAACAAAACAGCATAACTTTACAGAGGCATTTGAATCACAGTAAGCTGGTACTAACAGAACATGCCCATTACTTAAGAGAGCTGCTTCTGTTTGTTTAAAGACACTTCAAGGTTTGGAATTCCACAGAGAATTCACAGTCTGCTAAGGAAATACAATGTCAGGTTCTCCAGTACTGTATATTTCCATACATGCCAGCAGACAGCACGACTCCTAGCAAACACTATGAAGGTGTGGTTATAGGGGGATTTTTCTGCCTATAGCTCTAAACCTTCACTTACTACCATTTTGGAAAGGTTCCCTTGGCTTATGCTAGAGCCAGCACAGTTCCTGTTCTATTTAACTCCTGCACACCTCTAGGTACCTTTGTCCGTACTGATTGCTAAACAGATTAGAAGAATCAGGTTTCCCAAAGGCTAGATAGCAAGCAGTAAGTATGAAAGGGAAACCACTAATGAGCAGCACTTATCTATTAGCCATCAGCTAGGGAGATTCCTACTCCATCTGTTGACTGAGAGATTTTTCAACAGTAAGATTACCCTGCTCTGATATGGAATATTCCCAGTATAGGAAGGTCTCATGCTTAATAGATAGTAATAATATTAGTCTAGCATTTAAGGAGTGTCAAGCAAACCAAACAGGTTCAAAAATATTTGATTAAGGATTTATTGTGATAGAAATGAACTAAAACTCAGTGGTGGCATACTGATAGTTTAATTCTCAATTCCATCTACCATTTTCTACTCTGCACAAGCCATGCATTGAATGAAAAAGTCAACATAGTCCTCTGGACAAACTAAATCAGGGGATAAGAGGAATTTTTTCCTGGTCTACTTTATAACACTGTATTTACCTTTGATCTGCAATAAAATCCTGAAATGAGCATACCATAACAATTTGCAGGCAATCAACAAATAAGACAGACTTTGGGAGATCATTGACACAGCAAGGACTTGACAGGTCTGCCAGTAAATGTCCTGATCTGTCTGAAGCTTGTCACAGAAAGCTGGAATATTTTTACATGTCCATTTACTTGTAGCTTCATTTCTGGAGTTCCATCTATTTTCTAATTGAGGCAATTCTGAATGTGCAAAACTGCCTAAACTATAAAGTTATTTCATACAACAGACAAATTTGAGAAACAACACAAAAGGAGCATTTCATATGCTGAACAAAATACCATGCAAGCCTCTGCTGAGTGTAGAAGAAGAACAAAGACAGCAGTCATGCTCTTTCAGAAGGCCTGAAAACATTCACTAGAGAGCAAAATGGCCAGATTTGTAGGATTATGAATGCCTGTCACAAAAATTATACAAGGTCTCTCTTAGGTAGGTTACAGACATCTCTGTTACTGTGGTTGCACCATAATACCTGACCACTCCCATGTACAGAACAGGCTCAGAGATCCTTGCAGGTTAACAGTCGCCCGTGGAGGTTGACATGCAGCCCCTGCACCAGTTCTAAAGTTTCTGCTGATGAGTGCAGTGGAATTTGGTTGTGAATCCATTCATCTTCCATTCTTCTATCTAGAACATGGTAAGGCCAAGCCAACAATTCAGGCTACAATTGTGCTCTGTCTTAAATACCTTCTTGGCCACATTTCCTTTTAAAAAAGGCCATCTCCTATGGGAATAAAGAGCTCAAGAAGCAAAATAAAAGCATAATGTTTTGCATTTCATTATGAGATGTTTAGAGCACTCATTTTCCCTCACATTCCCAAATACTTTTCCAGTTCACTGATATTTCAAAAGATGTATTTGAGATCTGGGAATAAACAGTGCTTTGTTTCTATATTTATAGTAAGATCTTATTTCTTTGTATGTAAAGATTACAAATGTTTTCCATCTTCAAATAGATGGCAGTATAAATTGCTTCATTCAGAAGAGAGTTTCCATTAGTCTGGAAACAGCTAATGTTGGCAGCACTAGCTGGGGAAACAGTCAGCTGGAAAGTACAGCAGCTGTTATGTGAAAGAGAATAAAGTGGGAAAACCAACAAACGTTTGTCGCCAAGTCTGGGTTTGTCCATCAGTTAGAGATTCACTGTGATGGCCTCCCAAAAGCAAGTACTTGAAATTAAGTATTTGTCTGCTACATAGACTGCAATGCCAAGTACTTGCAACTTGCTCTAGGTTCTAAGGGATAAGAGTCAGTTCTGTTGAAATCATTATAATGTAATGCTAAAGTCAGACTATTGAGGAAAAAAATCTACTATGGAGATTACCAGGTGCAGAAAAACTAATTTATTTCTTCAAGGAAAAAGCCATCACAAGGAATACGAAGCAGCCAGTGGAAGAAATCTGAACGTGGGTTATGCTCATCCTAGTGGGACCATGCAAACATTTGTACAAACTTCTACTACCTTTTGTATCAGCTTAAGAAGTAGATAAAATCTGTCCCTACATTAAGAGCGAGGAGAAAGGAAAAGTTCCCTGCTGGTGACCCTGACTGTAACCTGGGTCAAAGACTGCAAAGATACTACGTCTATCCTGACTTTTTACAGACAGCAGAGAGGATGAGGTAAAGAGACAGCACTGTAATAGCAAAAGGAACCCTATGACGCTTTTTAGGCATCAGGAGACCTTTAAATGTTGTAAGGGAAACAAAACATTGCCACTGATATGACCTTTATCCTAGTTGACCCATCTTCTCATTAACCCACAGCATAATGGTGGCCCAAGCACAATTGTTTTCACGAGCATTTAAGGTTTCACTGAAAACTGAGAAAAGGCAAACACACTTCTTTGCAAATGCAGCTTTTGAACAGGCAGCAGGGTGATTCATGATGAATAATGAAAAGCCACACTAAACACTGCATTCCATTAGCAAAAAGCTCTCAAAAAGGGATTCTCCTGCAAGATTCAGCACAGCCTTTATACTAAGAATCTTGAGACTTAGTACAAATATAACTCCTCTGAATTCGAAGATAGCCAATGAATTAATTTGGCCTTGTTTGTTTTGGTAATGGCTGACTAACAAAAAATGAAAGCTAAAAGACTCAGGAAACATTTCCTTTTCCCTTAATGCAGCAAGTGCAGAGCTCCCAGTTGGTTACAGAATAGCCATCATGATGTGCATTGACTGTCATTTGTCCCCATGCTGCTGCTAGAAATGAAAGATTTATCTTCTCAAAAAAAAAAACTTCTTGGCAGATACTCCTAACTGTGCAGCAGAGTAATTCAATGCACTGAAGCAAATTAATGCAGTTTGTCTTATATTTGGACATGGGGCAAATATATTCCTCTATAGCCTTAATCCTTAGCTGCCATTTCCCATAAAGATTCTCTGCCTTGAGGCAACAAGCTTGACCTTGAATCTGCCCAGACAGAGCTTGTAATTATATGTTTTCACCTACTAATACTTCACTTGTAGGTGCTCTTCGTGTGTTCCCTGCATAATAGAGATCACCATGCTCTAGGATTGCTCAGTGGAGTGCAAAAAGAGTCAACAAATTACATAAGAGAAAAATCTTAAAATTAAATGAGAAATTTTTCTAACCAATCCTTATATTTCAAGAAGTTCTTTTACATAATGAAATAAAATTGAAATTGTGTCTGTTTACTATATGTGTCTATATGACTTCAGTATTAGATTTTAGGGATGCTTAAACTAACAATGCATAGCTGCTGTTTTGGGACATGCACTTTGATCTATGCAAAAATTAGCATAACCGTGGTCACAGTCTGTCCCTTAAGTGGGATTTTTGGTTGAAGTTCAAGAATGTTTCAAAATAAACTCATTCTTTCCAAGAGGTTCACAGAAATTACCTTTTGAGGTGAGAATTGAACAACAGTAAGAGGTGATATTTCCCATCTACACAGAGTTCTTCAAGGGCTTCCAGGTAGAGGAGAGATCCAGGTTATTTATTATTTGCAGCATAACTCTACAACACCTATCAAAATAACAGACAATGATACTCAATCTTCCTTACAAACTTGTTTCTAGGGGGATAAAGACTGAATGTGCATCTTTAGAAGAAAGCCACAAGAAACACTGTTCTAGAAAACTATCCCCAGGAGTCTATGAACGAGCCCAAACCTACCTTATGTGTGCCACTGAAAATTACTTCTAGCTTTCCAGTCATTTTTAAGCATTACAAGAGTAATGTTCTTTTGGCTGGATCCCTCAGTGCAGATGAGCTCCTAAGCTCTTTAGCTGGCCCCTCCTTCTGCCCAAGCTTGCAATATCCCAGTGCATGCTATAAAGAAATTACATTGCACAGCCAGAAGCTTCTTTAACAAATTTAAACTCTACAAATGAAGCTACTTCCCCCCACCTCACTCCCAGGAGCAAACTTTGTGCTGTAACTCAGGGGACTAAAGCTCTTTGGAACCTCATGTTGGTTGACAGTGCCCAGAGCTGTTCACAGCTACCAGACCTGATTCTGTGCATTGTTGACAGAAACCTGAAGTAACTCTGTCATAGTTATACATATATAGATTTGGGGTACTTATGCTAGATCTGAATAAGTGAACACAGAGGACCCAACTGTATAAACTGAGGATCAGGTTCCATATATTAAGTCCTAACCACACTGAGTTATTAATGTTAATTTCCCTATGCTGCAGGCTGAAAGGATCACAATCAGTAACTATGAAGTGTGTTCTATACTCACACAGCTCTCAGAACCATGGTATACAAGCACCTGTGGACAATTCTCTGGCAACACTAATCTCACTCAGCAGAAAAACTTGCAATGAAATCTACCAGTACCCTCTGAAAGAACTGTTATGTCAGGACTTCAGAAGAGGGAGAACTCTCTCTTACATTAAAATTCCAGCTCAAGCAGTGTCTTTCTGCTCTCACTGAGTTTCATGCAATCTGAAGAAAGCGTTATTGTGTTGTCTCCACACTTAAGCTACTGTGTCATCCCATATTTACCTGCCAGAACACAGCCCAGCCCTCTTCCCAGGCAGCGCAGACCCTGCCAGGTTCTGATGAAACATGTATAGAATCCACCCACCCACAACAGACAGCTGACATCTACAAGCCCCAGCAGGTTCATCCCTGGAGCAAGGCCAGTTTCGGTGCTTCCTTTTTGGAAAGTGCTCACTTTACTCCAGCAGAACAAGAAATACCAGATGTGCTGTTGGTTAACTTTTCCATGGTCTTATTATACTTGTACAGGTTTGGTAGAGGTTTACCCTATTACTGTTCTTACCAATGCCACACTGACTCCTACTCTATGTCCATCCTGTAGCTCAATATATTTGTCAGAATGAGGTATCAGCTGAGCAAGCCTTGCCTCATTCCCAGCGTGGGAGCCAAACTGCTGATCAAAGAGCTTTCAGGCTCTGTTATTATGTACCTGCTGATGGCCAGACAAAAGACCAAACTATAGATCATGAATACTGCTTCTTCAGCAACTTACTTTCTCATGTATTAGTTAGTTTTTTCCTAGTGTTCATCATGGTCTCCAATCCTAATGATCTCTTTCCTGTTTTATGTGTTCTTCAGGTTACATTTATAACGAGATATCTTCCAGAAGTTCAAGCATGGTCTATTTGAATGTTTCCAGCAGTACTGAGGCACATCTATAAGTTAGACATGAAATAGTACCAAAAGTAAAACCAAATCAGACTAATCAAAACCAAGGACTGGGCTTCCTGTATGTTTTTCTATGGTTTTGTTTGTTTTTGTTTTATTCTGGTCTTAATTACCCTTCCTGGGGTTAATTTTCTCCTTATCTCACTCACTGTCAGTCCTATAGCCTAGAAAAATCTCCACTACCAGACATGTTTTTCTGACAATTTCCTATGACTGCTCACCAGAAACAACCGTTTACTCTCATATTTTGTGTGTTCAGGACCATGACCCACTATGCCTTACCTTTCCCATTAAATTTTGTAACCTTTCCAACAGTGAAATGTTCAGTACCTACCCCAAACTGGAAGGTATTGTTAGAAACAACAACACTATAAATACCACAAAACCGGCTATTGTCTAGAATAAATACAGATAGCTCTGTTAAAAAAAAAAAAAAGTTATCTATTTACAGCTGAAGTCAAGGGAGTGGAAGGCTAAGTCAGTCCAGCTAGCTCTAGATGATCTTTGGTCACAGTAAGCATTGAATCATGGTCTGTCATTTAAAGTATATTAAATACGTGTTTTCTAACAGTGCACTTTGCCCGGTATAGATAAGGTCTCTAACATGATCAGAAAAGGCAGCACATATGAAACATCACAGTTTCAAAGTCAAACCTTTAATGAAGGGCCCTTTTATTTTCTTAGTTTGTAAGCTCACCGCTGGCACCATTGCCTGCCCAAGTGTTTGTATGACCAGATCACAAGGTGCCTCATTGCCTGTAAAAGACTCTGTATAGACTGTGTGCTGTTAGCGGTCCGTTCTCTGAAAGAAGGAGGGGTTATTTACAGATATAAGTGCATAAGGGGAATATCCAGATTTGTGGATTTTACAGTCAGATACACACTTTGCCGATACGTACAGACAGCTAGAGAGAGGTGTTCTCTTCTGCCCAATATTGTGGCTTGTGTTGTATATACACCATACAATAATCTACCAACAACAACTACCACTTATCAGGGCAGAAGGAATTCAATACCAACGAGAAGCTCAGTTATTGACAAGTCACATTTTTTATTTCAAAAGCCAATAAACAGCCCCTCTGAAAACAAGAGAACTTGTGGTTGCTCCTTGCACACATAGGTGTTTGCTGCCCACAGAACGGCTCTTCCACTGCTGGTAGAGGCAGTTTCTACAACTCTTCGTTTGGAGCTCACTGTCCTAGGTCTTCAGAAAACTGGCTGTAAGCATCACAGGAGCTGACTGAGCCCTCTTGAAAACCTACCCTGGTGTGCTGAGCCTGTCACGCAAGCAATGCATTTGTAAATAGCAGTTGTGCCTGCTGCAGCCAACATCCTTGTCACAAAGATTAAACGGAGGCAGTGACACTGCTGCAATATAACAGAGATGGTGATTCTGCCAAGCTGCAGAAGTCCTGTTCCTCCCAGACAGATAGTTCATCTTCATGCCAACAGGCTGACCCCTAAGGAAACCCTGAATGCAGGAAGACAAGGCTTTACCAGAAGCTCTGCTTACTGTCTGCATTTTCCGCCTGCACAGGCTGTGACTGAGGAGAAATTTGATGGCAGCCCCTGGCTCAGCCTCCAGTCTCCCAGGGTGAAAAGTGTCACTTCTGATCACCAAACCAAGTGCTGTCAGCTGCTAATGCGTACCATCAGTCTGGTTGCTGATTTAGAAAGGGCACTAGATGAGATCTGAACTACAGCCCTCTGTAAAGATAGTCAGACCACTCTATTCAAACAGTCTCAGCATGCAAAGAATTGTGAAGTCAGCCAAGCTGCACAGAGACATTTTATGTGAGATACTCAGTCACACGACAGGACCCCTTGGCAAACTGACAGAGACAGGTTGCTTTTAGCAAGTGGCGCTACTCCTGAAAAAGGATGGTGATACATAAAATGATTAGTATAGGAGACTATTCAAGGGCAAATCACATTTGCTAATGATGACTATAGTATATTAGCTTGCTGCTGGGTCTGCATCTTCCAAAACAATTCATTAAAAAGATTAAGTTATGGAGACCAGTAAGGCAGAGCAGCCTATTACAACAGAAATAAAATAGAACAGAGACACTGTCTGAAACACAGGCAGCTCATACTTCACAGTGAGCACTTGCTTGGGACTTCCAGGGCTTTCAAACAGGAATCATGCAGCTGTTTCAGCTCTCTGCTGGGCTGGGCTGCATTTTGGTAGCACTGTTTTGGCAATATTCCATTATCACTATGTCCAGTTGCAATTGCTATTTTGCATAGATATCTGTAAGTGAAAAAATCTGTTTAAAGGTTGTTTGTTTGTTTGTTTTCCCCATATGTTTATTTTACCAAACGACCAACCATCATTTTGGCTAGTTTCTGAATACAGACTCATCTAAATGGCTGTGAAGGAGTTGTCCATAATCAATAATGGCGCTCCTTCCCATGAGCTAGGAAAGGACTATTATGTCTATCTGTCAGACAGGAAGCAGGAAATACACAGTGGAACAGGTTGATTTTCCTGATTTACAGAAACTCATTCACACTTCATCTAGGCTTGTGATAAGACAGTGAAGTGACAGAGGCTTCACACTTACATTTCATTACTCATACCACTAAACAACCCACAAATCCAGTCCCCATTTGAAAAATCACTGTTTCTGGATTATAAAAGACAGCTTAACATGTACAAAGTTCCACACAGAAGGTTGTAAGCAAGTGGATTCAACAACTGTCACAACAAACATGTGCTGTAAATATGTTCTGTAACCAGTACAATAGGACTGTAGATGCTATTATAATATTGACAGCTAACTGCCAAAAACACCACCTTCCTGTGACAAATAGCAAATTTGAATGTGTCAGATTTTTTAAAAATTTCTTCCAGCAGTGTGAATATTCAGAAGAAAACTGAAAAAAATATCAATATGATACCTTTTTAAATTGTCCTGTAAGCAATGTTTTCAATTATTCATTAAGAAATTTGTTTCTAAATAACTTGAATAATTTTACCTGCCTTCATTCATCTAATAGTAGTTACAAAACACTGGTAGATAAAGAGATAAACCTACTGTTTAGGTATCAATCTTAAATAAATTTAGTTTATTGGAAGAGTCTTACTCCCACCTTCACTCTTTTGCCTTTTGGCAGTATTTAAGTGAATGTTGGTTATGAGCACACAGTCTGGTCATGTTCCAGATCACCCCATGCCAGTGAACTTTCATCTTTACTCTTTAGCTCTCACAATCTCTGTTCTCACAATCTCTGTTGGCTTTCTGTAAATTCAGTTCCTAATTAAGGTATCAATGAAAATTTAACTTGATGTTACTTCTGGGAAAGGCAATAGAGAAGATAAGAGCGAAAGAATTTATTTCCCATGTATTGGTACTCACTATGTCACTTATTAGATCTTGTATCAGCCTACCCAACACTTTGGCTGGAACTGATGACAGACTGACAAGCCAAAAATATCTGAGTCATATTAGCTACCTCTTTTAATGGCAACACACATTTCTGTCGGGAATTTTAAACTGCAATATATGCTAGAGAACAAATCATTTTCTGTTGAAGACTACACTTCTACTTATCATACTAAAGAATGGTGAAGAAAAAACTATTCCTCACCATTCAAGAGAAAGTGACATCTGCAAAGGAGAGAAACCACAGCCAAGGCTTTAAGGTTTTGTGGTAGCAGCTACTACTGTCCCAAAGGAAAATAGAGATCTCCAGCTATTCCTACATAATGCTTTTTTTGTTACTGATGGAAGGCTTGCAAACCAGAGCTTGAAAGGAAAGAAAAAAACGAACAAAAAACACATACACCCCGATCAGACAAATCTAACTGTTTTATAATTAAGCAGACTAGAGGCAGATGCCATGAGAGACTCTCTGTAAACTTCCAAAGTGCTGAGATTAACCCAGGCAGACTACTAATTTAGCCTACAGATAAGTGAGAATACAGGACAGATCTCAAACTGTTCATTAATCATCCTATATCTACATGGAAAGAGATGGGACCTTGTTCATGAATTGTTGTAAACTTTTTCATTATTCAGAAGCATGCAATTATTTAGAATCATTAAATTACACAATAATTGAATAATCAAAGATATACAAGCCAAAGAATTAAAATAATTCTTATTCCATTTCCATAACTGAAACTGGTGGTATCTATATATTAGAGGTAACCATAAATTAGAGAGAATAGTCATTGTCTCACCAGCTGGGAGTGTTCCTGTAAATCAGACCAAAGTTTGTTGGCTAATCACTCAAAAGGTCAAGTAAGTAAAGGCAAAACTAGATTAAAAAAATACAGCTAAGAGGTTAATCTAGGATAATAGGCTGTAGGATTCATTCAAAGCATGCCGATGGAAATATATGGGGAGGGAAAAAAAAAAGCAAGCAGAACAGAAAGTGCATCTGAAAGTGTTGATTTAGCACAGGAGGATTTGTGGCAGTCTCTAGTATATTTGCCTTTCATACCAAATGTTTTTGACAAGCTACACTACAGGTAGCTTTTACCTACAGGAAACAGAAAACCACAAGTGACTCAGTACTTCCAAGAAAAGGTTAATTAGAGACTTGAAAGTAATTTTCTAGTAAAGAAACCAGAAGAGTTGTTTCGTTGTTTTACATTTCTCTTTGAAAGCTCTACATAACCAGAATAAAATACTGGTTGCTTCAGTCATGCTCATGATCTTTCAAAGTATGTCCTGTACATTTATTCTTGTATTATTCATGTCATTTTCAAACCTGGCATTTAATTTCACTCACTCAGTGACAGTCCTACACCATAAACATTATACACAACACAACCTAAGGAACCAGTATGTAAGGAATATTTTCAGAACGTTCTCAGAGCACTTAAATCCGCTCTGAGGGTTTCCTAATGGCCTAGGTTAGGGACAATTAAACTGGGGTTCACACAGTGGTCAGTTTGGCTGCAGCCTGTGAGTGCAGCCCATGCACACAGAGCTGCACCCTGCAGAGCGGGACCTGCCACACCAAACACTGACAAAGGAGAACAGATCTGCTCAGGGTTTAGAGGATTAATATAGGATAGGAGAAAGATTGAGGATTAGGATAATGTCTGGGAGAAGTGGGAGGAAGAGACAGAGGCTGAGGCTCACACAAGGTTTTTTGGAAAGCAGACGCCGTTTGGAGAAAGTACCAGCTGGCAGCTTGGTTTTGCTGACACTATCATAATAATAAAGCAATTAAGACAAAAGGCTGCAGTCAAAGGAATGGGGGGTTAGAAGAGTTGTTTTAACCCCTAGCAGAAACCACTGAACAAACCTGTTCCACTACCTGCACTGTCAGTTTTAATTGCTGATTTACATATGGCAGCAAGCAACTGGCAGCATTAGCTCAGCTCTGGACAACACAGTCAGTGCAAGCACAGAACACCAACACAGCTCTGAACATCCCAAACACACACCTGCACTGGTTTTTCAGGACAGGTCCCAACGTCACAACCTGAACATAAACTAAGCTAAACATATCTAAGAGTTGTGGTAATGTGTAGAAATTGCTCCTTTTCTGATCTATGGTGCAATACTGAAGAATTCATGCACATATCTTAAAAAAATTGTCTTAACCCAGCTTCAGAAAGCCACTGATCAGATCTCACAATAAGGGGAACTTGTTTCTGAAGTACTCTGAAGTCAAACGATTACTTCAAAAGCCATTTTCTGCCTCTGTTAAGAACAGGTAACCCTCAAGACATCACTTAACTACAGAAATTGTTCAACTTGTGGTGGCGGTGGCAAGTACACTTAAAAAATGCAAATTCATTTTTATTTTATCTCATCTACTGTACTAGAACCAGTAATCAAAATGGGAACCTGAAATCATGGCCTATCAGTATTTTTAACTGAGATATTTACAGAACTATGAAACTAATGAAGAGCTAAGAGATTGTATAAGAAATAAGCATATATGATTCAAAAGGTATGAAAGTCTCTATGTATGAGCAACACACTTTAAATGAAAATGTGTCAGCCATAAAATAAATCTCATACTGGTAAAAATAACTGATTCTGAATAATAAGGCCTTGCTCTATGACATTTCTTAGGACTAAAAAGAACTAAGGTCCCTCAGCTGTGTTTCATCTGACATTTCCTTCAGATAGATCATTAGGGCCCAAAAGCTCCTTCCTCTACTAGCTAGAGGTCCAAACTGATGTTATTGAAGTTGTTTGATCTAACTGCAGCTGTTCAATTTCTGAGCTATAACATCAAACAGCTCAATAATAAATCAGTGTAAGAGTTATTGAGATCTATGGCTTAAGTTCCAAGCAATACTTAGATAAGCGGCTGTCCCCTAAGAGAATCAAATGTTAACATGAACCTACATGAACATATCATATACTTCATACAACTGGAGAAAGGGTATTTAAATAAAAACCACTCTCAAATCTCAGCAGAAAATACACATATACTAATATATATATAATATATATATAATACAGAAAATACATGCTTAAATAAATTTATTACTAGCTTTTTACTGGTGTTTGAAGTATAAACTATGTGAAAATATGTTGACACTTACCCTGACGTGTTCCTTCAGTGAAAGGACAGATTACACTGTGTGCTGCTCATTCCTTGGTTCTTCTCCCATTGCCGATGGTCCACTGGAAACTGGAAACAGAAAACTTGTCATACAAGTGCTGAGCAGCCATGAGATAATGACAATTTTTTGTTACAATCCTGAGCTGCATTAACCAGAATAAGAGAACAGACCAACTAAATTAAAGGATAATAGCACTTAACTAGAACTGCTAGGCTGTTTTTGATTTTTTTTTTTTTCAAACAGCAAAATGAGTTCTGTCCAATCCAGTGATGATTACAAGAAAGAAACATGAATTAAGCTTCTAACTGAAACCCCAAGAACTGACTTCTTGAAGTCTCTTAACTCCATTACCTGTAAGTCTGAGAATAGAGCTAGATTCCCCTTAGAGGAAGCCATTGTAATACTTTGTGAAATAAGAAACTACCTGACAAGTTCCTTTCCCAGATTAACACTATGCATCAAAACCCTTTTCAAGGAGTCATTTCACCTACAAGATAAATGCAATGACATTTTCAAACGTAAAAATCCTTCACTAAAATAGATTATTAAAAGAGCATCCAACTCCAGCCTTCACAAGCCATCAGTCTCCAGGTGCATTTGGACAGTGAGAAATCTACACAAAGACTATAATGGATCTCCCAAACAACCAAAGGTCCTGCTTGCTAGGCTGAAGAGAAATTTGCAAAGAGACTCTTCAGAAATTACATCTAATTAAGGAGCTGCAGATTAGCTTGGCTTTCCTGATGTCACCGGGTAAAAAAAACAGTCCACAGCTGATATGACAAGAAAAGAGCTTTTATATTCCCAAAAATATTCTTTTCATGGAACTCGTGGCCAGATAATTTTTTTGCATTATTCATGAATGGTGATAAAATATTAACCTTTGATCTACCAACACAGTGTTTGAAAGGTCTATTCAGCCTTCAGGTGGAAGAAAAATAAAGTTTCCACACATTGTGTTAAATAGTCTGTAAATGTAAATTTATACTATTTATACTAACAGTTTAGTTTATCTAAGAGTTTACCACCACTTCCCTTTCTTCCTACTCCTCACTCCTCTTCCACTGCCCTTTCCCCCCACTTGGCATTTTCCAGTAGCCACAGATCCACCCTCTACCCTCTTCCTTTACCATGTTTTGACACTCATCAGATGTGCCTGGCCAATGATTGGACTCACTAGCTCAGCAATAGCCACCTTTTTGCTGGGTTAGATCCCTGTCAGCATAGTGAGTGGATTCAGCAAGCAGACAGACAAGTAAGCTGTGGGGACACACGTCCAGGACTGAGAGGCAAGGATGCCTCTTTTCAGTGCCACACAGCCACTGGATCAGTTCAGATTGCTCATGTAATTTCCCCCTAGCGAATACCAAGCAAACAGATACCACTCAGAGGATCTACTTCAGATTCAGGTGAAAAGCAGAAAGTTATTATTATCTTATTTCTGGTAAGACAATGTAGCTATGAAACAGGTCTGAAATCCTGACAATCAAATCTTACAAGAAAAATAAAGGAAACCATATCAGACCAAGTTTTTTTGCGCCTAGTTAATAATCACCACTCAAAGGTAAGGGGTTAGGTAAATATATAGTGCTATGAGAAGCAGAAGTGAAATATTCAAATCTGTTGAAAGACGTATGTTGGTGACACACTGTCACAGGCATCTGAATGACTGTTCAGCTCCAGCTGCTCGCGCTGTATCGCGCAGTGCTCCTTGTAGCAGGCGTCAGCCATCCCGCTCGAGTCCCCGTGTTATTCGGATGACCTACCCGGCACTGCAAACAAACAGGAGACAGCTGAAGTTCACAGTTCAAATGACTGACAAGTCGGGAGTTTTTCTCAGCTACTGCTTCCAAATAACAAACTCCTCAGCAAAAAAGATAGGTCTTCTTCATTGAAGAAAATAGGCTTGTACTTGCAACAAGTGTTATCTGCCATAAATAATCTTATCAGTCCCGCTAACAATAAAGGTTTGCATAATCTTATCCTGTGTTTTTTCCATTAATACTTGGAAACGTTTACGCAAAACAAATTGTATGTGAGATATTTTTTGCCCACCCACAGGGCAGGATACTGAGTATCTGGAAGCACAGGAAGGATTGCCAGGGTCTGAGGTCATCATGTTTGCACGGCAGTTTCGAGTTTCAGATAAATAGCCAAACATACATGCTTATTATACACATCAGTCTAAGGTTTCTCATGGTCCCTGGCACACTGTGGTAAGGTAAGCCTGAGGCCCACAAGATGGCTGAGTTCATCTAGCAACTCACTGCTGCCAAAAGAATCCCATCTCCCAGACAGAATTCATTCCTTTGTACTCCCTACTGCTACTGCTCATCTCCCTTTAAGCTCACTGGCATAGCAGAGATCATTTATTCTGGGGTTTAAGAGTTTTTTGTTTGTGTTTTGGTTTGGTCATCTTTTTTTTTTTAATAATTATTATATTTTATATATATAACATATATTTAAATTGCTTTCCTGACAGATTAGCAAATTCAATTGGTTCACAGGGTAGTCAGATGGAAGAAAGTGGTTGGAACTGCAGGTGCAGAATGCAGTAATTCCTCTTTGCTCTGCTGAAAGCTATCAGATAAGGTTCATCCCATCTTGCAGAACACCAGAGCTGCAGTGTTCAGGGCAGACCTTGCTACGGGCAGAGGCTGGTTAGGCAGCTTCCCAGGGAAACAGGGTGAGCACCCTGCCCATGCCTCAGGAAATGGGAATCAGCTGATGTAACCTGCACAGTTTCCATTCTTCAGCCTGCAAACAAGAGTTTGTTCATCAGGGAAACTTGCTAAATGGCTTCACCACCTCCGGTCTTGTCTCTGCCCCTTCTGCCAGGCCCCCAGCTCCAGAAGAAAGGTTTTCTCCTAAGTAATTCCTACTTCAGGTCTGTCTTCTAGACAAATCACCTATACTTTCAAGGCTTTGACCACCAGCACTTGTACTCAGAGAAGCCACATCTGGCACAAAGCGCTTACAAAAATACATCTGCAAGGCCATAATTTTTCTCTGCAATCCTACCGAGGCCTGTTGGACCCAACCGCCACTACTGTTCTCTTTCTGTTCTCCAAGAGCATCAGAGAACAAGAATCACGAGAATATGTCATGGAGTTTACTTGTCTATGGACAGCAAGTACCCATGTAAGTTTTGTTACTTTCCCCACGATTTGGCCCTGGTTATGGGGTATTTGGTTTCGCTTAATGGAACACAACCAAACCACACAACCACTAAAGCTGGTTCTCAGAGCCCTGCTAAAAATTCCCCACGCAGTTGGCTGGGTAGGATTTAAAACTCTGCACTATTCTTAGAAGCGCGTATCTACAGCAGTTGGAAAATGCTGGGTTGCAAGCAATGCATTCCACAACATGTTTAAGGCTCTGATCCTGAGTATTTCAGAGTCTTTGTGGTTTTAAGTTTACATTAAAAGAAAAAAAAAAAACACCCACACCAAACCTACACACAAAAAAACCCCACACAATCTTATCACTTATCCAGGCACCTGAACACATTCCATTAATCTCACATTTAATATCATCATAGTAACGATACTTCAGCTATTCACTAAAGTGCTGAAGTGTGATTTCTAAATGAGAGACAACAGAGTTTGTTAAAGCTGCTGTGGAAAACCACAAACATTCAGAGTTTCATAAACATTTCCAAAACAAATAAGGCCAAGAATTTACAAGTGTCTGGGAACATGAAAAAAGCTACAAAAAACATGTTTTAACTAATCAAAAACTAATCAATAAACGTTGACAAAGTTTACTGTGTAATTTTCAAAAATACGTGCAACATCATCTGCATTTAGCATAATGGCATTTGTAGCTTGGCTCCACTATGCATATGGTATACACACCTACCACAGAAGAGACAGCAGAGCCTGAGCTGCATTCTAAAACTTCTCTACAATATTGGAAGATATCTGACAAGCAGATTTATTATAAAATATGATTAAAATAATAAATGCTTTTAAAACAGTTGAAGGCAATAACCAACAGCTGTTTCTTTAGTTTGATTTTAAAGGCTTAATATTTTAAAGGCTTAATAATAAATGCTTTTAAAACAGTTGAAGGCAATGACCAACAGCTGTTTCTTTAGTTTGATTTTAAAGGCTTAATATATTCATAATTATGAATAGCAACAGGAAGGGAGTTGTACCAACTGAAACATAATAGTTCAAGGCTTTTCCTCACAGAGATTCAGGGTGTGTCTACTCAAACAAGCAAAGCAGGTAGTATTTAGCTTCATAAATGAGTATAAAACTGAGATACTCTGATATTGTTTTCTTTCAGTGAGAGGATCCAAGAAATTTCTAAAGTTGAAAGACCTGCCTAGTAGGGAATTACTACTTCAAAATTTACCTTCAAGGTAAAAGTTTAATCCTTCCTGAGAGCTGGCAGTTTTTGTTATGAACTTCTTCTTAGCCTAAAAATGTACACACATTTTTAAATTTCTAATATTGTATGATTTGGTGGAGAGATAGGAGGCTTTTTTTCTTCTTTTTCACCCTGCTTTATTACATATCTTCAAGCATACTGGCTAATATAATCTGGATTCTGACTAAAGTATAAAAGAAAGAATCTTAAATTTTATTCACCTGATAAGGGTCAAGCAATCCCACATGTTAAACGTGGCATTAAAGATTTAGTGACCAACAGAAACTGAGAGACTAGAAAGCCATAGATGTATGAGCCACAGAAATAAAAAACAATGAGAAAGTCTCCCATGGACTTGCTACACACAACTAGTCTTAGTTACATATATCCCTAGATGCAATATTTAAACAAGTACCAATAAAGATACCCAGTATCTTAAATCATAAATAATCATTTTATATATATTAAACATAGATTTGCATGCAGACATGTCTATAAAATTATATTCTGAGGATAGTTTATAACTCCACTCCTCTAGGTTATCATCAATTCAAAGCTTGTTTTCCCCTTTATTAACATACATTTTTCATGAAACACCTTCCAGTTTAGATTGGAATTTGTGACTTGATGGATACAAGAAAATATGTTCTTTATAATATGAAAGAAATCTAGTTAAAGTAAAACAAATTTAATGCAATAGGTGCTGCTTCTGGCTAGTACTCTTTCTCTGAACTTCAAACTTTTTATTTACTGAGGCCCGAGTTTTCCGTCACTGAGAAGTGAACCTGTCTGCAGCTTTTTAGCCAAAAAAAGTACAATAGCACCAAGATGAACCCCAAAAGAGTTCTTTAGCTGCTGTACCCTAGACAAAAGCTGTTTGCTCCTTATTCTGCAACATGAAAACACTGTTGACTGAAACAGCTGGAAGTACTTTGCAGACTAATGGTGGAAACGGCCTTCAGCTTTGAAGGCATTAAACCAGCCCTTGACTGAGACAAACTTGTTTCTTTGGGAAATAACATATAGCTAAAGAGAAAGTCTTTCAAAAGAAAAAAAAAGTATAAGCTGTGTTTTCAACTGATAACAATCTGATCAACTCCATTCACTTCAAATATGTCTTTCAAAAAGTGAAAGCTTCACGGTCCTTACCTTTAATGAGATGATGATTCTTAGAAGCAATTGTTTACTACTACAGTAACCTATAACTCATTGTATATGTATTAGGTTAATGATTTGTTTGAAAAGAAACCCCAGTGCAACGAGTAAGGGTAGAACTGAGGATGCGTTTGTCTGTAGAGCATGGCCAGGGACAGCCACTACAGTTCTAAAGTGATGGGAGTTTTTCCATGCCAGTACTCAGACTTTGCTCCAGAAACGGACAATGGAACATGCATTTCCAGCTGTGAAAGGGCGTCTGTGGTTCTGCTTCTAGATTATGGTTCAAGATATGGCTTT
Source organism: Columba livia (assembly GCF_036013475.1). NCBI lineage: Eukaryota > Metazoa > Chordata > Aves > Columbiformes > Columbidae > Columba > Columba livia. The sequence continues at coordinate 22,393,460 of NC_088609.1, read as the reverse complement.
CTTCTAAATTCCCACCCATTTTTCTTTAAGACTTCATAATGCAACTGTTTCACCTTGTGCTTTAGATTCTCATTATTTCTCCTACATTAAGTACCCAGCACAAAATTGAAATGAACAACGGAAGAAATGAAGCCAAAAACATCCAACCTGTATGACTCATCATGTGATCCAACAAACATTTTCTACATAACTGAGCGAATCTGTTCTGTCAAAAGGAAAATAATACAGTTGCCAGCCACAGTTCTGCTCAAACTTGCAGAATGGGTTGACAGTTTCCTCTGGATATATTTCTGACAGGCAAGTTCTGAAAAACCTTGTTCCAAGAATCCCATGGACTGCAAACACAGCTGTTCAGATTCACTGATCTAACCTACAACACCGTGGATACTCCTATTGGTGAAGCAGGCTTAAGGGACAGACAAAATGACAGCTGGTCCATTTCTTCTCTTGCACATAAATCCCATTTAGAATAGGATTAAGATAACTGGAAAATAACCTATTGACTGAACAACAAATCCCTCCTAGCAAGGGGATATATATGATTTAAACAATTTGAAATGTTAAAAGTGTGCTTTAAATACTTTCTTAATAATGATCACTTAAAAAGGGAACTAACATTTTAGGAACCATCTTCAGGTTACTTCAAAATCTAGAGGTTTAGATTAGAAAAAGACACATTAAATACTATTATGGTCTGTAAATATGTAACATCCAAAAGTAATGTTTTTAAAAGCATTTAAATATTTTGGAGCATAAAGAAAATATTTTAGAACATAAAAAATTAAAGCAATGCAATCCCATTGATTCTAATTTGAACTTGAAACACTGATCTTGTTTCTCCACCCACTGAGAATGGAATCCCATTTATACCACAGTACAGATTCTGAACCAAAACAGAAATCCTTATTTCTGATGTAATAATTTTCTGCTTTAAATATTTTTAAACATTTTGAAGTCCACATACACAATTAAAATTAAAGATGAACTTCACAGAATATGAAGATGATTTAAGTGGTTTTTTTTTTTTTCAAAATACAATAAGACAGGCTATACTAGCTTATGAAAGTTGAAACAGAAAGACGGTCTTTCTATTGGCTTCTGCAGCAAGAATATATTGAATTCAGTGCAGTGATTGAACTTATTTTCAGATCCATAAACTGAACATGTTTAAATTCCCATGTAACCTGTCTCTTGATATCCCTCAGTTCACTTGCCTTTGAACTTCACACTTGCTTTTATGTGGTAACTTTTTAAATTTCAAGTGCTGACCAAATGAGGCATATATTAATATATATATAAAAAAAAAAGAGTCTTCACTGGAGAATAAAACATGGGGTCTTTGCAAGTTTGAACAAAAGCTTAGGGTGGATCACAGTATAAACAAAACATTAATGCATCCTTAATCACAACGTGGAGGGGGATAGTCTGCTTCCATATATGGATGAGTGATGACATACTAAAAAGGTGGAAATTGAAATTAAATATTGATTCATATTGAATTTTGAGGATGCAACCCCACCAGCAAGTGTTCAATTTTGTAACAGCTTAGAATTTGCTATTAATTAGCCAGATTTGTGACCAAGATCCAGGTCACTATATGGACATGTAAAGTAAAACCCCTCACCAAATCCTGCTGAGTGCAGTCATCTCAGTGAATTAGCAGGAAAAAAAAAAAACAAGTTTGCTGACTGACTCTCCTCTTGGTGTCCTTAAAAAGGCTTAAGTTACATGATACTGAGGGTAACGAAGGGATTCCAGATTCACATTACATCTTTATGCTGTTTGAATTCAGCTTTATCTTGCTTAGAGTTTTTTCTACAATTGCATTTTACTAGAGACAGTTCAACTTGTTTTGTAAGTTTCTTAGACTGATTTTGGAAGGCTGACTCCCACTCATGTAGCTGGAAAGGTCAAAATGTTTGCCATCTCTTAAGGAGCATAATGCTGTTTTCAGCAGAAATCCACAGTAAAAAACCCTCCAAGTCAGCTGAATGGAAATCCAGAGTAAGAACCACTGGTATTTTAGATTCATCTTGGTAACACTGAAATGATGATCCTGAAATCCTTACTTAGACAAAGCTTTCCCTGAGTCCTGGAGAGCTGACCAGTAATTGCACAGATTAACACTTACATTCTATGACAGACCTGACTGCTTAAAGTTTATTTTAATTTAGGTTAGCAGTTCTAAAACATTCTGCTGGGTACGAATACAGCTTGCCTAAAAATTTCATCTAGGAAACTAATTCAAAACTGCCATCTCAAAAAAAAAAAACCAACGTAGTATCTACAGTGCTAACATTACAGCAGGTTAAAATACAAAGGTGAAATAAGTCTCATAAGAAACAGGAATACTTAATAAGTTTAAAATATCTGTTTATCACCAGAGGCATACACAAGGGGAACAAAGAGAAACAAGAACATAATTAAAAAATTACTTCTACCATGATCCTGGAAGACTGGGGTTTGGGCATGTAACAGTTAAAGCAGCAATGGCATGCTAGCTGAGCACATTAAAACAAAGAGTTGGCAGCTTCTGAAGGAAAAGGGCTTGTGCTCCACTGTTCCAACTTGTCAGTCAACTCATGCCAGCGCTCTCCACGGCTGCCTCTTCTCCACACCCTCATTACATGTGTCTGCCTGGACTGATCTGCTCCTCTGTTGTGGGACTCTCCTGACAAGTCAAAATTTCTGCCTTCTCTCTGCTCTGGAATTGGATCAAATCACCTCTGTTGTGGTGTTTTTTTTTTTTTATAGCCCCACCAGGAGGCTTTTTGCTTATGGTCTCATTCTGTTTTCCTTCAGTACTTGTCTGTTTTTGATTTCCAGAATGGAGGAAGACGAATTGCTGAAAGAAAGATTCCAGGCCATAACAGTAAGTGCTTGTAACTCCCTATATTAAAAAAAAAAATGTTATTGCTACTGTGTGTTTTCTGCAGAATGATTTATTCCAGGAAAGAGACTTAAGTCTGCTTGAAACTGTTACTTTTTAAATTGTTACTTAATTCTGGTTTATAAACTATTGCTTTAAGACAGCAAAGTTGCCTGTACTGACTTTATTATGGGTTGTATTGCACTTTCAAACTAAATTAAAGGTAGCGTAAGTATGTGTGCAAATCACTACTGGACAGTCTAAAATACATATTACTATCATCACAGCTGAATGTTTGCCTGAAGGACAGCAGGTCAAAAGGCAGCTAGAGAATTCCAGAACAAATCAATTTTCCCATTTCACAATGAAACAGAGATAAAAGACTTTCAGGTTTGCATTGTGGAATTAAATCCAAATTCTGAACTACTGATTTTTTATCATAAACTTTGCTGTCTGAAAAGTAAAAAAGGACAAGCCTAGATTAAGGAAATTCCTACCTGTCAGTTTTCACAGGAGAATAAGGAAAAAAAAATACTCAGCAAAATTTATGCTGAAGACATTAGAAAACATTTTCAGTTTCTCTTCTCAAGGGAAGTCTGATTCAAAATAATTATTGTGTTTTAAAGGAACTACTGAATTACTTTTTAAAGGAATATAAGCTGATAACAAAAATGGCTAAATCTGAGGTCTCCTCTGATATCTCTAGCAAAACCTATTCAGTAACAAAAGAATTAAACTGAAGCAATATTTGGCCCTTTGGAACAAAAGAAAAACTTCAGAAGGGTCACTCACTGTTACAGGCAATCTTTAAAAACAAATAATGGGAAGAAATATATTTTTTTAAACACTTTTAGCATCATGGATGGGTTGCGAACCAGTCACTACTGGCTGAATAAATAGCTGACAGCCTTAAAAGATACCTTATTGGAACAAAGATAAATGTGTTGCCTAACTCTAACAGTGTTTGAACCAGATTCACAACCTGGACTTTGTTTCTGGTGTATGGGCTCAAAAGATAAGCAATGTTTTGGCTCCCCAGACAGGTTGGGGCCTTACAATGTTTTATACTCCCCATGTCTGGCAGGAGGACAGGGCAGCACCCTTGGTGGTGAGGGCTCCCATGGACGTACCAGGGTTAGTGTCCTCTGGCTGCAGCTTTGCCTTCGGACAAATACTGCACAAGTATTTTTTTAAGAAACTGTGACAGTCTCCAGTGTCTTGCCTTACAGGAAATAGGAAATCACATTTGGGTTCTTGCCATGACTTCATTTATTGCATTTGCTGTGTAAAAGAACTACTTGCTCTCTCTTATTAATCGACACCATATAGTTGGAACGGTGTATCCATTGTAAAGCACTGCAGAAACAATGGAGTCTAAATAAGGTGAAGTTACCATCAGGTTTAACAATCTACAGTTCAAGTTGTCTAAGAAAAGAGCACATTACAATTACAAGTTACTCAGTGGCTCTGGGAAGGTTTGTCCCAAGCAACACCCCTGAGAATCTCAAGTGCTATCCACAAGGTGTGTGTTGTGAAGGACCCAACAAAGGACAGCACAGGGTGCTCTGAGCAGTAAACAGCTACACCTGCACTAAAACCTGCTTGGTTTCTGTTGTTAAATGCCTGGCTCCTTTACAGCATCTGGCACTCCCACTGGGGGTTTTCAAATCATTTTCATATCTTCTCTATGTAGCAAAGCAAAAAGGAAAGCTCTTATTATTTTAATATTTTGATGTTCCCACAGCTCTGAAAAGGAACCATTTTTCTCTGTTATGTATGTTTCACCTGCTGCTGGTGCATATAGAATATAACAAGTGAAAAAAAAAAAAAAAAAATCAAATGTTTCCATTTTGTTAGAGACACTGTCATATCTTAAAATACAAAAGCTTTGGCATTGGCCATGGCAAACTGTGAGACAAAACAGTCTAAGAACCACCTTAGGCTTAATCTTCTCTCATCAAATCGTCCATTCTATATGGAAACAGAAACTATGGAAAATTTAAATTGTGACTGAAGTTTTCAATTATGACATTTCTGCAGTCTCATGTCAGACTAAAGTGTCCATACCTCCAGATAAAGTAATCAAGCGTTACCTCTAGAAAACTATATGAAAACAAAAAGACATCAGCTAAACCATCAGCTGCTCCTTTGGCTTTGACAGTAAATGGCATGTGCAAGCAGACCCAGCAGACCAACAGCGGCATCGCTCAGGAACACTGACACAAACCAACAGACTTGGCACACAAGATCCCACAAGACACTGCTCCATAGATGTGTTTCCCTTTCTTTCAGACAGATCCAGTTCAGAACACAAATCTTTTCTATGCTCAGAAATCAGGAAAGATTCCAAAATGTATCAGTAGGAGTGAAAATTAGGACCAAGACTCAAGTCTCACCTTGCATTGATGCACAGAGGGGAAGGGATGAAGGTGTTATTTCATAAAAGGCAAATCTTGCCCACATTAACAAGAGCATAGTAAGAGAGGATTAGAGGGCTTCTGCCAGCAACCTGATTATCTACTGGGGCAGAGTATAAAGTTTAGCAGAAGTATGGATCCCTCAGATACCTAGGAATAAACATTTAGTCCATTAGATGTATAGACAAAGCTTTGTATGGTAAGACATTATTTGCAGACAAAGCATAGCAGAATATACTGTAGAAAGTGTCCTAGCAGGTTTCAAAAATTACTCTAGCAAAACAAGGTTCAAAAAGGTTCCTCATAAATCTTCCTTGAGTTTCCCTTCTGGCATTAGACCTTCAGCTTTCTTTGACTAGATATATAAAAGACAAACCATTTCAACCTATTTAATCTGGATAATTGTATAATGGATGTTTATTACCAACCTGTGAAATTAAAACCTGCTTGAACACCAAAGGATACAAGTGGAAAACTTTGAGAAAAAAAATTCACTGTAAAAGAGACATAGTCCTTTAACAAAAGAAACAAGTACAAGTTTCATTATTGAATAAGTTTCTTGTTACACAGTTAATTTCAAATGCAGTTATTTGTGCCTTTACACTCTGATTTCTTTCTGCACAAGATTTTTGTGTACGACTTCTCATTTCAGACTGCCCAAACTCTTAGAACACATCTCCACTGGTACAAAAAGAACATTTAAATTGACTTAGAATATTTTTAATAGTATAAACCAAGTAAAAGTTCATGGTCTGGCTAAGACTCTTATCCAGAACTTTACTAAAGAAAAAAGCAGTTTTCTTAAGAATTGTAACAATCTGTAAACACAAGCTCTTGTCACACTTTTTTCATCTAATGATAGGTTATTTAAAGGCCATTCATACAATGAAATCAGGAATATCTCCTAATTAAAGAAAGGTGTGAAGATCAAAGACCAGATGTTATGTCTCCAAAACCAGGACTGGCCAAATAAAATCCAGCACAGCAGCTCTTGAATAACGTCTCTGAAAGGGACATTGCAGAAAAATTACATATTGTAGTGATCCTACATCAGTAACTTCAACTGTATTAGAGAGCATTGTGAAAACTCAAAACCACTACAGAGATGAAGGCAGCATGTTCCTTGAGGCAAGATCCCTACCTCCTCTGTTTGGTGTATTAAAGCAGCAAACTAACACAATCAAGTAAAAATTGTAAAGTACAGATGATATTTATAGATGGCTACTGCACTTCACAGACTGCAAAAGAGATCACTGACACTTCTTCTCCACAAGGCTGGGTGGTTTTCTTCTACTTCCTGTCCTTCAACAAAGCGTCCCTATAGACTCTGGCCCCACTGCTGCTTTCTGATGTCCAAGTAGCAGTGAAGTGATTCAGCCAAGCACACTACAGCTCTTCGTGTTTCCCAATCCCAGACCCCAGGGAAACCCCGAGAACAACTCCCAGCCTGGTGCCCAGCACATCCTCACTGACTTGCTGTGCTCCTCAGGTGGGCTGAAAAGGCAAATCTCTTCCTGTGTTTGTGAAGAACTTAACTCCTTCCTAAACCACAGTTGTCTGAAAACAGACGCAAAAACCAAACAAAAAGCACCACCACACACCAACAACAAGAGTAATCTGTTCAAATTGAAAGAAAAGGTGGACTGTTCACCCATTTCCTTTTTTTCTGTAAATTGTAGCAAAAAGGATTAAGGTCGCACTATGATAGATCAGTACAGCTTGAGGACTTTCCTTCTGAAGTTCAGCAGTCGTGAAAACAGCCTTTACACAAAAAAATCTTTTTTAAATTGAGAGGCAACACCATATACAAACCATATTGCATTTCTCTGTGTTCTTCACCTCTATGACACTAACAAAATATATTTCTATGTCTTTATTTATTCCTGCTTATTTCAGCTATTAGTCAGCTATCCAGCTCAGTGCTGGATTCACCAACAGCCCATTTAATTTAGTGATAAATCACAGCTGCACAGTACAGACCACACAGACTCCTTCGTCTCCTAAATCATGTGTGGGCTGCCCTAGGAATTCTGGTCAGGACCCATTTCTAACCTCATTTTGCATGTACGATCATGCTCAAATATTATTTCTTACTGTTTTCTTCCCTATCCCTCTCAGCAGTAAAATTATTTCTGATTTGGATCGTCACTGCTTTGTGGTCATTAACATGTTTAAATGTACTTCAGAGAAAGAGTGATGGAAACCACACCTGCATAGGACACATGAGCTGCTGTTGCTAAGAATTATGCGCTGCCTGAGTGCCGTACAAGCTTTGTTTGCATGGATTGACTCCACCTTACTGAAGAACACAAACGTTTTGCTTTTGCAAAAAGTAACTTCTCTAAACAAAGTTTTATTGCTCTCTTAATTTGTAGGACAAAAGAAAACTGCAAGAAGAAATTACACAGAAACGTTTAAAAGTAGAAGAAGAAAAAATGAAACACCAACATTTAAAGGTAAGCGTTGGATTTATGCAACTAAAGATAGCCTCAAGTCCTCCACCATAAATAAAGGGTTTGCATTTTGGAATGCAAATCTTCTTGCATTTAAGTTGTGCTTTTACTACCAAATTTTCACAGCTTTTTGGAATCTCGCCAGGACTCCATTTGACTTTAATAAGCATCACCCTTTGAAAAAAAAAATTACACTCAGGAGCTAATGTCATTTGATCACTTTCATGGCACATAATGAGATCATAACCAGGAATAACTCACAGCTGAAAATTAAGCCTCACATTTCAGACTGGGTGTGTTCACTCCTTAGCTCCAGTGCAGCAGCCTCACTAGGTACAGGGTGCAGCACAATCATGAGGTCTCATCACAGACTTCTGAAAGAAAAAAAACACACAATACACACACAAAAAACCAGCCTATTTTTAATTGGCCATTACCTTTTATCAGCTTTTTAAATGACTCCTTGGTAAAATAATGCTGTTTCTTTGTATTTAAAAAAAAAAAAAAAAAAAAAAAAAAAAAAGGCATAAATGCTGCAAATATTGTCCTGAAATATGGCCTGGTAAACTCAGGGTTATAAAAGCAAAATTACTAAGATACCGGAGGAACCCCCTCTATAGACACTTGAGATTGCAGTGATTTCTACCCAACAGCACCATTCTTTAAATGTCTGTTGCAATTTGACACTACCTGTAATTTAGGGAGAAAAGGTAAAAATCTATGCTTCTAGAATTATGCAAGACTTGGTATTTACATACCCTTTTAGTTATGTCAGGAGATAACCAGTTTCAAAAAAGATTCTGAATACAATACCAGGAGTATGGTGTGTCTCCCTAAGCAAATGTGGGAGAAGCATATTTAAAAGAGGCTCTTCTTTAAAATAGACACCTGGCCCTGGATTTCATCTACCCTCTTCTTTGTGCCAAGCCAAAAAAATGAGAAGTGATGATAAACTAGTTTGCTGGGCCAGGCAAGCCAAAGCAAAACTCACCCATGCTTCCATTTTATTGGAAGGCAGCGATCATAAGGACTGACTTGACCAACTGTGTAATGTCTTGCCTAAAAGAGAGGGGAATATCTGTTCCATGTCAGGTAACTAATGAACAGCAAACATGTGACTGCCTTCCTCTATCTCACTACGTGGGTACATCGGGTACTGCAATTTATTCTTCAAGTTTCCATGCCTATAATTTCAGAATGACTCTTTTGCCCTTCTTTTAAGAAGGATAAACTGATCTGTTCTAGACAACCTGCTAATCCTCACTACTGCTGTGAGCAGAGTCCTAGGGCAGTTTCCTTACAGATTTAGTACATGCCTTCAGCTAACATTAATAGGTAAAACAGGGTTAAAAAGTTAAGAAAACAAAAACTAAACTTGCACTTATTTTGAAGATGTTTTATTGAATTTTACAGAAGCTAAAACACAGAAAAATATTATTGAAATGCTCTTCCTTTGGAAGAGGACAGAGGATGTGATTTGTTTTCCTGTTCTACAAAAAAAATCATACAGGTATCATGCAGAAAAGTTTTTTAAATTAAAAGCAGTCATACTGCATATGAGGCAAATCAAGGATCTGCAGAGGAGTTACTCAGCAGAGGAATCAAACATGCATTTAAATTGTATACGTATGGTGCATAAATACGTACTACTAGCTTTTTTGGAGCACTCAAAATGGAGACTACTTTTTCCAACTGAATATCAAGGCAGGCACCTAATATCAAATGAAACATTACTCTATGAACATCCTCTGCCTGATTCCCTAGAAGCTTCATCGTTTAACAAACATTTATGCTTCAGACTAATGCGGGTATTTTGACAGAATCAAACACAAGAATCTAGTGCAGAAATCACTTTAAGACAGATTTAGAGTTCCAAGCGTTTATGCACTTCAGCAAATTTTACCGAGGGCTCATTTCCCTAGCTGCACAGGTTGATTTCACTCATTTACACTCCTACCAGTTGTACATGGTGAAATCTGGAGCTCCATGACCTATCCAACGTAACTCACACCTGTCCCTTAGGAAACTATTGCAAGTTAGTAAATCTCACTGTCATATAGATGTTCCTGTTAGCTGGATATCACTATCCTGTTTCTTATTTTGTCCTTCATTCCTATTTATAACCCTTAGCAACAGGTTTATTAAAAGGTTGTTGCTTTGTTCTGTGGGGGTTTTTTTGTCGTGTTTTTTGTTGAAAGTATTTCCTTTTTGTAAATGCGAGTCTCTGCTCTGGCTTCCTAATGACTTTCTTTCCCCAAGCTAACTTCTTACTTGGAAGAGATAGATGAGGTACAACAGCAGGTCTTAGTTATCTGGTAGAATTATACTGGAAAAGGATCATGTATTCCCCAAACAGGCACCTCTACTACGTGAAGTAGAGGACATGCATGCAAATATAGACTCTGGTGTGGACAGGGCTTCATGGAACTGCAAGGGGTAATGGGGGTTGCTAGTGAGGGTACAAGTCAAATTCCATCCTCAAGTAATTCTAGATGCACCAGCAACTAACTCTTCCTCCTACCTGGAATCCTTCTCACTGAAGCAACAAGGAAAGGACCAGAGTTGCTTGAGAAGTGTAGTCAGCACTGATTTGAATGTACTTACCAAAAGCTTTTCTAGTTCAGCTTATTAAGATTTTGGTTTCTGACATGCCTGAACTCTGTTAGTGCCACCTTGTAGCTGCTGGTCACACACATTCTTATTCCTGGAGTCAACAGTGTTGAACTATATCTTCTGTGAAAACAGCAAAAGTGATTTCTGCCTCGCCCAACATGCCGTAAGAGCCATATCACTGGGAGAGCAAGACCCGTGAATTCAAAACACCTCTGCCTTCCAGGAAAGGATGAATCTTCTAGTGTTAGTCCAGCCTTGTTAAGGATTGCAGTGGAGTTACACCTGGAGCACATGTAGGAGATTTTTAACAAAATTTGCAGGATATTGTTGCAGCACTCCTGATGTGACCATAGGCTTATGAAAGTGATTCCTTTCCAGTGCTCCAGCCATTCTCAGGGTCTTATCATAACATAATGTATAAGTATCCCTTTCCCTTAACATATTGAGCCTAATGCAAAATGAAAGTGCTTTCCTGTAAGTGCTCTAACACCTGCCCAACCTAGTACTGAGTTAGAGATGCTTTACAGCAAAAGGAAATACCAGACAGCAGAGAGAATCTGACAACCCTGAGGCAGCAGCTCCAGCACTGGTTTGTGTCGATGCCTCTGCAAAGCAGCCTTGAAACTGCCTGTTATTCAAAGGCTGTTTCCAGACTATGTGGTGTGTCATTCTTTCAGAAGTGGCTAATTAGATTAAAAATATTACATGGCATTTAGTTGGGAGCAGCAGCAAACTACTCTAGGAAAAGGCAAAATAACACTATTGTGTTATGCCTATATTTAGGGAGTTTGTTTACTTGGGCCTAAGCCTATACATACATGAAGCTTTTGTTGATTTCAATGGGTGTTATCAGCTTCTGAGGTCACACAGTGCCAGCCACACTGCTGTTCTGGAATTCCCACTGAAATTATAGATTTTGGGAGACAGTAATTCTAGACTAATTCAGGTCCAGGCAGGATTAAAATCTCACTTTTCTAGGAGCCCTAGCTGTTATTAAAATCTAATCAACTTCATTGAAAGGGAATTAATAACTGCATTCCCTCCAGCTTGAGAAAACAGTATTTTATGGTAAATAAGAGTTGTGCCAGTGAGACCACATGCATCTACCAGATCAGGTAAAACCATTCTATTAAAATCTTATTTTGTTGGGCCTCACTAATAACTCATGTAAAGTATACAGTAAACAGAAAAGTGTAGGAAGCAACAGTTTAAGTGACTCAGCGCACAGGATGCAGCCAGGAATTCCAACTGCTGCTGCAACCAGCACCCAGGTTAACGCAGCCTTCTCGCCAGCACCGCACAGCTCTGCCTCAAAGCAGCAGTAGTCAAAACCCAGTTTTATCTTTAGCTACATTCCACAATTAACTAAACTATATAGAGGGGAAAAAAACAACTAACATGGAAATCAGACAGCTCAAGGAATCTAAAGTACAAATTCATGGTTAATGAAAAAAACCCCACATACAAGGTTTTTACCCTGTAAAAAGATTTCTAAGGAGCCCTGACTCCTACTTCTTACTATTTTACTTTATTGAGGACAAACATATCACTGGATCCACTTGAGAAATATTAACCTGTCACATGTAGCAACTGACATCCTCTATGTATTTGTTGGGTAGACTAATAAAACAGGACATGGAAGAACAATCTCAAAACACAAATGCTTTTTAGTGTTTCTCTTTAAACAGCACTCCCCACTGCCAGATTGCCTTATGCTAGATACAACACAAGACCATAGATCATGCCTATGGCATGAAGACAAATACAGTAAATGATTGAATAATCTAACTTTCAAAGTGCGCTTGTTTGTATTTTTCCCCACCAGAAAAAGGCCTTGCGAGAAAAATGGCTCTTGGACGGCCTTAGTTCTCTAACTCCAAAAGAGCAAGAAGAAATGCAAAAGCAGAATCGAGAGGACCAACAACGAACTCATGAGCTGGAACAAGAAATTTTCAGGTGGGACAGAACCCCTGCCTTTCTGTTTGGGTTAAAATGGTCCCTCCTTAAAAGTCCTACCTTACTTTGTAAAATACTAAAATGTCAGCAAGGGCTAAAAATACACAGTTTAATACACAGAGTAAAGCAATCTTTGCTATATTTTCTGGTCCTCTAGAAGTAGAGAATACACAGTGCAAGCTTCTACACTGTGAATGTTATCAAACCGCACAAAAAATATCTTGCACAGTATTTGTTTCTCTACTTCCAGATAACCCTTTCATGCTATACTCAATAGATGGAAACTGCAGTATATGGGTGTTGCTCTGAGAAAGCAAGTGATGAATCAGAATTTCAAAACAATAGTAAATAGTTTTAAAACTTCTTCAGTTTCACTAGGACCTGCACAGCCTTTAATACCAGCGTTCTACCATAATACAGCACTTCAGAGCAGTACCAGCTGCCTAGCCTCACTAGTATCGCTTGCCTTATTTTCTCTTCCATCAAGTTCTGTTCTCTATTCCCAGAAGTCTGTTATAGCAAAGGCCTTTTTCTATTATATCATTTAGAGATATTCCTACAAATCTCATTACCTAGTGCCTCCCTACCCCATATGGCTAACACCATACTGCATAGACAGTCTCATATATGACTCCTTTATTTACTATGGACATGATTCAAGGTGCTTATTAGCTGCAGTTAACCTTTCCCAAATATCACAGGGCTCTGTACACAGGCAGCTCCCTCTCTGGGTCCAGGCATACTGACTGGTACTACCCATTAGCACACACACAAAGATGAAATGTTCCTATTTCTTTAAATTCTGGTTTCATCATCCTTTAAGGCTGCTTCTTTTATTTCAGTTCAATAGCATCTTCCTTCATACCTTCCTCTTTCTCCACTCTCCTCCTACACACACTCTTTTGGCAAAGTTGTCACCAAGATTACCTCCTCCCGTTAACTCCCACCCACTTTCATCCTTACTCTATCTCTCAGACACAAACGATAGTTCTCTTGGCTGACAGGCAGCAGCTTAGTACCACCTTGTCCTATAATTATGCTGACTTCTTGCTTGGAAGCACTTTTCTCCACAAAACAGCTTTTCACATACCTCTGTGGAATTCTTTGTTGCAGTGGTAGGAGGCAGACAGTCTGCTCTAAAAACATCCCAGCAGGTTGTGATTACAAAGACACATAAAGGGGTCCCTGTGACAGTGTGACCACCAGCAAAGATCCACATGGGGCAGAGATCTCCTTTATGCCCTGAGAAATCTAGCAAAGGGAGATATTTAAAACTACTACTGTTTTTTTTGTCTTAGATCTCAGAACCAAGTCAAGAACCGGATTTGGTGTGTGGCTATGTTGGGTAAAGGAAGCTTTTATTCACCTGACATAACCTACACTGTTTCAATTCATTTGATGACAACCAAGTAAAGAACAAGCAATGCTATTATAGCAGGGGTCTGTGAATGTCTACGCCACTAGAAAAGAAAGTGATTGAACTCTTGACATATCAAGTGCCTTAAAAACAGTGAAATATTACTTTAGCAGGAAGTGCACCATATCTCCAACCTCTAAATCTAGTCTGTCATCTCATAACATACCTTCAGGGTTCTCTGCACCTAAGTCACTGCAATTGAGCTGTCTCACAGCAGCACTGGCCGTGGGTCCCTCCCGTCCTATCCCTGGGAAGACTTGGAATGCAGGATTAGGACTTAAATACCTACCCACAATACTAGTTCAGGGATTTCAGCAAATAGAGTTGATTATCCACATATGTCATTCCCGTGTCTCACAAAATCCTGTGTTTCTAACAACAGTTGCAGAGCTTTTTGATACTGTTTTTATTGTTATTGTCCTGAATTTTTTGTCGGCTCAGTGGCCTTCATTTTTATTTCCTCAGAGACCAAAACTCAACACGCACAGTAAGCTTTACTTCTCTGAATATAGCCATATAAACTTTTTTCTAGCATTAAAAGAATTTATCACTATTACAAATAGTAAAACAGTAATCCAACTGGAGCTTCAGACTTGAAAAACTCTTTTAATTCACGTAGGTAAATTAGAATCACAGAGGAATATTGCCACTGCTTTAATTCTCAGTTGGAGCCAAAAGTTGCAAAGGGGTTATAAATTTTAAAGTTTGTCTGAATTAGAAGCTTCCAGGTCTTTTAAAATATGTCCATAGGCATTTAAATGGAGATTTCTAAATACATTTGTGCTTTATGGAAGGAGAAATGAAAGTGCTAAACCCATCATTTGTCCCCAAACGCTTTCTTAGATCACAGCTTAGAACCTGAAGTAACAACTCAGCCCCAAGGACTACATGCAGGCACACTGTGAATGGGAAGACCACACATTTAGTGCTGCATCCCATGGCCAAGAGCACACCCATTGCACCAAACAAAGCAGAGGTTCCTCAGCTCATACACTCAATGTACACCTGAGCCTGTAACAGCCTGACTATAGCAATGCACCTGCTGCCTTCCCACTAGAATTGTTGCCAGAGACATGGTTGACATTCAGCAGGTACAAAAACACACATTTTAGAATTGCTTTCCCATGTACATGGGATGCAGGGACACCAAGTATGTTTTACTGTGGGTTTTTTTTTTGTTCGGTTGTGGGGTTTTTGCTGTTGTTTTTGTGTGTTGTGGGGGGTTTTTTGTTTGGTTTATGTTTGGGTTTTTTTGTGTGTGTGGTTTTTTTTTTTAATAGTTTTGTTTATATGTTTGCATTTAGGAGAAGTGTATTAGATACAAATTTCCTACATAGTTTCAGATTCAGTTAATCACAAGCACAAATAACATTTGTATATCTAGATAGCTAATATTCTGACCATAAATCAGCAGTTTAAATTCTAATGAGAATGAAATAAGTTTACTTGCAACTCTAAGTGCTATAGTGGAAAAAACTGCAATAAGTGTTTGATGGTAGCTACAGACCTTTCTCCTCTTACTAAAAATATTATTCTTTTTCCAAGAATATAACGCTATTTGTTTTACTACACTTGCTTATTGGAACCTGTGAATGGTTTCCCTTTTATTTTTATATATGTTGCTCTTTCATGGCAACTGATTTTTTTTCACAGCAAACTAAGTATTTCCACAGCCATTTGTTGTTAATACCACGGTTACCAACTAACTTTTCCTGCCTGTGACCTTCTCCTGGGAAGCTCCACCAAATTGCTTCCTCCTTAAAATGATTCCTACTTCTTGACACACATCTGAAATACCTCAGATTTGTAGTGAAATGAATCAGACAAATGATAATATTAACTGAGGAAAAAGTATAACATAAAATGACATGCTGTCTCCACTCTTATGATAAGAACTTGACAGGTATAATGCACCTTAGAAATTAAAATCAGTATAGAAATTTTCATAATTACATTTCTGAACCATCCTGAACTAAGAGGACTTAACTCACCACTGCTGCAGTTCTAAAGACAGGGGTTGGTAAGGCCTTCATATCAAAAGAAATACTTTTGTTACTGATATATTTACTCTTATAATCCATCTACACACCTTAGTCTTTTGCAGCTTTTATCTTCACAATACAGAGGGCTCAGACAAGGATATTTGATTTTACATCTGTAGAACAGAGGCAGAAGAACATACCTGGATTATGTGGGAAATTCCCACTGAACTAGGAATTTAAGCAGGTTTATTCACAACAAGCACCTTTTGCTATAAATTATACTTCCTACCACTTCTCAATAGTTGTCTAGTAAAGTCCTCTAGAAAAATATCCATGCTGCCTTCCACATATTGTTTTGTTTAGACATTGCCATCCCAGTTTCAAACCAGCCAGCAGCAATACAGAAAACTAGGTCAGCATGAACAGAGTCCACTAAAAAGTACAAAATACGTACCATACAGTACTTGCTCACTGCTTTTGCTGTGCCATAGATAGCACCCAAGCTAACAAAGTTCTGTAAATGAAAGATTGCTAAACTGATCACGTAGCCACATCATGCAGGAGCAGTAAGGTATGTTATTGAGAAACTCAGAATTCTTTCTTCTGTGCATCTGTTTATTAAACTTCATTAAGACAGATTCTGTCCACTCTGATGATTATTCTGCACAAGCTTTACCATCAGTTAAAAAATCTGAATCACTTTGAAGACTTTTTGAGTACCCTTAGACCAGTCTTTATCTCTTTCTGCTGAGAGTACAGACAATTGTAGGCAGATTATCTCCAGAAGTCTCATGGGCCTTTCCATCACAATCCTAAATGGAACCTTTGTTTCAAAACATTCTTTACTCAGGTGTCAAATAGAGCTAATGTATGTCTACTAATCAGTTCTGATTCGGGCATTTTTTGATAAAAGGGAGAGTTTGCAACAACAACAAAAAAGAGTTAACAGCGAGGGGCCTGAACCACCTTGCAGACAGCTGAACATTCTGGTTACAGAAGAAAAACCACACATTAACTGTCCTATTCCTCTTCTTTACATGTTAGAAGTTTACATGTTAGACCCTTAACAATAGTTTCTTAGTGTTGGAAATCTCACTTAATCGCTTCTTAGAAAGCCATTGCTACTAGCACCTGATGCAACATGTATCACACCTATATAAGACACTACACAGTTTTTTTCTTGCTAATTCATGGGTAATACTTGTGAGGACACTACTTGAGCAAACACTGCAAATGTTGACCTGCCCAGCTGCTCGTCCTCAGTGTGCTGGACCAGCGTGTTTTACGTGATTGCTGTTCCGCTGAAAAGGAACACTTTCCAGAAACGAGATATCAGCACTCTTCCCAGAGAACTAAGTATATAAAATGCTGAGATGCGTACATCTGTAAAAGCCTTTGTACACAGCCCCAAAGAGGAGTCCTTAAAACTTACTAGTATTTTTAAGTCTATAGCTAACACCAGCTCTAGTCTATCAGGAACACTATAATAACACCCACCCCACATCAGCAATATCTTGCATTTTAATCAAGAATTTGTCCCCTGAAGAACCAAGCTTCAGGCTGTCAGTCAAGCACAGTTACACCTCTTTTACCAAAGGAAAATATTTTGAAAGCCTAGAAGCCACATTCACACATGCAAAACCAGGGAGAACTGTCGTGGCACCTTGCATCTGAACACTACACACACACACACTCACTCCTCCTCCAAGTCCCTTCACCATCCTGGGTGCTTATAAATTCTACATTCTCAATACCAGACACACTGGAAAATAACAAAGCCTCAGACTGTGGTCTCCTGAGCATCCTCCCCCTCTATGCAGGTTGCTTAGTTTTCAAAATCCACACAATTATGACATTATCCACTTCATAAGAGTAGCCTGCAAAGCACATCACTTATGATTTTTAGCTGTATTAATTTTTATACTAAAAAATTAGTTAACAGCTGTTTTACCTACAAAAAGTACTTGCAAATGCCATTATTACTGTATTAAAAAAAAGTAATACTTGTTCTACCCCTCAGAAATATAAATGCAATTTAATTTCCATCAATAGAGGTGGTTCTTCTGAAATTGTAGCTTCTAGTTATAGGTTGACTAGAACTTTCCTCCACAGGGGATCCTCCTGAACATAGCTTGGCTACATATATTGAAATATAGCATATGAGGCAATGTATTCTAGCCCTTTAAGTACTGCCAGGCACAGGAACATTCTTCCAACTTTCTTACAACAAAAGAATTTGCTGATTTCCATCATAAGTTCACATGCAAAATTAGGAGACAAGCAATTAAGTCATAACCCTGGTGTCTGCATACTAGATTCCTACATCTTAATTACAATTAAGTAATCACATTTCTTGAGACAATGTAGGAGAGAAAACTTGCTTAGAGATGCAGAAATGCTGTGGGAGACTAATATTTTTATCTATTCCCTCTTAAAAAAAGTAAGTTAATATCAGCCACTGTTTTCAAAGTAGACTCAGAAGGAATTTACAGCAGGTACTTTTTTTTTTTTAAATGAGAATACTATTTCATAGTGTTTCCTGATGCACATGAAATTATAAGCTGAACTCAGAGCAAAGTTTGTCAGCGTAAGTAGAACCAGCTACACTAAAGTCCATATTCACAATGTAGTCAAATCTGCAATGTTATTCTCTGCCTGGTATTAAATCAAAAGGAATTGTGATTGCAGACTGGAGAAGGAAATCGCGGCTCTGGAAAAAGAGGAAATGGAAGTATCAGCAAAGGAAGAAGCAATTTTAAAGAAACTCAAGTCTGTTGAGAAAACAACAGAAGACATAATAAAGGTTAGTGCCAAATTACTCCAGAAGTAGAATTAATTACTTATTCATCATAATAACCAGGGAAAGGGGAACTAGCTGGATCCTGTAAGAGGTCATGAGCTTTAGTCTAAAGTAACAGTAGCACAAATACAAGAGGGGCCAAGATGTTATACTGTTCAAGTGCCCAAACATCTCCACTTGCTTGTTCACAGGGGCTGTGGAGCAATTCCTATCATTGCTCATCTATAGCACACCTCAACAAAATAACACTGCCACTGACAGCAACTTTGCATCTCAGCCAGGGACAGACATAACAGGTACAGAGGCTGACACATCCAGCCTCCTTCAGCTGATGTGCCCAGATAAACTACATCATGTGTTGCTCCAAAACACTGAGCCAGGTTATAGTGAAATATGACTTCATATTATCAGTCATTAGCTGTTGTCAGAAGTTCGTTTTGATATTTGGAAAATCATCTTAAACTGTATAAAAAAAACATAGTGATGGAACTAAACTTCAGTTCTCCAGTTGTTCTTACACACAAACACTTTCTAAAGACATGCAGGGAGATAAACACAACTGGAAAGCCAAAGCAGAGCCTTTGGAAAAAATCTTTCAAGGCAACCAGCTTGGGCCATAGCATGAGTCTGACTAACACTTTGCAATTTCCTGTCCTTCCCTGTATGGCTTGGAAGCATATTAGTAAAAAAGACCACCAAAATTTCACTTTCTCCCTGGCCATGAGCATTTTCTTCTTTTAGCCCCTTGTCAGTATGAAGGCATGCACACAAAAGGTTAAAACTATCAGGTAGAGCAAAGCACTGTCTAGTTAACATCTTAAAGCTGACTAATCACACTTATTGTCAATGGTTCTCTTTCCTAGTCTGTGAAGACTGAAAAAACAGGAGTTGAAAAAGGTATGTTTAGGACTTCTTTTAAATTTAGAAAAAAAATTATCGTAGAAGTCACTGAAAGCATACTAAATGTTTTGTGGATCTTCTGTATTCAGAGGCAGCAGACTACATATACACCAGCATACCCGACCTTCCCAAGTCTTTCAGGCCTTCTGCACTGAAAAGTACACCACACGCTGCTGCTGACGAGGAAGAAAAGAGAAAAGGTACTGCTTATTAGTAAATTCAAAGGGTGTCAATATGTGCAAAGATTTCCTATTAATTGAATCTGGTACACTTCAAGACAAGGATAACATTACAGATGTGGGACAATATTGTTCTCATTTAAGCTGTGTTATCAGTGAGGTCATCAAAACTGAGAGGTGGAACACCAGTGTAAGGCCAGTGCCATTGAAAATAAGGATCAAGTGTTTTCAACATTGACACTTCTTTCCAGCACTTCATCCCTCCACGTGGCATAACTAAGTTGTTCCTCCCTTCATATCACACATTTCACACTTTCTATCTGCACTTACACGTACCAGGCAGCCAGCAGTAGTCTGGTTATTTCCCAAGTACCACAAAGCCTCCTAACCTTTCTGAGGGCCCAAGACTAGTCTTCTAGCGCATTGAGCTCTTTCAACTGCTATTGCTCAGCACAATACCAGGGACCAAGGTTAAATCTGGCTCAATTGTGTAATGAAAACTGGCTCTTTAGAAGCTTATGTTTCCTCACAGAATTAGATCCAAATGCATTTTTTTTCCACTTCAAGTTTTGACAGAATGGAAGGGGCATTCAAAGTGAGAATCCAATATCGGTTATGCATGTGACAAATTCACATATTTGATAACTTGTGCTAACAGTCATTCTCTATTGCTGTCAGAACTCTTCCATAATACTTCTTGCAGCTGCTGCATTATCAGTTTAAGCATTTGTTTCTTTCAACAGCATTGTTTGCCATGGAAATTAAAGTCGAAAAAGACATGAAGACAGGAGAGAATACAGTGTTATCAACAATACCTCTTCCCTCAAAGGAGTTTAAAGAGACAGGAATTAAAGTCTATGATGATGGTAGGAAGTCAGTCTATGCAGTGTCCTCAAATGGCAGCACAACACAAAATGGGATGGATGAACTTGCTCCTGTTGAGGTGGAAGACCTGCTACGGCAGGCAACTGAAAAAAATTCCCAGTCTCCCACAGAGTATCATGAGCCTGTGTTTGCAAACAAGTTTTGCAGGCCAGTTACTCCTCAGAAAGACAAATTAGCTCCTGGACCAAAACCGGAAGAGAATCACAGAAGAGAATTGAATGGATTTAGCAATCATCAGACAGAATTCTCCTCCAAATCAGAGCCCTTCATGCAGCAACATAAAGAAAACGGGCTTGATCTTCCAAAGTTAATACAGTCAAAGTCTCCCTCCCCAGTACTTCCCCTTTCAGAGAAGAAAGTGCACACTAACCCTGAGAATAGGATGATACGTAACGAAGAAAGAAAAGCTGCACATGAGGAAACAAAACCTTACCAGAATACAAAGGAAAGACATAATGAGACAAGGTTTTTAAGTCCCCCCCATCTTAATGAAACATCCTCCGCACCTCCAGATGAGGAAGATGCTCAATACAGCGTTGTCCAAGCTGTACCATGTTACGTGGATGATTCCGAACCAGTAACAATGATTTTCATGGGTTATCAGCGCATTGATGATGACGATCCAGAAGCAGATCAAAAGTTGTCACGTTACGATGGGGTTATCCGTGCAGAGTTAGTTATCATTGATGATGATGATGAAGATGACAGCAAATCTGAGAAACCAGCGTATCATCCCATAGGCCACTATAGTCAGGTTTATCAGCCACCGAGCAGGAAACTCCCAGAGGTCCCACAGCTGAATGCTGCAAGTGGTCTGGGCATGAGCCTGAACAAGGTACCCCACAAAAATTCCATCTCCCGGCAAGAACAAGAGGAACGCTTGAGCTCACCAACACACCCTGCTCATCTTCACAGCCAGGGATCTGGAGATGGTACCGAAGATCCCTCACTAACAGGTAACAGAAAAGGAAAATCACGTCACTGCTGTTCGCTCATGTAGCAAACCCGATACCACTCCTATCTGCTAGCAACTGTCTCACTTTATTATTTGGATTGTTTCATGGACTAATATGCAATTACTAATAGTTTCTTTGCTCTTGTTTGTTAACAAATGCCAATCTGCACTTCGGTACTGTTGGAATTATTTCATCTTTAGCAATGCACTAGTTACCATATCAAAATTTGAAAAATAAACTCTCAGAAAAGCCATTTCTGTAATCTTCAAAGATTAAAAGTTGTTCTCTTTCAAATGACAATTGAAAGTTCCATCAGTGCTACCTCAATCATCAGAATTAGTTTTCATTCCTACCAGGTAACTAACAGCATTGCTTCTTAACACTGTTTCCTTGTTAGAATGTTTTTGTGCCTATCTGCATTCTAACTACTTCCTAGATAATTCAAATTGCTCCTTAAATTAGACTGTTTAATAACCAACTTTGCTTTGCATTTTTCTGGAATCAGCATTGCCAACCTTGCCTTGACAATGTTTATGCAAGTTCTAATATTTTTTGTTAACCTGCATTAGATATTTTTATAGCCTCTGAAAGACAATGAAACAGTTTCACCACTGCATGTGGTTAGTCCATATAGTCCACAATGTTATTTTGTAAAAATTTTTATACTCTATTAATACTCCAGGTGTCTATTTCTTACTATAAAGTTTTATAATACAAGATTGAAAGAACAATAGGAAGATCTTCCAGAAACACAGAAGGCTCTTCTTTACAATTATATTGCACTTTAACACATACAATTTATCTACATTTAAGTATATTTACAGAAAATCAGATTTCAGACAGCAGTCACATTCCACTGCAAGGAAAGAGCACTGTGCTTGAATCATAGGAAGATTGGGGTCCTGATCCCACATTGTGTCCTTGCTCCTCCTCCAGAATACATTCTGAACAATTTTGCAATTTGGTAGGAAAAAAATATAAGTC
Source organism: Columba livia (assembly GCF_036013475.1). Classification (NCBI taxonomy): domain Eukaryota; kingdom Metazoa; phylum Chordata; class Aves; order Columbiformes; family Columbidae; genus Columba; species Columba livia. The sequence goes on along the minus strand of NC_088609.1, from coordinate 22,371,049 downwards.
TGGACCCTGCCTAAAGCTGCATTGGCAACCCAGCATTTCTTTATGATCCAGGTAAAGCCAGGAGAGAGGGTGGTCACTGAATCACGTAAAGAGCTTCAAGTATTTTCACATCAGTATGCGCTAATGGGGAAGAGCTGATCAGTAAATCATGCTCGCAGCTTACAGGAGTATCAGCCTCGTGCAATCGGGCACACAACAGCCTGAAGTATTCCAGCAGCATTGCCCAGCCTTTCTGATCAATGAGGCCACTGCGCTTTTCTATCACTTGAGAGGACCTTTGCTCCTCTCAAGCACCAATCCTGCCACCTGTGCACTTCCCCTGGGTCCTCAGGACCAAAGGCTGCTGCCAGCAACTGAAAGCAGAAGCAGCTGGTACAGCCAAGATAAACCACCCCAGCATCAGCTCCAGCCTATTATGTTTTGAGGACAGTCCCTTAATCCTCCCATCACACATGGAGAGGCATATAACAGAGAAGCAACCCTCACCCACCCACCAGCTGGTTGCTCCTGAAACAATTCATTCATCCTACAGTCCCTATGTGGGTGCTCCTGAACAGATCCCAGGAGAGAGGTTTCCAAGAAGTAACTATGAGCTGGCAGGGCTGTTCAGGTGGGCCATGAGATGTTAGCTGAGCACCTCTACCTGTAACAGACTTTGCTTATTTTTGTCTCCTGAAAGCAGCAACTGAAGCTTCATTTTTCCCTGCCACTCATGGACTCTCCGAGCAATCTGTGTTCTCTTTCTTTTGATGCCAGTGCAAAACAAAGTGTAAATCTAGCAAAGGCTTTTGAGAATCCATTCTGTTACTCTGTATTTGATCTCACTCATTTACTTAAAATTATTTTACCAAGGAAAAAACAGCCAATTAGGGAAAAAAAAGTCCCACTTAAACTAAAAGCAGTTTGGCAACTGCCTCAAAAATACACCCCAACATTCACCACTGCCTCTGAGTGTCTTAAATGCTCAGTAGAATTTGGAACTAAGCCATATTTCCCTTCACCCCTCCACCTATTTATTGCCACTCCCTGAGACATTTTGATCAGTGGAAAAAGCCAGGAAGTGACTCAATTTTTCCCAAGCAGTCTTGTAATCCTCCTGCAACTTCTAAAGAAGAAACAAAACCAGGAAAGCCTCCTCAATCTAGAACAATGTATTACACAGAGCTGTTTCTTAGAGAAATAAACTGTTTTCAAGACAGCCACTGATGCCCAGCCTAGCAGGTTCACCCTAAACACCACCAGAGGGGAATCAAAATTATTTTTTATACCTCATCATTCATTACTAAAACAAACCATATCATAAAAAAATAATCCTCTCTGAAACAAAAGCTTTGGGAGGCAATTGCAGCATTTGGACACTGATCAGGCGCTGAGGACTCCCTGAAAGAAAATGGAAATCAGGAAAGCACAGGACAGATGAGGGAGGTGGTCCCTTGTGTAACAACCTTGCTTTCAGGAAAGAAATTAACCTGCAGAGCAAGTTACTGAAAAAGTTAGTCATGGCCAAGGACAACGAAGAGGCAGAAGAATTGTTCCATTTTCCAATCTATATAGAGAAACAGCCGATTAAACTAGAAGCTTTCAGCATGTCTCCAAACTGACAAATGCAGGACATGCCTCCTTCCATATGGGAGCAATTGTCCTTTCCCCATGAGCTTGCTGGGGTACCAATACCTCAAAGTATTTGCCCTCAGAAAAAACATACAGAGAGAAGGATGACAACGCTATAATTAAGACACCAGGGTTTTACACTATTAGGGCTTATTTTCTTCTCTAAATTTCAGTCAAATGCATTAGTGTGCAAATGTTTTAAAGATTCAATACTCACTAGGGAAATTAGAAGTCCTTGAGGGGGAACAAAGGCTAAACATGGTGGAATGAATGCAGAAAGGAAAAACTGAGGCAGAATAGGTAGTAAAATCTGACAGTGTGGAACATGCTCCCATAGGACATTAAGGTCTGAGGCTTTTGGCAGGCAGCTACTCTAGATGAGCCAGGGTTTTTTTCTTACCACTGGAATCTCTGCAACCTTCAGAAAACACAATGGAGACTTAGCTCCACTTGTGTTGAAAAAAGTAACATAGAAAGCTTTTTAATAGATTAATGCACACCATCTGTTTCTGAAACTCAGAGAGCAATACAAAAGAGGACTATTGGCTGTAAGTGAAGCACCAGATTGATTTTTCTCTTAAACCACAACCATTACTTGAATCCTTCAGGATTCCTTGGTCTGCAAACAGTACACAGGGCTTTGTGAGAGCTACGCTTAACATGTGGCCCTATGATATAAAGTTACACTCAGATGCTTCTGACTTGCAATAACTTCAGCATTCAAAGCATAACTCAAGTTGGACATTTGCTGACATGCATAAATCAAGTAAACAGCTGCTTTCACCCTCTCAGTACGGAGACATATGCAGGGTGAAGGAATGAGACATGCTATTTTGGGTGACTCTTCAAACTAACAGGTCAGAGAGTTGGAGATTATTCCCACTGCATTCTCAGAGCAACTACATGCTGGGGGAGGTTCTCACTATCAAACAACAGCATTACATTGCCATTCTAAAAATAACCTTAACATTTAATCATCTGCCCTGTACTGTCACTTTCAAACTAACCCACATTATACCTAGTTACAGACAACAGCCATACTGATGTTCATATAGATACTAAGTTATCCATCAGACTCGCATCAGGAACATGACTAACTCCTGCTGTGACTCACTACACCAGGAAGAGTGGAAAGTTTCCTGTGAACATCAACACAAAAGAAAAAGCCTTCCAAACAGTTACAGCTCCCACTGAGGAGTTTGGTTTAAACAAAGAGTTTGTTTAATTATTCATGAATCCTATTAATCTGTCAGCATCTAGTCAAGGACAATGCCATCTGTCTGCAAGCCTTAGTGAAGGTAACAGAAACAAAACAGTTAGAGAAGAGCTGTGCTGATTTTCAAGTCGTGATAATGAAGTAATTTCTTAATATACTCGCTTTACTGCAAAATTGCCAGAACTAATGCCTTCTACTGATTTCTTTCTATGTCATTAAAACAATGCTTATTCTTCTGGATTAACCACCGGAGGTATGTTTATTCTTTATTTTTCTAAGTAAGGAGATTTAGCATCAGAAATGGAAAGTCAGTCTTAAAATGCAATGACTTGTTTGTTTTCTCTTTTCAGCTCTGAGGATGAGAATGGCAAAGCTGGGAAAAAAGGTGATTTAACAGCTATAATGACACAGAAGTAAAATTTACTACCCAAAGCAGAATAAAGCTAAGAAGAGCTTCTTCGACACACCTTTTTTGGATCATAATGCTTGTTTTGCTCCTCTCTTTTGTGCATCCAGGCTGTTCAGCCCTCTGTATAATCCTTTAACAGACTTTTACATTTGACCAACTGCCACGTACACACAAATCACATCCTGGATTTGCTGAAAGTAATGGAGAATTACCTAACACCATAAATGCAGTGTACATCTAAGTATGAAGACACGTGCATACCTGTTCCCACAATCTGGAATATGTTTTTACTATATACACAGAGCAGATGAACACTCAACTCCACAGACTTCACATGGCATAGTTCCACACCAAAGTGTGCCAAGCTATCAAATTTTGATTGAAAATGCCATTCCAACATTTTTCTGGTAAAAACATTGATTAATTAAAAACTACACATGAGAGATAAGAACATGAAGAAATGTAAATAGAAAAGCTGATTTCCAAGCATACCATCTTGGCCAAAATTTAAAGCATTCCTTTTTAAGTGACAACAAACCGAACCAAAAATAGTCAAGTCAGCATTTAAATATTTAGCCACCTCCTATAGCTCCACAGTCCACCCACCCTCCTCTTGTACATATAACAGTATAGCCATCCTCAGACCTTAATCCCTTCCGCACCCATGCTGCCCACCCGTAACCTCGCAGACCAATCCTGTGCATAACACTATGAACAGCCTGACCTTCCAAACATGGCTTCACTTTCTTACTTGCTCAGAAAGCCCTGCTTTTCCAGGAAACTTGTTGCCAGACAGGCAGTGCCTCTCCATTAAAAACAAACAAACATACCACACACAACACACCACACAAACAAAAAACACCACAAAAAAACCCAAAAAACCCCACCAAAAAACAGAAAAACAACAACAACAACAAACCCCACTCCACTGTTCAGTAACCAGGTTTCCACTGACCAGGGAAGCTAAAAATCAACACAAGCCTCCCATCAGAAATAGAGTCACCAATGGCTTGTTCTGCAGCTGCAAGACAAGGTCTGTTAGAGGTGCAGCCACTGCTGGGTACAGCCCTCCAGCAAAGTCCCAGGCTCTCACCAAGGAACACATTAATTCTTTGCACATGAAGGACGAGCTAAGGGCCCCTAAAGCAGCCATAAGATACAATTATACCTAGAAAAATCACATGCAAGTCAGATTTTCCAGTACATAGTTATTGGGGGGCAGGGGGAGCAGGAAGTGCCTCTTAGCACTACATCCTTATATTCAAATCAGTATGGTAGTTTTATTTTGCTACATCTTAGCCTAATTCAAATCACTAAACAGATAAAGCTCAGGTTGTGTTATTCCAGTATAGCTGACTCAAATTATGTACCGGCAAAAAAATAACTTTTTTTGCTGGTCTTCCTTGTTTCAAAGCAGGAAACTGAAGCTACTACCTCATACTGAGGCACGATGGTAGTAACCAGCTGAATTGTAGCCTCTAAACACTTGGTGGCTCCCAGTCTGAATCAGGTAATAATCTCAAATTTTAGGACCTTTCAGAGATGCTTACCTGGAGATTGGAATAGTAGATAAGAACAAATAAATCTAACTATATTACACTTTTTCTGTCTATCCCGTTTCTTTCTTTGGGTTTTGTTGTTGCTGGGGTTTGTTTGTCATTTTTACATCTTCTCAAAGGTTCTTAACAGCATACACCCCAAAAAGTTATACAGGGGGAGAGTGATATGGAGTAGTCACAAGCCGTTTTTGTAACAGCAGCAGATTGCTATGGACACTTCTCCAATAATCCGTGCTATTAAACTTAAGTTATCTGGAAAAGGGAACAAAAATGCTGTTGCCAATGCAGTGTTATTCAAAGTAGTTGAAAAGAAGGGAGACTGAACAGAGAATGCATAATAAATCTACAGGTGAAATTCACTACCAATACATTTCACAGTTACAGCTTCAGCAGAGCTTGGTCAGCCCACCTCTGAAAATACAAACAGAGATGGATAACGAATATTATCAGAAGAAAAAAACAGCTAAATACAGCTGCAGTTATACAGGGAGAAAGACAGTAAGACACAGGCATGAGTGGCCTAAAGGACTGTGATAAAAGAAGGAAGATAAAAACAAAATACAGATCATTAAAACAAAAACAAGCAGTACTTGGAGAGTAACTGGTTAAAAGAGAGAGCAAAAGCATTAATAGTTCTTTATATAATTCACTGCATGTTTCATAGCTAAAATCCAATCATTACAAAAGTTCACAGTCCAGCTGCAGTTTCTAGTTTAGGACATCCTTGCGCAGAATCTGCCAAGCAGCAAGGAGAGCTTGCTGGGAGGAGAAAAATATCACTGTGGCCTTGTCACACTTCTTGCTCTAAGCACTCATTACTACCACTTCTGGAGACAATACTGGGCTCAGCAGATCTCTGCTTTGCCATATGGCAATTTTAATGTCACATATAGAAAAACTACTCAGTCTATGCCAGATGAATCTGAACTGTCCCACACTAACACACTAGCTCTGTAGCCACACAGATATCAGATCATTAATTTGGAGGAACAGAGCATTCAAGAGCCATGTGTTTCTGGGAAGAAGGGATGCTAATCATCCGAGCACTGCAGCCCCAGAGCTTTCCCACATCCCGTGTCAACAAGAACAGAATTACAAGGCAGCAAACCATGTTTTTCACATGCCAGCACAGAGGCCATGCAAAATTTCAGTCCATCATTGAATCAAAACAATTTCTAAGGCCCAGCAAAATAGAAGTCTCTCTGAAACAAAGCCAGAGCTGGACTCTTTCTTGGTGCAATACAGTTTGTCCAGGATGACTGTCACATATGCCCGGGCCAGTGCAATGCAGATATTCAGCTTTTGTGGTTTGAAATATGTGAAGTTACTTTTGCACAGCATGAAGAAGACCAGCAGAAGCTATACAGTGGTTGAATTAGCTCAGGTATGAGCTACGACAGATGGTGCTAAGTGTGTTCCAAAGTTCTTGTCCTGTGCCAATTCTGTTGTGCCACTTCCTCAGGTCAGGGAATGCAACAGCTCCCCCCTTCACACATAGCCCCTAGAGAAGATGGGAACAGACTGATGTGGGCAGGGAATTTCTCAGAATTGCTAGCAGATCACCCCTCTTAACCATCCTTGGAGTCATCTAAAAAACCACCAAGATATTAATTTCTGCATTTCAGTGCAGGAGATTGCAGCTTTTCCTCAATGCTTGCCATTCATGTTCAGTTGCTTGGAAAGAGATGTACCTATGTAGAGCACAGTCTACACACTTGACAAAAGAAAACAGGCCATAACTGTTCAAACAAAAGCTTAAGCATAGAAATCAAGTAAATACATCCATTTCATAATGTCTATTTGTATGAACAAGCTTGAATTTAAAAGTTCATCTAGTAACACTTTTTGGTTTGGACATCCTTTATATGTCTCAGCCTCTCTCTGACAGACTGAAGCAAGCAAGCATTTCTTTGGACACCAGCGCCACGCAGTGTCACAAACTGCCATAGAACACAAGAGGCAAAGCAACCACCTCCTCCCTCTCTCCAGCCTTCCCAAAACCCGGTACAGGACAACACAGCCTTTATTAACCTGTACACGTGAAGTCTCCCCAACTTGTGATGTTTGTTAAAAAAGAACACAGCATAACGTTCAATGCAAGGAAGAGAAACAAGAGAAACGTTTTCTTAGTTCATTCTGCAGCCTGCACATCAGTTAGCAAAAAAAAAAAAACAACTGTAAAGTAGCAGTAAATTCCATTGCATTTGAGCTATTTGCATCAGTTAGCTTTCATTCAAAGCATATGCAAGAAATGTGAGTTGTAGATAAGTCAAGAACAGATGAGCAGAGTTTGAAGGCTGCACCTAACAACTCAATCAAAACAATAAACTACTTGTTGTGAGACTCAGCACAAGTCTCTACTTGACTGGGAGTGTTTGCCTGTCTAGAACCCAGAAAGAAACATGCTAATGTTGATTTGTCACCACAAGTTTAATCTGAGAGTAAAAGAGAACACTGAAACCTTCTTGATTTCTTTTTGTGGAAAAGTTTTCTTGACTTCAGCAAGATTCCTTTATGAAGCAAAGCAATGGGAGTTTTCTTCTGTATAGTACTTTACCATTCAAGAAAATATACAGCAGCCACCATTGTCTCTAGAATCAAACCGCTTGTCACAATCTTCCTGCTGATATCACACACTTCCACGGACTCTTTTTTTCCCCCGCCAAAGGAGTATACCAGTAATTTTGGAAGTCACAAGAATACAATGACACATTGCTTCCTCTTACTAGTCATGAAAGAAGAGGGCAGGAGTCATGGCACGAACAAACATCACACAAAATTAACAAGTCTTTCCATCAAATTAGTTACAACACCACACATAAGGCCTTACAGAAGAAACTATGCAATACTGCTACCACTGGGAAGGAACAAGTTATCCAAAGAGTAACTGACGATTTTGCCAACTTTAAAGCTGTATTAGATGTTAAACAAGGTTTTCTTTTTCTTCTTGAGGAAAATCTGCATTACAGAAAAACTATTTTAACATTCCATTTCAATAATAGTTTCTCCAGGAAGTATTTATATTGCTTTAATTTATAAAACAACATCTACAAAGAAAACAGACAATCCATTTTGCTACTAGGCAAGTCTATTCTTCTCTAGTTTCTATTTGATAGTGTTTTCACCTTACTAAAAGAGACAAAATTTATTAATATATATATACACATCCATGTTTTAAAAACTCCTGTGTTCATTGTCACATGCAAATGAAACAACACAGTATAGCTATTGTATTACAGAAAGAATCTGGCATTGACTTTCAAATTAAAAGCCATCAATTGTGCTTATGTTAAAAGAATTTATTCTATAAACTCACGTTATGCACAAGAGTCCCCTAAAACTTTATCACTAGATGGGCCCTGTTGATTCCCAGGCTTTTGAAATCAGAGTTCTCAAACAAAACAAAACACAAAAACAAACCCTCACACACACCCCACAAAAAATAAAAGAACAACTCCACAAAACACAAACCCACACAATTAGCCACTCAGTTCTTTCCTTTCAGCCTGGTTTTTTGCCTATTTCATTTGTAGTCCCCCCTTCCCAGATTCCAGGAAGAATGGGGATGATTCAACTTAGACTCACTTGCAGTCTGCTGCCGACGAAGAGATTAATCCCAGCTCTATAAATGCCCTTATGGCTGAACCAGTTACTTGAGCAGCCAAAAAGAAGAACACAAACAAACTTGTAGCTTTCTGAATATGACTCATCCCAGCAAGAAGTCTTACTGTGGATTTGAGGAGATGGAAGAGACAGAAACAGACAGATTTAGCAAACTGAAAGAACCACTGCCTGACCCACACATACCAGTATTACAGGGCTGGCCATTGGGTAGTAGAGAGATGTTGCTGTAGTGGTCTATACCAAGCCAGCCCTCACTATTCACTATCTATGCGATACTCCAACATCTTTATTCCCAGCTACCTTAGTAGCCCCAGGCTGAAGATATTTTGAAACCTTATGACTAAAAATCAATGCTTTCCAGTATCAAAATGAAGACATGTGGAAGCATACTGTTCAAAGCTGCAAAAACAAGTGCAAAGCACTGTATTGTATGGCATATTAAATGTACATTTCTGAGATGCCATTTCAAGACTGACTGTCCTTCCATACGCAGGCAAATCACGAATCAAAAAAGTTAAACAATATAGTGTCTCTCCATTCTCCACACCCAGTTCATGTATTTAGATAAATGTTTTGTTAACCAAGAAAAACAAACACTTCCACCTTCCTATAGAGACAGTTCTGTCTCCCAGATGTGCTAGCTCAAAGTACTCCCACTTAATACTAACCAAAGCAGCTTCTCCTGAATTTTAACCAAATCCTTATCTATATTTTGCTCAATAGTGCAAATACAAATGCAACATTCCTGAGCAAATATTTTCACTTCTATTTAAGCATCAAGTAGCATAAGCCCATCCTGTTCACACAGAAAATTCAGAAGGCATAAGCAACCAAAGACAGCAAAACGCAGAAATCCACACACACAGATGGGTTCTTCCTGTTTGAGTTTTAGAGAAAAACAACCGGGTTTAATGCACTTACATTTCAAACGCATTTTCTCCGTATGGTTTAGAAGCACTGAAGGGGATGGGACACAACAGTACTTTGAATGAGGCAAATGGTGGTTTTACTATAGGACTGAAGTTCCCAAACCCATATGCTTGTGTAAGTGCACTGCTCTTAGAGCAGAGAGAATAATTTTTGCATTTAACTGCAAAAATAGACAACGGCATTTAGCTCATGCATCAACCTGCATTTGTGACAGTTTTTTACTACACTAAAGGTCATTTGGGCTTGTTTGTTTCTTTTAATGTAGAAAACTGTCACGAGCAGGAAGTTGTCAGAATCAATCTTCCCAGTTTTCCCAGTAATATTCACAAAAGGTTTAGGGAACAGACCATGAAAATTGCATTTTCAGCACATCATCTCAGTCATCTTAACCTGTAAGCTTCAATCAAGTTAATTATTGTGCTTAAAACAAACCAGAGACTTCATTCCTCACTCAGGCAAAGGCTTCCCCATTAAAAGTCACATCAGAACACAACTTTTGCAGGCTGCAGCATCCTCTATAGGTTTAAATTCAAGTTCTCCATAACACTGACCATGATGCACATATGCTATTATTCTTCAATTACATTTTCAGAGAAAAAAGCGTTCCTTGCACGTGTTTCAAATACACAATATTTCATCACAAAATTCACAATTACTGATTTCATATTTCGTTGATTGCTGCCAGGAAGGCAATGAGGAATACTATATTTCCACAGACATAGATGGTTAACACAATCTGTTTAAACAGACGACCCTGCAAGAGAAGAAAAGCCACAGAAGTGTCAGTCTTTATTGGTTTAAACAAAGAATCATACCATCTCATAGTAGTTATTTCCAAAATTATGAATTACCTCTGCTTCTGCAGACGTGAGTGACTGCAGTATCTGTACTCTGTCATCCTCTATCACTTCAACTGTTAGTTGGAAGAAAAAGAAAGTTAAGCCTGCTTTTAAGAGGAACAGTGTTTTTCATTTTTCTACTGCAGAAGTCACGATCCTGTGACTAAGTCAGTCTTATACAGCATCAAATTTGAAAAGCACTTGGAAGTCTCATTTGCAATTTCATAACCTGTACTATCACAGCACAAGTGAGAAGTTACTCTGGAGCTGACCTACAAAAAGTAAATTCTGGACATCAAAGTGCAAAACATTTAGTCTCTTTTGCTATGATGAACCATCAAAACACTGAGTTTTGAGCTGAACAAAACATTTGTTTGATCTAAATATTTTCACTTTAAGATAACTAGATTTCATTTAAAAGTATTTTCCATTAGCCAACATACAAACATTCATTGTTCAAACATTTCAAGTTAATTTTTCTGTTTCTAGGAAGTATTTACTGCAGTTAAATCTAAACTCACATGTTTTATAATCACTCCTTCTCCACATGCTACCTTATACAACCTCTTAACTAATCATGCTTCTTTAGTTCTGCAGATGGCTCATCTCTGCCAGAGATACACATCATTGACATGTGCACAGCCATCTCCTCTCAGTGACACTAACCAGTGAAGCCAAGAACTTCCAAAGCAATAGATTCTTGCAAAATACACATTTCAAGTCGTCTGACCCCATGAACTGCGGTTTGAGAAATAAGAGGCTACTATTTTAAAAGGCACAAAACCATTTTTTCTACAACACTTAAGTCTTAAACTGGCTTACTCCCATATTAAAGTTTGTACAGAAGATACGACACCATTACTCAAGAGATATTACCTTCAGCTTACAAGTCAGAGGTCAAAGAACACCTCCTGAAATTCAGTTCACTGTTACACTTTTTGCATACTACAATGCTCAGCAAGAAAGGTAACAATAGGAGTTCTGTTGGGTTTGTACCTTTACGTATGAGACAGTAGCTGTGTATTTCCAGAAGAACATCAATACCAACATGCCAGGCTACAAAAGCTATCATTGTATAGGTGTCCCATGGGTCTGGTAGGTCAAGTGCTGGTAGATCCATTCCCAAGAACATAGTCACCACTAGTCAGTAAAAACAAGATAAAAAGACAAATTGTACTGTGTCAAGGTAGATGAAAAAATGCTTTCAACACCTTTAGCAATAGATTTCCCCATGAACTGCATACAACTGCTTGGAGAAAGAGGTTAAAGGAGTTCATGGAGCTAAAAGGTGGGGTTTTGGGGGCAGTGTGAGGGGGAAGGCAGGGAGGAAAGGAGGAGGCCAAGATAGTTTTCATCCTGCTCAGTTTTCTCTCACATCCCTGTCACACAAACACAAGCATTTGTGACTACCAGCAAGATCACAGTCACCCCAACTTGTGTGCTTAAGCTGCCTGGGGAAACTCGTCACCACTGACAGAATTAAAGCCCAGGTTCTGTTTCTCTACGTGAGTTTCCCTCTCCCATTAAATAACGTTGGACTATGTTACTCTAAGAACACTGTCCTCAAATCTTCCAAGACAAAAAGCAATCACTCCAGATAAGAAGAGGTCCTCATTTCAGAAATTCTTCAGATTTGTCTGTAATATCTGTGGTTTTACATGGTCACTTTTTCTCCCTAAAGCTGTATCTGATAGCCACTTAAAACTCAAGCAGAAGATGGCCAGCAAGAACAAGAATCATCAGAGATACCTGGACTGGATGTCCATAGATTGTTTAGACAAGCAATAGCCCAGACAACAAATGAAGTTCCTTTAAATCACTTAAAGGGAGTTACAACTATTAATCCTACTTACCAGCTAGTATTCTAGCTGTTGTACCAATACTCCAGTGAAACCAGTTAAACAAGTGCCTCCTACAAAACAGCAAAATCAATTTTATTGATTATATAGTTTGGAAAAAAAAATACAATCAAAAGGACAATTTTACCTACTTTAAATATATATTCTCAATGTACTATAGAAAATATTTTTTAAAAAACAGGGTTATTTAATTCTTGTGGCTGTAACTTAATGAGTTAGTTATGAGTACCTTGGTGCATGACGAGATGGTCTGAAGCCTGCCATCAGTGGTTGAAAGATTGTCAGAGCCATCACAGTACAGCCCAGATAGGGATGAAAACCTGCTTGCTAAGCACAGGACAATTTTTCTTTCAATATCACATCTATATAAAGACACCGGAAAAATACCAAGAAGTTGATAATTCTATTTACACTTGTATTAGTAAGTTACAATGACAGAGCAGCACTGTGTGTAGACTGGCAGAGCTGACAGGACACACTAAGCTGCCCTGCAGCTGGATGGAGATGGTTCACCTTGGCAGCATGAGATATTGGTAAATCCGTCAAGGGTTTGTCTCACCTTTTTGCTGTATTTGGAAATTCTACTAGCTGAAGAGCAGAGATCAATATGACTACAGAAGCTATGCTCCAACCTCTTCATCCTCAACCCTGTGTCTTCAGCAGAGGCCTATTTCATAACTCCTCCCAGCACTGGTCTCCCCACCACCCTATCTGTTCTATTCTTAACCCTAAAACATTCTATCCCACTTCCCTAGCTCATAGCTGTGACCACATTCTTCTCCCACCTTTAACTCAAACTCTCTAGACTTCCCAGTTTCTGATACTACCTTGCACCAAATATTACACAGTTGACAGCAAGAGGTATACTAATGTACCAGGCTAAGTGTAATCACTGGATACAGTTACTCAAATCCAAGTTCATCACAACACTTACTCCCAGAGGATTTACCATGTTAAAAATTCAGATGACCCTTCTGCACTCCCCTCCAAAATTCTAGCTTTCTTAAGAAAACGTGAAGACGACTGATTTAGTATGCAAAGCAACTGTTAGCAAGGACTTTATTTGGAGGAAAGAGGAAGGAAGGAAATTATTAAAGTTTTGCAATTGCAGTTAAAGGAGGAAACACTCCTCTTCTGTGTTGGTAGGATTTGAAATCAACCTACTTAGGGTAGGTTTCACAGCAATTTCCTTGACAATAGTTCTAACAAGTTAGTCATCAGTGGACCTCTTTCTCATTCATTTGCTCCAACCTTTACATTTCAGTTAACAATCAAAACAAAAAGCACACACTTACATGGCTCCAACCTCCTCGGTATATGAAAGGCAGCACAAAAGAAATGCTTGTAAGCATGACTGCGGTCAACATAAGCATACGATGCACCTAGAAAAGTTCAGTTTGGTTTTAGAAATGCTACAGCTTTCTTAATACACCATTAAAATACATCCAACAGATCTACAGTTAAATATGTACCTAGTGTCCTCTTTAGGCTTTGTTTTTACCAGCAAAGCAGGTGAACTTCTGCTTTGTAATTGTTCCATTTTATGAGATTAAAGAAAGATAAAAATCACACTAAGCTTAATCTCCTGTTTCTTGGACCTAGCAGGTTTATAATTCCGCTTACAATGAAGCTAGAAAATAAAACTGGAAATATGGAGAGACTTTGCCCACCTGAAACCACATCTCCTTTCCAAACAGAAATGAATGAGACCAGACAGGTTTGAAGAATCTTGCAACAATAACACCAATACTAACTGTGGTAACCCAAGCAACAAACATTAGTGCTCCTGAAAATATAAATAAATAAATAAATAAAACAAGCAAGCAAACACACACGCACAAACACACCATGTAAACGTGAATAATTTAGCTGCTTATGAATACAGCTTCAAAGACTAGATAATAGTTTAGTTGATGCACATATGGTCAGAATATACCAGCAGTAATTTTTAGTTCAGGCTACAACTTGCTAGCATTTATCTTGCTAGAAGGCAGACGATGTCCATATAAAAGAGCCACACTGTGCCCACGCAGCACAGAGCAGCTCTGGCTACCACACATTTCATGTGCACCAGTACAGTCAGTACATACTGGTGAGATGCTGTTCTGCCAACAACTTCGACATCAGAGAATGGAAGGTGATGTTTGTAACAACTTGTTTCACAAAGAATGAGAGATAGTTCTCTCATGGGCCTGCTTTACAGTTCAGTACTGTGAGAAAATATTCTCATCCACTTGAATAGCTCTGGACTGTCAGCTGAGTGGTTTCCCCATTTCAAAGAGAATTAAACCAACAACACAACTAGGTCGAATTAAGCCAGAGAGAAAAAGGTAAACAGATACAGGTCCTAATTATGAATTTAAGGGAAAAGACAAAGGCAGGCTCATTTTCCTGAGCAAAAAGAATCTTACAAACACTGTTCTTGAAATGAAAAATTAAAATCTTTGCTCTTTCTTCACAGTCTCAGATCTTGCCAGCCAAAAGTATCTATAACGTGAGTGCCAGAAAGACAAGAGGAAATACCTGCTCTGCAATAATGAGGAAAACCTAACTCTCCAGTCTCAGCAAGTCTAGAGCTGGAAAACAAAACTAGAAGCTGCAGCTTACCATGAGCTTTGATAAGTCGTGGAGACCGGGAACCTCCAATATCCTGAGGAAGGCCTGTGACATTGTACATTCCACTAGTGATCAGAGGCTGACGACGATGTTTATGTATTAGTCCACCTAAGCAGTGACATAAAGTGGTTTATGTATGGCTGATGAAACCCACTGCACTTGTAAAATGTGCTCATGCTTTATTTAAAGCCTTGTTGTGACCACCAAGCACAGTCATACAAACTGAACTGCTGGCATGCAATATGGTAAGAAGTCCGTGAATCAAAATTTGAACCTAAGGTGTCTTGCAGACTTCATGTACAAGAACCAACTCATCCCTCTACAGAAAACAGCCTTCTCCACAACACACTCAAGAGGTCAAGAATAATTCATTCCCTTTGATGCTAGTCTCCATTTCAAAATGTGTGGCCAGCTCTCAAGAAGCTAACAGTTCTTCACATCAAGTGGGCGTACAACACACATCTAGGAGTAAGATGAACTTCCAAAAGCAAAACCATGATCCAGAGAGGTAGTAAAGATGACTGGACTAAGCACCTCAAACATGGAAAACAGAGTCCTTAGTTCAGATACTAATCTTCAGCTAAGCCATATCTTACATACAGGTTACTAACTCATTTAGAGCTGTTCAAAGAAAGGCAACCAGATGCAAGTCAGGTTTACCACCACTAGCTTCCCCATCTGCCATAAAGATGTAGTAGCTCGCATCCAGATCAAATCTCCCTTTATAAGCAGGAAGACGAGTACTCCTTCTGAAAGAGCATTGAAGAACACCATCCACAAGTCTCCATGATACATCTTCAAGGGTATTCTGTGAAACACAAGACATTCAATACCCAGTGTTTTCAGACAGAGAGTAATTTGCTTAAAAGTCACCCTGCAAAAGACAGGAGTGCCAGTGGTACGCAAAGAAAGAACAGCAATGATTGAGGGGGATGAAAATCTCTTGCATACCAACTTAGAAGGTATGTCAATAAGTCAACACAGTAATATAAGCGTTGGACTTCTTATCACAAACTTCCCAGCTCATAACTATCTCCCCTTCCCTTCCAGCCTTTAAGATATATTGATTGCAACTGCAGCCCTACCAAAGGGATGGAGTAATAATGGACACAAAGTTCCTCAATGTGACTTACTTTTAAAAACCAAATTTAAACTTCCAAAAGTAACATTTCTGGGGAAGAAAGAGTCCAACTAATTTCACCTTCAAGAATTATGGATTCATCTTACCATTTACAGCTGCTATGCAAATAAAAGCACAAAGCAGCAGCCAGCCATTCACTACTTCAAACCCACATTTGTGGAAGTGTCTTATTTTCCAATGTACCTCTGAATCCAGAACAGGAGGACTTCGCCCCTTCAAATAGGCAGTGCTTACATGTACATGGTGGTCCTCACTAACACACACATACGCATCGTCACCACCCTGGAGAGTTTAAATGAAAAAAATATTTGTAGCCCAATAAAAACCAGTCTCCAAATTTATTTATTGATTTAATATATGCAACAAGACCCAAGACAGAATTCTCTAGCTGTTAAGTTAATATTTCTCAGCATTCAAACACTTTGGTATTACAGGGGAACCAGATTAAGTCAAAGAGATGACACACAGTAAGGCACATCATGATTTACCCTCCCTCCAAAGGTAACAACCATGTTATCAGAAGTTTTTTGAATTATTTAGAATGTACTGAATCAGCCAGACAAGATAGACATGGACATTTATGCTATTTAAATACCCTCTTTAGTTAAAAATTGGCTTTCCTCATAGCTATAAAGACCAAGTAGCGTTAAGAACCAAGTGTTCTTGCACTAGGGACATAAATGCTAATATAAACAGCATCTCCTTTGTGTAACAGTTATTTTATGGATTATGCATTTGTCAACAGCATTGTCCCTTTTAACACCAATTAGAAAAAAGGATCTCTAAACACTTTAAGATAGAATGGAGTCAACTCCTGTACAAACAATGATGAAGTGCAAATGGTTTTCAGAAAGTATAGCAACTTGGCTTCTGATAGGCAAGAGTTTTTGTCTAGGTAACAAAGCAAGACTGCTCCCTCCCACCAGGAATTCCAGTCAGCTACTGTGCAGACAGGTTGGATTCTGCCAACATGGATATCTCCAGGGAAATTCTACTGCAAATAGTCAGGCCTGAGCTAAAACTGAATATCCACCTATAAAAGGCAGCCTGGGAGCACTCCCAGCACTATGGGAGGAATGTTACCTTGTTTGACATCTATCAGCATTTCAGTTTTCTGTTTGCATCTTTTGCTAGAGTATCATTAAAACTTGACTAATATCACAAAAGCATCTAAAGCAGTAGAATAGGACACTCACCATCCACTGGTCATGAGACAATGCAAATGCTAAATATCCTTCACTTGGACCACTCATTTCAATAAGTACTGAACTCTTCTCTTGTTGGAAGGACAGAAAAAAACAGGAAGCACTTTCAGGATCACAGTTTGAAGGGTTCCTAATGCAGAACTTCATACTTCCACAATCAGATGTATTAAACTAGATAATTAAGCAAAGAAATAAGTCAGAAGCAATGAGAGTTTCCCTCTTTTTCCTCCCTTTCCATCCCATTCTAGAAGAAAGCATACAAGGAACAGCAAAGAAATGCCATCTATGTCTGCATGCCAATCTCTTAACCCATCCTGACAATTACCCCAGGACTGGCAGGTAAAATAGCAGTAAGCTCCAAGCTGTACTTTTACTCAAGTTGAATACTCAGAAGTGTTCAAGGCCAGGCTGGTCGGGTCTTTGAGCAATAAGGTCTAGTGGAAGGTGTCCCTGCCCATGGCAATGGGTTGGAAGTAAATGAACTTCAAGGTCTCTTCCCACCCAAACCATTCTACGATTCTATGATTAATGGAAGCCAGTAACACAGTAACTCATTGAAGGAAGTTTCTGAGCCTGTGGTTACTAAATAGGAAGTTATTAGTCAAGATCAGAGCAAATCTTTTCCTATTTCTCTTCCCAGACACACATAATATTTTCTGACCATTAAGTTCTAAATGTTGTATCAACCTTTTGACCCATGCGTGCTATCACAAAATTTAATGTAACCCACACAAATTTAGGCAGCTCAAATAACACAGTGTAGCTGTCTATATTCTTGGTCTTTGATATCCAAATTACTCATCCGTCATCTCTCCCTTTTGTCAATAGGGTGTATCGATGCGACTTCGTTAAATTCCATTGATCACAAGCATTAAAGACACAATTACTTAGGTTTATAATTACTTACTGGCTTTGATAAGTAGGAAACAGGGTGTGAAGTTAATACAGCCTCTGATGTTGCACCCCAGGGTGTTGTTGGGGTTGGTGCATTAGGCTGAGAAACAATGGGACCAGGAATCTTCACCCAGAAAGTCCTGTATTTCTTCACAACTGTGGCTCTTAAACACAACACACACAGTCACTATTGTATAGATCAAGAGCTGCTTGTTACTTTAAGGAGGGAACCACTTCTACAGTTTGTGCAACTTATTTGTAAACCACCATCTTTAATACATAAAACATATTAAAGGTCTGCATAAAGTAGGATATTATCTGAAATTTCAGTGGAAAAATAATTTTAAAATTTACTACTGCATGTTCTACTCATTATAAAGAACACTCGTGCCTGTGGCACAGATTACAACCTCAGAGAAAAGTTGCATAACTTTTATCCATTAATTCCCAAAAAGGCAGCAGTATAACAAGAGGGTATACATACCATGTTGTTAGGTACAAGCACAGAAGAAGATATATTACAGGCATGACAAGTGAGCAGTTAACCAGAACTAAGAAGCTGGACTCTGAATCCCTTTTTACTACTGACTCCCTGCCACCCACAAAAAAAACCAACAAAAAAACCACAACGCACAAACTAATGATCTCCAACATTTCCAAAACAAGCAGACAAACAAAAAGACTATATTCATGTAGACTCTGCAGCAAGCAAGAAATGTCAACTTTTCAGTCCATTAGACCATGCATACTTTTCAGCTGCTGGCCAATATTTGACATAGAGGATCATTCAGGTGTGCTTTTATTTGCATTTTAATGAACTAGAAGTAATGGTAAATAATGTACTTACAGAAACTGTACACGTTTTGGTGCATCTCCAGGAGCAATCCAATAAACTTTTATGTATTTCTTTTTTGCTTTACTTGTGTGACTGACAGCTGAATTCTGAAAACACACACATATTCAAGAGTGACACAGTGGATATGCACTAAGGAGATTTCAGCTAACACAGCCATCACAGGCTGCAGCTCAGTCCTAAACAGACACTGCACCATTAAACAGCACAGACCCAGTGCAACTGGCTCTTCCCCAGTCAGTCATCATTAACTCAAATGAAATCTACCACCGAAACTTACACATACTAACAAACTTTAAGACTCAAAGGAACAACTAGAGGTCTTCCAATCCAGAAGACTCCAACGATGAGACAGAGGTCCCCTGCAGCATTTATGCAGGAATGGTGTGACCATGCCCTATTTTTTGACAGTAAAAACATGAAAGGACAGCACAATGACTGTACAGCAAGAACAGCACTACTATTCCAGAGGACAAAAACCAAAAGCAGTCTTGGGGTCAGTGACTTATTTGCACAAAACAAAAAGATGAGACACAGCACTGAATTAAGTTCCCAGAGCACAGAGGGCACAACTCAGGCATCCCCATAGCTTTATGGCATTGATGAATGCATTAATTGGATGCCACTGGGGAGCAGGTGGCAGAAGTGGAGAGAAAACAAAATATATCTAGGCAGATTGAGAACTTTCTCCACACCAGCTCAGATGACAATACATGTTCATGAAGTTCAAGTGGGTTGCTAAAACACAACCCACAGTTCACATTGCTTGCACAAGGCAAAATGGATATTGAAGATTGTGATCTAACCTGTTACTAGGAAGGCTCCCCTAACAGTAACTGACAGAGCAACACTAAAGAAAATAGTCTATTCTAGTGTTAGTTTACCACAATAACTGACCTAAACTTTCCTTGCTGTAAAACGTTTTTCATGCTTGTTAAGGACAGAGAAAATAATTGATGACTCTTCTTCTCAGAGTAAATAGAGCATGCCCTCCTTTTTGTCATACTAAGTACAATAACCAGGAATACACTGCATTCATCGTGCACGAATAAAAGTTATGTTATGAATGCTGCATCTTCCTGCAGCAGTCAATAGCCTTCTACCACCAGGCTAGTTTAAATGATTCATAAGAATGTAAGAATAGTCTGACAGAGCTGCAGTGAACTGTGGCCTCTATGCCTCAAGTTAGACCAACTTCCTTAGAGATGCCCTGAGCTCAAAGAAGACTACATTGCTTAGCTCTGTCCTACTACAGACATGGTTGAGTACAGACCCCGTAGTGCCTGATGTCCCATTTTCAGACACCGCACTATACCTTGGTACGACCACATGTCAGAAGCTGAGAAAGTCTCCGGTCAGCTAACACAAAAGAACCAACTGCAGGGCTATCCAGGTGATCTGCATCCCGGGCTTGTATGAAAAATCCTTCAAATTCTGGCCCAGACAGATGAACTGAAGTAAGAAGAAAAATAAAAGGAAGTTGAAATATTCTCCAGAGAAAAAACCAGAATATTTCAATAACCACCAGAAACTCATTTTTTCAGGCACTGAATGACTGGTAGATGGATCACATGAACAAGATTCAACAAGATAAATCAAGTATAGCTGAGTGAAGTTGTACTATAACACAAAGAAACAGTAAATTAAACTCTTCAGCTATGACTGACACAATACCTTCTATGTTGTCCCCTGGTTTAAATTTGGTCTCATCCACTGTAATTGTGTGCTCAGGTGACAGTTGTGGAGAGCCACCATGACAAGGTATCATGCTAGTGCAGGCTTCTCTTACTTTTCCATTCGGATAGCCATCCACAGATGCACAGAAGCAAATAAACATCCAAACAGCAAAAGCAAGACCAGGCAGCTCCATCTATATAAAGTAAGAGTTACAGACAATTAAATACAAACATTTACATTACAGGTCACCATTCACCTGTAGAAGAGTCAGTTGAACACTGAAATTTAAAAGCATGTTTAGAACAAAAGCATGCATGAGAAGATAGCATTCCCAGCTGCAGAAGCCAAAGGCAAGGTGTACTTCTGATAACTGCCAGACTCTGCAAGAATGTTCACAGATACCATGTTTCAGGCCATCAAGAGTATAGACAGTAGATGGATGCCTCCATCCACTGGGGAGGATTATTTCTCTCAGTACATTTTGACATCGCTTTTAAAATTTCTTTTGCTTACAACTCTCCTGTTCTCTTCCCCCTGCCAACCCCCCCAAAAAAAGTCCAAGTCCCTTAAATACCTGGCACAGGACAGATGGACCTTAAAACATGTTTCGTTCATGTATAAAGGTCCACAGTAGTTAGGAATTACACAGCTAGCAGTACCAAGCCCACTCTTATTAATCACAGCTCCAAACTGCATCATTACAGACTGCCTTCAGTTTCCACAACTCGTGTCTATTTCTTCACATATGACAAGTAACTCCCAAGTAACAAGTTCTTCTTTCTGCAGGGAAGCTAAAGTTGTCACATGTCAGAAATAGATTTTATACATGCAAAAGAGTGGGAATTTGGTATAAAGATACAAACAAATAAATATGTATGTTTGTTTCAGACAAGCACAAGACTCTTCCTTGGAACTCTTCCATTTGGATATTGGACTTCCAGTCAATCATTCAAACAATATCCCTGCTTGTCACACGCTCATTAGGGGAATAGCATACATGAAAAACATGTAGGTAGTACGACCCAAAACAGTTAATGAGCACTAATTTCAGCATTCGTTTTTTAATGTTTTGCTCTGCCACAATCCTGTCTTCAAAAAAGCTGTGGTAATTGTTTCTCTCCTTAGCAGAATGCAGGGCTTACAGTTGTATTGTTGTTTACAGAACACCTTAGCCAGCAAGAAAAAGCGTTTACATGTCCGACAGGCCAGGAGAACAGAGATAAACCTCCTTTCAATCCTTAGGCACAAGAAGTGGGTTATCAGCTCTACTGGAACACACACCAGGCAAGTAGGTTTGTATTCTGGAAGAGCCATGCCCACTTTGCACCAAGTGATAACTAGTATCAGGTTATGAAGTTCCCCAACATCGCATATGGATGCAAAGATAGAAAAAGCACAAAGCCACTTCAGACTGAGCTCTGATACCTAAAAAGCAGCCAAATGAAGACAAGGCACGTCCTTAGTCTTGCACACTCTCAGAGTCATCAATCTTAACTCTCCAAAGTTCTCATACATTCAGTGCTAAAACTCCACAATATCCAGGAAGATGCCACACTTGTACTTCAACAAAACAGCTCCTCAGCAAACTTACACCAGTAAATAGAAGAAAATCAGAGATGAGAGGGGGTTGAACTGGAAAAAACACACACACCACATTCAACTCCTCCTCCCAAATATTCAAGATAACATTATGATAATATCTTTTACTTCTCGTTAAAGTACGCCTTTCCTTCTAGTTCCAACACTTCTCCAAACTGTCACAAATTTACATCAACATGATTTTATTCATAAGTTAAGGAAGCCTATAGGAATTAAGATTTAGCACTACAGTGGCATTGAAACAGCTTTAATACATATCAGTGAAATCTTCAAAACAAGTTGCTACCAGAAGAGATAAGGCTGCGTACTGTAGAGACAAGAAAAAGAGTAGGTTAGTATTCTAGTTTAAGTAGCAGAGGATGTGGTAGGGATTTAAAATGAAACACAAAATGTTATTTGCAGACTCAGCTGACTCAAAAGCTGTCAGAATAGGAAGAAGCAGAGATGAAGAGAAAGAAAAAGCCCCAAATCTGAAAGAAGTACCATACTGAGTAGGAATTTCTTAAAACATCTTTTCCTGTTTAAACAGGGTTAATTGTAGAAGAGTAGCTTTCTCTATGCACGTTCAATGATAGGGGCTAGATCCTATAAAGAACAGTAATCCCTATATTAAAATTTAGCCTTCCTCAAACAACACTTACTCAGCTGCCTGGAAAAGTCCATTTCCTCCTTTAATCTGGTAATATGCTACAACACCATGTGTTCCACTTACAAAACAAAAGATGAAGATGGGAAGCACTCTTATAACATCAGTCATTCTGTGGTTAAAGATGATTTTGTATTTTAGGAAGATATCTCCTAAAGTGTCATTGTAAACAAAACAATACAATAGGTCAACAGTCTAGAGAAGTCAAACTTCAAGAAATTATTCTTTAATTTCAAATTAAATAATTCTAAACTTTAACTCTAATACCATAGTAAAAACCTTTTCATAATACGGGAGAATATAGTTAAAACTGCAGTTTGCAATAAGCAAAACCAGAAGTTTACAATCACTCATCTGCTGCCCCCAATTCAGCTAGCACCTCACTGTGCCTCCCCACCCCCTTCTACAACATGCACACACCACCTCAGCCTTCAGCCAAGACCTGTTCAAAACAAGCCCCATCCCAATCACAGTGAGCAAGAAAGACAAGGGTACAAAATCTAAATGTACAGGAAGGAAAAAGGGAAATCCAAGGGATGCCTATAATTTCCTCATATAAGCAGGTTAAGATGTCTCCTTTGGCTCTAAAAAAGTACTTGTTACAAAAGCATAAAATAGTATGTTGTGCCCTCATGGATCTGACAGCCGGGCCAAGAGAAGGAAAAAGGGAGTTAGTCTGGAAAGCCGAGCGCATATCATTAGTGGTTCAAAAATGAACAATACTAAAAAAAGCACCTAAGGAAGACACATAATTAAACTAATGAATCAGCAACAAGCAATTCTTTGAAGGGAAAAGAAAAACTGTCTCTATACTCAAGCTGAAGATCAATAAGCAATTATATCCATTCTCAGCCAAGTATTTGCACAATAAATCATCTGTTTTGCTAAACAAACAACCAATCAACAGAACTCAGCCACTAACAAGCAACAAGTCACTCCCATATAAAACAGTCACCTCTTCTTCTGGGCCATTACATGGTTTCCTCTTTTCTCTGACTGCAGTTCTACAGCCATAATAGCATACAACCCCAAATAAAAAGCATTAGGATTAACGGCAAAAGGATTTGTTACAGAGAGGTTAAGTTCAGGAAAGCTGAAATGTAATAAGTGAATCATGCTTAACCTCACCACAAAATAATAAATTACTTTTAAAGAATAAAGTAAAAATAAAAACAGTTCTCTGCCTGTATCAAGAGGGACCTGATAGACTGATCAAAGCTATTGCATCTTACAGAATTGTTACTCTATTATTCTACTCCTCTCACACACACAGGTGAATTAGAAAAAACAACACCACCACCACATAGTTACTTCACATTCTAATACTCTCAGTTTCCACTATAACTTAGTATAAGTCACAGATACGTCCTTCTTGACAGATTCTGCTTGCAAGTTATACTGAGAAGATTTGGCTGTAGTGGTTTATTTACAGCCCTTTGAAACGCAACTCATCAGCGGCAGCCTACTAATTAACAGACAGTAAAGTTCCCTGTAGTCAAGAGGAATAAGAATAACTGACTTTAAGACTGAATCATAATGATGTTAAAAAAAAAATATAAGCCAATTCCTGCAGCATTTTTCAACTGGCAATTCTCCACTGTTTTTGTTCACTTACTATCATTTGAGCAACAGGGAGTTGAAGTATTTCTGCACTATCCAGGGGCTTGTTTTTCAAGATAAATGCATTACACTGAAATGCTTGTGTTAACCAAAGGCCTGAGAGTACAAACAACCTCCTTCCTCCACCCTGCCTGCCAACTGCACACCATGCAATAGGTGCACCAGCAAATACCCTCATCAGGGTTACAAGGATGTGCTACAGAGCACGCTGGCTCCATCGTCAGAACACAGCCATACAGGTTTGATTGCACAACCTCATACCCACAGGATAACAAAATATACACACCTCAGGCACTTGGGTCTTTGTACTCAGTAAATGTTCAGAGAGAACATCAACGCTTGTACATTTCAAAGTGAGTTTTTATAACACTTCAAGTGTAGGCACTTACCTTACAGCTAGTCCTGTTACACCAATCAAGTCTGAGTAAAATTGCTATTAGCTTTCTACTTATAATGAGACAACTCACTTTACATTGTAACCTCTCCTATTTGATTTGCATTTAACAGTATTGACCTTTATCATACCCAGAATCAGAGGAAGTTTGTGTGAAAGAAGAAACAGCACACACAAGAAAGAAAACATTTATAAGAGCATTCTTCACTGCAGGCACACAATTTACACTGCTTCCCAGGCTGCACATATCAGCCCCTATGCTTCAGCTGAAGTGCATTAAGTTGTAATGAAGCACCAATCCTGAAGCTTCCTTTGCTTTGTCAGACATGTGCTTCCACAGATCTCAGAGAGTTTCAAATTAAGCAATTAATTATCTTCTGGTGCAGCTAAGGTGGGGGGAGCAAGACCAAGCAAGCCACCTTTTTTTATACCTTTTTCCTCAAAGCACAAGTTGGTACAAGTTTGCAGCATGATCTCAAGGCTTGCTATACAATTACTCCCATCAAGGATACGCTGTCTTTTAGAAAAGGAATAAGGTATCTCAAATATTACAATAAGTCTCTTTTTTTTCTCCATATATCCCACTATGTAATCTTTATGTGTATAATTTTTATGCATATAATCTTTAAGGCCCCAACCCTGCAAACTTTTATCTATATGACGAACCCCAAGTTGCAGGCTGACTTAAAAATGACAGCTTGTTACCCAAACAAGCAAATCCAACAACAGGATCAACACATTTCCTGTAACAGTTAACGTACTGCTATCTCCTACACACATTAATGAAAGAAAAAAAAAGTAATATTCACATGATGTCAAGAAGCAAACAAGATACAAGAGGAACACAGTTGGCCTAGCTTCCAGATAATATAAGTCATAACTTACCTTTACTCAATCAGGCAAGCATGCTTAAGAGTCTTTTCTATAACAACAAAAATGTTTGTGTGAAAGGAAGAAGCTGCAAGGTGCTTCAAAAGCTTCACCAGAATTTAATTTGCTTCACAGCTGCTGTAGATATTCTATGAAACGTGTAGTTTTCAAGAAGCTTGCAGTACCTACACTTTGAGCACTCAGCGGCGCTGGTGTAACCAAAGCGCTCTGAACTCCACTAGCGTCCCAGCTGCCGCAGCTCCGCTCTACCCTCCGGCACCGCTCCCGCAGAAAACGGCAGCGGGCGGGCCGGCCCGCCCCTTCTGCCGCTCCAGCCTCCCCCCGTGGGGAGCGCAGGGGCGGGCCGGGCCGGGCCGGGCCGGGCCGGGCTGGGCGGAGGCCGCCGGCGAGAGGGCGCTGCGGGGCCCGCCCGGGGCTATGCGGGCCGGCCGCTCTGAGACGCTCCGTGTTCTCGCGTAAGTTGCTGCCGGTTGTGAATCCCCAGCAGAACCGGGGTCCTGGGACGTGTGTTAAGGACACGTAGTTTTCTTACAGCCTCCAGACCTCGGAGGTGTTGGTGAAGGTCCTGGTTTTGCAACCGGAGCCTCGCGCTGGGAGTTTTACTGGGAGATTGTCCTTGTAAAAGCTTGCAGAACTCATCTGCGCGGCCAGTCGTGTTCCTGAAGGTGTTTGCAAAATCAGGTTTTTCTTATCAAGAAAGCAAATAAGTACTGGCTGTAAGTGGGTTTTGCTGGTAGAAACTGCGGTTACTTCCACAGGCTTCTCAGAGTTGTGTTTTTCTTTTATTCCAAGTCCTCAATGGCTCGTAAATCAAAGTAGCACAAAAAAGGCAAATATTTAATAGTGTCCTCCCATATAATAGAAACATTATGTTTGTGTTAACAAACACTTTGACTGGAGGGCTCTGGTAATTGAGTTGCTTATAAACAGGTCTGAGCAGTTCTAGTCATCCCAATGCTATTAATTTAGTCATATTTTCTTGAAAAGCACTATTAAAATCTAGCAGGCTTACAAATGCTCTGTTAGTGTTCTACTGTTTTCTCAGTTTTTATAGAAGCAACATTAACCGTAGAGTTACCCAGTGACAGCATATTGTAAGATATATTTAATTTGAAAAACCATAATGAACTATTTTGCCTAATCAGACAAATTATTTGACTGTTATACTTGTATTATCTTGCTTGTGCAAGTCACTGGGAAGCTGAGATCTCACTAAGTGTACAGCACCTGAGGAAAGATCATGCATAATCAATAGCTTAAAATTAAATACAGATATTTCCCCTTAGCTGGAGGAGGGGAACATCAGTTTGCAACAGCTGTTCATAAAGTCCCCAAAATATGAGAGAGTTTGATAAAATCGTAAGCCCAAATACGTACATGCTTCTTTAAGTGCTTGTGTGTCTCTAATTAGTTTATGCTCTTACAAACGCCTTCCTTGCAGATACATTATTAGTATGACAAATACTAACATAAATACATTTATAGTATGAAAAATCTGGTGACCACAGTGACCAGTATTCCTCACAATATTTAGGTTCGTAACTTGCACAGGTTATAATGGAATTAACATCCAAATATTTTTAAGATCTTATTTTAGGGTCTTGGCTCATGGGCAAGATGAGGTGTATACTTCTGAAACACTGTTATAAATATATGAATATATGGAAGTAATTTCCTCATAAAGACCCACAAGAAGGGATGGAAATGCAAGCTACAGTCCTGTTGGAAACTGAAGTCAATGTTTAAGAAAAAAAAGAAATCATTTATCTGTGAAAGGTAAACCAGATAAGGGAGGGAATACTGTTTTGCTTCACATTTTAAAGCTTTTCTTATTTTAGAAGGTATTGGCTGTTGCCAAAGAGCTACAGAACAAGAAAATTGGGGGACAGGGGGAAGAAACCCCCTGTCCCTCCCAGGAAAATAAAATTACTTTGTAACTACTAAATGCAAGTACTCATATTCTTCCTGCATAGGCAAGCACCAATCTGTCTGGAAGGATACAGTATGCAAACATACTTGTCTCCTTAACAAAAAAAAACAACAACGACAAAAAACCAATAATACTCAATAGTTCTACAGCTTTAATGAAAATATTTCTGTGAAAGAGTACTGCATGCTAATTTGTTAAGTGTCATGTATCAAAGAAATAAAATGCATTAGGATATATGAACTATAAAAAGTCTGCAGATGCATCTTCTTTGTAAAGTGTATTGCAATTATAGTTGTTAGTGTGGTCATGATAATTCTGTATTTATAGCAAAGCAGAAGTTTCTAGCTTAACCAAATGATCACAGATACAGAGGGCTCGTGGTTGTTTTTTGATCTTCCTGCAAGCCTGAGGAGAGATGAAGTTGTGTAACCAACTATTGAACTATGTCAGAGGATGACAATGTCAAGTGGCAAATGAACATTATCTAACATGAAAAGAAGCTGATGACTTTTTTTGCATAGTTTGTTACAGGATCTCAAGGAACTAAGTGACAGCTTGTTATTTTGAAAGCACCAGGACTTTCATAAGGGAGACTTCACGCTGAGTATATAAAGGGGAATTTCTGTTGCTTAAGAACTGAGGAAACAATTAAGTAGAATATATATAATTTTGGAAATTAAATATTGTGCTGTCCAAGGCATATAATGGTATTTTTCAAGCCAAACATAATATAAAAAAACAATAAGCCATTGAAGCTAGGTCTGAAGAGAACCCATGTTGTTACATGGTTCCTTGTAATTAAATTTCCTCTTAGGTATTAAGCTAACTATAGAGCAAAAACTGTGTTATTTTAGAAGGTCAGCCCTTGCCCAGGTTTCATATATGTGTTCACTAAGCAAATGGTTTCTTTATGCTACTAGCAACATTATGACAGTGAAATATTGCTTGAGTTCAAATGCTTGATGTGCAAAAAGGCTGAATCCCTATCAGATTGTTTTGATGATGGATAACTTGGATCTAATAAGTTTTTGTTACCACTGTTTTCTGTTTTCATATATTCACATGTGTTTGAAAAAGAGCATTTAGATTCTGTCGAATACATGCAGGATACTGGTCTTCCTGTGAAGAGAACAGTTCTGACACCTGTATTTATTCATCTCCCTCTTGTGTATCCCACATTTACAAGACTAGACTTCAGCATTTTTCAAGCTTTTCAGCATTATTATCTTACTAAATATGTATTAGGAAATAATAATAATATTATCTTAGGAAGACTTTTTTCCTACCAAAGTAATATGAGTATGCTTTTTTCCTCCAAAGAAGGAGGAATCCTGACCATCTAAAAGGAAATAAATGATGATAAAAGTCAAAATGTAGGATGACATATTTTTCCCATAATTAATTAATTATTTTCCCTTGAGCTTTGGCACTGTTTCATACTAATTTGTTTTATCAACTGACTTAGTCTTAACCTACAAACTAGATAAATGTATTCCACTGACTTGCAGAAATATCCTTTTTATGTCTGCTTCTCTTTGGTCTATATTCCCCTTTACTAATCAGCCTTTTTTACTTTCACTGTTTTTAAACTTTATGTCACACATAAAAATTCACACTTGGAAATGTATTTATACAATACTTGTTTACCCAGAGGTATTTTAAAATAAAAAAGCATTTTACGGCTTTCAGTCAATTGCACTAACTAGCCACCTGGTGGCAGTAGCCACTAAGTAAAATAAGGTTTTCCGCTCTTGACTACATAGAAACCCGCTTGTTTTTGTACACATCAGTAGCTGAACTACCCCCACAATTCCTTGCTTAACGAAATGAAAGAATTTAATTTGGTTCCCTGATATGATCAGAGCCATGCCTGTGTAGGTGCTATGATGTAATGACAACCTGCCACTTTTCTGAAAGAGTCTCCACTTAATTCAGTGCACAGCACAATTAAATCAATGGTTAAAGGACTGCGGTAAAATAGTTTTACCGACTTCAAGGGATGTGGGACATTGCTTTATCTGATGCAAATTACTAATAGTACTGAATTGTTAACTTTGAGTTTTCTATATTTTTCATAATTTCTGTGGTGCTTTTAAAGATTATTAATTTTATTATATCAGCAAGGTGTGATGAGATGCTATTATTCCATTTCACAGGGAGCAAAGAGCTTGCTGGCAAAAGCATTGACCTGTAAATGCTTCAGGTTAAGGCACTTTAGACCTGATTACACAATTCATAATGTAGAGCTACAAGATTAATTCAAATCTCATACAGTGCCTTTCTGCGTGCCGATCGGTTTCTTTGCCAGCCAATCTCAATTCCACCTCTGCTCCACAGCTTTTTTCCTTCTAACTTGCGTTCAGACTAAGAACTGATTTTCCCACTCTTTTCCATCTCGGAGGTCCTTTCACAAACAACCCACTTCCAGTTTTTCACCTTCTTCTCAGCGGCTCTCCATTTGTTTCCTTCGTGGCTTATAACTGCATTATTTGTTCAGACTGTGGGGTTTAAGATTGCTCTGAGCTCAAGCACAAGCAATGGTTCTGTAGGGATGATCCATGATGTGCAATGCTGTTGGTTAGAGCAACATGCTGGTTAGTACATGCTCAGTACCCCTGTGTAGGAGCTGTATGGTGATGTTTGTCTGTGCTTGGTAGGAATGCTTGTGGGGATTTTAGCTCTTACTTTAGCAAGTCTCACCTAAATGCTTGCAGAGACTTCCAAAAGCTAATAAACTGATCAGGCTATAACAGAGCTGGTAAAAGGCATGTCCAACATAGCAGAGTTTCAAAAAGAGATAAGATGGTTTCATACCAGCTTTCAAGTGCTGTAAGTAGCAATCCTCACCTCACCTCACAGTGAGGTGTAAAGTGACTCAGTCCAGGGATGGTGTGGAAAGCTGCCTCTTGCAGAGCCAGGTTAGTATATCATCTGTGCAAGCTGGTACCTCCAAGGAAGTTCCAGACTTTGGGGAACCTACTGCACAGCACCTGCAGCGACCCAGCAAATATGTCACTGACACACTCAGAGGCAAAATATCAATACTGCACTACTGTATGAGACAGCAATTCATCCTCCAACAAGAATTCAGCTGGAATGGAGAGCCAGCAGGTTGCACAGAGGTAAGATACTCTAAACGCAGCAGCAGTTTGCCCCAGCCTACAGCAGTAACTCCTGCGTCCTGTGAGTTCCCCTGGCAGCAGCTGCCCAGTTATGGGCAAGCTACTTCTGAGCAGCACTCCTAAGCTCAAGTTCATGGCTAGCCAGAAGATCTGATAATATGAATAAGACAAACATTAAGTAAGGACTTGGAATTTCTGGTAGCAGCCTTTGGTAACAATTCAACTGTAAATTATTTCTATATGCAAAAGATTTGTCAGTCTGAATTTTAGGTTTGAAGCATTCTAGTGCAAACCACCCTTGCAGCATCTTTCTGCTCACGTTTAACTTGGTGGTAGAATATAAAAATTGGTTGAGAAGAGGTCTGGGACTGGAAGTGATTTGTCAGTAAGAAGTAAGGTTTGTTTCAAGGCATGAAGATGAGGAAAAGATGAAAATTATCTTTTAAAACAAATGTTTGTTGTAGTCACACATTTGGTGACATCTGCAACATACCACAGCGTGGCAGACTCTTTAAATCACTACGGCCCACAGACCTCAGTATTAGCTTTCAGATAACCTCAGGCTGTGTGGGACTAGTACATAGTTATTTCTTTGCTTAAAAATCAGATGCCAATTTTATATAAGAGACACAGGTCCACTCAGTTGTTTACCATTTGAGCTTAAAGAGCTGTCTAGATAAGATTTAAGGATTATTATTATTTTGATGGACCAGTAAAACATCCATGGTATTCTCATTATGGTTTGATACAGTAGAAAGAAGAACAATTTACAGGAAGATAAAAGTGCTGGTAGTGATTCAGCAAACTGGTACAATATGTTCTCCTTGTAAAACAAATTGGCCCAGTATGTGTGAATTTATTTTACACTTAGCTAAGTTGAATGGTATGAGAATAACATTCAGTGGCTTCATTTAAATTTTTGTTTGCCAAGTTACCACATTTGCAGAAGATTATTTATATCAAGTTAATGTGATGCTGTTAGCTAACGTACAGTTAAATGTATCTTAAGCATCTACGAGAAAAGCTACATGTAACTATAATAAAATTTAGACTACTTTAAAGATAAATGCATTGAATTCTACAATTTTCTATTAAAAATTAACAGCAGTCTAACTTGATACATAAGTTAAAGCAAGAGCATTGATTATTTGAGGCCACACAGTAAAAGAATGGCTGAGCTGCGTTTAAAAACAAACCATAAATGTTTCTGCCATCCAAAAATTCATGATGACACCAGGTTCATCTTTGAAAGGTCAAACAACGCTGCCAAGAAATTAGAGGAAAGGGCGTTTACATGTTCAGTAAGAACAAACTGCATAGGCTAGTGTCTTAGCCTCTCTATCTCATTTGATTTCTTATTTATACAGACATTTTTATTCTAGCCTACTATTTATTCCCTGCCTATGAGGCTATTGCAATCTGTTTAGCTATTTAGAAGAGATTTGAAAAAAAAATAGGCTGCAGGTGATTACTTCCATGTTCTGACCAATATTTTCTCTCTATATTGGATTCTAATGTCCAAGGCCATATGGAAATGTCTGCTGGGCACATAATGTGCCTAAGAACAGCACTTGTTTTCAGCCACTGCACAGCAAAGATCTAACTCACAGAAAAAAAAAAACTGCAGTCTAATCAAACTGCAGACATAGAGTTTTAAAGAAAAGCAGCTTTCTTTCAAAATCAGGTTTGCATTTCTGGATGAGATCTCCCCATTAGAAGACAAAAGCTTGACAGAAGATTCAACATCTCTGAAGCTTCCTATTGTTTGAACAATAGCACAGTGTTAATTCATGAATTTACAGGTCATGAGTGTGGGGCATTGAGAAAAAACTGTGCTATCACTTTAAATTTTACGGTCTCATATCTCCTGCATACAGGCCAAAGGAATCTGCCTATAATTTTAGTTAGAAGTTCAGTTAAGTTCTCTTCCGTGCTAGTTGGCTTCTATTGTTGTCATTGGGAACTATTGTTCTGCTACTAAAAAAAAAAAAAAAATAGTATTGTCATTGCAAGTTTTCTAAGTTACTACACATAACCTTTACAACAGGCATAAGCAACATGACGTGTGATCTGACACCCGGTGAACATGCTCTCCAGAGTGTATTGAGGCCACTGCCAGGATGAGTGTTGTGTAATCCTGTGTTGCAAAAGAGAAGGTGGGAAGGACGATGTTTGTAAAAGGACTGAAGAATTCTGGTGTTAATTTATTTAAAAATGCTGGAAAATTACTTCCTGATAATGACTTTGATATGGTATCCACTCTTATTTTGAAGTAACTATTGATCTTTTCCTGCTGTGGTATATCATATCACACAAACTGAAGATAAAATGGCACTGTGAAATCCACCATTTAGATGCCAGTGCAGCAAATGCCATGTGTGATTGCTGTTGGCTGTGTCCTACACACTATCTGCAATGCTAAATGGTAGCACTTGTGCACTGATGTTTTGCCCATGGGGTTCCCACATACAGAACGCCTGCTCAATTTGCGTCTGCTAAATTAACACAGGCCCCAAGTCTGTAAGGGATGTGCCAGTGTAAAGGTGATGTTAATGGAGGAAGGATAATAGCAGTCTGCTCTGCTGTCCTGATTGAAATTAATCAAGGGACCTGCTATATTCATTCATATAGTGGGGTTTTTTATATTGAAGGCAAATGAAGTGATACTGTTCTAATTAGTAAGTGATTTAGTAGTAGTTAAGGAGCTTGTTTGCTGTGTAGTTGATCAAGTCCTTCATTTCCACTGTTAACGTCTGTTTTAGCTACAGTCACAAGTGTTGGTCAAAATAACTGCTTCAGGATTTGGAATGAGGAGGTTGTACACTAGTTTGGTTCCTAATGATTTTTGTCTTGAGAAACTTAAACATCTTTGTTCATAAATGTGGATACATTTCAAAACCTGTCTGAATGCATAGTATAGTGAAGCTGTGGCAGTACAAACCTAGTAATTAGAATTGGCTGAGTGTCCCTATCAAATAGGGAAAACCACTTACATTTTAAAAATTAGTAGTAGTGGTAAAATTGCCTTCAGTAATAACCTTTTTGGGTTTTTCTTGCTTTTCACAGCATGTGGTTTGGGGTAGCTATTTATGCAAAGGACTTGGCTCCATAGGTGTTATTTCCTCATGGCATAAGCAACTTATGAAATTGCTAAATCACACCCCATTTGCAGTCTGTGACAGGACAACAGCAAACCTGGAGGAAGAGGCGAGACTCTGGCAGACTGATTGCAAAGTCACTTCAGGATACCAAAGCCTGCTGAGGACTATAGCAAAGAGATGGTCCAGATCTTTCAATGATGTGTCTGTTGGTTTCGTTCCTATGATTGTCATGCTGTGGGAGCTTCTTGTATTTTCCATTCCTATGTTGTATCTCCTTTACTAGGACATGTCCTATTCAGAGGAAACAGCATGTCGGGAGAGCTGGGCCTCTGCTAAGTGTGAGTCTGTCCTGTATACAAAGCACGCAGGCCAGCGAGCTGAGTAAGGAATGAGTAGTTCAGGAAAGACAAGGAAGAGAGGACAATCCTGCTGGGCACCCAAGAAATATCTGTGTAAAATAATCCAGATTGGAAGTATCACATTTGAACCACATCTGAATGAGTCTCACTGAGGTTAATGTTAGGGGAGCTGCACAAACACACAGGGGGCTTTTACTAGGAATTTTTCCCCAGTCTATCTAGGGATCCTGATATTTTCAGGGGGCATAAAAATTGACATATTTACGTACACCAACAGAAAAACATTTCTCAACAATACAAAAAAAAAAACACTAAGTGTAATGAGGAACAAACAGATTTCTTAAAATGTTCAGAGGGAGGAGAGGATGAAGGAGGAAGGAAAAAAAATAGCTACCGAAAGATTGCAAGCTCAGTTTGAAATGGGTGGAAATGTTTCCATGAATATCAAGGCCTTTGCGCTGCCCTTGAGTTTATCAGAATTGGATGAACACATTGCAGTAAGACAATGTTATAAGCTTATGTATGGAATGACTGGAAGTAAAGCCTAAATAGTTTTGCAGACTCCTCCCAGTTCCACAAAATATACCACCTTTGAAAATAAACAAAAATAATAAACATTATAACATAGTGACTGTAAATTGAGAAGTATAGGGTTCTTTTTTTGACGTAGTCCTAGGCAATAAAAATAGACTGACCTTCCAGAGCTGGAAGGCTGACCTTTACAGTGGGGTGCAGTTCATGATTTCAGTGGTGAGAGGCCTGGAGCAACTGTCCCAGGCATTCTGCGATGTAAAGCAATGGTAAGGGCTGTCTGGTGACAGCGATTCAGATGGCAGCGTGCTTAAAATGAATGGGGGTGGTGTTTGGGTTTTGTTTGGGGTTTGTTTGTTTTAAGCCACCTTGCCTCTTGGTCAAAGACAGATCCCCTGAGTTTGTAGCCTTGTCCACGCACTATATATAGCACTTAAGCCCGGCTGACATCGTGTTTGTTCTGCAGCGCAGCCCATGGGGCAGGAGCCGCTGCCAGGCGCCGGGTGCCCCGCCGGCCCCTGTGCCCCCGGAGCGGCGTTCCCATCGCGCCAAGAGCGGCTGGGCCCGCAGGCCTTAGCCGGGCTGTCCAGGCGGCCTTAGTCCCGTTTTCCTCAGCGGAATGGCCGGTAAATCACACGGAGCTCTAGTTCCAGGTGCCCGGTTCCCTCAGGGGCGGCCTCTCGTGCCGGCACGCACGAGCCGTGTGTAAAGGCGCTGGTGGGTTCTGCGGCAAAGCCAGGCGGATAAGGCACCCCCGCCCTGCGCTCCCCGAAAGCCGGAGGTGTCCGGGGCCCGGACTCGGGGCTCGCTCAGCGCCGCTACAGCGCCGGGGACAGCGGTGGTTTCCGAGGCGACCGCTCCCTCGGGGGGCGCTTCCCGGCGCGGGGCGGGCCCGGCAGGGGCGGGGCGGGGCAGGCCCATCCTGGCCCGGGCGGGCGCTGCGCTCTCGCGGGAGCTGAGCAGACGCCGCCCGTCTCCGTGCGCGGCCGCGGCGGAACCAATAAAGTTTGTTTCAGATAAAAGCAAGAAAAGGGGAGTTAAAGAGCGGTGCCGCCGAGTGGCTCGCGGCTGCTGGCGAGTGCGTGGCTGCCCGCCCGCCCGGTCGGCCCAGCCCGGGGCGAGCCCAGGCGAGGACAGACGGGCTGCTCCAGCCCCCGCCCCGGCTGCGCTCGGCCTCGGCAGTTGTCACCGTCCCCGGGCAGCTGCGCCTCCGCCGCTCTCCGGGCCCGCTTGTGAGTATGGTGGGGCGGCTGAGACGGGCAGCGCTCCCCGCAGAGGCAGGGCGGTGTTGAGGGGCCTGGCGGTGACTCCCGGCAGCGCTGGGGCGAGCGGGGAGAGTGACAGGTGTCAGGCTCCCCCCCCGGGGCGGCTCGGGCCGGGGGCACCTCCGCCGCTCTGGCTGCGGGCCGGGTCGCGCTGTGGGACGGGGAGCTGCTCCAGGGTGCTGCTCCAGGGTGCTGCCGGCGGCGGTCCCCGGCCGGGGAAGGGCCGGGCGCCTCCTGACAGCTGCCTCGAACCCGTGTCCCCGCTCTGCAGCGCCTCGTCTCTCTCCCCTGGGGCTGCGGAACATGTAAGCGAGACCGGCGGCTTGAGGCGTTCCCGAGCGGCCGCCGTCTGCGGGTGTCCCCGCTGACCTATGGGTTTTTGTCTGTTCCTCACGGCAGGGCTCGCTTCTCCCTCCCCGAAGTGAGTCTCCTGGCGCGGGAGCAGCGCCGGGCCGGCGGCCGCAGCCATGCCGAGCGGTAAGGAGACGCGGCTGCTGCACCTCGGCGAGATGGAGAAGCTGGACAAGACCCTCTTCAGGCTGGAACAAGGTGGGTCCGGGGCGGCCGCCTCCTCGGCCTCCTGCTCCTCGGCGAGGAACCCTCGGAGCCGGCTGAGAGGGAATGGCCGGGAGCTTGCCACCTTCTTCGGGTAGCGATGGAAAGGGAGCTCAGCCTGCCGTGGTGGTCATTTGTTTGTGTTTTTGTTTATTTTTATTTATTTTTATTGTTTCAGTGTTTAATAACTTCTGACATGCTTGCTTCGACTGCAGGGCTCTATAGGCTCCAGTTGCAGTTTGGTCTGACAGATAAAACCCTTGAGAAATGGAGAGCAGATGGGCTGGGAGCCGTCAGTCTGCATGGGAACAAAGTGCCAAGCGGTTTTTAGGCCCTTTCCTTTTATAACCTGCCCTCATAAGTCAAGCTCTCTAGTATTTATCTGCAATGTGTTATGCAGCACCCTATCTTTAATGTTATTATTTTGAGATGTATCAGTATTAGTAACACTTTGAAAACTCTGAGATAATATTTTAGAATATGGGATCTTTAGCTCCTCCTGAAGCTTATCTTGCCTGTCAGATTTCTTGTAGCTGTGCTATGTTAGTATTCTGGCTGCATGTTTTTGAGAGCTTGACATTATTTCTCTCTGAAAGTGTTCTTCAGTCTATTTGCCAAAAAAAGGACAACAAACTCAGACTACTAATTGGTCCACTATTATGCTGCTCAGCAAATTCAGACCATAAAACTAAAGCCATTGTCTTTAGAAACCATTTTGAATGATACAACAATTTTTATTACTCATGAAATTTTGCGGGTCTTATTACTTTATGCTACTGATCTAGGAACCTAATATCAAAGTACTTTGGTAGAGGAACAAGGTTTTGATTTTTGAGAAAAAGAATTATCTCTATATTGATTTCAAGTTTCTCTGACAGTGTAACCTAAGAAAATGTCACTAGTGAACAAGTGCAGAGTTGACCCTAGTCTCCTTTTATAACTTATCCTTCCAGTTGTGTACATTTTATTGGAAGGAGTCACATAGAAGTGTGGGGCTATCAAACATTTAAAGTGCCTCTGTTGGTAACAGTCTCTGAGAGGGCATAGCTAATTTTGAGCACAGCATTCCTGTTGTCAGTGTAACTGTTACAGGAAATAAGATATCAATGGCATATATCCCTGTGCTCTAATTTTAGTAATCCCTGTAATGTCAGGATGCTGCTGAGGAGAGTGTACTTAACCTTCCGAAAGTGTTGATTTTTTGGTAAAAGTTGTTTGGTTTTTTTTTGTTTTTGGTTTCAGTCAAATGAGCTTCAGTTTACCTGACAGACATCCATATCCTAAAAGCAATGCTTTATATAGTGGTGTTTGGTGCAGTGGTGATTATGTTAATAAGACAAACTCTGAGCTTGGTGAGACTTGCGTTTGAATGTACTCAGATATTGAAATCTGCTATTAGAGTCCCCATGATTCTACTTAATAAGCAAGTGGCTTATTTTTCAGCTCAAGATACTGGAACTTGTCATTGTTCAGTTTTTTCACACTTTAATTATCTGTGTTTTAATAGTTTTCTCTTTTTACAAATATTCAGGTTTCTTTTACTCCAAATTTTGTGGACTGCTAGGGCCAGCGGGCATCTCACCACATATAACTACATGACTGGCATGTCATTTAGTAGAAGTTATTGTGCAAACACACCTGTTTTGGTCACTTGAAAGGACCATGTAATTAGCCATGCACATGATGGTGGCCCTCATATATGCAAGTAGAAACCTATTTTGAAACCTGTTGACTAAACTGAATTTTTCATATCCAGCTGAACAGACTTCAGTATGGTTTGAGGTCCTAATATTTCAACTTAATTTTGTTCTCATTATCATGGGTATCTTAAGCCTAAATGCTGTTCTTTCTATGTGCATGTGACCTGCAGCACATATACAAAACTCCCTTTGGTTTGTTGAGCTTTCTGAAAGTTTAACAATTTGTTTCTTCATTGTAGATTACACACAAGTGCATTTCATTTTACAGTTAAAAGCGAAAGGAATGTACCATTGTTTAGTGAAGTCTCAATGGAGAATGAAGGGATTTGAAATATTTCCTGTTTTGAAATGTATTTCTGCATTTTCCAGATTTTTCATGGGTCTGTTTAATATATACACTTGGTAAACCTAAATACTTTAATAGTACATAATCCAAAATCTGCATAAAATTGTATGTAGTCTGACGATCCTGGTGTTTTGCTGTGTTTTATTTAAAGACTCTTGTATAGCAAAGAGGAACAAATTGGAAAGGAGTTGAATAGTACCACATAAGTAAAGGAAAACTATATGTAAAGTGTGCAAAGAAAAATGTTAGTGAAGTGGGGAGAGATGATGCCATAGAAATACACCATTCTGCTCAAACTCTTGGTGAATATGTTGATGCACTTTCTTCTTAACATAATATCAAAATATGGTTTGTAATTACAGAATAGAAATATCTAGTTCTCCTGATAACGTGATTTTATCTTTCTTCCTTGAGGTTTCGAGCTACAGTTCCGCTTGGGCCCAACTCTTCAAGGCAAAGCCGTTACTGTGTACACAAATTATCCAGCTTCTGGAGAAGTATTTGATCGCCACAAGTTCAGGACGCTGTCATGGCACAATCCCACAGGAAAAGAAGATGACTCTGATAAATACTGCAAGCTGGATCTCCAGATTTCTGGATCATACCAGTACTATTTTAGTCTTGGGTAAGTGAAATTCTATACTTGCAGCCAAGTGCAGTCTGTCCCTTGGTTTACATTTTAACCTGAAGAAATCACGGTGAAGAATAAACACACTTTTTCCAGTCATTTTTTCAAATTGCTACTATGGGGCCTATCTGAACCTGCTAATGAAAGACAGTAGCTGTGATGGTTGTTTAATACTTTCTGATGCAAAAAATATTCTGGAGAATATCCAGGACAAAGTTGGTCAGTTTTCTGTGAGTGTTGGAAAGGCAAGCCATTTTTATAAGTTTAAGTCATCAGCATCCTGAGTATCTGAATGATTAATTTCTACTTTCTTCATCAACTTTGAAGATTGCTTTCTATCTTTCTAGCACAGAAGTTCTGTCATTCTTTACTTCGCATTCTTTACTTCCTCATTTGCTTCAACAGAAGTGCAGAAGTGAGTGCCAGTACCTGGATTGACTGTAGTGTGGTATTCTGAGTTTCAGGAAGATGTGTGGTTAAATTCCCTGAGGCTTTAAAGGGCACTTAGCTCAGGTCTCTTCTGGAGGAGGGTGCTCCAAATGGAGGTGTTTGTATAAAAGATGGGGAGTCATGCTTGCTTTCTTGCTTTCCATATCCTAAAAGGAGGAACCAGTACTCTGTCTCAGAATATAACAAAGGTATCTCACTTTTGCAGAGCATTTAAAGCTCTGTATCCCAGTTGTATTCTTGTAAGTCTGGTAGAGATGATGCCGCCTAAGAGGTGAGGATCTCTTCAGAGTTTCCTAATTTCTTCAGGTGTCCTGCTGTCCTGTTCCCCACCTCCCCCCAGCTGCTGTTCTTGAAATAGCTGTGCTTGTTGGATTCTCTTTCTGAAACTGAATGGTACATTGGGTGTTTACTATACCAATGAGAATTATTTTTTCCTAGGAATGAAAAAAGTGGTGGAGGTTACATAGTTGTGGATCCTATTTTGCATGTGGGAGCCGATAATCATGTGTTACCTTTGGATTGTGTTACACTCCAGACGTTCCTTGCTAAGTGTCTGGGACCGTTTCATGAGTGGGAAGACAGGCTTAAAGTTGCAAAAGAAACAGGTAATGCAAATACACATAAAAGGTGCAAAAATTCAGGGATTTCCTAATACAGGAGACCACTTTTGTTCTATGGCTTTGACTTCGGATAGACTTGGACGTTTGTAGAACTGACAGTGTGATATTTTTTTTTTTTTGATTTTTTTTTTTTTTCCTAAAGCTTGTGTTACGTAGAATTTCAAGGGGACAATTCAGATTAATTTACACTGGTTATTCCAAACACTAGCTTTAAGTACTAAATAAATGGCTTCTTACTACCTAGGTTACAACATGATTCATTTTACACCACTGCAGAAGCTTGGACTGTCTCGATCGTGTTATTCATTGGCTGATCAGTTAGAAGTAAATCCGGAATTTTCAAGCCGTGATAAAAAGTGCACTTGGAGTGATATAGGAGCGCTTGTGGAAAAAATGAAAAATGAATGGAATATGCTTTGCATCACAGATGTAGTCTACAATCATACTGGTATGATTTTTGTGTGTATTAATTACCAGATGGGTCCCGTGATTATATTTAATTATTTCCCTTAACTTTTCCCTCTTGAACCCATCTTTTAGTAGCTGGTTTAAGCAACTTAGTTGTCTTTGCCGTTGAATTTCTCAAATCTTGGACAGCTCTTTACAATTATAACTGATGTGTTTCCATAACAGATGTAAAAGAATTTGGTATTGTTACTGAATGAATAGAGCCAGTCTTAGAATTAATGAACTGTGCATGTGTCTATTTTTTATAATATGCTTATTTTTATGATCTGCAGTGTGCAGCTCCCACATAAGTGAATGGCATATGCATCATGAATCATTTGGTGGACATAAACTGAGTATTTTATTGTTAAACAGGGTGTTACTCTTGTAGCTGCTTAAAAGTGCTCTAATTTGGACAACAAAAAGAATAGGGACAAGAGGGTAGGATTAAGCAATGAAGGAAATGTTACAGCTCGGTCTTTGGGGAAAGGAGAAGAAAAAAGATAGCTTTGTGTTTGGGGTGGGTTGGTTCATTTTTTATTAGGCATAGAAAATGCCAGCGCATTGAAGGCTTTACTTAATTGCTTGAGGGACAGTGGCTTTTCTTCAGTATGATCTGATGAAATTTAAATCATAGTACTTCATCATTCATAATTTTGCTGATTATTTGGGCGATGAGTTGATGTTTACAGTGCAGTTTTCATCTTGTGCTGTAATCCTAACGATCAGAATAATTAGCATTCTTGTAGCAGAGAATACAACACATGATTATCTTGATGTTACAGTCCTTTGAGAAACCTTAACCACAGCTATCTGTGAGTTTCAAGCTTTATTTGCTTTAGTTCTTTGGTGTTGACTGCTGCCAAACATTCCTGTCCAATCAGTCTGCAATGCAGTGTGGGCCCTGTTGTTTGTCCTGTCTGTTTGTTGCAAAGTTACTAAGTATAGTTATTGGCTACGTGTCTGAGGGAATTGGGCTTTTAAACATTCTCCCAATTTTGGACAAAAAATTTCTTGCACTTTACCAACTGGGTGTTCAGTTTCTCTCATACGTGCTTGAGATCCTGTTATCTTTTTACTGTGTATATTTGTGTGCTACCAAGGAGGATGTTTTTATGGACGGAAATAACAAAGTCAAATTATTAGACTCCAAAATATATTTGAGAAGGAAAATGTCACATTAATTAGCTATATTTGTAGAAGGACTTTTTCAGTTTACATTCAGAGTTCAAAGTAATCTTTATTGGGATGGATGACTAAACATTTTTACTGTGGTGAAAGGCTGTTTAGAAGTCTCTTTTAACAGGACAGAAATATTCGAATGGCTGTGGTACTGACTTGTGTCATTAAGCAATGTATCCTTGACGGCTTTGTTTCCTGCTTTCAAACTCTATTCCTCCTCTTTCCCGCCTGGAACTTCTCTAACACTTTTAGGTTTATAACCAAGACTTCTTGATTTACAGCTGACACCAAACTTCGTTAAATACCAAATTTAGCATAAGCAGAAAGATACATTGATAAATGTCTGAGTAAACAATAAAGTTGTATATGCCTGTGGAGCTTTTTTGGGGGCTTTTGAAATAAGAAAATAGGCAAATAGTTTTCAGGGGGAGTTTTGTCTGGATCTTGATTAGATGGCAATTTACCTCTTTTTTTGTATGTTAATTGAACAGTAATTCCTAGTAGTTAAATTAGTTAATTCCTGCACATTAGAATGATTTAGTTGTAAAACATGTTTCATAGAAGTATTTGAATATAAAAGACACAAAATGTGTAGTCAGTTGTGAGTAGATTATGGATACTTGCACATAGTTATTAATTCTGCAGTATGTCTGCATTAAAAGCTTAAGGTGTCTCACAGTAAATCCTGTAATGCCGGTAACTGTACAGCCCATGAGCCCTCAGTTTATGGTGGTTGTATCTGTTGGTAGTTTCTGCTTTCTGGCTGTGACGACTGTACAGAAATGGCAATGCTTCCCCTCTGCTCCTGGGGTACAGTCAGCCAGCTTGCTGGCAGCAATAAATGGGTGAGTGGAGGTGTTTGGTTTTCACGCCAGGCTGGAGAACAGACCACTTGCATAGTAGAGAACGGTGGGAATCGGGTTTTGATGTTAACATCTCTGTGCAGCTATAAAACCAAAAATGCTGTATTGGCTGGCATTTGCTTTTTACCAGGAGACAGAAAAAGGAGAGTTGAGGGGTTTTTATTATTTTCTGAGCTTTCAGTAGCTGTAATAAATCATATAAAGTAATAAACAGAAATAAATTGTATCTACCTTATCTTTCAGAAAAGGCTACTGTTGTCTAATTGCAACTTAACACTTGAGTAACTCCCATTTCCAAGCACTTGACTAATAGCATCAAACACCACCCTTTCTCAGCTTCGTAAAGGGGAGGGGGGAAAAAAACGTCCTGGGCAGTGAGCATCATAATATTAAGTTTCTGTTTAAATTATAGAACTATGAATTAGTGATTTGAAAAATGTGAAATTACTCTTTTAAATAAGAATGTAATGAATTTTAGAAATTGCTTTCTGTAATTCCTCATCATAATATTTCCATGTTTTTATACTTTCCTGTATTTTCTCCCTAGCTGTAACAGATGTAATCACAAGTGATATTTCAGTCTTCTCTTTTTTTTTTTTTTTGGCAGAATTAGATTTTTGTGTGTGTGTTATATTGTGAATCATTGGAGCTTATCTTCTGATCAGAAAACATCATTCTGTTCCATACCAGAATTAGGGGAAGGCCTGTTGACTCTTTTTTTTTTTTTTTCTATTTTTTTTTTTTTAATGATAACATCTTAGATTTAAATAATATATTGACTCTTTAGAATTCCTTGTATTTACTCATGAAAGTCCTTTGTAGAAAATCATGGGTCTTGCTAGATAAATGGAGTAGTAGAGGTAGTATATATATTTTTAAAAAGGGAGAAGGGGGATCTAGCTGGCCTAGAACAGCCTTTAACAGCTTCTTATTGCTTTATGTAACTTCAAAATAAGTATGATGGTTTTAGTTGTAGGTGGCATTTAAACCATGAAGATATTAATTTCCACAAATGGTTTGACCTTATAAATATAGAATTTTGCCATGTTCATGATGGTCTTGAGATGTAATGTAAGAGGGTGTTCGGAAGAGCTGTTCGTACTACAGATTGAGAGAGTACACTCATTTATTTCCATTTGATGTT
The DNA here is from genome assembly GCF_036013475.1 of Columba livia. NCBI lineage: Eukaryota > Metazoa > Chordata > Aves > Columbiformes > Columbidae > Columba > Columba livia. The sequence continues at coordinate 22,327,223 of NC_088609.1, read as the reverse complement.
TTTGTTTGAATTTCTTTGAACTAAACAAACTTGGGGTTTAGGTGTTAATTGTCCTGCTTTAATTTTGGACACACTAATGGCCGTTTCTTCATGTTTCAAATATAATCATTTGTTTTGTTTTGGTTTTTTTTTTGCTTGTGTGAAGTACTACTTATATTTTTCACTGTTTTTCTAAAACATTGCAATAATAAGATGTGTTCTGTTTCTAAAGAACCTTGTAAAACCTTGGTAAATTTTTTCTTGTTCTTACACATGCCATTATTTTTTTAACATTTAGTTTTTCAATTGCTGAGATTCATTCAAAAGAATATATGAAGACTATTTTCTCTTAAACAATGTTTAGAACAGTTCCAGAAAATTGATATTAACTTTTGAGGATTTTTTTTTCCTTCATTGCCGTACTTCCAAAATAAAAATTCTCGCTATGTATATATCTACTTGTACTGCTGCAGTCACACTACTGTCTATATTAGAATATCGCACTCATTTTCTAGTGAAGGTTCCTTACCTTCTTTGAGTTAATTTTCAATGTTCAGCGTATCTTCTGGTACTTGTTGATGCTACAGGGAAAGTTTAGAAAATAGAGACAGTGTTGGATGTGAACTAGTGTTCCATTTGCCCACACCAGGCAGTGCACTCATCTTCCTGTGCGAGCCTCCCTGGTACCACTTCTGATTATGTACACGACAGTGTCACCGCTAATTCTTTCTTAAAAGCCCATTTAACTACATTTTTCATTAATTATTTTTTGGTCTGTGTGTGTGTGCAGTCGTGCTGTCTGGCTGTACGTTTTTAGCATCTGATAGAGTTGAAGAATAAGATAGCCTAAGCTGTTTATAAAGGTTGCTTTGGGATATATGTTTGGCCTTCAACACACAAAACATTTAATGTCCATTACTTGATGTATTTCCTGCAAGAAAAGTACATTGTGGTTTTTTTGTTTGTTTTATTTACTGTCTTATAACTGGTCATACTATTGCATTTTTTTATGTAACTAACAGAAAGTTTCTCTGCAACTGTATTTGTTGCAAAACAAATGGCTATCAGTGATGCATACCTCTGCATAAGACATGATTTTCTGTTGGTATGGAAAACTTTAGTCGAAATGTGAACTAGCTATACGTACCATAGTACCTTAAATTCTTGGTGTTAAGATGTTTGTACAAAACAGCTGAGTGTTCAGCTTATGTACTTACTTTTCCCCCCCATGCCCTTTCTCAAATAAGCCACTAACAGTGAATGGCTCAGGATGCATCCGGAGTGTGGCTATAACCTTGTGAATTCTCCTCACCTGAAGCCAGCGTGGGTCTTGGATAGAGCTCTGTGGCACCTGACCTGTATGGTGGCTGATGGAAAGTGTATTGCCAAAGGGGTCCCTCCCTTGATTGAAAACGATAATCACCTGAATGTAAGTGAATGAGAACTAAGTACAAACTAATGCATGCTATAAATAGCTGAATAAACCTTCAATATTTCTAAGGGTGTGGAAGCGCACAAAAAATGATGTATACTTTGCAGATATAGTTAATTAAATAACACTTTACTCCTGAAATTTTGTTTTTTTCTGAACAACCAATACAAGCACTTAGCTTTTCATAATTATATTCATCATCAATGTTATTATCTAACATAATTTTTTTTTTACAGTGCATCCGTAAAATAATTTGGGAAGATATATATCCAAAAATTAAACTATGGGAGTTTTTCCAAGTGGATGTTAACAAAGCTGTGCAGCAATTTAAAGCCCTTCTAACGCAAGGTAAAGAAAGGGTATGTTGCCAAAGCATGTGGATTATTTATTTATAGGTAGACTTAACAGTAATCTGCAAAACCAAATAATCCCATATTTTGCTATGTGAGAAATCTACCGTGGTGATTTAAGCATACAAGAATGCTTTGAGGGCTAGTAAAGCCTTTGAAGATTTTGTACCCCTTCAAAGCTTTTATCTACCCATATGTTGCTTATGCTAGAAGCATAAAAGTTGTATATGTTTTAAATGTAATTCCTGTTTTTACTTTATGAATACTCTTTTCTATCTTCTTCTTAGGTAAAATGAGCACTAAATCCGATCCAAATCAGCATCTTCAGATAGTTCAGGACCCTGATTACAGACGACTTGGTTGTACTGTAGATATGAATATAGCATTGGCAACATTCATACCACACAGGTATTGTACTATTGCTTACAAATTAAAATCAAAAATGAAGTTAAATTTGCAAAACCAAATAAATGAAATTATTTTCAGAGATGGGAAAAGTTTGATTTTTCATTTCTTTTCGTTAGGTATATTGCATGTTTCAAAAATAAATTATTCTAATTGTTCTCTGCTTTTAATGTCCTCCTGCTAAGTAATGGCCCAGCTGCAATAGAAGAATGTTGTAACTGGTTTCGCAAGAGGGTTGAGGAACTGAATGCCGAACAGTACAGACAAACAAATCACCATCAAGAGCAGGTCTTATAATTTCTGTGTCTTAATGCTGATTTTTTTTAAATTGCAGACAAATGAAGGCATTATGATAATGCATGGTTTAATTATTTCTAGGCTGTCAATTGTCTTGTGGGGACTGTGGTTTATGAACGACTGGCTGGTAATGGTCCTAAGAAGGGTCCTATCAGTAGAAAACATCCTTTAGTTACCAGGTATTATTGTTGTTGAATTTTGTTTGTTGTCTGTTTGGGTTGTGGCTTTTTTTTTTTTAAAGTATTACAACATATCTAGGTAAAGTGAGTCCAAAGTTTGTTAAAATATATATTTATTTGTACAGGCCTATGCTTTCTTTCTTGGGTACAAATGCCACTCAATGCATTGACTATCTTTTTTAAACAACAGTGATAACTGTTTAGTAAACAAATGTGACCGGAGAGCATGAAACAGTGCTCAGAGCACATGGAAGCCTTACATAGTGCAAATTGCTCTTGTAGGTGGAAGACAGGTGGAACTAGGGAAGCTTGCGCCTTTCAAGTTTGATGTACTTGATGCCATTCGTGTATTTGAAGAGCTGGCGCTCTAATCTCACACTACCAGCTGACACCAAGATAATAGTGGCAACACCTGTCCTTCCTCCTTCAGGCATGCTATAAAATAGAAAACTCCCCATCATTTCTAGTCTAGCAGCTGCTTATTTTAATAGCTGTTTTATCTACAAGTCACTTCATAGCAGATATTTTAATTTCAAAGATAAATAATTTCAGTTTAGGTTACATTATGTGTTTGTGTTGTTTCATTTTTTAATAGCTTGTCTATTCCATAGGTATTTTACTTACCCATTCAAAGAGCTGACTGTTCAGGAAGAAGAAACTATGATAAATCAACCGGATAAAGCCTGTTATTTTATGGCTCATAATGGCTGGGTTATGGGAGATGATCCTCTTAGAAACTTTGCAGAACCAGGTTTGTAAAATAATTTTGAATCATCTTATAAACCTTTTGATATTCTAGCCAAAGCAAAAAAGATTTTACTTAATCTGTCTTTTTTCCAGTTGTATTTCTGTGAAGCTGCAGAACAGCAGACAGTCAGTTCATAGCACTTTTATCTGCCCTTCAGCATACAGAACAACTGTAAGAATTGGGAGTTGAGTTAGTTTTGCAAGATTTGATAGGCAAATTATCAACTTTATGCCACTGAAATGGGGGCATCCTGCTTCCTCACTTCTGTCATTCTCTTTGCTTACTTTGTGCTTTGTTGCAATACCACTGCTCATGGGCATTTCCATAAGACAATGACAATGTGGCAGAAAACTAATGCATTAAAAAGGTGGACAGTATTTTATGTATTAGTGAGCAAAAACTGGATCCTTGAGAGGTCCAGTGGCAGTCAAGAGATCATGCAATTAATCCAAGCTAAGTATGCAGATTGCTTGTGGAAGTAAGATAGCGTATGAATTCACCATTCACTAAAATATTGTATTCATACTCTGCTGATATCCAAAAAAAAGGCAAGGTTGATAACTCTTGTTTTCAGAGTAGTTATTCACTTAGTAAACTGAATCAAACAAAGGCCAGTTCAGTTCTAATTTAAAAAGTATATTTTAGAGTTTGTTGCATCTCATTCAGAAGCTAACCTGATTGATGCTCCAGAGTGACTGCGAGTTAGCAAACACCTGATTTCTCCAAAACATTCTACAGCCCTTTCGCTGCTTTTTATTTACTTTTTTTTTTTTCTCTTTCACACGGATGAAGATAATAGATATTTCAAGGGTGTTTTTGTTCATTTGCCTTTCAGCTAATTGCCATTTCTTCTGAGCAGAGACTTGTATTTTTTCCTTCAGTCGCTGGCTTCACTTAGCATACTTAACTTCCATTACTGAGTTTTCTCTCTTAATTTGTCTACAGCTTTTTGAGTGCTTTATGTTTGTGTTATACCTTTGTTTTATACCACACATTATCGTAGCTGACAATACAGTGTGAAAACATGAAACATAAGGGCACAAATACATAAATTGCAAAACAAATGCAGCCAGTCCTGTAAATGGCCCATAAAATAATCATGGCGTACATCCAAAGCCAATTTTTCTGTCCATGTAGCTATGTTGTCATTAGCAAAGATAAAAGTTAGGCTCTGCTTAAGTGAATGTTTTTGGAAGTAGTGGTGACTTAAAATCCCTGCTCTTTGCTTACTAGTTGCTCGCTCTTGTACGTCTTTCATTTTGTAGGCCAAATCACTTCAGTGTCCATTGTGAGCTTAGGAAATTAGTCTGGCTGAAAAATAATCTCTTTGCTAAGGCAGGATTACTTTTCGGCTGAACCAGTTTCCTGATCGAATTCAAGGTTCAACCACTGAAATAACTGTGGTGATGCATCTTTATAGCTGGTCTAGGAGTAGCAGATAGCAATGGAGTAGCTCTGTATTGCCTGTCCTGAGTGATGCTGAGCCTGTTTGTGCTTTGATCGGGTTTACATAACAGGAATATAAATAGACCTTCAAAAGGTTGATGGCTGAAGATAAAGGTATTTCTCTTATGTGGGGTCTGATGATTGACAATTCCGTGGTTGTGCCTGAACACTACACTGAAAATAACATGGGGGTTTGGTGAGGTTGGTTGGTTGGTTTTTAAATTATATTACTGCCATTGCCAAATATATGATTTATATAGGACAGAAGTAACTTTTTAGACGTGACTGATTGTCCAGTTAAATCTCCTTCAGTATATTATGTGCAGTAAGTATATTACAGGTAAACTCGGATTTAAACTTTTTTTTATTGATTGTGTCAAAAAGAAGGCGAAAAATAGCATAGAAAACTAGATTAGATAGAGGATAAATATTTTCATACACACAAAATTACTTAGAGACTTTTTCCATTTAAGTGGCCTGTCTGCATGGGTACTTTGGAACCTTGCCTTACAGCATTGCAGTCGACCGATAACAACATAAAATTTTAAATTGCAGCTGTGGCAGTTTATTTATGGTAACACAGTGAGATGCTTTTCTTAAGTTTGGCCAGGATAAACAATGAGACTGCGGATTTTGTTCCTTTGTTTGTTGCTTTTTTTTTTCTTTTTCTCAAGTACAGTTTTGATACTACTTTCAAGAATTAAAAGGAATTTTATTTCAATCTGAAGAATTATTTCGGTATCACTGTAGGAGTTAAATATTCCCTTGAAGTAGTTTGAAATTATACATAAGCGTAGGGCATATAGATTGAGTTGATGTGGTTATTGTTACAGTTTTTACTCTTCATCACAGTGGCTTTTTGCTCTTCAGCAGTAGAAGATGAAATACCACTTACTAACTTTGGTGCATGGTCTATACTATCTATCTATCTATATACACACACACACACACTACAGTGAATTTCTCTTACAGGTTCAAATGTTTACTTGAGAAGAGAGCTTATTTGTTGGGGAGACAGTGTGAAACTACGTTATGGTAATAAACCTGAAGACTGTCCGTACCTCTGGGCACATATGAAAAAATACACTGAAATCACTGCCAAATACTTCCATGGTGTTCGTCTTGACAACTGCCACTCAACACCAATTCATGTAGCTGAGGTACGCAAAATTAATCATGTTTGCCATAAAGCAGGTTCTGTCTGTGAAATAAGTTTCTACATTGTTGTGACAAAATCTGCAGGATTACATGGCAGAGTTCAGGTGTGAATGAATCTTCTCTTAGCATAAGCCAAGTTTTGACTGGTGATGTTTAGATAGGGTTTCAGCTACTTAAAACAGTTAGAGTGGTGTAGCCATTGTATCTTCTATTTCTCCAATTTAGCTGAAATAGTGCTTATTGTTTACCATGGAGCTGACTACATCCAGAAATTGTACTTATTTGGTAAATTAGCTTTTAATAGATTCAAGTTGTGCAACTCATTAGTGCTTAGTTTCAGCTTGGTTACAGAGCTTACCTGAATCTATGGAGAGCTCTCTAAAACATGTTGATTTGCCCACAAAAAGTGGCTCTTAAATGCAGCCAGTTCAAAACTTCTACTGTCTTTTTATTTACTGCTACTGTTTTTGGAATGGTAACTTCAAAGGCTTAATCTGAACTCCTACTCAGATTTCTTACCCTAAGAGGTATCTCTTTTATTCAACCTTTGTTCTTGCATTTTGAGTTGCAATTTTGTTTGAAAAGAAAGTTATAATTAGCTTAAAGTCTTCAGGGAATTTCTCAGTCCTTACATAATTTCTGTAAAATATAAAGATGGTTTTATGAATCTTACCTATTATGGATATTTTTTTTAATGAACTGCATATATGAATAACTCATTTATGTTTGATTAAGACATGTTAATGATTACATATACAAAGCTGACAATGGATTTCTTGTATTAAAAATGTATTATGATCTGTAGGAGATGCTAGCAACAGCCAGATCAGTCAGACCTAATCTTTATGTGATAGCTGAACTCTTCACGGGCAGTGAGTACATTGACAATGTTTTTGTCAACCGACTGGGAATTACGAGCCTGATTAGAGGTACAATAAGCAATTGAAAATTATGTAGGATTGTCATGTGTGGTTTGGAGTTTTTAATGTGAAACTAACATTGTTATGCTTTTTTTTGTTTTTCTTACGTATTTGTGTTCTTTGCTTATGCTATTATCTCTTCTTTGTTTTCTGTTTAACTTCTCCTGTGTTCTATGCTGATTCTTGATTTTTCCTTATGCTTGTGTGTCCTCTTCTGTGTAACAACTTTTTTGTTCCTTACTTTTGGCTTTCTGTTTGTCCTTGCTGCATGGCATTTTCCTATTGTCCAATCCTTGCCTAGCTTTGAAACTTGTCCTTTTTTATATCTGCCTTTCCCCTTTTTGTGGCTTTTTTGGCTGTGCTTTTTGCAGTACATGCTGGACACAGCTAGAAAATTGCGAGCCGATTTGTATGTAGTGGCTGAACTGTTCACGGGAAATGAGGAGCTGGACAATATCTTTGTGAATAGGCTGGGCATTACCTCCTTAATAAGAGGTAGGCTTGCTGCGTGTGTGGTCTCTTTCCAAAGAGAGATTATAGATGACATGCTTTTTCCAAGCCAGAGGTTTCTTCTGGATTATGCACTCTTAATTTCATACACCATGTAATGGGAAGTACAGGTTTTGTATTACAACTTTTTGTTACTCAGCAAAAAATACAGTACTAGCTGTAAGATAAGAGGAGACATCCTGCATTAGTTTACAGGTTAAATATTTCACTCTTATTCTAGTGAGAGAAAAAAGTTATAGCACAGTTCTACTATGCAGGTGATGCATCATGTCTGAGTTATGTCACGTTTCTTAAAGCCTACGAGAAACAGTTTTAGATCTCTGCTTTTCCTCTCCTTTTTTTTTTTCTCCCTTAGCTTTTTATACCTTAATATATTATAGTAAATGGAATACTCCAAGGTTATGGATCCACATTGGAGAATATAGTTATGTGATTGTTTTTTGGTTTTGTTTTGTTTTTTTTTTTCTTGTGAGTGAGTAAAATAACAACTGTCAAATGCTGCATTAACATCTTTGTGCATGATGTACTCTATGGTAGTTACTCTTATGCAAACACTTACGTATTTTGTTCTTTAGAGGCAATGACTGCTTATAATAGCCATGAAGAGGGAAGGTTAGTTTATCGTTTTGGAGGTGAACCTGTTGGCTCTTTTGTTCAGCCACGTTTGAGGCCTTTGATGCCAGCTATTGCTCATGCATTGTTTATGGATATTACGCATGATAATGAATGTCCAATTCAGGTGAGCACCTAAACAAAAAAAAAACCATGTTTACATTGAATGTTTTCTGAATTGATATTTCTGAACCATGGGAGGGCGTGGTGCAATCTGGATGTTCTTCCTGAGCGATATTTAGGAAGAGCATATTTCAGATCTTCAAGTTTTCATGCACAGAAAAAAATTTTATAACAACTCCCTCTGACATTCAAGCTTCTGTCTTTCAAGGGAAAAAGTACGTAAAGCTACTTAAAGCTGTGTTGATTCTTTCATTCCAGCTACTATAAGTGGTTCTGTCTCTGCTTGTTAACGTGTTCTCCTAAGCTCCTGTTTTACAGGAACGAGTGGGAGAGAATGGTGGGAATTGGAGTGCTTGTTTTTGAGGGTTTCTCTGAGGTTGCTTTTGTTAGTGCATTAGTATCTTTTGTGATTGAGAAAATTATGATCATGTGAATAGCAATTCCTCTGTTAAACTGAGTATATCTTCTGTATGCTGAATGGGGAGGGATGAATTATATCTTTGTTTCACTGTTTATTGCCTATTTATTTTTAAATGTAGCACCGATCAGCATATGATGCTCTTCCTAGTGCAATGATTGTTTCCATGGCATGCTGTGCTACAGGAAGCACCAAAGGCTATGACGAACTAGTGCCACACCAGGTATGTGTCTACAGTTTAACTCCTAAGTTAATTTTGAAAATGTAAACTTTGTCCTAGGACATAGATTTTAACTGTTTATTTGAAATCTCAAGCAGTTTACTGGCTGGCATTACTTCAGATTGCCCAAGTTCATATGAAATTTGAATTGATTATATAGTTGAGACCTCCAGCTGTTTTTCAGAGTAGCTCATATTTGCTTAAATCTTAATTTCTTTACAGATCTCTGTAGTATCGGAAGAAAGGTTTTATGCAAAGTGGAATCCAGCAGCACACCTGGCTTCTGGTGAAGTAAATTTCCAAACAGGAATTCTTTCAGGAAGGCTGGCCATAAACAGGCTGCATCAGGAGCTGGGGGCTAAAGGCTTTAATCAGGCAAGAAGTGAGGGTAACACTGCAATTTCTCCATATTTATGTTCTGAGTGAGCACAGTTGCAATGGTGTGTCTTTTCTAGGTGTACGTAGATCAAGTTGATGAAGATATAGTGGCAGTGACAAGACATTGCCCTAACACACACCAGTCTGTTGTGGCTGTAAGTCGAACTGCCTTCAGGGATCCTAAAACTTCCTTCTACAGTAAAGAAGTACCTGAAATGTGTATCCCAGGTAATCAGATTTCTCTTCAAGAGATGGCAGGTGTACAAAAAACTCAAGTTATTCTAATTCTGTATGTTTTAACGTAAAACACATAAAATCAAAAGAAGCATTATATACTGAAAACTCTCATATTATTTGTACTAAGACACATGCACCAGAAGTAATAGCAAATGTATCTTGCTTAGCGTTTTCAAAGACATACATCTTGAGTACGCTTCCTGCTGTAGGCTCCCAATTAGATTGTGGTTTTGTTTACTGCCTTGTTTGTGACCTGGTAAGAAATAGTTGACAGCAAGATGGTTAATTGTTTGGGGGGGTTACTATTTATTAAGTGCTATACTGGGGAAAAAAGGCTAAAATCTCATCCTATTTGTCAGTGTGTCTTATATATGACTTATTTTGTGGGCTTAAAATACGTCTTAATGAGAAACAACTTTGTGTAAGTTAATATAAACATATTACCTAACAACTTTGTGTAAGTTAATGTAAACATATTACCTGGACATATTTCTGAAGAGAAGCTTTCCAAACTGGCTTTTTAGGCATACTCAATTCTTTCAGTGCATGTGTGTGCCTGTTTTAAAGTCAGTCATGTTATATGTGAAGATGTTCACAAGTGGCTGCAAGACTTGTATGCCTTAGTTTGCAGATTACTGAAAGGATAGAGAAAATATTTGAATATTAATAAGTTGTTTCACTTAGAAGATAAACCATCCGTAGCCACAGTTTGGAAGCCAATCTAATACAGTCTCCAAAAAGATAACAAGGAAACCAGCAGTGCTGGTGATGAGTAAAAGACAGGTTGTAATTCACTAATTGTTGACTGATTTTATGGTTAATTTATTAAAAAATAATAAAATTGCAGTTTTAAATACAATACAGCAAATGAACTGGTAAGAAATGTTTAGAGGATATTTTAAAACACTTCCCCACATGTTTTTGTCACTTCTAGATGTTCTTTAACTGTACAACAGAGACTTGTATCTTGAATATTTAGGCTTTTAGTTCTAGGTTTGCTTCATGTTTTCAAAAGAATCACTTTTCATTTAAAGTATATTAACAGCTACAACATGATTTAACTTTTCTTAGGAAAAATAGAAGAAGTAGTACTTGAGGCTAGGACTATTGAGAGAACTGCTAGTCCTTACAAAAAAGATGAACATTTTATAAATGGATTACCTAATTTCACAGTGGAACTCAGAGAGCATATCCAGGTAATTAGCCTCCTTCACCCATGTTCTGATGTAATATTTTGTAATTTGTGATATTTTATATTAGAAAAAAAACAGTGAATTTCAGTTGCAAATGTGTTTTCTTTTCTTAGATTAAAGACAGTAAAATTATAAAGCAAGCAGGAACTGCCATAAAAGGCCCAAATGAATTTGTTCAAGAAATAGAATTCGAAAGATTAACGCCAGGAAGTGTAATAGTGTTCAGGTACGTTATTATAATTGCCAAATGGTTGTGTTAGTTAAAATAGAACGATAGGGTTCTCTGGTTTGAGACTTGGGACTAGTTATTCGAAGTGCTATATTTCTACAAGTTATACATTTGTATTTACAGAGTTAGCCTTGATCCAAAGGCACAAGAGGCTGTTGGTGTACTCCGCAATCATTTGATCCAGTTCAGCCCTCATTTTAAATCTGGAAGTCTTCCTGATGATCATTCAGCGCCTATATTAAAAACGTTATTTTCTTCGTGAGTATTCTTTAAGTTTCTGAAGTAGAACCGAGAGCTACAGTGGGAACCCACTTTAAGGGCAGATGTTTTTTTTTGTTACCACAGGTGTATTTGTATTGTCAGAGTGCAATAAAAGCCTCTGAGATACTCTTTATATGTATAATACTAAGCAGAGTTAATACTTAAACTTCCCAGGCTCTTTTGTTTGTGGTCAGTGTAATTGCTGCTTAAAGTAGACTGACTAACATGGAGTGCATGTCAGTGTTGGGGTATGATTGTTCAGAGTTTGTACTTAATACTGTGTTTATAAATAAATAGGGAAACATCTGAGCAGAACATCTGAAAAATCAGGCTCTTAATTTCCAAGATTAAGTGGTGAGAGAGTTGTGTATATGTGATCATTTTAATGTAAATCTGAAACTAGAATTGTTTGTGAAATCCTTTTGCTGTTTCTTTGCTAATGCTGCTTTTCGGGTTGGAGTTTTATTTTTTTTTCTCCACTATTTTTTCAGTATTGCATCTAAACTAACTTTGGCTGACCTAAATCAAGTACTGTATAGGTGTGAGTCAGAAGAACAAGAAGACGGTGGAGGTTGTTACAATATACCAAACTGGTCACCGCTGAAGTACGCAGGCCTCCAAGGTAATAGTTACAGCATCCTTTTTTTCTGTCAAGAAAAAAAGTGAAGTAGAGCTGCTCAGTCTAGATGATGCCTTAGTACTGTTTTATGGCTAGTGACATTGTTTGGATAAAAAACACTAAGGTGGTGCTTTTTCTGCTTGACCTTGATACTAATCATTCTTGTACCCAGGAGATCGCATACTGAAACAAGAACCCTCTGTCTTGATACTCAGGGCTGCAAAATTAAGTTTCAATATGTATTTTAACACCAATGTGCTTGCTTTTAAAATAAAAAGAAAAAGCATATACCTTTAGTGAAAAGTCACATTAATTAAACCCTCAGCATTACTAGATTATTGAGGAATGTTGATCACATATCCAAATGTATGAATTCCGTCGTGCTAGCTATTCAACGATTTTCATAACTGTCTAGGATGTATGGTGAGGAAAATACAACTGAGCTGTACCCTAACTAATTCTGCAAGTCAGGAGAAGTAACACAATTAAATCCAGTTAAAGCATCTATTGCTGTCTACCTTTTCCTCCTGAATCGTAATTGCTGCTTGTGATAATGGTGTGTCCATTAATACACTGTTGGGTTTGTATCTGCAGGGTTAATGTCAGTGATGGCAGACATCAGACCAAAGAACGATTTGGGTCATCCATTTTGTGATAATTTAAGATCTGGAGACTGGATGATTGATTATGTCAGTAATCGTCTGATTTCACGCTCAGGAGCCTGTGCAGAAGTGAGTAAAAATATTTATTTGGTGACTTTGGTGTTTTAAATTACTAGTTTGTTTCCTTTTCTATTATTTTTATATATATATATATATATATATATATATATATATTTAGTTCAGTCTGTCTTTAACATATTTCTTGTCTAGGCAATTTCTTCTAAGGGACTAAACTGTTAATATGTTTTAATGCCTCAATTCTATTTAAGAATAGACTACAAAAGTGAAGAGAAAAGTAAGTACAGCATGAATGGGTTGTTAGCTCTTGCATAAAGGCCTGCAGGGATCCTTCCCTGTTTGTTACTTTTCCTCAAATAAAAATGAGGTGACCATTTCTTTTAAGTAAGTACTTTCAGAAGAGACCTCAGTACTACTGAGGCGTGTATAACTATGGTACAGTTATAGTAAGATTGCACATTCGTGCACTGAGAAGACAGGAAATACTGACATTCAAGTTACCTGTGTAACTGCATTGTAATACACTCCTTTTCTTTCATTGTCATGTTTTATTTTCCTGCATGGCAATTGCTTTATTAATTTCACAGATGAAGACCTGATTTGTGTAGCTTACATGATGGATGTAACAGTAAAGGCTTTAGCATTCTTGTTTCATTTTTTTCTGAATTCAAGTGTAGTGATATAAAGCAGTCTAATGTACTGAAGTGAGTGCTGAATCTGACCTCAGACCGAGCTTTTCTAGGAAGGAACTTAGTCTGATACTTGCCAGATTTATTGCTCTTCAAAGACTGCTGCTTTTTTTTTCTGTGTATATTTTGAGTTCTCAGTTTGTGGTGTCTCATTCTATTTTGCAGAAAACAAAGCACCTATAGCTATACTAAAGTCACATGAAACTAAACTTTATAATTTCACTGTTTACATAAGTAACTTTCCATAATATATGGATACATATTTTCTTCATCTGCAATATTTAAGTCTTTAATGATGTTCTAGTAGGTGGCCATGATGTTCTGTAACACTACGAGAAGGAATGAAGCTAAATACTTCCCAGGTGTCAAACATTTTGCAGTGTCACAAGGTGGTGTCACTGGTGAAGCTCCAGACTTCTAAGTCCTCGACCACAGTCATTTTCACTAGTGGCTGTACTTAATTTAGCCTTCTGATAATTTTTCTGTCTCTGGTCTCAAGCTTCATCTCTTCAGTCCTGTGTTTTTAAGCAGAGAGAAACCTCATAACCGCACGTGGATTGTAGTGATGTCTTTTGAGTTGCAGCTTTTCTTTGCTACTCAATGTTAATAACTTGAGATATTTGCTACAAGACTAGCAAAGTCTCATCTCTTTATATAGTTAATGTTCTTGTCCATTTATGTCATAGTACAGATTTTTCACTACTACTTTCCTTAGAGTTCATCTTTCTCAGCTGAAATTTTGGAGCAGGAGGATACAGTAATTCTACTACAATTATCTAGCATGGATGACTTAGATATGAATGGTTGCATGCTAGTGGTGGTGTTAATAACTGAAGTTCACCTCATGTTTGAGGTGGTCAGGCACAACCTGAGTGTAATAAATGTACAAAACCTGCAACAAATACTTTAACTAGGTGGATCCTGAAAGCACTGGGTTTTGAATGCTGGTGTTATCAAGTTCTAATAATATTGTGTTTTATTAGGTTGGTAAATGGTTGAAGGCTATGTTTGTCTACCTAAAGAGAATTCCCCGTTACCTCATCCCATGTTACTTTGATGCCATATTAGTGGGTGCATACACAACGCTTCTGGATGTGGGATGGCGTCAGATGTCTAGGTATGCTTGGCATGTCAGAGCTATAGAGGCACCTCTGTATGTTTGCACCTTTTAAGTTTTATCTGCTGGACAGTCTAATTTGAATATTTTCATACTCGTCCAATGTAGAAGGCTAAAATTGGTAGTGAATATCAAATCAGTTTTCTAATGGTGGTAGTTTGAAAGACTGAGAGTTCAGATATCTACCAAGGGTTACTGATGGCATTGTGCAGTACGAGGAGGAAACCTTAAGCCATTGTTTCTTTGCCAGGCTTCAGAAACTTTTTTTACTGTTATTTCAATACAAATGCAATTGTTCTTTTAAAGTTCAGGGGAAAAAAAAAATATAACAGATCAGACATGATGCAGATGCCTTGTTCAACATTTCTTCATTAACACGGATAAATATCTTTCATTATCTGAGCTCTTTCCTTAGTTCTTGAAATATGTTTCATCTTTAGTTTCTGTTTCTCCTTTGTGTCCTGGAAAGGGAAGTATTTGACATAAACACTCCTACTGGCATTAAAAATTAATATTTAACACAAAAGTGGGCACCCACTTTTGGAGAAAAAAGTGATTTACAAATTAAAGCTTACAGACAAAATTGGTTAATGCAAAATATTAAAATTAACTCATTGATTATTATTTTTATTATGCATAATACTCAAGTCTTCTGTAAATGAACAAAAGTACATTTTATAGACTGTGTTGCTGAATGTAAAGTTATCTTAATTATGTTGAATTATAGCTTTGTGCAGAATGGATCAACATTTGTTAAACACCTTTCCTTGGGGTCAATCCAGATGTGTGGGATAGGAAAATATTCTTGTCTGCCAGATCTGTCTCCTTCCTTACATGATGTTCCCTATCGGCTGAATGAGATTACAAATGAGAAAGAACAGTGTTGTGTTTCCTTGGCAGCTGGTAAGTGACAACAACGTTATTTTTAAAAAAAGTCTTTCAAAATAATTCAACTGTTTATAGTAACTGTACTAAAATTGTCTTGATTGTTCCTGGTATCCATATGTCAGCAACTGTGTGTACAGTATAGGCAGCAATTTTCCTCACTTTTCCCCTGTTGTCACCATTTGATTGCAGGGTGACAATAAACTGTGGCAGATGTTTTGTTAACTGCTCCCCACTTTTTCCCCCCTGTGACCCTCCCTCCCTCCCTCCCTCCCCACTAAGGAAAGGCAATAGGAGGGCAAAGAGAGGCAAAGAGAGAGAGAACTTGCAACTTGGAAAAAGTTGAAAATGTTTTACTAATACTACTAATGAAATAGAGAAAATAATAGAAAATAAACAAAACCAATCTTGAATTCCCCAGCAAAGCTCAGCACTGCTCCAGCAAATGCAGGGCAGGCACCTGGAAGTCCTGGATTGGACTCTGCAGCAAATCGGAACTGGATTCAAGGATGCAGGGTCTGTCACTAGGCCTCAGGTTGCAGGGACAGCAGGCAGGGTCCTCCCCAGGTGCCAGCCATAGTCAAAGAGAATGAGACCCTTGTAATCTCCCACTTTTATATGAAGTATCACATGGATGGGATGGAATACTTAATTGGTCAGTTTCAGTCACCTGTTCTGTTCGCTCCACCTTGTAAATACCTGAGGTGCATTCTTATCAGTGACCTCGCACACAATTGCTTGGTCTACCAAAAGATGTATCCAACTTCAGAAAAGTGCGATTACTAAGAATTTAGCTGAAAGGAAAATTCACTAAAAGAGAAATTGGTTTTCTTTTTAACAAAACCAGGACACCGGTGTTTTAACTTGTGTTTAAGATTTAAAAACAAACAAACAAAAAAATCTCCACCTTTTTATTACTGCTCTTGGGGAGGGGGGTACTTCATAAGCACTTTATTTAGAAACGTTTTATCTTCTTCTGTCACATATGGAGATCCACAAGTACATTCTCTTTCCAGAAGACTTGCTTGAGATAAATTCATGTCTAAAAAAGATAAACTTATTATGCTAAGTATATTTAAGAACTGAATTATAATGGAGGTCAAGGGTGATCTTGGTGTTTAGAAGTTTGCAGAAAAAGAACCATTAGCAAACCAGAAGAACACCTGATCTGAAACAGTCACCGGAAGGAAAGAGCATAAAAGCAATCAGCGAATACTGCTTATACCTCTGAATGTTCTGCCAGTTTCTGGCAGTCCTTGGATTGAGCACTTTACTGTGTCAGAAGTATTATGTTCTGTGTTTAATGGCTTAGAATTCATTTATTTTTGTTCTAAGTTGGCTCATTCCTTTTCTGAAACCACAGAAACTTTTAACATCCACAGATTCTATGTCATCTGTCTCACCAGGGTGTTTATTTTCTTCTTTTTGCTGTCTGTTTTTCTCTCATGGAATTTTATTGCTTTTAGTTTCTTGCTTTTAGTAACATTCCATTTCCTTGTTTTAGTGTTACCTAGAAGCACAGAGGCACAGTGTTCCCTGAAACTGGTCATAAAGATTAATTATACTGGAGGGTTTGGTTTTAAATATTCCCTTCACGTATTCACTGGTACTCATGTCTGAGATTGGTAACTTGTGCATAGACTGTGATTCACAGGTGCTGCTGCCATGTACTCTAAGATTGCAGAAGTGTGGAGACCGTATTGGAGTATTCACAAGTATTTTGGAAAAGTGATAAAAGTTAGAATGTTTTGAGAGACTACTGTTTTGAAACTTGACCATATGGAATTTTTACTTTACCATATGGAATCTTTTATTTGTTAGACTGAAAAAGTTAATAAATGGAAGGAAAGACAAGGATTGACCTTACTGTTGTAATTATTAGGCTTTATCAGTCAGAATTCTTCTTAAGGTTACAAGTTACAATGTCTGCAGTAAGATGTAGGACTAGAAGCTGCTGGAAAAGAGAAACAGGGTTCCTTTTATAGTGGCTGAAAACAATTTTGGGCTGAAGAAATTCAGCTTTCCAGTCTTATCCCTGTCATGCAACTGAGTTGACACAGCTCTCATACGTAAGTCATAGTTCTGGATTTTTGTTTGATAGTTTTATTTCTGCGTTTTTAATTAAAGGATGGCACAAAGTGGTTTATTAAAGATTTAAATGTGACTTTATTATTGATGTGAGAAATTCTGTTGTGTGGTCTTGAAATTCTAGAAGGTAATGGTTCTAAAATGAGGCTTTATTTCATTTTATCAAGAACTTGATCTAAAGGATTGTTTACTTAAGCTAGGAAAAAAGTAATCAATGGGAATATATGTTTATGTCTGGTTATTTTTACACATACATGTGTGCTTCGAGATTTCTACCATGTCAATAAATGAGATGAACAATGACGTTTCTTTTTAGGTTTACCCCACTTTTCTTCTGGAATTTTTCGCTCTTGGGGAAGGGATACCTTTATTGCACTGAGAGGTCTAATGTTAGTTACTGGGCGCTATCTAGAAGCAAGGTAAGACTGGCTTATTCTTAGTTCTTACTGCTGTTGCAGGTTCTTAGGAAAAAGACAGGCTCTCAAAACCTGAGATGACACACAAGCTGCTAGAAACTGTTCATGTGCAGTATAAAACTTTAATGACCCCAGATGGATTTGGGAGTTCTCTCTAAGTGGATTTAAAAGCACTACTTAAATAATTTTGTTTTTCTTTCTTAGCACTCATATGAAGCTGATGTTCTTTATCGATAAGGTAGTTTTAACCCCTGTAACACTACTGCTTGTCCTTAAAGTGATTGTGTTTCACATATACTTGCGTCATTGTTGCTGAGCAATAATTTCAAAATTATTTATTTACAAATTCGAAGTAGCAAGAGAATACTACTTTAAGGAGAAAGTATGATTTCATGTATACTGGGGTTTTTTGTTGTTTGATTTTGGTAAGTGCTGGTATTTGTCTATTAATACTAGAAATCAACTAATTTTGGATTGTTACAATCTGATATCTGTATGTAAATGTTTAACCTGACAAATGAGCCAGATATAAGCCAGATCTATTTATCTGATATTTCCATTAATCTTTTAATTTGCATCAAGCTCACCACATGATACAAGCATAAAAATTAGTTGTTTTAATTGAGAGTGTATTTATGCTGTTGTACATTTGGCCAACTATTACCTTTCTCATGCAGTAAGATCTGCAGTCTACTAGTGTGTTCTATTCCCTTTTAAAGCTAGTTGGAATCCATGTTTTCTGCAAGATATGCGCAGCGGTTCTCAAATGAAACTTCTCATAACCTCAGTTGCTGTCACCTCTCTGTATTTCAATAGGAAATTCCCATCTACTCCTGCCCTCCGTCCCCATTCCACCCCACCTATCAGAATGGATACCAGGGTAATCATAAACAATGTCAATAAAAACCGTCCCTGTGACCTCGGTGCGATTTGGATTTAGGTTCTGTAACACTATGTATGAAAAAGCCAACTAGCTTTTTCATATTAGCAGATGTATGATTTGTACAAACTGATTTAATGTATTCGTTTTGGGGAATTTGTAGGGAATAGATAAATTTTTATTGTAAAATAAGTTCATGCTAAATGAAGTCATTAATTGTTTTCAACAACAAACTTTTGGCATCTGTCTTTAAGATCCCTTTTGTTTCCTTGACTTACCTTGCTATTAAGGTAAACTCGAATGCTTTGTAGTTAATACTTGGTCCAATAATGGCCTTGAAAGTAACTTAGTCAAGACCATATTTTCCTTTTGTTCTAGAAACATCATTTTAGCATTTGGTGGGACTTTAAGGCATGGTCTCATTCCCAATCTGCTTGGCCAGGGGACACATGCCAGATACAACTGCCGTGATGCTGTGTGGTGGTGGCTTCAGTGTATCCAGGACTACTGTAAAATTGTTCCAAATGGATTAGACATTCTCAGGTGTCCTGTTTCCAGGATGTACCCAAGAGATGACTCTTCTCCTCAACCTCCAGGCACTGTGGTAAATAATAGTTCTGATCTAAGTACTTAACACAACTACAAACTTTTAAGGAAAGGATGTAATTTTTCTGGCTACAAGAACCTGTCACTATCTGCTGTGAATGGTGAAAACTGATTACAGCACAAGTATTCTGTATTTTAGGCACATCTTACTACATGTGCATCATAAGATTAGACAGGTGCAGGGAGGTGGGAATGAAGAAAAAAATTCCATTAGCTTCTAAATTTTTTCTTTGTTCTTTGTCTTGAAACAATGCTTATATTAAAAATTGTATACAATGTGTTGCCATTGACAAAGCTGCTACTGAAATTTTAGATGCTTTTATTTTGAAGCATCATAAACTCTAGAAGCTAAGAATTACTACTCTTTGCACGTTGATATTACCTTTCTACTCACTTTTCATCTTGCCTTTCACATACCATCCAAACATTCAATCAATCTAGGATCAGCCACTTTATGAAGTAATACAGGAAGCAATGCAACGGCACATGGAAGGCATAAATTTCCGAGAAAGGAATGCTGGTCCACAGATAGATCAAAACATGAGAGATGAAGGTAACGTACATAGAATACTAGCTTTGCAAGTCAAAAAATGATTATATTTTATATTTCTTTTCCTCTAGCTATTGAGTGTGTTTTTGAAAATTTAGTGCAACTTAAACTATAGTACTTTAAATACACTTCATGTTTGAAAAAATGCCTAGTTAATTATTTATTATCAGCAACTGTTTATATGTTGTAGTGCAAGTTATCTTGCACTTCTTAAGTTCACTTAAGAAGTACAGTTTCCTTCAGAAACAGACCTCAAATCTCTTGTTTGGAGGCTTTGCTGTTCACTTAGGAGGCTTGTGTGTGTTTAGAGGTTTGGGCTGGGTTGGGCAGTTGGGGTTTGGTTTTGTTTAAAATATAAACTTCACACATGATATTCTTGCTCGGCAGGTTTTAATGTAGCTGCAGGTGTTGACCGTGAAACTGGCTTTGTCTTTGGAGGGAACCGCTTCAATTGTGGCACTTGGATGGATAAAATGGGAGAGAGTGACAGGGCTCGCAATAGAGGAATTCCAGCTACTCCAAGGTACAAAAGCCAGGCTTTTGGGGGGACGTTTTTAAATTATGTTTTTAGCTGAGATTAATCACTTTAAAAATAAGCTCTTTACAATGTGCTAGCAAACTGCTGCAGGTATGATTTTTTTAAATCATCATTATTTTAGAGATGGCTCTGCTGTGGAAATTGTTGGCCTCTGCAAGTCAACCGTTCGCTGGTTGCTGGATTTATCTGGGAAAAATGTGTTTCCATACCGTGGAGTTACTGTAAAAAGACAAGGTAAAAACAGGCACATCTCATAACTGTATTACTGGAGTATAACTAAAACAATGAAATGGTGGCCATATAACACCAGGGATGATTATCAAACTACTGAAAAGGCATACGGGTAAAAGGGGAAAAACTTGGGAAATTATATGATTAAAACCTTTTGTTACTACAGAAATTTATTAAGAGTTGCTATTGTCCTGTTAGATTTCAAAGATTTTATTCCATGCATTAAGGAATTTTGGAGACTAAATACCATTTCTCAAAAATGGATGTAAGTGGTAGGATTATTATGTATTATGATATGTATCTATTTATTACAAGAATAAGTAAAATGACACAAGACTATTCTGTTCTTTTTTCTTCTTTTTATTTTTTCAATATTCACAATACAGAAAATGACTTTTTGTGAATATTTATATAAGTATCTTTAGATGTCCTGCATATTTCAGATGGTTACTAATCTGGGTACAAAGTTACTTTACTTTGAGCTTACCCAGCCAAAGTGAATATATGTGCCCTGTAAAGCCTTTTTACTCTTCAGTAAAGGGTAATATTGGAAAACCATTAATTTAGTGGTTCTTTTGTTCTATTTTAGAAAATGTGACTAAGTTTGTTTTGTTGGGTTTTTTTTTTCGTGTGTGTGTGCGGTTAGGAGTTTTGGGTGTTTTTTGTGAGAATTACCAGCTGGAGAGAGGTGATCCTTGGTCTTCTCCTGTTAAGCATCAGGAATTCAGGAAGAGAAAGCTTTGAAAGTGACACTTATCCTAACGTTTTGACACTCTCTTTGAAGTCCCCAAAACAGCAAGAATATGTATATCAAGTACTATAAAAGAGCTGACACATTACCGTGCTGGCATGTTAATTACAAATTTAAACTTATTCAATTAAATATTTACTACATGTCACAGTACTGCATGCTGTTTGCTCCCAGCTAGTTAGAAAATGTTGTGTGGGAAAACCAAAAAAAAGGAGAAAAAAAAAAAGTTGTGCATGTGTTACCACCGTGTCTGTTTACAGAAAACAAAACCTGTATGTAACATCTTGCAGGAAAGGAGGAAACTATCACATATGATGAGTGGAACAGAAAAATTCAAGGACACTTTGAAAGGCTATTCTTTGTCTCTGAGAACCCAGCAGATCCTAATGAAAAACATCCAAATCTTGTTCACAAACGTGGAATTTATAAGGACAGCTATGGAGCTTCAAGTCCATGGTGTGATTACCAACTCAGGCCAAATTTTACAATAGCAATGGTTGTGGTAAGTGAGGGGAAGTGGGGAGAAGCATTTGCACTTAATTCAATAATAATGACAATTCTAAGCCTGTGTTGTAAGGTTTATCTGCATGGCATTATATCAGGACCATACACTGCTTAGAATAACTTTTTGAAAGCTTCTCTTTTCCATGCCTTTAATATTGGTCGATCTTGGCGTACCTCCTAAAAATACATCCTTGGCAGCACTTAACGAAATGAAGCTGTTGTCCAGTTTATAGCCAGGATAAATTTGCAGTGTTTGCCGTATTCAGAATGTCTTTTAAGGTTAGGTCTGGGAGGCCACTTTTCTCATCAACTTAGCTGATAAGGATGGGTTGTTTGGTTTTTAGAGCTTCAGCAATAATACTTGGCAAGTGTATTTAAAATAAAATTTAAAACCACCACTGGATAGCTTCTGTGTTCTGGCTTATGCTGAATTGTAGGTTCGAGAAGTTGATTCAGTAATAATGAAATTTAGGCTTTTTGAGATCATCTGCATTTGTATACACAGTCTTATGTGTGTACATGCACAGAGTTTACTCCTTAAATGTTTGTTTTAGGCCCCTGAGTTGTTCACACCTGAGAAAGCTTGGAAGGCTCTGCAGATAGCAGAGGAAAAACTGCTTGGTCCATTAGGCATGAAGACCTTAGACCCTGAGTAAGTATAGAAGAGATAAGAATAAGTGTTAATTAGAAGACATAAGAGTAGGAATTACTTGTGCTATTTCTTTTGATAAAATGCTCATATGTACTTGTGAAAAGGCTACAATAAATACTTCCAGAACAATTATTTTGCTGTTCTAAAAGTCCATGCAATTGATTTTATTTATGTACACAGTCACCAGGTGGCTTTGGATGCCACACATTAAGCAAGTTAAAATTGGTATCATAAAATATGCTGAATTTTCATCTTGATACATACTTATATATGATATAGTGCACAGTGCTACAGTTTGTGTAAAAGCATAAGGGCAAAATTATGAATTCAAATAATTTGAAGACTTGAACAATTTTCCCACTAGTTCAAATCATATTTAGAATTCATTGTTATATAAAATACAGAACCTGATGGAGACCTCTGACTTAATCATCGTTAATTGTAGATGCCATGACAGATTTGTGGTTCATTTCTGCCTTTTGTGTTTATGTATCATTTTTGTTAAGGCTTTGTTTGCATAATTCATTTTTTCTTTCTTGTAGTGATATGGTTTACTGTGGAGTATATGATAATGCTCTTGACAACGACAACTATAACGTAGCCAAAGGCTTTAATTATCACCAAGGACCTGTAAGAACCAGTTTTTTCAATTTTAGAAAAAGTGCTGTCACCTTTTCGAACTGACAGCTATAATACTAATCTCTTATTGTTCTTTACTTAGGAATGGCTGTGGCCAATTGGATATTTTCTTCGTGCCAAATTATACTTCTCAAAGTTGATTGGTCCAGAGATATATGCAAAAACTGTAGTTATGATTAAGAATGTTCTTTCTCGCCACTATGTTCACCTTGAAAGGTAAGACACCAATTAACACAGATTCAAAATATTCATCCGAGCTAGCGGTATCCACTATCTAATTTCATGTAAAAGTACAGATCTGTCATATAAATAGTATCTGTTTTCTACATACAAAGTTCACTGCTATATGTGCTATTGCAGATCTCAAGTCAGTTCATTTTCCTACTGGAATAATCTTCTAAAAGGTTTTGAAATGAAATGTTCTTTTAATTTCAATGTATAATCTAACAAGTACATTTGTTTGTTTTTTTTCTTTTATCAGATCATCCTGGAAAGGGCTTCCAGAACTGACCAATGAAAATGGACAGTATTGCCCTTTTAGCTGTGAAACTCAGGCCTGGTCAATCGGTGTTATCCTTGAAATCCTTTATGACTTGTAAAAGTTTATTTTGATTGATTTGATGAAACTTCTGTGGTCTTCTTATTGAGCATAAATGGACTCTTGGCTTATATTGCAAGGGAAATGTCCTGTTCCGCACAATCACTTAAGCTGTGTCCTGACTTTCAAAGATGCTGAGTACTGGCAGCTCCCGTGCCCTACGACTGTGTGGGGCTTGGGTTGTTTTTTGAAAATCAGGCCATGACAATAAAACTGCAGTGCACACATGATGCAGAAACTTCTAGTAAGGAGCGATTTTAAGAATATGCACAAACTTAATTTTAAGTAGTTTTGGTTATTTAGACTTTTCAAATCAAAATCTTAATGTAGCAAAGTTAAGTGGCTCTTTCCTGAGCTAGAAATACAAAGAACAGCTCTCATGTTTTTTCTTTGTCTCTTTAAGAGTAAATGGATATTTTGCAAATGCATGCTTAAAGAGGAGTAGACTAACCTATAGCTTTCTGAGTTTGTTATGCTTTCTGCTATAGCACCATACAGTAATGAAGGCAGAATATGTTGTCTCTCTGTTGAACTATGTTATAAGGAATTTTTTGTATGTGTTCAGTTGAACACTCCATTAAGCAACCACAGAAATAAAGTTTACGAATACGGTAATAAACCAACATTTGAAGTTATATATAAAATCTTTGAAAACTTTAAGCTACTTTGAGGGTTAACTTATTAGCAATAATGAGGTAATATCCTATGGTAATTAATTTTTGAATTTATTTAAATAATGTGGGCCATGTAGCAAACTTATTTCTTCATTTAAATCTTTTTTCACCATGTGGAGTTCATAAGAAACATGTGCATGTGCATATATGTTAGGGGAGTCCAAAGATAGAGAAGCCAATGTGCTTGACTGCTTAATTAAATTAATTTATTGAAGTAGTATGGTCACCTTAGCCCTTTATTCTTAAGAAAATCCTGGCTTCATTGAAGCGGGTGAAAACACTTAACATCAGTGGGAAGAGATACTACCCTGCCACTAGAGAAGTGGAGGTTTTTAGGCCTTTTTGAAGTGACCCCACTAGGAATAAGCATGCTGCCTCTATGTGGGGGTCTTTGGGAACTGCATCCAGTGAATGTGATGCAAAGTGTGTTCGGTGTTCCCAAACTGAAGGGTGGCTGACAAAAAGAGCAGTTGGTAATTCTCGACTCTCTGTTCATGTGATTTTTGTAATGTTTTTTTTTTCCCCATTTTAGTGTAATAAACAGGCAGAAAGTGAGACTGATAGCACTTCCCACATCACAGGGAGAGAGAGCAAAACTGGTACCGCATTTCTTAATGTCAGACAATATATGTTGAAAAAATACACGCAGGATGTAATTATAATGCACTAATAACACATAGGTCAAGATTTTATTGTATTTTCAAGTTTCTGTACCCTGTTTAAAGTACAGTGCAAGTGTGCTGTCTTGTTCAGAGATGTGTTACAGATAGATACACTGAAGGGCAAATTAATAGGCTGAAGACAGATGGATTGTAACAAGTGGTTATATTCATGTTATGTGTTTGAAAGGTTAATAAGTATTTGAACTCCCCTTCTGAAGTGTTCAGTACTTAGACGTTATGGTTAGGGAAGGTCTATATTATACCTCAGCTTTTGAGCTGCTGCAGTGCATGGGTTGGGAAGTTTTTAATTTTCTTGACACAATGTGTGACCGATGTCATTGGATCAAAAATGTTACTGAAATGTCTGCCACAGGTTGTTTTTTTTTTTTTTTTAATATGCAAGAGGCATACATTTTTCGTAATGTACTGAACTTGCCAAAATTTTAATAATTATATTGAGGTGTATGTCCTACTGTATCACTAGCTTGTTAGTGTTTTCCTAGATAATTATTTCTTATTTATTATTTCAAGGTATGTCTTATAGCTCCTGTGGTTTAGAAAGTAGGAGCAATATGGCAGAATAAATTCTTCCTTGATGAAAACACTTCAAAATTGGAAGTACAGCTTAAGAGCTGTGATGGCTGTTGAAAAAGATTTCCACAAGGTGTCAAACTATAAACATTGGCAATAACACTCTGCCAATGTTGGAAAAAAAAAAGTGAGAAAACTATTCATCAAAACCTTCCTATGTTATTACAGATAACTTTCCACTGTTTTGTAAACTGCACTGCTGATAGAGACTGCATATTTGTCACTGCTAGTTTCTTTTTCTAATTTAACAGTAAAATTTTAAAGATAAATCATCACTGTGTACACAAAAATACGTATGTTATGGAACTTATAAACATGCCCATATATTGTGTTGCTTCTGCACTGATTAGTTGAGCATAGTTTTTTTGACAGATGTTTTAAATAGGAAAAAATATGTATCATATTGATAGACTTTTCTGTGAAGTAGCAGCAAAAGCAAGATTTGAGGTTATAACGGGGGGGTTGATGGTGGTTTGTTTGTTTGGATTTTGTTTGGTTTTTGTATCACAAAGCTACTCAATACTTTGTCAAGACGGATAGTTTAAAAATTAAGAGGGAAGAAAGCAGTGTTAAATTTAACACTTATATGAGCTTATATTAATCTAAATGAACTCTATATGTAAGTCATAATCCCCTAAAAATAGCTGACTTACATTGACTGATCCTGAACTGTATTTTCATTCATTAGTATAATTTATATTATACACTCAAAAACTTTTATTACTGCAGAGTTATAATCAGTAAAAACTGGTTTAGAAATAAACTAAAGAACTTAGTAACAACTGTGATCCCATTGTGTTCCAGTTGGCGTTTCTTGATCTATATGGTGTTGAGACTTTTCTTTTTCTTCCTCTCAACTGAAATAATTTTATCTGTTACCAGTGTTCATACAGTTAACAACTCTTGATTTATTCAGATTATTAACTTGAGTATTCAAGTAAAATAATGTATCACTCTTGCACTGCATGTTGTCATGTAAAATGGAAAGATGAGTTTTACATATGTCTGTCTAGCACAGCAACAACTGATTTTTAGAAAATGTCATTATTCATTTATTTCTGAACTGCACAAAATAAAATCATTTAATTCAGTCAGAATTAACTTTTTCACTTGGTTGTTTGGGAAAAAAAGTCTAATATTTGAGATGATGCTGCTTGTTCAGTTTGTCATTTTATACACATCAGAGAGATCATTAACTCCTCAGGTCAAATATTAATTAAAAAAAGTGCTAACAACAATCAGCTAATTAAAATAAAACCTCATCAATTTGACCTCTGTACCCAGATTCTCTTGTGTGTGTCAGTGTCTCAGCTGTGTTTGAGTGGGGTTGGACTAGAAGAGCTCTGCATATCCCTTCTGCTGCAAGTTACTATGTACTTTTAAGCCATGGTACTGCAAATTCCCAAAGAGAACAGTCTGAAGGTAAACTGGTAACAGCTGCCCAAGTGATACGCAGTTATTAGTTAACTTCCTGTGCAAAACTTCTGTCACTATAGAGAAGGGATTCCACTTTCCAGCTCTGCTTTTTAAAATCAAGGTCTCACAGCACAGCTGGCTCTAATAGAACATGTTTGGTGAGTACCCCAGTTCATTGCATGCTTTGTAGATCAGGATTTTTCTAATCTTCTGTTCAAGCATTTCCTTTGAGAAATTTGTTTTTCTATTGTATAATATTTTAATTTTAAAATATCCTATTGAAAAAACATTACAGAACTGTAGAAATACTGGTTGCTGAGTTGCCAAGGAGAGGGGCAGCTGGTGACCTCAGAGCTGCCACCTCTGAAACCTCATGGCACCTCAGGCAGCTCCACTGAGGAGAAAATGGATGGTTAGTGGTGACCAGGCAGCTTCCTGCTAACAGCCCCTTTTGGGATTGCACATAGCAATTTGGGAAACATCTTTAGGTTGGAAGTTTGCCATATTACTGCAGGTCACCCCAGAATGACAGGTAATCTCATCACTTGAGAAGGGACTTCCCCTTCCCTGGAGGCTGCGGGGGGTGCCTGAGGGGGTCCTGCGGGCCATCTCCACAGTGCCTGCCTGACCGCCTGCCTGGTGGCGGGAAAGGTGAGGGGCCCGTGAGGGAAGGGCCCCGCATTTGCTTTCCTGCAGAGGGGACACAGGCTGCCCACGGCAGGGCCGCTGCTTGGGCAGCGTGGGGTTCAGCACCCTGTGTGTGCCCTGTGGGAGCCGGGTCGGCAGCTGTGGGAGCTGGGGCCACTTGCTGGGCGGGAACCTGCGCCACAGGGCCGGTGTGCTGAGCAGTGCAACCAGGTGATGGTCAGGTGGGTAAATAGGCAATTAAATGTAACCGCGTGCTCAAATTAGCCTTTAAGCGTGTCAGATATTTACGGCGAGTACTGCCTTGCTGTGCATTAGGTCACTTTTTAAAGGTTATTTGAGTTCTCTTCCTGAGCGAGCGGCCCTTTGTAGACACAGCCCGTGTATCCTCCTGCCAGCCACAGGGTTGCGCAGTACCTCATGATTCAGGAGCAATGACTGTCAAAACACAACCCTGCTAGGGCATCATCAGCCCAGTCATTAGAGGTGTCTCATGAGACCACTTGAGGCGTTGACCAACACCACCACCAGGTGCAGCACCATCCAGAGTGACGAGCATTTCATTATAGGTGAGCTCCACCTCTGTTGGGAAAACTGGTGAAACATGCCCTCACTGAAAGAAAACATTTTTCAAATGTGCCTGTAAACAGTAAGAAGAAAAATGGATTTGCCTATGAGTATTTGGTTTGTTTTGCAAACTTTGGAGCTTATACACTTGGCATTTTGATGTAATAGCATAATCAGCCCTGAGAGTTCTTCAGAGTCTGTGAGACTTACCTGCGCATTTGATATTTCACAGAGGTGTTTACCAAATTAAAGCAGAGGCTTCCTAGTTCTGAGTGTTGCATAAAAGTGCATCTGTCCAAGTGGAGCAATGCTCGTTTAAAATTGGGAAAGGGAGTGTCGATTTCAGAGCATGAACAGCATGTACAATCCTGAACAAGGTGCAACTTCTTTGTTACTTGTTCGAATCACCGGTTCTCACAGGGTCAAATTTCAAAGCAGAATTAGCAGGCAAACTTGCCAGCAGTTGTGTTGGTAGGAAAATGAACCTGAGAGCAATATAGAAAGAAAACTGTGTCCCTGATGGTTAGTCAGACGGCACTATCAGCAGTCTGTGCTGTTGCAATCTCTTGAGCTTCTGTAAGCACTTGCACGGTCCTGTTGCCTGTGAGGTGTTTGTCTCATTGTGTAATGCCTCCTTGAATCTGTTTCTTTCAGAAATCTTTACCTCTTTGTGATGTCTATGCTGTGCACAACCTTTCATTCACAGGTGGCTGTTCACCTCGTATCATATTCTCTGAGTACTATAAAGATGAAGTTTGGTATCATTTACTGTATTTGACAAGTAGTAAAATTGTTTACCTTCAATCATGTAAGTTTATGTAATTTGTGAAACCCAGGAGTGTTTCCCCATGTGTGTGCACCACAGCAATGCACACCTGGTACACTTCCAGATGGAAACACTATTCTCCTTAGTGTATTTTTGCAATGAGAATGAAGAGAATTGTAATGCAGCCTGGCAAGGGTCTTAAATTGGATGACACAGACTTCAAGTACTAGTAGAGGTAAGTTCCATGTATTAAATTTTCTAACAAACACAGACTCCTATATTTCTAAGTCTGATTTTGGCAAATAAACTAGAGCCTAATTTTGTGTAGTGGTGAGAAACGTAAGATGATGTCTTGTAAGTAATTCTAAGGAAAGATATTTGTAGTCACTTAGGAATCACAGACTTGTAAGTACAGTTATTTTAAAGTATAATGCTATAAAGTGGGTTAAATTATAATAGTTTAAGTATTTTTTTTTTCTTCAAGTGTTTTTTAAAGTCCAGATCACATAGAAAAATTCAGGAAAGCTGAAAGGAGATGTTACTTGCCAAAATAAATCTTTAAGGGAAAGGTTTCTACAAAATGAAGTATTTGTTCTTTTGTGGGGTACATTTAGGAGGCATTTAGATAATTTCTTCCAAATTCTTCTTATGGCTGTTGTCTGTGAAGGTCCTGATACAGCCTAGACCTGGAAAGTGGTATCTTCTCTAATAATATGCAATGAAACATTGGTTCCAAATGCCAAAGTAAGGCTCACAGCTGCTTGCATAACACCCTGAAGAGTTGTAACATAATGAGGTAACGTTGTCTTAGCAAGAGCCGTCATTGGAGGACATTAGTAGGTTAGTTCTTGTCAAGATGTAGTATTATGCCTAAGGAGGGTTTGGAGTAGAATTTTGAAATAAGTTGGTATATAAATTTTGTGTATGTGAACGATTGATTTGAACGTCACGGGTGACATGTTAGGAAAGATCTTACTTGAACATATGGTAACATGGAGATGAGCACTGTGGGCTGGCTGGAGGTGAACGTCTCAGTATAAAGTTGGGGATGATAGATTGGGTGAGAATAATGCAACTTTTTATTACAACTGAAAAATTAACGTTTCCATCTTCATAGCAGAGGGTGGCGCCAGTTTGCCACCTTCTGTTGTTCAGGCTCATGCTAGTGTTGGGCTGGGTGTTTCAGTTCTGCCCTTCTTCCTCCTGAGAAAGTCTGTGTTTCTGTACAGCCACACTTGGTCGTCCATGTTTTAAAGGTTGAAATCTCCATTTCCATAGGTCAAAAATCATAATAAGTCTTTTAGACGTTTAGAAAATGTTTCAGTAATATATTCCCAGGAAAGGGAAGAGGAAAGGGATAGATCTTTGACAGTTTGATGTCTTAAGGTGATAATTGAAGCTAATGAGTAGATTTCAGTATTAAAAAATTCAGGAATCTGTTTATCTGTTTTATTGCAAAGTTCAATAATCCATTTATCTCCTAAAGAATGGGAAATGCTAGGATATGAAACCAGGTTTATGTTAGGCATTTATTTATTATTTGTGTTATAGTTCATCTAATGATTGCTTATATTTGTATCCACCTCCTTGTCTGTTTTATGTACAAATAAACTTAATGTGAAAAGTGAAAATAATTCTGCCTGAGCAATCTTTCACCATAACTGTGGTTATTTTAAGCAAAATGTTTCGTTACATGGATTTTTTCTAGTGACATTCAGCTTGCACACTGTATTTTTCTCAGACAATCAACTGCAAACAGTGAGGCTGAAGTGATGAAACTGTAATTGAAAATTAATAATTTGGGACTCGGAAAAATTGCATTTATTATTATTAAATTGTATTTAATGCCTTTGTTCTTATAGGGCATAAAAGATTCATAGACCTGAGATTTATGTTGGGATCTTTTTAGTGAAAGATAATTTTAAGATTGTACTCTAAGAATGAAGGCCAGTAATGGGAAGGTCCAGATAAGAATTCCAGCAGTAGGAAAGAATCTAAATGGACTCAGGCTTTGAGATATGATAAGAAAAAATAATAGAAATAGTGATATGAACTGCTAGATCATTTTGAGTGGCTCAGAACAGCTTTATATAAAACACAGAATCTGTAGCTGAAAAAATGCAGGTGCAGCTGTCCTGCAGCTTTAAGTTCCAGCCATCAGCTTCACATGTTTTTAACGGGCTACGTTTTCTAGCAGTTATTCCAGTTGCTGAACCTGGGTGGGAACACCACATTTTCCAGATAATTTTGTAATTTGTAAAGTCTTTAATCAGATTTACTGTGACAGCTATTAAAGAGGTAGTTTCATTTTGTAATGGGTATCTGGCCAACACTGCCCCAGGTCTCTCCCCAAGCCTCTGGGGGCCATAGCGGTACGTTTGGTACAGTCACGTCACTCCAGAGATTTCCCAAGATCTCCTGGCACCTTTCTAGTAAACTTAAGCACCAGATTCTGTTATCACCTAGATTAGAGTAAATAGAGGGTAATTTCATTTCCACGCATTGGATAATTTCAGTTTTACTTTTGCATAATTTTGGATTTAAATGGTTTATACACCTTTGCAAGCATCAGGTAAAAGAATTATTAACACTATAAACTATTTTGTTCCAAGTTAAGGAGTCTACACCACTGTGATTGGATACATTGTCGCAATAGATTATTTAAAATAGTCATGCATAGGGAGTTTTTGCCTTCCTTGAAATGAAAGTCAGTACCTTTGTGACAATCTAACAGAACTGATTTTAAATTCTGCTGTATTCCCAAAAAGCTAATGGAATTTTGTACTTTGGATTTATCAAATTGGAGAAAACATTCTGCAAGAATATTAAAAGCAAATAAAAGCTAGGTGGTGATAAGGTATATGTGTCAGTAAGAGTAAACAGGTGTTCCTTTGGTTATTTCTGCCATGGTTTCAAAGCTGACCTTTACGCAAAAATTTCTTAAAAACATGAAGGGTTTCTAGATTGTTAGAAAATTTTGTTCTGTATGTGCTGGAAGATTGCCTATAGAAGTTTGAAAGTTATAATGTTCAAAAAGTAAATGCTTATTAGTTTAGTAGATGAGATGAGAAGCCTTCAGTCAGTAATTAAACCTTTCTTCTACATTTTAGCACATACTTTTTATCAGTGAGGAAGTAATTGTTCTAAACTGAATGTTTCTGTTATCATCTTGCTTCCTATCCTTCTCCCTCATTTCCTTGCACATAAATGGCCCCATTTAATTGTGGGGGGTGGGTGTTTCTATGTTGCCAAAGCTGAAGTTAAAAAGTAGCATTGTTCTTTGGGAAGAGAGTCTTTTGCAAAAATGGAACCTCTGTGTTTCAGCTTCAGTTTTAACTCCAGCCTGATCATCTATAGAGCATCCTACTGCCTGGTGGTTGATGAGTCCTTCAGGACAGTCAGAGATGTGGTGATGGTTAAAGAGAGGGCGTGAGAGGGAGAAGGACTTCTTATGAGGACACAGAGGGACAAGGGGGCTGTTTCCTCAGCTGTGGAGTGTTTTGAAGGGAAGAGGCAGGAAAGAGAGGGAGTTCTGGTGTGTTGTGTGGCTGTGTGCCATATTACCACAGAAATAATGGGGGGGAAGCTGCAGTTTAACGTTAGTCTGAGCCTATGGACGATCTGTACGATGCTCTGTTTCAGTGAAGGGCAAAAGGAGGAAGTTGTTGAAACTTGGCAAGATTCTTTAAAAGACAACATCTGATGCCCAGCAGAGCATGGATTTGGGAACATTGCTGACATTGTTCTTTTTTTATTTCTGGAAATTTTGTTTTCCCATTTTTTGAATAAATGGGAATATTTTCTAGATTGTATGATTTGCCTTGATTTTTTTCATGGTCCTCTCTGAAAGAAATAATCAAATGTAACTTAGTAACCTACTGTTCAACACTATTATAACAAAGGTTTATTATGTTCTACAAGCTTTGAAAAAGAACAGGCATTTTATTTTATTTTAAGCATTATTTGTAGTTTTTCATTGTACTGTAATACCTTAGCTCCTCATATTCATGTTTTACAAAAGAAAAACAATCTAACAGTTTCGGTTATACTAACAAGAGATCAGTTTGTAACTGTTTTCATGCTACAAAGCCTTTAATCAGAAAGATTTTCGACAAGTAAAATAGCTTTTAATACTTAGCTCTTCAACTGTATCAGTTTCAGATCTGCAATCCTATATAATTTCACTTAAATTATTAAACTGAGGTTGCCTAAACTACCTGTATTATTGCTGCATTGAAGTAATTGTTTTTATCTTTTTTAATAGATCAATTCCAAGATGACGCAGCTGAATGCCAAAAGTGGGTATTTGCATTACAGCTTATGAGAAGCCTTTGCAAAGGAACTTTTTTTCAACAATAAAAAACAATTAGATTTGAAGATAATTTAGTTCTGTTTTTTTGTTTGGTTTTGGTTTTGTTTCTAGTTTTACTGTAAGCAAATAAAAAATACTGTTTTGTTCAACAGAAAGCGCACCATTCAGCCTGGAATGAAATAATACATATGTGAGACTCAAGAAAAAGTCAGCAAAATGAAGAACAAGAAGAGTATTCTCAAGTTTTCATGGAGTGGCCATAACGTCTGGGCTGAGGCTGTGCAACTAAGGTAATCTGCAGACTCTTACCATTACGTTAATAAATGTAACAACTGAAGAGTCCCTTTGGACACAGCTGTCCATGGACTGTATTTCCAGACCCTGGAAGATGGAGGGAAGGAGATAGTGGTGGTCAAAATGTAGTTTGATTTGGAGATACAGCCAACTGCCTGGTGAGATTTGTACTCCCTAGTACATTAAGCCCTATTTTTCTGTCTCCCCAACTGGATACTATATCCTAACAGGCATCAGAGTCATAGGACTCTAATGATATTATACCAAAACAGAACAGTAGTCTGACTAGGAGTTCTGGATGGACCACAGAAGGGAAGAGTGGCTTGAGGAACTAATTGTCACCATGGATGCATTTACAAATTAATTTCAATTGTCATCTAGTTTTCACTTTTGAAAAATACTTTTTTTGTTATTGAAATCTCAGGGTAAAAAGAACCCCTGTACAGGATGAAAAAACTTTTTCTACCTGACTGCAGTCAAAATCCTGCGTTATTTTGGCAACCCTATTTTTAGCTCTTCAGCCAGTTCACTGTGGTGTCTTAAAGAGGACTCCCAATTTCTCCATCCTTCACTTCACCCTTTTTCAGTATAGCTAAAATACTACTGTGAATTTCACCCAGAAATCATCAGGATCACTGGAAACATAAGTACTGCAGCAGACTCTAAGGTTTTATGTGCTTGAAATTCACGTTTCTTTTGACATCATAAACAAAAGTAACTTATAGTAGTCATTACTATAATAGTAACTTTTGTCTCATAAAGTTAATTCTCAGCGTTCTCTAATTTGCTAAATTATATACTCACTGTGCTGCTAATAAATACACTCTTTCAACATGTATATATGTTTGATGTATATATGTTTTCAAACATGGGGGAAAGCAGTAGAAGTCAAGAATACTATATCTTTAGCATTTTTTTACTATTAATACGTTATTATATTACATTACAATTTTGATATGAAACTCAGATGTGAGAATGCTTTGAAATACTAGACAGTTGTGACAGTAATTAGTACACACCAGTCACACTAGTCTGTGTCCAATGCTAAGAATTTAAGGTTTGCTCTGAATTAATTGAAGAGACATCTGAATAATATGTAGGTGCCTCTGTGGCCTAAACTTCCTTTCTTGGAAAATTGTGACTGCTGTGCCCTGAGAACTTTTGGTAGCTTCAGGACATGCAGAAGTGGATGATGGCTGGTGCTAGCTGGTTAGCACACCGCTTTTCTGAAAGGTTTTTGATTTTTGGTTTCCTGTTCTGTCACTTTCACTGCCCTCCCAGTTAATCAGTAATTAGTAACTGTTTTCTGCTGATAACAAGAATACTACTGGCCAGACTGCTACTTAGCTGAGAAGGTGTCTTCTAAGCAAAGAATCAACGATTTTGCCTCTGTTATTGGATATGATCTCTAAAAATTGCTGCTTCTATTGCCGGACTATTAACAGAAAAATAACCCCTCTTCTTGCTAACATATTGATGAAGGGTGACTGGTAGCTGACAATAATCTTACAGTGTCAAGTACGGTAGGACACAAACATTTAAAAACAGGAAGGCAAGGATTTTTTTCCTACCCATACAGCGTTAATTCCACCTGTTCAGGTCACTCCCACAGTGTACCAGTAATACTAACATTTGTCTGAGCACTGCACTCATCAGGAGCTACTTTTATCTGCCCTGTCATGAGGGCTGTCGTGAAAAGTGGCAAGACCTTGGATTCACCCTCCGTATGTGCTTGATATGTAATCCTACTGTACGTGTGCCAGGGATCATACAGCAGTTTACACCATGACTAATCTCACAATGCTTCGCAATAGGCCTGAACATCCTCTGGTGTTTGTGCCTTTAGATTGCACTACCTATAGTTAAATACTTAGTTTACAAAACACCTTATCTCTTACAGTTTACAGCTCCTTTGTCCTCAATTCTGTCAGATCATGTTTAGCCATCAGGAAACCTCACAGCCTTTGCTAGTCTCTGACCTAACTATATGCAGCTTTCTGGGTGCTGTTTCAGGCATCATCTCCAAACTGATTTCTGAAACGTGTCACAAAGGTTTCAAAAAGTCCGGGACAGGTCTTTCTTTGGATCATCGTATGTCTTTATTTAATGAAACAGCTCAAATATCCATTGAATACCTCTGGAGATGTTATTTACCATACTGCATTTTGTACATGGCATGTGAAGAACTCATACATGAAAGTTGTATCTATTTATTACTGTAATGCAGGCTGAATGTTTTTTAAAAGATTATTCCATAATTTAGATCTTTGGATGGCTAGACCACAGGTTTAAAGGCTATGATAGAAACGCACATTTCTGTTACTGTTACTGTAAGTCACACACTCCTGACTTTCACATTGATGGAGAAAGCATTGGAAATGTAAAAAGAAGAGATTCTTTAATTATTCTTTAATTAAAGATGAAGCTTGTCTTTCTGTGAACTTAGACAAGAAGCTGAAAGTATCTGTCTCCACATCTAAAACCTGTGGACTACGTAGTTAGGAGATGTATGTTCTTCCTCAGCTACTTGTCCTGACTTGAGATGTGTTTGTATTTTCCTTTTTCTCTTCTGCTTTGCTGTTTTTCACTTCTATTCTATCTTTATTCCAATTTGTATTACTTTTTTTTTTTTTTTAAATTAATGTTGAAAACTATACACAGTGACCTAGATTCAAGTATCTAATTAATCTTACACTCTGGATATAGGTGTGGTTTAACCCTTTTAAAGCAGACACACAAAGGCGTATTCATGTATTGGTAGTACCAAGAATAGTATGAGTATGCAGCTATAGCAGATAGTATACTGCATTTTCTTGAATTACTGTGGGAATCCTCAGTCAGGGCTTTGTGAATCGCTGCAGGATGGTGGTCCTTAGATGTCTGACCTTGAGCTGACTCTCCAAAATATTTTCACTTGCCAAACCTAATTAAAAGATGTGTTGAGGATATTTGTATTACTGTTTCTCTATAATTACAGTTGCTATGAAGATGCTATTATTTTGTGAAAGGCTGATAAGTTGTTAACAGACAGTCTCTTTCATACTGTGTATAGTATCATACTAAGCTTGAAAGTCTTTAAATTAGCGGATTATAGTAAATGAATGTTTCCATAAGGGTTGTTATATAATTGTATTCAGATTTATTGCACTGAAGATCATAAGTGGCCTGTGACCTGCACTCAGGCCACAATCTAAGGCGGCACTAAAAAGCCTGATTTACACTACTTACTACTAAGAGTTTTCATCATCATATTACTACCATTTGGAGTCATAAATAAAAGCTGTGTCATCTTACACCTACTCACAACTGAATCTGATGATTTTGGGGTCATCAAAGCGCTTTGTTTAGCATTAGTATAAACCTACAGGTTGTAGCAAAAGCAGGAATTTGTGCAATTCAACATGAGTACCACTTTCTTAGTGTAGGAACTGGCTATGAGCCAACAGTAACAAAGACAACTGAGAAAAAACGGGGTTTACATAGGATTTTTTTTTTTTTTTTTGTATGGTGATTGAAACATAGATGTCAAATTAGGTAGAGAACTAAGAGCATTTGTGGCTGGTCTTGGAGATTGCCTGAGGCTGTTGAACTGCAACCTAAAGGCTGAGAATTGCGTGTTTTGACTTTGGTGGTTGGTTGGTTTGTTTGTTTGTTGTTTGTTTTTGTTTTGTGTTTTTTGTGTGTGTGTGGGGGTTGGTTGGCTTTGTTGTTGTTTTGTTTTTTAGCCAGACTAGGAAGAACACTAGTATGTGTGAAATTTTTGCTGCTCTCCCATCTTGTTCAGGCTAACATAATGGTTCTTAAAAAACTTAAGCAGCTTGTGTCCATGCAGTGCTACTTTCTCTTCCTTTGAAGTACATACCCATTCTAAAATTCTTGCCTTTTATCCACAACTATTTGGGAGGTAAAACCTTATTTTAATTGTAAAACTTGGGTCTTGAAGTGGTAGCATTATGCTGATACATGCCAATATTTATTTATTTACATATGTATACATTTATATATGTTGACACCATTACACAGATGTAGCATAACTTCTCCTTGGATTGGAAAGCAAAAAAATAACTGTAGCATGAAGTTATCATTGGAGTGTGTAGCATTTAACTGTGAGCCTGTCAGAAAACAAAATATTGTTAGCAAGACAGCATTGAGCAACATTCCTGGGAATGCCAGAGTTCAATGGTCAGTAAGAACATAAAGCATGAGATCAGAAGTGTCATGGAGCTCAATTTCCATTTTTACCCAAATTACCTTGTATCTCATGGGTATACAGGGGATTTACACTCCATGTGGAGGGCTTGTAAATCTTACATTGTGAGGTTAACACCTTGGGCTTTTTTGTCTTCCCAGTAGGATACTCTGTGGCTCTGACTGTTTTCTCCATCGGAGTCACCTCCTCCTCCCTGTCCTCTGGCTAAATGAGGAGTGGTTTACTAGCAGAGGAATGTAACACTTCCAATTTGCCATGTAGGTGGTAATTGCTGCATTCCAAAGAGGTTACCACAGCAAAACCCAGATACACGTACAGATACACGTACCTCAAGTCAAAAGAAAATATAGCTTCACTTCCAGGGCTTGTTAATGTTCAAGTTATGTTTACTGTGACACTTAGTACATTTTAACTATTTCAGCTCTAAGGAAATCTCCAATAAATAGGTATCTGTTTCTTAAGGTGGCCAGCTTCTCACACTAGTTTTCCCTGTCAGTTCTAATACAAAGTAATTATTATGATCTCAGCTATTTCCTTTTCCTCACCTTCCCATTTTCCATTACACAACTATAATTATTATTGATTATACCTAATTAGGATTCATTGTGCTTCAAAGACATGATATTTGGTCTCCGCCTCCAAAAGGTGATAATCTTACATTAAGGCTTAACATCATAACTAATAGCAAGAGACAAGGGGACAATTAGATGGAAGGAGAAGAGTGACCACTTCAAAAAACACATGATCTTTGCCTTAGTTAACTAGCTAGGTATTTGTAATTAAGTAAACTCTGAGGTCAAAGTATTTTCATGACTAGTATATGGAAGCAAATACTACTAGTGTGAAGTGTTTTATTTATTTATTTAAGAGAAATGTGTTGTCTTGAGGGCAGCTGCATTTATCCAATTTCTAGAGCATGTGCACTTCTCAGTCTTGTAAACTGAGTGGCTTGTGTGCACACCAGGGTCTCCTCTCTTCCATTTCATGGGGAGGTACCCTGTGAGTTGTGCTTCCCTGCAAACAGGCTTTGCTTCCATGGCTGTCCCTCATCTGTCTGGAGCTCTTTGTTGCTATGCTGTCTTCATTTCTGCATTCTCTTCTATGCTCAGGTCTCTGTGTGCCCCCTGTGCCCAGGAATACATGATAATGAAACAATGATGGGAATTCAGCTTCTCTGTATATTCCATTCTCACTGTGCTCTGAACCAGTTTCTCCTCCTCAAAATCCTAGGAGTTGTGTGTATTCCCATGTCATTACTTCGTCTAGGAAATCACATAATTGCTGATATGTCACTCATTTTGCCAGTCCTTGAATACTGCATGGAAAACCAAAGTACCCAACAGTCAAGTACTTAAGAAAACAAAGATGCCGTAGTCTAGTAAAAATTATGTAATCTCTGGCTTGGTCTATAGGATGGAGAATTTTAGATGTTCCAAGGCCTGGTTTGTTAATCACGCCCCAGGACTGCAGATTTTGCCTGAAGGATGTGAAAGTTTATAAACTGACTTTGCAAGCCAGGGAGTTGGTGTAAGCCACAGCTCCCACAGGAAGATCATGTTCTGTCTGATGGAGGAGTCAGTGATGTTGCAGGAAAGTGATTAATTGTGAAGAAAAAAAATAAGGGTCAAAAAGGAAAGGTTAAGAGGCTTTGGTAGAAATGTTCTGTCTTCATCCTCTAGGTCCTTTGTCTGATATTATGCTATCTGTAATGAGTGGTCTTTGCAAACTTGGCTCTATAGCTACTTGCATTACCAGAGGATGTATGATACATCAGCTGTTCTGAGGCTTTATCTATGACAAATTTAATCCATTACTGCATTTGTATCTATTGCCATGCAATGGGAGTGCCAAACAGAAGTGAGATACTTTTGTTTTGAGGGTGAGTTGATGGTATTCTGAGGGTAATGTTGGTAGACATTGACAGAGTCTATCCCAATCAAAGAGTTGCAGACTGGTGAGTGTAGCTTTTCCTGAAAATGTAGCTATACTAAATATACTGCACTTCTAACCATTGCCATGGGGATTAAAAGAAACAAATGAACAAACCACCACCCCACCAGGATTAGGTGCATTAAGTATTTTTGTATTTATTGTGTGTACTGTCATATTAGGCAAATAACAGATATCATCATATCCTCGGACAGAGTGCACTACGGGAGTTTTTAAGGCAAATGAATGTGTGCTAGAGTTAAAACTGTTGTGCATTTCTCAGTTTAATTTTTAATTTATTTCAGATATCATTCTAGGCATGCTTATTATTTTGAAAATAAATGCAAGACGTTGTTTGAGATTTGGGGATCTAACTGTCTATAGAAAGTAAGCTGTTTTTTTCCTTACAGTGAAGAGCTTTCAAATTCATCATGAAAAAATGTTAAGAATACTGAACAGAAGTTGTTAACCGGGTATTCCTTTTAGTGATAGCTGCTGAAGGAGTGGGACTTTACCTCCTTCTGTGTTTGAAAGTGAAAACTCAGTGCAACCTTGGTGACTTAGCATCATGAGGACACATCCTGTGGTGACTTCTCACTGCTATGCGGAGTGAAAGGACAGGCTTGGCGTGGGAAACAGTCAACGAATACCTTTGAAACTCTCTACACTCTGACTGGCAAGCCCTGAGTGCCAAAACACACATCCCAGTCCTAGCATCTGGAGGAAACCTCTGAATATGAAACAATAAAGTTCAACTGATTCTACTGAGAAAGGCTGTAGTTAAAGACTTTCTCTGTTTCTTGTGTGCTTCTCTTGTGCCTTCCAAGTCCCTATCTGGATGTTAATATATTTGTATTAAGGCAATATCTAGAAGTCCCGGGTAGGTGTTCTTGTGTTGAGTATGATGATATAAGGAGCCATAACCCTTGCTCCAGTAAGCTTACTACCTCTGCTCGCAAACATCAGTTTTCATGTATTTAAAAGATGTCTTTATTTTTCCAAATTTAAGGAGTCTTAAGTGCTTGAAAATGTTTATTCATTATCCAGTGAAATTAAAAGCTCTTTAAATTAGTCTGGCCCAACAGATGCGTGCAGCATCTCCATGTTATCCACTCACTGTAGCTCATCAATAGCCTTCTGCAAAGAAACATGGGAGAAATCTTTCGCTCTGTGTGTAAGTCACCAAAGTCAAGCTATTTTAGACCAATGAATGAAGCAACTTCCAAATTCTAAAATATTTTAAAAGTCACTCACGCTTACACAAAATATGAAAATACATTACCACCGAAGATGTATTTAACTTATACTTAGAAGATTTCTTTTCTAAAATGGTATGACGGCTACCTCCTAATAAAAGAAAGACGAATGAACAGCTAGGGAGAGTTGCTGACTCAGCATGAATAAGGACCTTGTTGATCAGGCAGAATGGGGCACAGAATAGTTACTGTTAAGGCTAGATGCACTAGAGTGAGACCTGGGAAGGACCTTGGAAAAAGAGGAATAAGATGGATTTGGCTAAAATAAAGAACATGTGTGCTCCACAGGTGATGTGGAAGTGTATTCCTGGTCTGAATTATAGCACTGATGTAGGTGCAGCCAGACTGTGCTTAGAATCAGGAGGACTGCTTGAGTCTGAGATCCAGCTGTCCTAATCAGTTGTCTACTCTGGACTACAGTTCATGTTCTCAGATTCCATCTATTGATCTCTAAAATATCACATAATCACAGAATGTTAGGGATTGGAAGGGGGCTTGAAAGATCATCTAGTCCAATCCCCCTGCCGAAGCAGGAACACCTTATTAAATTCTTGTCAGAAGTGTCACTTGACGTTGGCACATTTGTTGGACAAATTCTTTAAAGTGTGTTTCTCAGTTTTTGCTATTTGGACTTTTTAATCTACAGTCTAATTTACAAAACATTTTTCCTTCATCCAGTTTGAGGCAGTCAGACTAGCTTGTAAGGGACATTTTTTTTCAATTTTCAAGTAGATTCTTCAGCTTCTTCAAGACTTCTCAGGACATAGGAGAAAAGGAATGTGTTTTTATGTCATCACATTCACATTCTTTCTACTGCAGTTATCAATAGCTCTTTACTAAATTTGTATTTAATTAAGCTCAAGTTAAACTACTGATGCTTGTAAGAGTAAGTACATCTTTATGAATCTCCTTGATTTATAAGGCTAAAGATTCAACCAGTGTGTGTGTTTTAATTTTAAAACAATTAAACTAGTGTAATTAATTTGTCAAAAGTAACCAGATGACAATAATAACGTTGTTCCCAAAATCTCTAACATATGACCAGACCTTTTCTGGATGCTTTCTTGGATTACTCTGTTGTCATTTTTATTTTGTTTCTATATTTTTCTAAAAAGTCAATGATATTGTGGTGATACTGGAATGCTTCTCTGACAAAAAAAGGCCATAACAAAAACATTTTCTTCAGTTAGTCTTTCCTCTGTGGTTCCAGTTACTGCATTTGTATTGTAAGACCTACACTGTCATACATATTATAATTTAGATGATCATATTTTTAAAATGTTGATTCAGATCCTGTGATCTTATATGTAGTTCTAAGAACAAAAAATTCTGGAACTAATGCAATAGTAACTACTGTAGACATATATGTTAAAAAACATCTAAATGTTTGAGTTATGTTTGGCTTATGAAAGCTTGGTGAAGATACAAATAGAAATTGTATTTACCAACTGACCATTTTGCACTCTGGTTTTAAAAATATGTCAAATTAGTGTTAGTATATGATTTCTTGCATAAAAATGCTCCTTTGGGCAGTCTAGAATTAGCTCACATAAGTTATAAGGATATTATTGACTGAGAGCAGTAATAACTGTTAGCTGTGCTGAGACATACCTGTACCTAAAACGTGAAAGTAGCTCACATCCAAGAAATAACTTTAGTTCCAAGTCACTGGGACATCTTAATCTTTCTAAATTGATTAGTTGAGCCACCCAGCAAGTTTTTTCTTCTGCTGCTTCAAAAAAAAATGAGTTAATGGAGATTAAATTATTATTATTTTCA
Organism: Columba livia; assembly: GCF_036013475.1. Classification (NCBI taxonomy): domain Eukaryota; kingdom Metazoa; phylum Chordata; class Aves; order Columbiformes; family Columbidae; genus Columba; species Columba livia. The sequence continues at coordinate 22,284,584 of NC_088609.1, read as the reverse complement.
GTTACCAATCTGACCATGTTCAGATATTGGTGTGTATCAGACTTCTCATAATTTATCAGAACAAAATAAGTGTACCATGTGCAGTGCCACTGATCAGTGCCATCTGCCTCTTCCTGTGTCATTTGTGTTCTTCCCCATCACTTCCATGAAGCGCACTTCCTATCATCATACATCTGTCAAGTGCTTTGGGATTAATCTGCTTTTGGAACTGCAAAAATGGTTTGGTATAAAGTTGGAGTTATGATGCAATGCCAGCAGTCAAGCCCTTAGAAATAATTATCACATGGACTGATTTCAGTATAGCAAGGTATCTGCAGAAATGATAATAGGCATTGCCCAAGCCTGTCACACCTAACTTCTTGTTTCCCAGGCCATATAAATAAATAGTTGTTCTTGCATATGTGTGTCCACACCTCTCTTGTCCCATTATTTCTGAGCACAGAAGGGTCCTTCATCTAGATTAACAGATAGATTGAAAGAGACACCCTCCTGTTTTCGTAACACTGCGTATCATTTTGATATGGTTAAGGATGGAAAGGATCATTCCCTTGCTGGTACTATCAGTGACATTGCTGTTACTGGTTCCCAAGCTTCATTTTTAGGAACTTGTTTTTATTTAGTACCAGAAAAAAAAACAGCTACTTAAAACTTCAGGTCCATTAATGATACATTTTCTCTCACATTTCATCAGCTTTTCATTACTTTTTAGAAATAGTTTTGTTAGGCAAAAATACTCTGTGAAATAGCTGTGGATTTTTTACATTTAAATTTGCCTCATGTTTCCAGTGTACTGAATGTGCTCTACAGGTAGTTCATGGTTTTTAGTCTTGTTGACTAAAAGCACATTAGGCCCTCATCTAGTATATGCTATGCTCTTAATTTTCATTCTTCATTAGCACCTCGGTTTTCTAGGATCCACTGGCTTTCTGTGTGTCAAGCAAACGACTTCTTGAAAGGTTTTGGGTTTTTCTCATTTTAAGACCTGAAATAGTATCAGTAAGTCATAGGTCACTAAGTGTAGTAGGAGGTAACTCAGGTTACTAATATGCATTACCAGCTCCCCAACAGTCCGATTCAAGACTAATGCTCTCTTCTCGAACTTTGGAATGCAGCAACTAATTTGCTTTCTTGACTGTTGATGAGCTTTGAAAAAGTTTATGGTCTAGAAGTATTGCCAGTTCAGTGTGAGCTTCTGGAGTACAGAATCAGGAAAGAGTAGATGTCCTAAGGGTGCTGCAAGATCTGTTCCTAAAATTAATTGTAGGTTAAGCCAAATGAAACTATTCAAAACAGGATATGGTGAAACACAGAGCACTCCCTCAGCTCCATTACAAGTCCTTCCCTCCTCTTTCTACATTCTCTCTCAAAATAAATAGCTCTGGCTAGTTGGAACCAGAGTCCCACTAATGCTACACTTTCCATTTTAGTTTCTGGGTTACTGTGGTAGTTAAATACTGGAGACTGAGACTGATGTAGGTGTAAGTTTCATCTGTCTCCTATCTTTTTGCTCTCTTTCTGATTTTTTGGAGAATATCTCAGTTGTTGGCTTAGATAGAAATTCAGGATTGTACTGAACCAGTATTTATTTAGGACTGTGAGGATTAAACCTGCTCCTATGTTGCAATAATAAACTCAGAGTTGCACCCTCTTCCAAACTTTTTGCTGTAGTAAAAAATGTCTAGCTTAGCAATGCTGCAGCCTGTTTAGAGTGTCTACATCTTCTAGTACCCCAAAGTTCAAAAAGCTTTATTTCACAGCATTTTTATATACTAGAAGAGGGTCAAAAGCTATGATTAAAATAAGAACCAACCTAGAATTTTGTGTCTTGAAGACATTTGAACACAGGTTTCCCATTTTAATGATAAGTAGAAAATAGTGCTCTCATTTACTACTATTAGCATTTCTTAAATTTGTCAAACAGTTCTATTAAATTATCTAATGTTTTGAAAGGTCTTAGCCACCTACAAGGAGTCCAATTTGTCATTTCCACAAGCAGCATTGCAGATCAATAGCTGTATTGTCGCTGACATCCAAAGCCAATGGAAGAATTACATTTTGGTTCAGTGTCTGTTTTGGTGTGAGAGAGTTCTACAGCAGGAGGGTCTCCCCTTTATCTAGAAAAGCAAAAGCATTGAGATCAGGTCTAGGATTGCAAATTCAACCTTACAAAGCTATGAGGTTTGAAAAATAATAATCACTGTTTGTAGTATTTAAAATACAGATGATGTTTTCAATTGGAGGCAGGGGGGGCATAACTAGAGTGAAAAAGGGAAGCTGATATTCTTATGTAATCACTTTTCTTCTTGTCCTAAATAAAAAATCATGAGAATTGACAATATTGTATTGTTTAAATAAAAAATTATTTTTTAAATTTTTTTTTTTTAGCAAAAGCCTGTCAGTTGGATCCTTCAAATTAACTTGTCTAGATTTTCTGTTATTTTTTTTTCCCTACTTTCCACTTTATTTGCATAAAACTGCTACAGCATACTGGGGAACATGTATATCTTAACTAGCTTGTGTTTCTCTAGTGAGGGAATGAGAATCAAGGTTACCATTAACCAAGAGGCCAGAAAATTTGATAATGTGTCTCAGCCAGCATCATAATAAATTAAGGGGCATCCCAGTTCCCTAGGGCTCTAAGTCATCACCACCCAGGTCAGTGTCAATCCTTGAACTTTGGGTTGCACCCTTCCAACAAAGTGGCCCTCTACAATTAAAAGACACTTAAACACTTTCAAAGTATAAATTATAAATGTATAAAACTTTAGGTACCTTGCAGCTAACCACATAAACATTACAATTTGAGGATTATTATATATATGAATTATAAAGGAGGTTAATTTTTTTTACTCTGAACTTTTTAACACCAAACATTACAAATATTAATTATAATGAAGGTTAATTTTTATGCTCTAAAATTATAAACTTCCTAAAGTTACCCACTAAGCATTTAATATTGATAAAGGAAAAAGAAAAGATTTCATTCAGAGGGTAGCTAGGCCACTGATCGTTTTGTTGGTTATCTGTGTTGCTTTTGTAACTGTCTTGTAACTGTCAAAGACCTACTCATTCTCTTGCCAGAAGCTGAATGGGGAACTGCTGGTTGTGGTTAGAGTTCTGCTCAGTCCTTTAGAGCTACTTTAGGGTCACCCAGACTCAGAAGCTTTGAAAAGATTGAACTGGAAATTCCAGATTTTTTACAATTCTCACTTCAAGGACTCAGTCTAGTAGAGCACTTGCTTCTCTCCCTCTGTTTCTCCCCTTTTACTTTTCTCATTTCAGCTGTTACATGCTCCTACCCATCTTAGCAAGGCACAAGAGCTTGTGCAATTTAAGAACTCTGCAGTCGTGGCACAGTAGTTTCTTGAGGTTCATGGTATGGTATGTCCTTTATGATTTCACACAGTTCAAATTAGATTGAAAGAGAAGTTCAAGAATGAGCTGGGCATGAAATACTATATTATATAATTTTTTCCATCCATATAGCCAAATACATATCAAGACCAAGACTCAGGGGAAAATAAGTAATCTCTAACTTCTTCCTTTAGTGCTTTAAATGCCTCTTTACATTTTACTAAATTTTCTTAATTCCTAATTTGCATGAACTTGTCATACACATTCTTCTTCCTAACACCTTTTCTGAAGACTGGTTTATTTTTACTATTCTTTACATGCCAACAATAGAGTACTTTGGCACTGTACGATCCTTCAGTGAGCTTTTCAGCAGAAGAAATAGGCCAAATTTTAATAGTCTCGACCTTGCCCATTCCAGTTTATCCACTCCCAGCTGTACATCTCCTAATGCCTACCTTAGTCATGCCAAGCTCACATTTTTCTTCACTGAGTGTTAGGTCCTACTGGCAGACGCTGCCTTCTGAGTTGAAAGTAGGGCTCATTCTCAGCTGTAAATCTCTGTGTTGTCATAAGCAAATGTGGATTTGTACAGGCCTGTTGGTGATGTCAGCTTAGACAACGTGGTTACTGCTTTCCTTTTGCTGAAAGCACGTATTTGGAACTTACATTACCTGATTTAATTTTAAAACCACAGATTCTAGAATATCAACACATACTAGAAAAGTTCCAGCTTTAATAGATGGTCTGTTTTAGGTGGTGGGCAGGCCTTGTCACCATATGTTTATTTTGCAGCGATTTGTGAAACAGGTGGATCCTTCTCGTTTTAAAATTTGGAGTAAAGTTAATCCAAGAGCTTTTTCAGAGGTTTATTGTTGTATCCTGTAGTATATAGGCTATGACTTGTCCTGCAAGAGCCTGTGTTGAGCGCTTTACAAGACATATATATTAAAACTGTTATTATCAGAAAGGCTTACCAGAGCACAGAATCAGGCAGAAAACAGTTGAGAGAACAGGAGCAGTCCATTCAGCTATTCCTGCATTTCATTTGTAACCTTAACATAATAATTCATAATTTGTCATCTCCTTAATGTATGGGTACTAACAGAAATTGCATTATTCAGATACTGTCAAGCAGAAACAACCACAGTGGTCCTGTGTTACAAATTCCTGTTTCAACACTCATTTGTGATTGCGTTTTTGAAAATTGCTAGAGTAAATGGTAATTTTTTCTTCTTTTCAGGACTTCGATTATTCCATGTGTGTTTCCCAAGGTACTGGTTGTAGAATGAATATTTTAACCTGTTGACCTGCTGTATGAGTTCCGTCCACTACACATCATAAGTAGTCTTTTGTTTTACTTGGGTTGGCATGAATCAAGTCATTTGGTGATGGAACTCAAAAGTGCAGCTACCTGCAAGTCTATTTAAATGACATACTTTGTCTCTACTCAGAAATGCTCACTTTCCAACGATACAGCAGTTAAAAAAGCACTAGTGTGATGATGTGGAATCTCCTGATTGTAAAGATAAGAAACCATAAAATGTGACTTACGTATAAGAGGATCCTTATTCAGCAACAGAATATATGTGAACTTCATGTTTATCCCAAGATCTCATATTTTTTCCAAAATATGGGTCTCCTTTGGACAGATGTTTCCTAGAGAAAATTCAGTTAATTTTCTAAAGCATTGTGAATTAAATTTATTAGATAGGGCCAATACTACAATTTCTAGTGCCACTACAATCAGAAGACTTTATGTCTGCTGTGATGTGATAACATTCCTAGTATCCCCATGAAAGCCATGCCTCACCTTTGAGAATGTGTTCTGTAGACAGTGATACAAGCGTAGCTTTCTCTCTGTGTGTGTATATATATATATATATATATGTATATACGTATATAAATGGTTTCTCTATTACGTAACACTGTTCTAATTCCTTGTAATATAATAACTTGTATTTGATGAAAACGAATGCTTGATTTAAGTTCCCTTTTCAAGTAAAAAGGTAGTTTGGTATTTCCTATAGCCAAGGTACTGGCTGTGAATATCAAGAATTTTTTTTAAGATACCAGCAGTGAGGTATTTGGTATTTACAGACAGTGTATATAAACAGATATATTTACTTCAGGTGATGTTTTAATCTGAAGAGGAAAACAAGGCACATTCTTTGATGCTGTACCAACTTTAAAACATCTCAGAGGATTTAGGTGACCAGTATTAATTCCTTATCGGAAATGAAATTATTGCTATGGTGGAAGCAGAAGCATCAGTTTCAAGCTGTTGCCCAAAAATAAGTTACCAGTCATTTTGTCAGCATGAGTTGTTTGAGGTTGTAGGAGATAGTCACAGTATTTTTCCTGTTATGCTGGCCAAAAGCAGTACAGAAGAGTATTTGATGTCACACCCTCTTCTCAATTAAAGGAATACAAACCTTTAGAAAAACAAAACAAACAAAGAAAAAACAAAACTAAGCTAACAGGAAAAAACAAACAAACAAACAGGAACTATTAATGAGAAGGAGGGAGAGGATGGGACACTGGAGAGAAGTGAGGCTTTAGGAAGTTACAACTGCTGAGTATTTGTATCTAACATTAGGTACCTACATCCATAGAGAGGTTTCAAAAAAGGTTATGTGGTCTTTTGTAGAGATTCTAAGCACCTGTGGTTCCCACTGACTGCATGAATTACTCTTTCACAAATACATTCAGAATCTATAGCTGCATTCCCATCTAAGGGTATGTGAATGCCAGATATATTAGTTTGAGACCCATTGTTTTCTGGAGTATCAGACAGAAAAAACAAGGAACTAGTATCTTCGGTACAGTCTATGACTCTGATCTGCCACATGGTGGGATATACTAGTCTGTAGCAGGTTTCAAAGCCTGTGGGCGTGTTTCTTAACCTTTTGTAGGCTGATGCTGGCAGTTAGATTCTAAGACTAGAGAAAGGATGTGTCATTGTCTAAAGAAGGTGTCTCTTTCCACATACTTGCAGGGTGTTAACAATTCATCTTGACTTTAGGGACCAGACATTATGCATAGATATACCACAAGTGAAGTAAAACACAAATTTCACAGTAAGTGACTCACTTGATTAGCCAGGCTTGTGTGCGTAATGCAGAATTGTGATATTGATGTTACAAAGTGACTCTCCTAAAACCTTGCCACCAAACATAATCATGCTATTACTGTTTACTCTGACAGCAGTTTCCTTACATCCAAGGAGCTCAGCATGTTTCACAACCATAAAGCCTCCCAATGAAATAGTTAAATATCATTATCCCATTTTCTAGATGAGGCATATAGAGATTAATGACTTGCTAGAGTCACGCAGGAAATTTGTGACAGAGCAAGGAAGAGATGGCAGGTCCCCCAGCTCTCATGCCTATTCTTTTGCTTACAAAATTACTCTTTCTGTACCTAAAGGAAAGGCACTCTTGGTCTTGGAGCAGCACAATTAATGCATGTACTGAAGAGGTGGATTACTGAATCAGTAAAAGAAAAAAAAAGTGTCTCTGCTGCTTTTCTACTACTATAATGGAGGAACTAAGCTATTACTGGTATAGGATTGCTTTTATGTAGAAACAGGTTATATAGAATGCAAGAATCCTAAACCTGAATTTGAAGAAGATGAGGTAGGGAAAGGGGGATTAAAAGAGTCCATTAGGAGCAATTCCTGGCAGAGGTGAAAATAAAGTAGAATCCTGGAAATAATCAGGAGTCCTAAATGAAAGAGCAGAAAAGCCATTAACTGAGGATCATGCTCAGCCTGACTGACCCGGGCTGATGAAGTTTCTTCGTTCAGTCAAGGGTAGGGTGGAAGATGATGCTTATGAAATCTTAAAGATGCTGGCCTACGCGGAGAAAGGGGTTGAGTGAACTTTTCAGGGAGTGTCACTGAGTGCTGACAAGGACTGACACATACCATGAGTGGCAGCAGACTTTCTGTATGACCTTGGCCGAGTCACTTAATCCCTCTGTGACTTGGTTTCCTCCTCTTCAGAATTAGGTACAAATAATAATACTTCCATGCCTCACAAAGAGTTATGGGGATTATTTCATGACTGTTTGCAAGGCATGTTTAAAGAGGAATAGAAAAGATGCAGTGGAAGTGTTGCTATTTGTTGCTGGTAACCTGTACAGTATCAAATACCTTGTTGATCATGTCCTGAAAAATATGTTGTTAACAGGCTATTGCTTGGGAATCTGATGTTATCAGAAACCACATAAACCCATAAGACCTTCTGTCTTTCCTCAGCTTCCTTTATGCTCTTGTATTCAAGTAGTTGTGCACCTGTTATTATGCAAAATTAGACAACCTCTCTGCCTGTCAAAAAAACATGCCTCTTTCTATGATGACTTCTTTTTGGCTTCTATAAATGGTGAGCCTGAGGCCCTTCAAAGCTACAGTCATGTTTTCTTACCTAGGAACATCTTGTATAGGTTGACATAAAGACAAGCAATAAACTTCTTTTAGTTACAGTTTCAAAGAAGTGGGTCCCAAATGTTTTAGTTGATTTTGAAGTCCAAAAGAATGTCCACTAGTGTGAGCATCTCTCTCTTGGTTTAGGAGATTGAAAAAAAAAAAAAAAAACAAATCTCTTATAAGCTGCAGCTCTGAGCTTATTAATAGCAGATCTGTGCATAGTCTGATCACACAGTGCAGATGTCGTGGGTATCAGTTGTGCACATGCAACAATGTTTCTCTCAAATTAGTCGAAACTCATTCAGCGTAATCAGTCAACATTTTTGAATGAATGAATGAGAGTACATCAGCTAAGTGAGTTTATACCAGTTGGTGTTTCGTATCCTGTAGCTATGGTATGGTAGCTATGGTATTTTTGACTCAGTTCTGTCAGATCGGTGTAAGCTCCAAAGCTAAATTTAGATTACTGAACCCTAGATGCTCACTCATGAGGGAACCATACGTGCATTGCATTAACTCCACTATATAGGTGAATCTTCTAGGCCGCAGGAACTTAAAAATAGCCTGTAAACATGATTCAATTGTGCCTGAAGTATTCTGGATCCATAGATACAAATGACAGGCAAATAGATATTTTCAGTAACACCAGTAGGTGATATATATAAGAAAGACTGTTTAGTTTTTCTGTGACTGTGGAAACAAATTTGATTGTTAATATTAAGATTCCAGTTTTCTTTTGGGCTGCAAATCTCAGTAACGGGATCCTTCTTCTGTAATGTATATAGTTCCATGAACAGATGTTTACATTGGCTTAAATCTGAATATAGAGTCCGGTAAATCACTAGCAAATAGTAGTCACTGTGGCTTATATGAAGTATTGGATATGTTTGCAGCCACACCCAAGCACTCACCTTAAAAGCACATAGGCACAATACTATTTGTCAGCTTGCCTAAGACGTGAGATAAGATGACACAATGTTCACATGTCATTGCAGTTGTATGACCTGTTCGTGTCAGGTGTTTCTCCCAAGCAGCACATAAATGTGGCAAAAAAGCTCTGTAGAAGCGATCTATTTGATCACTCCCTTTCTACTCTTTCATAGTCAAGTCAAACCTTTTTTTAATTTTGCCCACTAATTCTCATGTGAGGCTCCCAGTGTCATCATCTGACTAGGACTTTCGGGGTGTGGACCATTGTTGTTACTTATAGAGTACCAGACTTACACTAATGTTGGCAGGGTTTAAATCAGACAAGAAAAGCATGAACATGAGCAAAGACAAGAAATTAAAGACAACAAGGAGTTGAAAATTTTTATTATGTAAGAAATTATAATTTTCATACATTTTTTTTTCTAGCAAAATATATAAATTACTAGCTTACTGAATTATCAGATAGTTACACATTTATCAAGAGTATGTTTAATATATTTCTGTAAGAGTTCAAAATATACCATGTAAATTTTAGTTGCCTCTTACAATGCACTGTTTTAATGTAGACTTTTCCTGAGCACTATAATTAGTTATAGCTAGAGCTATTTTGAGCAGCAAGCAATTCTACTGTATTATAAGTCAGTGTATTTTTAAGACGAGAATATAATTACTGAACGAAAGCAGAATAGTGTTCCTTTATAAACAAAGAATGTGGCAATTCTTAACAGCCTTAGAAATAAGATATAAATATTGACACGCTAGTACAAGGCACAAGAAACACTGCAGGAAAAGTAAATAGACATATCTCTTCCTATAATCGTTATGATACAATTCTCATAGCCTATTAAGAATCCTCAACACTAAATTTAGACTGTAGAATGTGTTTCTAAATAGCTTCAGTTGAGTACTTTCAAATTACAGAACATATGCTGGAGGACTGCGACAATGATAACATTCTCTTAATAGCACTAATACTGTACACTGAGCAAACCACTTTCATTTTGAGATTAAATGTAGGATATTGCAGAAATTTATTTTTATTGCCAAAGTAGGAGTCAGGAAAGGAAATCTTATTTTTAATACTTACAGGAATTTTTCTTAGCCTTCCATCTGAGGGCAAGGAGGAAACAAAGAAAAAGACTGGGAGATCTTGGGAAGGTGGCTGGCACTTAAAAGAAGGCGAGGATGTTTAGTAATAATTTTCTTTGTCAGAACTGTGGAAAATAGTGTTTGGAAGAAACAAAGTTTTTTTTCTTCCTTCCCACTTACTGTTATTATTTCATAGAGTCAATTTGGAGGTCTCAACAAAAGGTGTATTTAGTTATAATCTCATCTCTTCATATCTGTAAAACCACTTCTTATGCACTTTTTCTCTGAAATAATTTTGGAGTGGCTACTGGTTTATCATTCATTGACTCTCAGCACATCTGAGGTATCCAAGTGAATAGTTTGTCAGTTCTCCTGCAAAGTCCAAGACTCAGTGGTATATCGATACTGCACACTGGGAACATCAAAGCAGTTTGAAAAGGGTACCAGACCCCGACAAAAACAACCCTAGCGTCTTTTACCTTGTTATTTGTGTATATATGTTGGCATTAGCTGAAGCTTTCTTATGCTTTCTAGTATTTTTAATCACAAGGTAAGTTACCAGCTCAAAAATAATCGTTGGCTCAGAAGTTGCAGAGAGCAAGCTGAAGGCTGTTGAGGATCATGAAAGCAGTTGGAGGTCTTAACGTCAGTGAGGAAAAAGGGAACAGACTACTTGGTCTGATTTGACGTAAACAGCTTTTAGTAGAAAAAAAGTATTTCTAGAGAATTCTGCCAGGGTGTGCAGTCCTTTATTCAAGAAACTCTCCTTTGCTTAGGTGAGTAGATGGTTTGCCCTCTGGCCACCATGTACCCTTTGAAAATTTCACCCACTGTGCAGCAGGGATCCCCTTCGTTTCAGTGTTCTGGACTCCGGCCTCACTCCCACTTTCCCTGGCTTGCTCCTCAAATGAATTGACACACCCTTGATGGCACAAGTCTAATGTGACTATTTTAAAGAAAAACCAGCCAACTCTGTAACCTGGGCTGCCATACAGTCAGAGATCTAAAAAACCCCAAGTGGCTAAGATTCCCACAGGAACATGCATTGAGGGCATTCCGAGCACCCCGGCAGTGCATGTGCATACAGCATAGGCTTGATCTGCATTTGCACAGTAGTTTTAGTATGCAGCAAACTTTGCAGTCATGGTTTCACCAGAGTCAGGAAATCACCACTAGTTCAGTTAGTATATAATTTGTTGTCTCAAAATTGTCCTTTCAGTTGTGGAGATCTGAAAAAGAGTTATATTTTTAGATTTTTTTTAAATGGCAATTCTGGACTACAGGTAAGTTACTACTGAATCAGTGTCCTATGTTTGATTAAGTGGAAATACTGTTCCTTTGAAATAAACCACAAGCAGTATGTTGTTTAAGAGCTGGGACAGCAGGTTTACAATTCTCACACTGTAAACTGATCTGAGTCTTCACCAGCTTATTCAGTGTAGTCTTTTATTAGTGTCATAGGAAACATAAGCATATTTCTTGTCTTATCTATGCTTCTTTATAAATATAATATTACCAAGATTACGGCAATTCATTGCCTGACGTTTATATGCCTGCCCATCAAACCAAATATTCATATCCGTACTCATTGCTGTGCAGAGTAGCCTGGAGTGATAGTTCTGATAGTTACTTTTCACTGTCTCCCAGGCAGTGGTACCTCCTCCAGTAGTACAGGAGGTCTTTCACACGTGCATTTGTAAGATCTCATCTCTTTGTTTATGTGTTTCTAATGCAATCAGTTGCCATTCCTCTACTGTGTCATTTATTTGATGGCGTTGCCAGTATGCAATTGCATTTGTGGTGTGTAACGTGCATTTTCATCGCTATTTATAACATTGGTATCAATGGTAAGTTTGATGGTACAGTAAGAGAAAAAAGATTATGATCTCTTCCCCAAGGGACAGTAGAAGATAGGAAGTAGTGTCTTTCATAATGGAATAGGGTAAATAAAATGTTACTCGTTAGTTAAAGGTGATTAACTGAAAGAGAATACAGTTATTTAAATAAGCTAAATCTTAAAAATAGATAGTGTTCTTAAAATGCTATCAGCATTTTGAATTTTAAGTCTATTTTAAATGCATAAACATTAAGAAGTTGAAGTTTGTTGTGAACAATCTTTGATTCATTGATTCCTGTTATTCACTGGTTAAATAGTCATGTCTGTGTAATGTCATCCAGCTTATGGACTTTTCCCAGTCTTCAGCAGAAAGCTTGTGAAAATGCTTCTGAAGAAAAAAACTGTTTGGGTTTTAATGCAGGTCAGGTGCCATAACTTCAGATATTTCCCACAAGATACATGAGATAAAACAGCCTCATTAACTCCTTGCTATGAGAAAATGCTTGGTGGTGTTACAGTGACTGGAATTTTCTGCCTTTTCCATAGAACATTTTACTGGAGCTGCTCATGAAATATTAGTAAGGCTGTTGTACAGCATAGTTCTGTAGATTTTAGTCACCCCAGTAGCCAAGGCTACCACCTTGGGAAGGGTTACCTGTGGTGGATGCTGTGGTGGAGGTCAGGGGTATGATTCACCCCTGGGAGCGGGTGTTGTCATTGCCCCATCTGGGCAGGGAGTCCCGCCTGTGGTGCCCCAATTTCCACGGCGGCAGCAGGGCGGGCCCCGATTGGCCGCGCCAATGCCCCGCCCTGCTGCCGATTGGCCGAGCCTCCCGCCTCCTCCCTCTCATCTTGCTGGGGCAGCCAGGTTGCCCAGCTGCAGCTCCGCCACACTGACCACAGAGGCACCGGAGGATGCCCACGCATCAGCACTCGGGAGATAAGGTGTGTTGTTGGGGATGTGGTGGACAAGGGTGCTCACTGACTGGTGATATTTATTCTCAGAGGCTAAACAGTAAGTCTGTGGCTCATCAAGAACGTTTAGAAGAAAAGAAAGGAGAAAATTACTCACAAATAATGGGATTAGAAAGGGGTATACAGGACTGAAAATTAAAGCATTGGCAGGATGGTCTTGCCAGTCCTGGACTTGCCAGGACTGTGTTTTTCAAATTACAGAAAAGTATTTATCATATTAATTAAATCCTGTATGTGTAAAGGCTTTTAAAACAACTTTTGTCTCTATTCAGAAGTTTGCCCAAGGCTCTGGAGAAGCAAACCATCAAAGTGTCTCTTCCCAAGTCCACTAGACTTTGAAAGCCATAGCTAACTAACTAGCACCCAGAGACTTAATTGTTGGCCTGAAGTCATATTAGACTAGATGTGGAAGAGGATTCTTAAGGTAGCAGCTCAGGTACTGCAAAGATAAGGGTCATATAGTCTTCTAGGAAGAAGGGTTTGTATCTGTGGTAAGGAATTAGAATGTTTTTTATCAGATGAAGGAACTGAGGATAGAGTAAACCTTTCATAATCATATCCAATTAGAAGCTTGTAAATATAATCTATTTGCCAGAATTTCCTATGTTTCTATTTTATAAATATTTACTTTCCGTTTCTTTACATTTTCATGGAGAAAAGGTAGATTTGTTATGCAAGATAACATAATTGCAGAGTATGTATTGGAACTTGGGTTCCATGGAAGTTGTTTTCTGCTTCTGCCTCAAGTCTCGATGTGGAATTTTGTAAGATGCTAATATCTTTTGCTCATCTAAAACCTAGTTCCAAAGGATGGCATGATGAGACTCTTAGAATAGCCCTTGAACTGTTAAATCAGAGAGCTGATGCAAAGTGAAGGCATTCAGCTGTGTTTCAACTTGTTGTGCTTGTGTTTCTGGCTCTCTTCAAGTTAGAAAAAGAGGAAAGGAGCGTGCAGATTGGTTTTATCTTGTGGTGAAGTGCAGCTCCAGACAATTTTCCAGTCCCAACTGAGCTAGTGCTAAAGACTCTGTGCTTTGAAATAGCACATCTAATTAGAAACAGATTTATTTTTTTTTCTGTCTCTCCGTGAGTCACACAAAGATTTCAACAACACACGGACTGGTTTGTATTAAATCACTGTTTACCCCATCTGTTGATATAATAGCACCTATGCTGTATTTAAAATTTAATTAGAGGTGGGCCATGTCAAAATCATCACAAGAGATTGGATAACCGCACCCAGCATAGATTCCAAAACACAATGCTTACCAGGATCCCATTTAAGTGACATTTTTGTGAGACTTTTGGGAGGGATAGACTTCACCTGCCTTAAAGGCATGATAGCTTGCACATACAGCTTTCCTGATTGCTGCACTTACTGGTTGTGACACCATGCAAACCTTCATCATCTTCCTATAGGAAATCTGTCAGCACTTCACTGTCACCTGTTTTATTTTCTGTTGACTCAGTGGCTTTTTAAAAAGTTGTTTAAGTTCAGAGTTAAGTGCATGGGTCTTTGGAATTGTGTTCTGAAGGTTTCCCCCCTGCTTCCAGATGATTCTGTTACTTATTAGCAAATACAAAAGCGAATGGTCGTATGTGTTCATGCACTAATACATAGGTAGACAATACAAATTGAACATATCTCTTATGTTGCGCTTGAAATGTTTTAAAAAATCTCAAGTAAATATCTTCATTCTTTCTGTTACAGCTTATTGTATCACACAAGGCAACCCTGTAGCAGACAGACATGAAAAATAGCATTATTACATACTTCTTGTGATTTTACAGTTGTATCAGCATTTTTGTGACTGGAACAGGGAGATATTTGTAAGAAGTAATGGCCTTACAAATTATGTGGTGCCATGGTTGAACGTTTAGACTTTGAACATCTTCGAACTTTAAAATCCAGTATTAAACACCTGAGAATCCTGTGGGGAAATGTTTCCTTTCTTTCTTAGAAACAGTTGACCATCAGTGTCAGTACTACAAGTGAATTATAAAGAAAATATCTTTTCTTCCCACTGACTTGGCTTCAGTCCCACCTCTTAGTCATTTTTGTGAATTTCTGTACTGGGTATAATTTGTTCTTAACCAACAGAAAGCATGCACTAACAATTCAGTGTTTCAAAATTGTTTAGAAGTTCCAAAGGACTTTGTGAAAGTCTTCTTAAGTCCTTCAGGAAGCAAATATTTTTAAAAACTTCAAAGAGTTCCTGGCATTTGACAATAGATTTCTTGGTTGTCTCTGGGAAGTGGGAGTAGGGAAAACAGTAAAAAGTGAGTATGCCAGTCATGTTTATATCTACAAAAAGCAGTTTGAGAATAATGAAGGAGCTGAGCTAAATCTGCCGATTCAACGAGGAGGTTTCTTTCAAGCCTCTTCTAGTCCAAAGTCGTAATGCAGCAGACATGGCTGTTAGTGGATTGCTGTCATGTAACCAGAGAATTTAAATTTCCATTAATAATTTAATATTTTAAAATAAAAATATTTGTGTTATTTATTGCACTGTTCTGCAAGTGTGTATAGGTAATTTATTTTAATTTATTTTCTTCCAAATACATGAATGCAATGAAAGCCCAGCTTTGTAGGCTGGTTCTGTTTCCTGACCTGGAGAAAAGCAGATACTTGTCAAATATGACAACTACTAAAAATAAGTTACTATAAACTATATTGTCTTTTTGTTCCACAGATGAGGATACACTCCGGCTTTGTTTTTTTGTTCTGTGGGATATTTTTGCCTGGAATCCTTGGTTTTCCACAGACAAATAACTCAATCGATTGTGATTCTCTGTTACCAAACTATGAAACTGAACCACAGACTTCTGCACCACCATATATTATTACTGCATCTTTTGATAACTTTGAGCCAGGAAATGAAATCCAAGGTAAATAATCTGAATGTCATTAAATATTTATCTGTGTCTCTCAGAATTACCAGTCTTCACCAAAATTTCCCAATTTCCCTCTAAGTCTAGTTTTGTTTTTGTTTTTTTTTTAATTTCAATCTTGTTCATCTATACCCGAGATATAAATCTTTTGGAAATGTTTTTTTGAATATATATAAATATGTATGTATTTGTATAACTGACAATACATTATCTGTTTTTTCCTTATCTACTAAATACATCAACTTCATGCTATAGTTTTTGTGACAAAATGAAAATGAAATGGGACAGCTGGCCAAACTGAACTAATAATTAGTTGCTCTTTAACTTAGTATTTAAGTATTTGCTGTT
Source organism: Columba livia (assembly GCF_036013475.1). Taxonomy (NCBI): domain Eukaryota; kingdom Metazoa; phylum Chordata; class Aves; order Columbiformes; family Columbidae; genus Columba; species Columba livia. Next base: position 22,268,733 of record NC_088609.1, on the reverse strand, counting down.
GTATCTGGCCTACGCAATACAAAGAGATCCTACTCGTTAGGTGTTCGCATGCTGTCATCTTACAGGAAAATAAAAAATCAGGATACAGTATAAGGCAACTCAAGAGTGAGACATTTTGAGTCATCCTTCTAGGAGCTGCATCCCAGATTTTATCAAATTGCAGGGGTGGAGCTAATGTGGCTTAAACCACCTTTTTATCTTCCTAATCCCAAATTGCCCTCTGGATGGAACACCTTGAAAGCCTTGTTTCTCCACACTGTGATGCCGTCTCATGGTGCTGTCATACTTTTAAGTGGCTTGCTAATGCTTCTTTTTCCAGCCATTTGCTAGAAGGAGCATGGAAGTGGAAGTGAGTTGTATCCTGTCATACGTCCTTTGTTGTATCTTAGTAGCTGAAAAAGAGCATTATTCACGAAGTAGCTACTGTCTATCCGGAATTCTGTTTTACCTGAACCTAGTACCATGGATGTGCTTCCATAGAGAGTGCTATGTAGAGAGAAGAATGGAGAAGCATTAGAGTCCTATCATAGCTGCCATTCTTGGAAAAACATGTGAATAACACTTTCAAGGATGGGAGGGCTGTTTGATAGCTGATAGCTATTTTTAAAACAGAATTACCAGCAAAATGATGGATGGATTTAAGTATCTGCAGACTGTTCTCTGTGAGGTTATATGGGATTTACTGTAAAATATTGAATCCCAGTGCTACTAACCTTGCATTTTTTTTCCCCCTTTATTTCTAACCATGTTTTTCTTTCTTTGGAACTACTTTTCTATTGCTTCAAATTGTAAGCACCCACTACCTGGTCTCAGGGAGTTGCATTAGGTTGCATTAGTTTGCCCTTCCATTGAGTGTATTGCAGTTTCACCTGTGGCCAACACTCCTGCAGTTGCATCTGTGCTTGATTTAAGACTGCATTCAAGGGTTGGATATCATCCATTCTGTGAGACCTGGGAAAAAATAGTGAATTAAGACTGAAAGTTGATGACAAATAGGAAGGGTAATTATGCAGGTATTTGGAATGTTAAATTGGCGAGGTGTGATTGGTCCTTGCCTTGACTTCAGTGTCATTCCAAGTTTATCTGTCCTTGTTTTTAATGATTACACATACCTTTGGGTATAAACCATTATTCTGATTTTATTTGCAGAAGTGCAGAGCAAGTTTATAATAAAGGATAAAAATTTTATTATGCATCTTGAAATTAATTTTTAATTTGGATATACAAAAAACATGAAACTGCTCTTTTCTGTATTTTCTGAGTTCCTTCAGTAGCAAAATTTGAGTAAAATCAAGTAGTTAATTATTACTAATTTTTCATATTTAGTACAGAATATGAGAGCCAAACTGACCAGTTTCTCTTTTTCCAGTTGTAACACAGGAAAAAATGGTTCTGCAATTCTACCTTAGGCAAAAGTTAATATTTTATTTTGAAACAGAGATAGAAAGAAATGCAATTCTCTTCCTCCCATAGTTATTTTGACTTCGTGGGCCTAATTAGACAGAAAATAAATAACCTTTTGGTCAGCAAGGCCATTGGCCAATATACTGAGTATGCATGGGGAGCAAATTAGATTAATAAGAAAGCTGTAGAGCAGAATTGCTTTAAAAATTGGCAGTAAGTAGTATATTCCATGTTATTTTAGACAGAAATGTCTCTCCAAATTTCTTCCTTTTCCTTTGTTGTCATTCTCTTGGTAATTAATAAAAACTGTCATTAATCTCAACATTTTAAAAAACTGTAAAGGTTTTAAGTAACTTTTGTACATGCAGTCTTGTGCTTTGGAGTGAGGGAAATTAGTTGTGAAACGTTTAAGAGGTTTTAGTTGTATATGAAACTTATATTTCTCGAAACATCTGTTTTCACAGTGACTCTAGAAGCACTTAAAGATGTTGGTTTTAAAGGATTTAATCTACAAGCTCGAGAAATAGAAGGAGATGTTCCTGTTGGTACTTTTAAAATTACAGATCCAAACACTAAAGGCTTGGACTGTCATAATGCGACGGTAAGTGTTCAGTCTCTGGAATACTTACTTAAGCTTGTTTTCCTTTTAAATACTTTGATCAGAATAGATAGAAAAAGTAAGCATTTTTTATATGGCAAAGTTATTTCATCAGTAGAGTTTAAAAAATTAGAATTTGTCAAGAAATACCTGTACCTTCTATATGTGATATGAATCTAATGTAGAAGCTACCTGTCACTTTTTAGGAAGATGTCAGTGTTACCTGTTGTGGTAGAGACAGTTCCCCTAATAATATAGGTAAAAGTAACTTTTGTATCTTATATCATTATATGTATTTCCTTTTAATTCCAGAATTCAGCAGTAAGTCATGCAAACTCAGACGAGAAAAAGAAAGTTACAACAACATGGATTGCTCCACATGGTGTTAGAGATCTTCAATTTATGTAAATAATTGCTTTTGTTTAATCTTTTTTCCTTGGAATTTTATTTCTATGGATTATTTTGATATGAATCTGTGTTGCTGCTTCTGCTGATCTTGTCTTGTCACAATTGTGGGGTTTTTTCATAGTTTGTCATAACTTCCCACTGTGTCCATTAAATAACATGATTTCCATTTCAAAGTATAATTATGAAAGGTAAACACTCTCCTCCAGATGTTAATACATGTAAATAACTTCATTAAGCACAAGGTTATTAATGGATCTTTGAATAACCTGTTTTTACATTTTGACCTCTTTATTTACAAGAGCAACAATATGAATGTAACCAGTTCCCCGAGTAAATGAAGTTCAGACTCTATTCAATAACACCTTTTCTCATTTTGAACAGCAGAAGAATAATAGTTTGATGTAGATGATTGTAAGATAAATTTAAAACCAAGTTTACAACCGACGAACTAATGGCTGAAAATAGAAGACAAATTTATCCAATGTTTATTGATACTTTACTTGCAGATCTGAAGCTTGTAAAAATAGCACCTAGTCTAACAAAATGCCCACTCAATGTAATTGGTAGATATCTAAATATTTGATAGCTTGATATTGTTCGAAATGTGGATTTATGAAGGGGATGCCTTCGCCTTGTTTCATTAAATCTTGAGGAATACAAAAAGGAGCAGAAGAACATGAATTAAAAACACAATCACTTCCATTTATCAATGGCATGAAAATCAGTTCACCATCATAGATACAGATTGTCAGAGAGGGAAAGAGGTGTGACAATTTTTATGGTTATTTGAGCTGATAATCCCCACTGGAGTCAATGCTTCTTCAAATAGTGTCCATTCCTATTCTACCCCTTCTCAACATCTGCGTTGTTTATCTTCAAAATTATGTTGGATGACAACACAGTAACTAGAAAAGTGTTGTGGAAAATTATGTTCTTCTTGAACTTGTATTATATACCCTTAAAATGAAAACAGAGTGGATTTTCTTTGCTGGGGAGTGGGAAGAGTTTATTGGTATTTTATAGTGAAATATTTTCATAGAAAAATAATCATTATTTTGCTTTCTTTATAGTGCAACTGTTGTCCAAGATCTAGAGAAATTTTGGGTTGGAATTCAAAGCAAAACTCTCACAGCTACACATTCCGGGTCAGTTAATGCGACAGGAAAAAGTAAAAGGAAGGTATGTTTTGTGTGTATTTTCATACAATAAACTAATACAGTAAATTAAAATGTCTTTGACTTGATACAAGGCATACATCCACTGTCATGTATTCAATAACTAAGATGGCCAAAATCATTAGGTATTTTCAACACTTTTAATTTAACAGCCTAATCATCTTACTAAATTGATGAAAAAATAAATATCATCCCCCCACTGCCCTCAAAACAGGGAATCTAACAATCTAGTTATCAAAACAATCCATAGCATGAAATACATATAGTGTACTGTTTTTTTCTCAACTGCTGCACCAGTCCCTGGGAACTGTAGCTGTGTAGCACATTCTTGGAAATGAGTTTATTTTTTGGCCAAGAATTATGCTTATATGAAACAACTTAAACATGATAGATAGCTGAAGTAAAGAAAGTCTGTTCAAATCTATTATATTGGTTATTGACTGTACCAGCACTGATGTACATCATCTTGTGATCTAACCAGGAGCAAACACCTGTCATTTCTCCATTGCTTCACCAAATATATTTCCTGTTTCCTACAGTAAGCTGCCCTTTTTTCCCTCCGGTAAACAATTTGCAAACATTCCCTCTTTTTTTTTTTTTCCCCACAGATTCTGATAGAACTAGAATGTAATAAGGTAAGAGCTATTTTTCTTCCATTTCCCAGTTTTCAGTTACCTGTTTTAGAATTCCTGTCCTACTTGTCCAGTTGTTGCATGGTTGTAGCATGAAGATTATATTGTACCATTGAAATTACTTTCCTAGCATGATCTCATTTAGGCTTACATTTTGCATGCAGTTTTGAAGGTATTTTTATTTTGAATTAGTTAATGTTAGTTCTCTGATCAGATTGTTACAATGTATCGTAAGCAATGAAACTCTTAACAACTCCACTCAGACCATGAGGGTGAATTCAGTTGATGTCATGTTTAAAATAACTTTATATTTATACACCAGTCAATAAACAGTAACTGGAATCTGTACTTTTTTTGCAGCGTGGAGGGACTTACACAACACAGGGCCGATGCATCATGGTAAATATTCTTTCTTCAGAGATTTACTGCTGATTGCCCAAGATCTCAAGACCTAGTCAAAAGCTGCTTCTAGTCACATCTTTATCCCTCTTGTTGCTCAATTCATTTTTCTTTTTGGCAATTTACTTTGGTTGATTAAAATCCCAAACTTTCTAAATCATTGTCAGTCTTGTTACCATTTCCTCATGCAGATTCTCTAGCTAAATCTGAAGTAACTTCCTAACAGAAGTTTTTTTTCCTGTCTTCACTTTTTAGTCATAGTATTTGCTTACTTTTCAAGAGAACTTATTTTAACAGCTCTGAACCTTGCCTTTTGTAAATCATGATCTAGATATAAAATTTAACTGCTTGATTAATTATTTTTTTTTCCTGAAAACTATCGCTTTCAGCTCAGTGAACAAGCCTCTTAAACTTCTTTCCTTCCTCCCAGCAAATACACCCTACATTACATAGTGTCTAGTGATTACATAGTAATATCAGTATAAAGTTTTCATCTACTTTTTAATGATCTTGATAGTGTAGGTCTCTTCCTGAATAATGGACACCAAGTGTATGAGGCCAGATGTTAATTTGTACCAGGTGTTTTTGTATAGTTTTGATAATTGGGCTTTAAAGATCTCTGAAATAATTTTAATAGTATCAATTGGTGCTATGAAGTTACAGAAAATGACTTTGTGTGCTCTTCTTTTTCCCACCAAGTAGATCTTTCACTGAAAATAATTTATATAAAAATCAGTTTTCTGCAAAATAATAAATAGCATTTTGGTTTCTTCACAGGTTGGACCTTCCGGTTCATCTCAGAGCAGCTATTCAAGCAGTCAGGTAAGGGTCCTAATATCCAGCATTTGTATGTTTTCCTTTAGTTACCTTGAACAACTGAAATTCTGTAACTACAGAGTACTCAGGTGATTTAATACTGTACTGGAATATTATCTCTCTTAGCTAACACAGAGTACCAGAGTTATTCATCTAGTAAACTGGACTAGGTTCAACTACCTACACTCTGTTGAGCTCAATAACTTGCTGTCCTATTCTTACCTTCACCACCTCTGATTTCACACATTAAACTTTTGTTGAGCATTAACTTGACCCTTTTGAGAAAAAAAAACAAAAACAAAAAACTTCCATTTTCCTAGAGGATTCCTACCCATGTGTGCAAACACACTCACAAACCATTTGTTTTATAGTTTTAGAGACATCTGGCATAATGAAAATGAAACTGTAGTTATTATAAATGGATATATTTGGCATTTTTCCTTTTTATAATAATCAAAATAAAAGGACTGAATATAGTTGTGCTTCACTGTCTTCTCCACAAAAAATTGCAAGATTTCTCCAAACTTCACTGGATATGCGTGCATATATTAAAGTATAATGTCGATCACTTTTAACACCAGGTTATATTTGCAGTTGAAAATTTGGGGATTTCACTGTCCAGGTAGCCTCTGAAAACTTTGTGGAATGTATGTCTGCATTCTCACTGATAGAGTACTTGTTTTCTAGTTAATTGTCTCCACTACCATAATGTATGTATTTGCACTTGAACTGTCAGGTGCTTTCTGGTATATCTCCAGTTTCTTGAACTGAGCTTCTCAAGGATGTATTTCTTACTATTTACTAATGATTATATTTATTAGTGAATTAATTTGTAATATTCCATTTGTTCAATCTTCACAACTTGTAAGTGGAATTGCCAGATTCTGAGAAGTACCAATTATTCTTATGTAAATAGTAAATACTGATTTTTCTCCATTGTGTTTCTTTCACATATAATACATGTTCTTTTCTAAGAGTTGAGTTTCTCATCATGTCACATAACTACCTGAAGTTATTAATTTTTTTTCTAAAATATAGACTGTTTAGCTCAACAACTTGTGGATTTTGAAAGGTTACGTGACCAATGACAATGTTATATGAAAACCATGATGATTAATGTCTCATACTAAATGAGAATTATTACAACCAGTTGCCAGTGAACTTGTAACCTCTGTACTTGCTTATCCCATATTTGCACACAAACATTGTCACTTGTGCAGCTTTTCATGCCATGAACAGTAGGGCGCTTTTTTGTTTGTTTGTTTGTTTGTTTGTTTTTTAACCCCTACCCTCCCCACACACACCTTTTTTTTACATGGAAATAATTGACTTCTGTTTTCATTTCAGGGTGGACAAGTCTACACAATAACCAGGAATGGATGCGGCCCTGTAAGCACTTTACTTGCGTTTACTTTTTTGTCCCAAACTTAACTATGTTTATAGCAACTCTTACCCTTTGGTTGCATTGTTTATTTCAGTGTTCATGTGAGATCTTTTGTTGCAAATAGAAAATAATTAAGAGAGAGCTTGAAGATTAATATTACGGTTTATTCAGCAACACAAAGTATTTGGCAGAGATGTTAAAAAGTTAAATAGAAACATATAGATTATAGAATAATGAAAAAAGACTGAAAGGGGTTGTCTCTTCCACTTAGATTACACTCATACATGTTGTCTATTCTCCTACCCAAGACAAGACTGGTGTGAATTGGTCTGCATGTTCTAAGTTGTTCCTCCTCTCAGAAGTAAACACACACATATCTACAATAACTAACACCGTTTCAGTTTTTCATTCTTTCATGCAGCAGGGGTGCTTGTGAAATTATGAATCCTAGATAGGTCAAGCCAGAAACAGGGGAAAGATGCAAGAGTGCTCTAACATGGTGCTGAATAGATCTAAAACTTAACTGAAGCATTTTTTCATCAACATGGTGACTAATTGGATGGACTAAAATATTTGCAGATTAATGTCAAATATATATCATTATTTTGGTTTCTTTTCAGCATTTACAAGATCTTTATTTTTTAATGCAAATTTACTATGTTCAAACATTTACTCAATACAAAAAATGAGGAAGAACATGAAAAATAAATGAAACAGTCAAGTTTTATTCTTTCTGTGTCAATGACAGGTCTTTTTGCTTCTTTTTCATAGTATAGCAAGTAAACAAAAATAAACCAGTCATGTAGTTCTTTTGCTAAGAACTATCAGTTGCCACTTCAAACCAGAAAAATGGGGATGAGCCAGTACCAACAAGGACAATGTTTCCAAAAATTTAAAACATTCATGTCATCAATAGTGGTAAAATGTAAAACTTGTCACAGTATGTATTTGATTTTTGGTAAGAAAACAAAAACTGCAATTTTGCGGGAGACTATTGATTGTATTAATAATAATAAGTGAGATTTACTTTGAAAAGGGAACTATTACTATTTATGCTGGACCTTGATATTTTATATTTGATTGACTGCAAGTCAGGAAGGTGATGATTTTTGTTAATTCCCAGTTTCCACTTCCTAATTTTTATATATATGTGTTTGTACATTTTACATACATAATGTTTGAATTACAAATGTTATATTAAATCTTGATAATTTATTTTTATTAAAATAATGTCTTGACAGTGTCTGTTTTGAAATGTTTCCTGAATACCACTAGATAAGCACTGGTATACAAAGGGCTAATGTCTCTGGCTCTTATGTGCACACATGAATGCTCATGTGTTAGTAGAGAGTACAATACTCTCCTTATCATGTATTCTGCACATATTCTACATAAGGATCAATCAGAATTGAAGGTGTCTGAAATTTGCCTTTTTTTCTTAAGTAATTATAGATGAGAAATAACTGCTTTCATGTTTTTTCTTAGGGAGGTGCTGCTGGTGCATATGGTCAATACGCCTGTAAAGATGTAAGCTGCTTATATATGTATTTACTGGTTGTCTACTACTGTGCTTCTTAATTCATCTCCTTATTGCAAATTGCATTTGATTCTCTTCTGCACAGCTGTATTATTCTTCCTAAATATATTAAGGAAAATGGCAGTTGCCTGAGGTGTTATTCTGGGATCAAAAAACAAAATGAAAAGGTGTTACCTTGTCACTTCCTCAAAGTGTAATCATTTATGTTACAGAGGCTACGCTTCACCTTTATAAATGCTTAATTTGTTAGCCTGCTAAAATGTCAGAATTATTACTGTGTAATGCTTTGTTGTCTGTTAGAGTAATTGTCTTTGGATATTGCAATATTATTTGGGAGGTTTTTGTTGTGTTGTTTGGTTTTTATTTGGTTTTGGGGTTTTTTCCTGTTTGTTTGTTGTTGTTGTTTTTACAATATTTTTGTATTAATCCAATAATTTGTTAATTACTAGAAATATTTCTATTTCAATCTCATTTATTTCAGTTTCACCTGAAAACAGATTTATTAAAAAGACTAACGTGTTTTCCATTTTTAAAATCACAAAAGCGAGTAAAAAAATCTACCAGAAGGACAACACACTCTCTAATACCTGTTGGGAACTGAAACCCTAGCCAAAAAGCTGCTTAATTGTATGCTTAACTTCAAATACGTCATTAGTGACATTAAATCCTAAATATTAAATAGATTTTATATTTTTTCATATGTAAGTGTAAATTGTATTTGTGATAGAGCAACATTAAACTTATGACAACAGTAGAATGTTTGCAAATTTTTACTTCATTTATCTTTAAGCAAGTTCAGTATACTTTACTGTTGCCCTAGATCTATTTAAGTACAGATGAAATGAGTTTCATAGGAAAACTGTGTCATCTAAGAGCAAAAAGCAATACTTCTAGATATAATTAACAAATTACTATACAAATAAATACCCAATTTATGTTTTTATTTCAGAGTGCATCCTCATACAGCAATGGTCTTACCTATGGCCAGGTAACTATGTGCTTTCCAACATATTTTCAGATTCTTAAGCTATTCAGAAACTGAGCAGTTATGCCCAGTTTTTACCAAACGATAATAAAATTCATGGAAAGGGGGTAAAAGAGGACTGTCTTCAAATGGTTAATAGTCATATCTGGAAATAACTTCTGGAGATGAGTTACATGTATAATGTATGTTGTAATATCAACTTAGTTAGAAGTTGTTTACTTCTGTTTTGCACAGAAACTCAATTACATTTATTCTGTAAATGAACACCAGTTACTTTTATTATGATTTTCCAAAAGTCAGTGCTTTCTTCAATAGTTACTAAGAATTACAAGTATTTTTTGTGGCTTTTACCTATGCGACTGTATGTATGGGTTGATGGAATGCAAAACTTCGCTGCACATTATGCTTCATTTAAAACATTTCTATTCTTATGGTGCATCCCATTTATTCCAGTTTGTATTTCAACAGTAGGTTTTTATATTTTGGGGGGGATTAGTTGTGGAGTTTGGGTTGGCTTCTTTTTTGGTTAAGGTAGACAATATTTTTTTTCCTACCAAGAAATTATTTTTGTTATAAGCAAACTTCTAATTTGATGCTAGATGAAACATTTGCAGCTTTTCTACAGTGCTGCATTAAACTAGCAAAATAATTGGGGTTTGTGGAAAAAAATAGTCAAGTTGATTTATTTCAGTCACTAATTTATTAATTGCCAATGCATTAAATATTTTTTCAGAATCCTATTTTGTTTGATATTTTACGGAAATGGTGTTAACTATAACATTCTTGTGGAAAATAGTGCTGTAGTTAATTTGTCATACATTTACCTAAGCAAAAAATGGATTCTGTTTTCTTTATAGTCCATCCCTTCAAGCAGTTCAGATTCCAGTAAGAAGGTAAGCATTCCTTTTCAACTGAAAGGAAAAATGTTCTTATAGTTGTAACTTGGCGTTACTCCTTTTATTTCAGTGGTACTGCAGTTCCTTTTACCAGTTAAGACTTTTCAAGTTTTTAACCCAGATTGCTTCATATTATTTGAATCAATTGGGTTCTTAAGATGCCTTATACTAGCTAGCTGTGCTGTGGTTAACTTAACTGTATAGAAAATAAAATTTCATCCATGTTTATGAGGATTTGTTTTTAAAAAGTTAGAAATGGGATTGTGATGTAATTAGGACTTTTAAGGAGATAGATTTTGTAATTATTATTCAGATGGGGCTGGAAAACAAGTGTGACTCAAGGCAAGTAAAACCAGTAGAATTCATATTACTGTTGATTTTGACTCATAACATTTAATGGACTGTTCCTCTTAGTTCAGTCCCCAGGAAGCTCAGGGCTAATGCTGTGCTATGTTCATGAAACGCACAGTGTACCCATTCATGTCCTCACAGATACTTTTTCATTTTAATTTTCCATTTTTTTAGGAATTCAAAACATACAGATAGATTGTTGTTGGTTTGGGTTTTTTTAATAACTTAGTTTTTAAAATGTCATACTTCTCCCTGGTTTATACTAAAATTGTTTACTTCTGGTAGCACTGACTCTTCCTTTCTACACTACTGGACAATATGAACCAATTTCAGTTGGGCGGGGGGCAGGGGTAGAAGAGCGGAAAAAAAGGAAAAAACTTCTAAGTAGAAAACATTAAAATCTAAACAGAAGATACTACTATTGTATTTGGCTTATTTTTTTGAATTAACTCAATATTAAGCCTTTTTTTTTTTTTAGCATAATACTGAATAAAGAAAAAAGAAATTGATCTTCCGGTTTGGGTTGGAAAGTTGGGGATCAAAAAGGGCACACAGTATAGGCCAGCAGATATAGTATAATACATGAAATCCCGCTTCTGCCTCTACAGCTGAGTCATTGTGTGACTGACTAGGAGCAAGTCGTTTATCTCCTTATACAATTGTGTAAACCATGTATACATATATATTCTTTGCTTGGTGATGTGCATTAAACATTTTTATTAAAATAATGTTTTACAGAAGTGATCATTCATAGCATTATTATTGGAGTCTGTAAATTCAGCTAATGCAGTATTCTTCATTTTCCTAATATATTTAACTACTTGAATAAACTCTTTGAGTAAACAGCTTTCTCTGATTTCTCTATAGGTAGTGGTCATTACCAACAGCAACCCTTATCCACCTGTGGTAAGTAGTTATTCTCTACAGTGCTCAAAATTTCCACTTAAAAAGCTTTCAAATATCTAGATGCTGAATTTGTCCAAAAGATTCCTGGTGTGTGTAGACAGCTCCTTGGCATGCTGGGTTTATTCTAGCTACATAATTACTTTTAGGGAAAGCCAGGAGTCAGATAGCTTCAAATCCTGTGGTTCTTTGATTGATTTTAGTACTTGCAGAGATACTGGACTAACTGCGGATTCCAGGTCTCTCAATGTATACAGCCTCTGTGTTCTTGAATAGTTTTGATTTTCTATTTCTACTGCAATTTTCTTTCCATTCTCATTTTAAAATTATTAAATTTCTACTCTGCTTACTTGGAACTCATCGAATCAGTGAAAAGTAAGTTCATCCTTAAAGTGAGTTTGTATGACATAACATTTGATATATATGATTTTCTGATGTCTAGTTTCTAATCAAACACGTTGTTGTTCTAACCTGAATGAAGACTGAGATGCATTTGTCCTACATTATCCTTTCTGTATCTTTCTTCTACATTTGGTTTTGTATTGAGTCCAAAAGATAGGGCCCTTTTTCTGTTTGGAAAAGGCCTTGTGCAAAATAATTAAAGATTGTTTTGTTTCATTTGCAGCGTCATACCTACCCCCAGGTAAGCATACTTTTTTCCTGTATTTTCTATAACAGTAATACAGTTCTTATGGGAGCAAACCAGTTTCCTCAGGATGGTGTCTGCTACCCTTTTACATTTATCCCTCATGCCCCAAAGTTCATCAAACAAATGACTGGATCAGAAATTGGATTCATATGTGTGATTGATATATGTCCAATGCAGGTGACAGTGAGACAGGTTGGAGGGATGATGCTGTTTAACTGCATTGCATTTAAACAAGTCAAATTAAATGTTTACTGTTGTGGTTTTTTGTTTTGTTTTCCTCCAGAGCTTGGGAAGTTCTGCTACTAGGATCATAATACAGGTAGACATTCTTTTTTCCATTACACTTGAGTTTTAACTGAAGCCCTGTCTCAGTGAACTAAATAATGATTCATCTCTTCTGGAATAAATAAGTATGGATCACTTATGGATATCTTAGATATTCACAAACTACAGTGGTGGAGTAGGACATTTCTGTGGTGGTTGCTGTTTTCTACAGTCGTAAAATATGAAACCCTCTGTATGCTAATTCCATAATGATCTCAAAATTTGCAAAATTTAACCATCTCAACCTGCTCAGGAAGGCAGATGGAATTTTAGAGCTTAAACTTGAATGTTTTTCTATGTTAAATAAAATATATATAGATCATAATCTGCACAGTTCCATGTTCATTTAAACATTCTATTATTCTAATGCAAACAACTAGTTCAGCATTACTTTTTTTAAAAAAACAGTGCCATTTAGTGTTTAGCTCAACTTTTGTTTGCTGTTCTACTTATAACATCATTTCTTGATAACGAGGCACTTGGAAAGTTGATTACAATCCAATTGCATTAAGAGCATGTTTGTAAAGTATTATGGGTATCACTCAGATGTAGTTTTGGCATCCTTTGCAGTTTTAACCTACCTACCACTGTTCACAGTTTAGGCATTGCTCCTTCAGACTATGACAACAAATTCTCACTTTCATTAAAAGATCAGTAGCAGGTTAACACAGCTGAAATTCGTATTTTGAAAATCATTGCTTTCAAAATGTATAGCATTAGATGTTTCCATAACTAGTGATGAATCCTGACAGAGAAAGGAATAATATTTCCTTGTTATTTTATTTCTGAATATAAATGTATAGTGTTTTAATTACACAAGTTAAATATTTTCAATGTGTGTTTATAAATAAAATTGCAGAATATGTGATTCTTCTCATTATCCATGTACTTCATGGAAACTGAAAGATTTTATGCAGTGACATTTCCCTTTGTTAAATTGTACCTGTGGCTTTTCTAATTTTAGTTTCGACAAAGACACTGTCAAAAATTAGTGCTTATTCATGAAAAAAATCAGTCATAATAAGAATAAATATGGATATGACTTGAGTGGTGATTTGTGAGATATAGTACAGAGACAGGAGAACCTCTTTTGCCTTTTTGGGAAATCCTCCTGCAGCTGTGTTTCCATAAACCTTATGCTCTCCATACAAGCATCCTTGTCAAGGTGGTAATTATCTTTTCTTTATTTAAAGGGTTCCCGAGGCAGCCAGTCCTCTGGACAGGTGAAACTGTTTTGCTGAAATGTATTGAGCTTTTCTGCAGGGGCCTGCTTTCTAAATGGGCTTTGGAGTTTGGCTGGGTTATTTTCTTTCTTGCTGTTGCTGGGTGGTTCTTGACTTTGGTTTGAAACTCTGAATTTCCTTGAAGGAAAAATAACATTGTAGAAAGGAACTTTGAGTAGAAATGAGCTTTTCTATCGCAGCTGTGCTAGCACTACAGCTTTGTTTACAAATGAGTGCTTGCCTTTTTTACAGGGCTACTCATCTCAAGGTGTCAGTTCCTATGGCCAGGTAAGCATCAGCCAGTCACCAGTCAGAATACAATGTCTGCAGAAGTAGGGAGCCATGGCACTGCAAAACCACACAGCAATCTCTCAGCATTTGAACTTAAAAGGACATTTTCTCTGAAAGTGTCTGTTCTCATATTCATAGTGTACCCACATGCTACTTATTTATCTGGAATACCAGGATGGCAAATCATTTTATTTGCCACCATTGTGAGGGCCAGGAGGAAGTGCAGGCTCCTCATCCTGCCCTGTACAGCCATAAGACGGGCTGCTTTTCTCAATGCACACTGGGTCCCTTACAAAAGGGAAGTAACCAAATGGTGTCCTTGTCTTTAGGGTCAGCCAAGTTTCACAGGCAGCAGCAGTTCTTCTGGCCAGGTAAGCAAATCTGATATTCTGCAGGGTGTTCTTCACTTACCTCTCTGTGACCAGCACAACTGGCACGTTTTTGAGAGCGATGTTTCCTTTGGTAGTCTCCAAATTGATTCAACTCATGGCTTTTGCCAAGACTGGGACAGTCTGCAACACAGAGCTTAGTGTACTGCTCTGGTTTTCATTGGCTCAGGAAGAGCCTTTTTGAGAAATCCCTCCTGCAGCTGTGTTTCCATAAACCTTATGTTCTCCATAGAAGCATCCGTGTCAAGGTGGTAATTATCGTCTCTTTATTTAAAGGGTTCCCAAGGCAGCCAGTTCTCCGGACAGGTGAAACATTTATGCAGAAATGTATTGAGGTTTTCTGCAGGGGGCTGCTTTCTGAATGGGCTTTGGTGTTTGGTTTGGTTGGGTTATTTTCTTTCTTGGTGTTGCTGAGTGGTCCTTGATTTTGGTTCACATCACTGAATTTCCTTGAAGGAAAAAGAACATTGTAGAGAGGAACTTCTAGTGGAAATGGGCTCTTCTTTTGCAGCTGTGCTAGGACTACAGCTCTGTTTTACAAATGAGTTCTTTGCTTGGTTACAGGGCTACTCATCTCAAGGTGTCAGTTCCTATGGCCAGGTAAGCATCAGCCAGTCACCAGTCAGAATACAATGTCTGCAGAAGTAGGGAGCCATGGCACTGCAAAACCACACAGCAATCTCTCAGCATTTGAACTTAAAAGGACATTTTCTCTGAAAGTGTCTGTTCTCATAGTGTATCCACATGCTACTTATTTATCTGGAATACCAGGATGGCGATTCATTTTATTTGCCACCATTGTGAGGGCCAGGAGGAAGTGCAGGCTCCTCATCCTGCCCTGTACAGCTACAGTATGTAGTTACTTCTCTTAATGCACACTGGGTCCCTTACAAAAGGGAAGTAACCAAATGGTGTCCTTGTCTTTAGGGTCAGCCAAGTTTCACAGGCAGCAGCAGTTCTTCTGGCCAGGTAAGCAAATCTGATATTCTGCAGGGTGTTCTTCACTTACCTCTCTGTGACCAGCACAACTGGCACGTTTTTGAGGGTGATATTTCCTTTGGTAGTCTCCAAATTGATTCAACTCATGGCTTTTGCCAAGACTGGGACAGTCTGCAGCACAGAGCTTAGTGTACTGCTCTGGTTTTCATTGGCTCAGGAAGAGCCTTTTTTTATAAATCCCTCCTGCAGCTGTGTTTCCATAAACCTTATGTTCTCCATAGAAGCATCCGTGTCAAGGTGGTAATTATCGTCTCTTTATTTAAAGGGTTCCCAAGGCAGCCAGTTCTCCGGACAGGTGAAACATTTATGCAGAAATGTATTGAGGTTTTCTTCAGGGTCCTGCTTTCTAAATGGGCTTTGGTGTTTGGTTTGGTTTGGTTTGATTATTTTCTTTCTTGGTGTTGCTGAGTGGTCCTTGATTTTGGTTCACATCACTGAATTTCCTTGAAGAAAAAAAGAACATTGTATAGATGAACTTTTAGTGGAAATGGGCTCCTCTTTTGCAGCTGTGCTAGGACTACAGCTCTGTTTTACAAATGAGTTCTTTGCTTTGTTACAGGGCTACTCATCTCAAGGTGTCAGTTCCTATGGCCAGGTAAGCATCAGTCACCCATCAGAACATCACATGTGTGTGATATTCCCATATAGGTACAGAGAATCCTGTGGTTTCTTGAAATAATATGATAAGTTCTCATTTGAAGTTGGAGTTGTGAACTTTTTTTCATTTGGATCTGGGAACAATATGCTCCTCGAAGCAGGTCTTTCCCACATAGAAAGGAGTGTGTAGGTGTCAGCTTTTTGATGCAGTATAATACTCAATATACACAATCTATATTAGTGTGTAGCTTGTCTTCTAGCTTTTAAGCAGTCACGTAGCTAAAGCCCTTTAAGACAGATTTCTGTACTTGGAATGGAGAAAAGGAATACACGGATTACTGAGCTGCTCTTTTTTTCTTTCCCAGCAGGGTGGATCTTCAGGTAGCAGCAGCGGTTGTGGACAGGTAAGTCCTCTTTCTCTAATCTGTTTGAAAACTGGACCCAGTTTTCTTTATAACTTATTTTTCAAGAAGTTATATAATGTTTGTTACTTGGAATCTTTTGTTTTCATTCTTACATGGAATTTCCTAGCAAAGACATCAAGGAAATCTGATATTGCTGGTCATTGTAACCAAAATAAAGTGGCTTCTCCCATGTAGTGTTAGACACAGAAGATGGACAAGTAGTGATTCCTCTTTCTACTCAGTAAACAGATAAAGTCTTTGCTTCTGAATGATTTTCAGAAGTTACTCTTTAGTTCCTAAAGAAAGTGATAGGATCAGAGAGTGGCTCCTTTGGAATAAGAATTAGATTAGTAGTTTTCATCCTTGTTCCATTTCAACTCATTTATGCCTACAAGAATGTAAAGATGGTGTCTTCAATGATGGTGAAAGGATCATGGATGAGGCCATGATAGTAAATCTGTGTTCAAGTAAATATATTGGGGAAAGCAATGAGAATGAAAGAGAAGCATAAATACAGAAATATTTAGCAGAATTATGTAGCTGATTTTGCAAGAAAATTAAACTTTGAGTATTTACCTTTTGGTTCGTTTGTTTTTTAACAGGGTGTTTCCTATGATAGCAATCCCTGTCACCAGGTAAATATTCTTCCTTTTCTGATTTTAGTGTGTGTCTAAAATGAGGTTTGCCACTATGCATCTGCAGTTGGTACTAAGTGAATTAGAGTGCAAATCCATGTAATCTTACCAATTATGAGATTAGAATTCACTATCTTCCTATATACCAGAGCATCACAGAGGCTTGGGATCTTTTCCCCGCCTCTTTAATAGCATTATGTCTGTGACATATCTATCTCTGTAGGACAGTAAGGCCAGATTCTGGAAAGAATAAGTCTGCTGCAGAGTTGCTCAACTGGCACTACTTAAATCGGTGCTGGAGCTCACCATCCTCTCTGTGGACATTTCCCATCTAAAGTCAGAAAATATTTTAGGACTGCCCCTTGAGGTTCCTGAAAGAAACGGGCTTCACAATTCATTCAGTTCGTGCAGTGAAGTGTAGATAGCTGCATGTGTATTTGTTACAAGTTTCAGCATTGGAACTCTAAAACCCAGTATCCTAAAAGATATCTGCCTTGTTTAGAGAAACAATCTCTGTAGATGTTAAAAATTAGTAAGAAAACAGCAATAGATTATATATTATTATTAGATTATATATTGTGATACTTTTCTTGATTCGTACTGATTTTTCACAAGAAATGGAAAAATCAGGTAATTTCATTTTATTAATAAATACCATGTTTTACCACTATAGATATGTATTATATAAATTATGAACAACATAGATGTTGCTATAATATATTATTATTATGTGGTATAGTATATACAATATGCTGTATGTAATATGTTACTGTAACTTGGAAGAATAATATATGATACAGGTATATAATTATTTCATAATAGCATTTCAAGTTTATTTGCAAAGTGGAGCTATTTCTTTTTAAGACTAAAAGGAACACATTTTGTACCAAAAACTGCTAGAACATTGAAAGATAATACTTTTCGTTTTATTTTCCTTTGCTTTTTCTGGATGAAGTCTCAACCCCATTTTAGCGAATGACAAATATCCCACTTCAATAGCTCAGGATGTCACTGTTCTTATAATGCACTTTTAACACTAATAGTTCTACAAATGCCTCTTCTGATTTCGCTTGGAGGAGTTACATTTGCCTCTAAACAAGCCATGTTGAAACACACCAAGTGTTTTATTTAAAACCTTTTCCTTAAGGCCACTGTATCTCACAGCTTTCTGTGTAATAATGTTACCAGGGGATTTTTTCATTCCTCTTGTATAAATTGAGTTTTCTACAAGAGAAAAAAAGGTACGTTTTCTGCAGACTGTTCAGAAGGAAACTCATCTGTGTACTAGGAATTACTTAAAGATAAATGTTTATAGTTTCTTGACATATGTCTTATCTAGTATTTACTTTTGCACTATTGGCAATCTATGCTTACTATGTCAGAAGTCACATCTATATTGTGCATCTGCCTCTGCACCTTTTACTCCCCCTAATCAAGTATCACAGCTTTCATTAAAAAGAATCCATAGCCAAACAGTAAGTGTCTAAAGCAGGCATATTTTTTGTCCATTTACAGGGTGAATCACAGGGTGGTCAGGTAGGTAGCTCTTTGTTATCCATTGGTGAAAACCTTTTAAGAAGTTCTAATCCAGAGTACAGTTTTCTTGCTCATGATGTGATAGATTCTTGCAGAGTCTCTCCAGCTCCAGCCTGCAACTCATTCTCTTCAAAGAAGGTGCTTCTTATCAGCCCTGAAATTCCACTTACGTAGAAAGAACTTGGCAACCTAATAAAGCTAGCTCTACAGATTCTGATCAAAATCAGCTCTCCAGCATTACAACTGTTCTGTTTTGCCTTCACAGGGGGGATCTTACTCCTCACAAAGCTATGGTAGTGGCCAAGTAAGTACTAGATTATTATTTCCTCCCACTGAGGTTTTACTTCACATGGGTTCTATGATGGCTGAACAATAACTTATCTGCAATATTTTTTTTAGCAGAGTGGATCATCATCCTCACAAAATTATGGTAGCAGCCAGGTAGGTAAAACTTTGTTTTCTCCTGGTAAGAATTTTCATCATAACTGATAAATAGTCTAGATATCTATAGGGTTGTATTTGTTCAAAGGAATCCCAGGCAATTGTTTATTCCAGCTTTGCAGCCTCCAAACAAAACCATAGCTTCTTCTGAAGTAGAGTTTCTATTTGCCTGTTTCACAGGGTGGATCCTCTTCACAAAACTATGGTAGTGGCCAAGTAAGTACTAGATTATTTCCTCCCACTGAGGCTTTACTTCACACGGGTTCTATGATGGCTGAACAATAACTGATCTGGAATATTGTAATGTTAATTCTTTTTTTTGTTGTTGTTAGCAGAGTGGATCATCATCCTCACAAAATTATGGTGGCAGCCAGGTAGGTAAAACTTTGTTTTCTCCTGGTAAGAATTTTCATCATATCTGATAAATAATCTAGATATCTATAGGGTTGTGTTTGTTCAAAGGAATCCCAGGCAGTTGTTTATTCCAGCTTTACAGCCTTCAAACAGAACCATAGTTTTTTCTGAAGCAAGGTTTCTATTTGCCTGTTTTACAGGGTGGATACTCTTCACAAAGCTATGGTAATGGCCAAGTAAGTACTAGATTATTATTTCCTCCCACTGAGGTTTTACTTCACACGGGTTCTATGGTGGCTGAACAATAACTCATCTGCAATATTGTAATGTTAATTCTATTTTTGGTTCTTTTTGTTAGCAGAGTGGATCATCATCCTCACAAAATTATGGTGGAAGCCAGGTAGGCAGAACTTGATTTTCTCCTGGTAAGAATTTTCATCATATCTGATAAATAATCTAGATATAGAGAGAGTTGTATTTGTTCGAAGGAATCCCAGGCAACTGTTTATTCCAGCTTTACAGCCTTCAAACAAAACCATAGCTTCTTCTGAAGTAGGGTTTCTATTTGCTTGCTTTACAGGGTGGATACTCTTCACAAAACTATGGTAGTGGCCAAGTAAGTACTAGATTGTTATTTCCTCCCACTGAGGTTTTACTTCACACGGGTTCCACGATGGCTGAACAATAACTGATCTGCAATATTGTAATATTAATTCTAATTATTTTTTTTGTTAGCAGAGTGGATCATCATCCTCACAAAATTATGGTGGCAGCCAGGTAGGTAGAACTCGATTTTCTCCTGGTAAGAATTTTCATCATATCTGATAAATAATCTACATATCTAGAAAGCTGTATTTGTTCAAAGAATCACAGTATGTCAGGGATTGGAAGGGGCCTCAAAAGATCAAGAAATCCCAGGCAATTGTTTATTCCAGATTTACAGCCTCCAAACAAAACCATAGCTTCTTCTGAAGTAGGGTTTCTATTTGCTTGTTTTACAGGGTGGATACTCTTCACAAAACTATGGTGGTGGCCAAGTAAGTAATGCTCTATTTCCCTACTTGTACATCACTTCATACAAGATTTAGCCTCTGCCCAAAATCAGGCTTTCTATATTGTATTTTTCTCAACTTCGGTTTGTCTTTTTTTGTTTTCAAGGGTGGATCATCCTCATCTGGCTATTATGATGGCCAGGTAACTATTTCTTTCTTCCTTTCTCCTACTTACATATTATTTCATTATAATCATTGTAGTCACTGCATCATCTTTCTCAAAGATATAGTAAAACATAATAGTTTCTGTGATATTTTTTACTTGGGTTGGGTTTGGTTTTTTTATTTACCGAAGAGTGGAACATTCTCTGTAAGTAACTATTTTAACCAAGTATTTGCCTCCTCATTCTCCTTATAAAGATCTTACTTTAATTTAACTCAGCTTTTTCTTTGCATGCGCCTCAATTCTGTCTTGCAGAATACAACATCAAAGTGCATTTTTAATATTCCATTTTTCTGAAGAAATAACTGCTATCTGGTGTCCTTCTAGGGTTCACAGGATTACAATCCTAACGCTTGTGATGATGTGAGTATGCTTTTTCTAATATACTTTTCATGTAGATGGGAAAATTTTGCACTGCTAGATGTAGTCTTGTGAGCAGAATAAATGTTGTGTTCCCACACTAATAGCTATTTCAGAAGATTTTACCCAAAATCTAAGGGTATACTCTACAGTAATTTAAAAAAAAAAAAAAAAAAAAAGAAAATCCCATAGACAAGCTTTAAATACATACAATGAAACAAAGAAGGGAGATACAGTGGCGAAAATTTCACTGCTTTTCATGATACATTTCTCCCAATCTAAAGTTGCTATTAAAATGTTTTTCAGACTGGAATGGTAAGATTTCAAACTAATTTAGGCAAGGCTGTGGAGGATGTGAGCAACAAATTATTTTTGTTATGTCTGTATGCAGTATCAGAAAGAATCACATTTCTGTAAGCTTACTGTATTGAAGTAATTCTCAAAGAATGAAATAATTTATTATTTTCCAGAATGAAACTACCTATAGTGCCAATGGTCAAGTAAGTGGGTTTTTTTTTTTCTTCTGCAATATTCAAATCCTTATGATTAAGGACAGTGTTAGTAACCGAACACTTCTACATTAGACCTGATCTCTAATTTTAGTGTAGGATTGCTTTATAATGCCCTTCAAAAAGTTAATTCAAGGATGAGATATGTGATATTATATTTCTCTGTTCTCAATCACTTCTATCCATTCTCAAGGCTGCTGCACAATTATTTAAAACAGCACAATACTTCTAACATTATATACTAACATGTTGCAGTATATGCACTTTAACTGGATAATAATTTGGGAATTAACCACCTGTGCACATAAGGCATGTAGCCACCCCAAGCTTTTTCCACTTGTTCTAATTTCAAGTCAAATATATATATGCTAGTATTGTAAAGTAATGTTTATCCCATGGTAAAACACTCTCTGTCAAAGCTTCCCATCTGTCCTACAAGCAGAAACTGTGATTAACATGGATAGATTGTGACTAAGCAAATATACTGCTGTGTAAATAAATGACGTTTTTCTGTACTTGTTTCTGTTCATAGAAAAGCTTTTTCTGTTACAGCCTCCTTTTGTTTTACTGCCATCTAGAGTAATCTTCTGTCATGAGCTACTTGCCTTCTCTTCGGTTATCAGCCATATACTTTACTGCTTCATGATTTTCCCTATTTTTCCACTTTGATACTGCACCAAACACGTACACTAGGAAGTAAGGAGACCTTCTGAAAACATTGGATTTTCTTGTATTTAGCAGAGAAAAATCCTTCAGCAGCAAGCCCTATTTAAGAGTCTCATCAGTTCCTCCTTTGTTCACAAAAGATGCAATTATTCCCTTGTTTATCCCTATCCAGCGTGCATTGCTGGACTTTACTGTAAAAGAGTTTGCTTCTAAACGTTCTCACAAGGAAAGGTGGGGAATGTCAAAAAACCAAACAAAAAAATTACACAGATTGTTCTCTATACCACAGGGGTTGAGCTGAGGGAAACTCTGCTAGGCAGGAACTTCTGATGGAGGAGTGATAAGGTGAAACAAACAAACAAACAAACAAAACATATTAGGGAGATGCATTTTAAGACACTTACTTATAGTAAAATGATAGCTCTGGACACTTTTCTGTCCTGAAATATGCCACCTTGACAAGTTTAAGTAGATTTCTGCTGAAAGCATTTTGTGTGGATGGCCGCATCTATAAAGTAATAACTGGCTTCTGACTCCTTTGCAGAAATCTGGTTGTGCAAGAAAGAAACTTGTTGTCAGAGTAAGTAATTTTTTTTAATTTTTTTTTTTTTTTACTGCTTGTAGGATTTTTGCCCTAACTATACCTAATTTGTCCGATTATGCCTGATTTTTTGCTAATTATGTTGGCCCTAATTAATATTCTCATATTTAAGGAAAAATGAAAATAAAATAGCTGGGCTATTTGTTCTTTGGTTGAGTTTATTTTAAAGGAAGTGTATATATATGTATGTATATATATATATATATATATATATATATGAAAAAAGACATGAAAAATCTGCTCTGAGGTATAGAGGAGCACAAACTCTTGTTCTTCAGGAAGCACATATACAGAGTTGGTCCAAGCTTAAGTTAAAATTGAATGAGTGTTACACAGAGGACAACTAAAATGTTAGTTGAAGTAAGATAGAATAATGAAGAAAGAAAGAATGTTTGGCGATTTATTGTGCTCAGCGTGTTGTGGAGGAGATACAGATGTGTATTGTATATAGGTCACTGCTGAGTCTGACTTGAAGATAAAAATGTTGTGCAAATAACCTTTTATTATATAATAAGGCATTCCTACTCAAGGTATGTATTAAAGGGTCTGAAGTTGTTATAAATAAATAATACAGATAGATAAAGGTCTGTTGCTGATCATAGAGTTTTCATCTCCTAATAGTAAATGTCTTTGGTTCTCACAGGATACATCGCGTGTTTTGGGCAAAAGAGACCATGATGTACAGGTAAACCATGCTTGTCACTTTTTCTGAACTACTGCTGGTGTTACAGCTCCTTGGTGTATTACCTACAAAAAAGAAGAATAAGGATCTAGTTTCCGTAACAGAGTATCCTCTTTAGGGTTAGGTAGTTCTTTCCCAATAGAACTCTGTATTTAATTTATTACCCTTCCAGAAAAATGAATCATTTCTTGTTTCCTCACAGAATGAATCTTCTACTTCAAACAGCAACCACACTAACTTCCAGGTAATAACAGTGTCTACTGCATTATCTTATTGCAAGGAGCTTTCTGATAAATTATATTTAATTTCTGCAAACTATGTTCCACTAATTTATCTGTGCTGAAGGTTGCTATTTTAATTTGGAAACATCATTGCTATAATGTTATAATTTTGCGCAGTTGTAAATAATGACGATGGGCCTAGAATATACTGTCTCCTCTGTTCCTTCACTCCACTAGGCAGGTAATCATTTCAGGCATTTATTTAGATGGCACTTCATAAAAGTTGTTTGCAAAACACAAACCAAATAATTTTAGAATCTTTTTCTTTTAGAAACAGTCCTGTTCTAGTGATGGTAATGGCCAGATACATAATTCTGTTTCATTTAGAATTTGATAAGGTACATCTTGGCAATAATGTACTTTTGTTACAAAATTAGGTCCAACTTTCATATTCTGTAGGTTTATGTTCTGGTGCAGTGTTACAGAATTATGTGAAATTTAACTGATCCGGAGTGGTACCTGATTCTGTTTTTCTTAATACTTTGTACTGTACTGCATTGACACCCCTCAGCTTCCCCGAGATCTGGAATCCCATTATGCCCAGCATTTTGTAGATGTAACAATATCATAGTCCTCTGTCTCAGAGAGTTTGAAGTCTAATTCAATAGTACAGTCAGATCTCTGAGCTCCAGAGAGCAATAGTTTCCTTAATTAGTTTTTCTAATATCCGTTCCATGTGTATTGTATCTCTTCGCTAATTAAGTTTTGTCCAAAATTATGTTTTCACAATGATTCATGCAGAGAGTTCTGAAGAAATAATGTTTGTTGGTGCAGGGAAGTAGTACAAAGAGTTTGTCACCTTACTTATCACTGCATCATTTTATACATGTTAGATTCGGATAGAATGCTTCTATAAAAAATAATTGGTTTCTTCACAGGGTGGATCATTTATTGCAACTGATGCTGGATCAAGTAGTCAGGTCAGGATTTTCTCTATTTTCAGTCTTGTCCAGATACCTTCTTAGTAATTAAAGTAGTTAAATTCAGGAGTCAGAGTTTAAATCCAGTAGTTTTGCCTGGGGACCTGGTTATTTTATGCATTAAATTGTAAATTAAGTGACCCTATTCAGATTAAATTTATCTGAAATGGCTCTCTGAAATCACTTAACACTGTTTCGATTTGACAGTTTATTGGTGAGAGCACAATGGTGATTCCCTGTACTCTTGACTACCCCATTAATTCTCTCTTGATGAGGCATCTGTCATTGAGACAGCACTGAGAAGTGTAGTATCCGTCTAACTTCCAAAGCAAACATTAAATGTATAGAGCTATGCTGTCCCCTTGTTTATTCTAGGTTTAGGGAAGGTCACAGCTACTCTGTAGTCCCAGTCTCTCTTCCCCTAAATACAATTTCACATCTGAAATAAGATTTTATTTTAGACTTCCACAAAGCAATAACTGTTGCCTTTTTTTTTTTTTTAATTTATAGGGTGGCTGCATTTGTCCTGATGGAAGCAGTGGTAGTAGACAGGTAATTATTTTTCTGGGTTTATACTTTCATCTACATAGTGGAGTATTTTGAATTAATCACCTAGTAAGTATGGACACTTGGGTAACACTAAACATTATTGATAATTTCCTTAGTATGGACAGATTAATATACAATTAAATGGAAGAACGAGTCTCACTTTAACTGCATAATTACTATGTGGCCACTAACTTTCTGTAACTCTGCGTGGTAATCCCGATGCTCTGTCAGTTGACTGTTATGTGCTTATTATTCATTACTTTCAAAAACCAGAGTCAGTATGCCCTGTAGTAACCACAGAATTCAATTGCATTGACTGTAGGTTCCTTGTCCTCCCTGGTGCAATAAAATATTGTGAGCAAAAGTCAAGATCTGATAAATATTTCAAAATATAATCTCTTAAATCAGTATTTAAACTATTTTTTCCCATCAAGAGAATGACTGCAATTTCACAATCAGTAGCACTGGATGAACTTTTCTCTTAGACGATGTCTCTGTGCCAGGAAAAAGGCCAAGGAATGAGGTTACAGGGGCATTACAGACAAGCTTTACCAGGCTTCTGGCTTCACCTGGCTTTGCCAGGTGAACTTGGATTTTAAAGTCACCTGTCTTCTACCTGAAAACTTTTTGATGTTTTTATTGAAGCTGTATTTACATAAACCCATTTGAAGAATGTAATATTGTTTCAGATATAAGTTTCAACAAGAATCCTATGTATTATCATTTCTATAAAAAGTATGCTATTTTAAAAAATAATTTTATAAAGAAATTACTGCTTTCTGAACTTAACTGTCATTGGCTTTAACAAATAGCAACAGTAATTTTGGTCAGGTAAAATACTAGCTCTTTGATATAATTGAGACTGAACATTAATCATGACCTACATGTTATAAAATATGGACTAGTCTATTAAAATATCTAATACCGAAACTTCATTGAGGAAGAACTTTATTTGTTGTGGGATAGTAATGCTGTATACACAAATACATTTACAAGAAAAAATGTGGACATCTTTATGCAAGTTTTCATTCAAAAAAGGGGCTTTTTTCTTTGCATGCTTAAATTGGTGCAAAAAAGGCTTAGTTTTTAATG
The DNA here is from genome assembly GCF_036013475.1 of Columba livia. Lineage (NCBI taxonomy): Eukaryota > Metazoa > Chordata > Aves > Columbiformes > Columbidae > Columba > Columba livia. The sequence goes on along the minus strand of NC_088609.1, from coordinate 22,242,528 downwards.
GCAAGCCATCATGGCTTGGCCAGAAGGACAAGAGTGTATTTAGTTGCTATCAAACAATAATTTCCAACATGAAGAAAATAAGGCATCTAAATTGGACACATTAGAAAACCAGTTCTCAGTGCAGACATGTCTACTTTGATCCACAGATTTCTATGTGTGATAGTATCAGCTGATAGAATTAATTTATTATAAACTAGATAGTGATAGTCTTGATCTTTGTCTTCACCCCACAGTGAAGTTCAGTGATCTTTGCAAAGGAATAGACTGAATTAAAAACTGGACTTGCTTTCATTTTCTGTCCAGGGTCAATCCTCTACATATGGCAGTAGCAGTGCCTGAGATCAGCATGTAAGCACATTGGCCATGATAGTCAGGTTTGTTCTTCTGAATTAAAAGAAGCAAGGTATAGGTAGATGTATATGTATAAATAAAGCAGCATTCCTGAATCTTACGTAAAAGAGACAGTCATCTACTTCCTTTAAGATTCTTCAGCTCAGTAGGAAAATATCTGCAAAAAGCTTTCTTCTAAACTTAAAAGTCGTGAGTTACATAAAGGTCTCTTCAAACCTGAGAAAGATTATAAATTGAGAGTCAAAGCTATACATATTCAAACCAGCTTGCTTCAAAGGAAACAATGGGTTTCCTTATGTGGATGCCTGAATTCTTTACACTGTAATTATTCCAACTTTTCTCTAAGCTTCACCTAGAGACAAAAGCTCAGTCTACAAATAGTCTGTGAGGTTGCAACCTAACCATAGAATAATCCTTTGTTTTGTATATAAAGGGGGAGTGGAAGTAATAATGGATGTTACGAAATGGTAAATAGTCTTCTCTTTTAAGCAGTGAGCTGAAAAATCTGCTCTCCTAAACCCTATTTATATTATACTTTAGAAGTTCAGCATTCTGGCAACTTTTGAAAAACATGATCAGGGTCATGATAATCTATAACAACATAGAGTCTACCAGGTATGGCATAGGATTCTTTGATTAGAAAGAGTAAAATGAAAAGTTACTATTTATTTCAGGTCTTTTCTCCTGAACAGAAAAGTATCTGCTAAAGGTTTCCTTATCTTTAACAAAACAAACAGACCCAGACCAACCAAACAAAAAAAACCCAGTGATCTCTTTCAATGATTGCGGTAATGTCAGTTTTGAAAGCTATATCTTGAAAGAATAGAAATTTGGAAATTGACTCACTTAAATCTCTGTTTGCAAGAAAATAGCTAGTCTGTGTTTTCATTTCAGGGAGTCCCAGGCTCTGCACACAGCACATATTTTGGTAACCAGGTAAGCATTCAGATAAAGTGCCCTATTCAGAAGCTCCATCTAAAACCTTCCCTGAAGGAGCAGTCAAATGTAAGCCAGTAACCCATTCTGTCTTCTGCACAGGGAGGGCCTTTCTTCTATCCTGGAGGATCCTATGGACAGGTAGTTGTTCTTCCTCCCTTACCAGGATAACTCAGACTCCCATTTTCCTGGTTCCTTCACTGCCAGTATTGTGGGTGCTATGACATGCTATAATTACAGACCTGATAGCTGTCTCTTCGAGAAGAAAACCTAAATTAACCCTGATGTAACCTGGTGGTGTGAGGTTTGACAGAGAGCAGTACAAAACAGTATCTGCAGTTTCTTTGCAGTATTCAGATTTCAGCAGGCTAAGTAAATGACCACCCTAAAACTACCTCCATTTAACAATATTGGTCTTGGTTTTTATTTACATGCATAAAAGTTAGCTCAAAATTGGGAGAAAGGGTGTAAAATGAAAGGGGATACACTGCGATTTAAACACTTGTCTGCATGAAAATAGTGGTCTGTGTTGTCCTTTCAGGGCGGCCCAGTTTCTTCCCACAGCTCTTACTCCGGTAACCAGGTAAATATTCTGGTCATTGTGTCTGCACAGGAGTAGTCTGAAAGTCTTCCTTGAGATAACATTCCAACTACAAAACAGTAAATGTTTATGTTTTCTGTACAGGGAGAGTCTTCCTTCTATCCTGGTGGAGCTTCCTTCTATCCTGGTGGATATTCCGGCCAGGTGTGTTTCCTCATTTGTAATCATAAGAGAGACTTCTGTTATCTTCCTTCCTATATTCTCCATGTAGTGGTTGCTGTGAAATATAACACTCAAGAATTGAATCAACTATTTCTAACTTACACCATAAAGTCTGACAGAAGCAAAGACTACACTGTGTTTAAAACTTCCTTGGAATGATCGTTCATCCAGCTAAGAAAATTAGTCATAAGAAGTTCCTTGTTCTTTACCAATTCGGCCCACAATAAGAGTCAGGTACATTGCTATTTACACCATCCCGTTTGCAAGAAAATAGCTAGTCTGTGTTTTCATTTCAGGGAGTCCCAGGTTCTGCACACAGTACATATTCTGGTGACCAGGTAAATGTTCAGATAAAATGCCTTATTCAGAAGCTCCATCTAAAACCTTCCCTGAAGGAGCAGTCAAATGTAAGCCAGTAACCCATTCTGTCTTCTGCACAGGGAGGGCCTTTCTTCTATCCTGGAGGATCCTATGGACAGGTAGTTGTTCTTCCTCCCTTACCAGGATAACTCAGACTCCCATTTTCCTGGTTCCTTCACTGCCAGTATTGTGGGTGCTATGACATGCTATAATTACAGACCTGATAGCTGTCTCTTCGAGAAGAAAACCTAAATTAACCCTGATGTAACCTGGTGGTGTGAGGTTTGACAGAGAGCAGTACAAAACAGTATCTGCAGTTTCTTTGCAGTATTCAGATTTCAGCAGGCTTAAGAAAATGATCACCCAAAAACTTCTTCCATTTAACAATATTGGTCTTGGTTTCTGTTTAGGTACATAAAAGTTAGCTCAAAACTGGGAGAAAGGGTGTAAAATGAAAGTGGATACACTGCAATTTAAATGCTTGTCTGCATGAAAATAATGTTCTGTGATTTTCCTTTCAGGGCGGCCCAGTTTCTTCCCACAGCTCTTACTCTGGTAACCAGGTAAATATTCTGGTCGCTGTGTCTGCACAGGAGTAGTCTGAAAGTCTTCCTTGAGATAACATTTCAACTACAAAACAATAATGTTTATGTTTTCTGTACAGGGAGAGTCTTCCTACTATCCTGGCGGATCCTCCTTCTCTCATGGTGGATCTTCTGGACAGGTACATTTTTTTTCTCGTTTGTAAGTGTACACTTTGTTTATTGCCACCCTGCTCTAAATGGTGACATAAAGATAAAGCAGACCTCTGTTATTTTCATTCATATACTGCCCTTGAAAGAAGGAAAGCTCTTTCTTGAGGGGACCAAAATAATAAAGTTTGTTTGGTTGTTTTTTTTCCCTGTACAGGGAGGGTCTTCCACCTATGACGGTAGCAGTGAATCCTATGGTCAGGTAAATACTCTTTTTTTCATCTTTGTGTAAAGGGTGCTGAGACTCAACACCCTGACTCCTATATGCAGCTATATTCTATATTTTGGCTCTCGCTACATTTTAATTAAGGTGGGGTTTTTTGTTTGTGGAGTCAATTTGCATATACTATTAACTAAGTAGCCTGAAAGTTTATGAGTTTAAAAAGTGGAGTGCCTCCAACCATTAGAGCTTATTCTCCCCAACAATGCTAGCTTTGAATTGAATGAAGGTCTCTGCAAAAGTGAAAATAGAATTTGGATTCAAAATACGTTAAATTAGTGTTTTACAGGGACATAACTATGAGTTGCTCAATAGCCATTCTGATAACTACGTAAATATTCATATTTTTAAATCTCCCCAGAAGGAGATCCCTACAGTAAGTGACCAAAAAAAAAAAAAGTCTGTTTGCAGTATGAATATGATTTATGTTTTCTGAACAGGGTGGATCTTCTACCTACGGTGGTGCCGGATCTTCCACACCTAGCGGTAGTCAATCTTTTGGTCAGGTAAATGTTATTTGTCTCATACATCAAAAGCTTAAGCTTGCTGTTTCAGTTCTTTTGTGCACTAGCTTCTGTATTTCAATTATTTCTTCACCATGGGGATGGTGAGGCACAGGGCAAGGCTGCCCAGAGAAGCTGTGGATGCCACAGCCCTGGGGCGTTCCAGACCAGGTCGGATGGGGCTTTGAGCAGTCTGGTCTAGTGGAAGGTGTCCCTATCCATGCCAGGGGGCTTGGAACTAATTCCAACCCAAACCATTCTATGATTCTGTTTTTAAGTGATGACCATAGAAATGCCATTTTATCCTTTGTTTCTCTTTGGTTTTATTTACCCCTTTACAACTCCAAATGTTTCCATGATGGAGGGAACGTGATGCAGTGTATGCACCATCCTGCCAACTGTGCCACTGTGGTTATTCAATACTTTAACTACTTTGTTGTTTATGCACTAGCTTATTCAAAAGGAAAATATTTTGTGCATGTACTTTACACACCTTAGTCATGTAGAAGCTATTGAAAGTCTAGAGAAATGCATGCACTGTATCTGAAGACTGTGTCACATTGCAGGATTATTCTATAGGGACCATCTTTTGCTTTGTTTAGCAATACATTTGAAACAACTGAAGTCATATAGAATGATATATTAAAAATAATAAGGCATATAATCCAGATGGGTTTTTCGTAGAAAATTGTGTTGTCTTGCTACTTCTAGTGCCGGATCTAGAAAGAGAGCATAGATAATGCAATTTCTGAATGTAAAAAATGATTAATTTTTCAAATCAACTTTATCTAGTATTTTTTACGTTAAAAAAAGTATAGTTTATATTCTCCACTAGTAAGATCATGTAAGAGTCCTTTTTACATGAAAATAACTGTTTTTCAATTATTTTACAGGATTCACTTCCCATAGGAGGCGGTGAAACTGACGACAATGTAAGCATTTTTTCTCAAGTATATCAATATCAGAATTTACTACCTTTTAAACTATCTAGGTGCTTACATGGACCTTTACCTTATCTCATCATCTTATCTTTAAGAGGTCCTTCACAGTACATTCTGATCATCTGTCTTGTAATTTTCTGCAATACCTTCTTTGAAATTATATTGTTTCTATAGATAAAGGAAAATGTAGATTCATATTATGTCACATTATTGTGCTATGGTACGATAAGGATTTGGCAAATTACAATTGCAGTTGCAACAGTTCTGACTTGTAACAACCATATGCTTTTTAAATCAGTTATTAGAATTGGCATTTACAAAGGAAACTCTCTTCCCTTATTTCACAATTTCCATTGAAACTTAATATTAGTATAGGCTTATAGTGTATAAAAGAACCAGATACTTCTTAATTCCAGCAATTTAATTTGTCTACTTTTTCAGAGCTAATTTAATACAAAACCACTAATTTAACTACAAGAACAATACTATCCATATGTCAGATCAGCCCTTCTTGTTCTTAAGGGTGATTTTTTGTCATTTATTTCCATAAGATTATATTCTATCTATGTTTACTATTCTGGACTTTCATAGCAATTCCCACAAATTAAGACTTTCAAACTTAATTGCTCTTAAGATACAGATTTATTTTAAAATTCAACTTTTCCTTGTATTTTTGAGAAAACACATTGTATTTGACCCTTAATCATTATCTTATTTTATTATTTTTCTAAAATACAGCTTCCCTAATTAATACTGCACAGACAAATTCCCTCTCTCCATCTTCATTTCACGCTACACTTGATTTGTGTTTTCCTAGTGCTGGACATAAAAGCATTATATTTCTTCATCTGTATATTGCATAGGAATGGTCTGGTTTCATGTAGTGTGGTGAGAACTGCTTGCTGTTCTGCTTAAGAACATGCCTTTTCTCCCAACTAAAGTATATTTCCTATTAATTCTGGTGAAGCTGTTTATAAAACTTTCCAAATTTGATGTCTCGTTTTCTTGAGTGATTGGTTGTACTTTAACTGGATTTCTAATAAGCTTGTTTTCCATTGTCCTGGTTAGTAGGAAATTGTTCTCCACAAATTTTTATAAATTCATCTGTGCACTTCAGCCACAAGTATAATGTCATTAGTTTCCACACAGTTTCTGTAGCAAAATCTTCTTGTGGATGTTCAGCAAAGTTAACATATGATACTACAGAGGCCCCAAGACCCTCTGGGAGAAACTAAGGTATGAAAGAAACTAAAGTATTCCAACATCAGTGTGCACCACTGAGGTCTTACCCAGAACCAACACAGCTTTTAAAGTGCTGATGTTTACCCCTACAGCATTCTTAGAGGAAATAACGTAGATTGAGATGCGAGCTCATTCCTTTATTATGCTATATCAGAATTCAGCTTTCCAAATAATGAAATGCCATGCTCCAGAAATGAGCAAGGGAGGAACTTTGAAAGAGTGCTGCTTATCCTACACCCTACCATCTTGAACCTTCCCAACAAGGCATGCAAACAAGCAGTAGTTTCCTTTGCCTTCCAAACTTGCTTAGAAAAAAAAAAAAATAGAAGTATTTGCCATGCAATAACTAGATTCTAATATTTTTTTAGAATTCCACATCAGCATCTGGCAGCCATCAGAGTGAACGGGTAAGTGCTCCGTCCTTACATGTTGCCAGGGTGTCTGCCCCAGTGCTTGGCAACCACTAGCCACCTAAATTATATTGTGTGGAAGGTGCTGTGGCAGCTTCCAGTGTGGGATAGAAAGTTATCAAGCACAGAGGGAATGAGGATGTGCTTAAAGTATTGTAGTACCGCTAGAAATCCCAACCAATGCATTACAATCGCAGTATCACAATATACACATTCAGGTTCCTGTGCCTTTTTACTCATTGCCTGACTGCAAAAGGCTTCAGTACCATGATTTGTCCAGCATCTATTCAAAGTGAAACCCTTTGCTTTGTTGTGCTGCATGACTTAGTTATAAGGGCTTCCACTTTCCTGTCATTTTTACATAGCCCATTTCATTTATTCTAAGGAGAATTAAATGACACACTGAGAAATTATTTTGTTGGAGATACCACAACTCTTTAATCATTGTATCCAAAATGATACCTTTCACCAAAAGCGCAATTATCAACAGGTGTAAAGGGGCATGTGCTCTTTTATACAGAAAGACCTTTTTTTATTGTTCTTGAACGACCCATGAGAGAAAATTAAGGAATGTGGAGAAGCAATGAATGCTCAGCTTCTGTCCTCATCTTTCCATACTACAAAAGAAAGGAAGTGTTTGGTTTTTTCATGTAATTTCAATACATTTTTCCAGGATTTTTATTCCCCAGGAGGCAGCCAGTCAGGTGGACATGTAAGCATCTATTTTATTCATTATTTGCAGTTCCCTTCCAAAACAGCTGTTTTTTTAAAAATTATCCTGACAAGTAAATTATACTCAACTGTTATCTCCTAGAATTTTTCATGACATCTGGCATCATGTCTTGTGAAACCAAATGGCAAACTGTTTTGTTTTGGTGTTTTGTTGGTTTGGTTTTGGTTGGTTGTTTGTGTGTGTGTGTGGTTTGTTTTGTTTTTCATAAAAATATGCCCATGACTATTCAACAACATAGTCTTGTTTTCCAGAAGCCATTTTAAACAAAAATAAATTTGGTCTGCTTTTTTGCAGGGATCATCTTCTCAAAGTGGTGGCTACTCCAGTGGACAGGTAAATGCTAATTCTTTGTATTGTTGACCTGAAGTATGTCCTCGAATTGCATTCCAGCATTATTTTATCTGTGAGCAAGATCTATTTGGTACTCAATCACCTTTTCCTTAAATATGTCATGTAAAAGTCCAAGTGTAAGCAGAGTGGTCAAAATACAATTCATGTATTCACTGATGCTCCAATGCCAGGAAACAAATGAAAGTAATAAATATTTTGTATTAATTTATATTTTTTAAACATATATTAAGTGATTTTTTTTTCAGCCAGTATGGTGGGCAGGTGGGAAATATTTCTTCAGTATTTGTTTTGGTGTTCGTTTTTTTTGTTTTGTTGTCCAATGTACATACTTCAAGAAAATATTACCAGTTTGGTAATACCTACGTTTCCAGACTGCTGTGGGGTTTTTATCCTTGTTCATCTTTTCATAAGTAAAATTGGGTTGTTAACCAGATAGATCTTTTCTAACATAGTTTAGAGAGTATAAGACAATACGTTGTAATAAAATATACATGTGAAACTGAAGGAAAATCTTTTAAATGAAGATGTATCATTTACAGGGTTCAGCTTCTTCAGGAGGCAGCCAGTCTCGTGGACAGGTATGCTTTTCTTTCTGCACACCGTTCAGTTCTGCTGCTGTCAGGCAATCACAATTTACTTTGACTCTCTTTCCTTCACAAGAACTGTTTTCTTTCACTACTGTTCTTTTTGCCCAACATGTCATTTTCTTTTCCTGTGTCATTCAGGCATCCCGCAGGCCAGAGCAGCCACTAGTAACTGTCTGAATGGCACTTGTATGGGAGGTTCTGGACCTGCTTTGGTGCTGAATATTTTTCTTTCATGTTTCATGAACTTTGAATGTGGAAAGTGAGACACCGAATGGCAAAGCCCTGGCCACCTCTCAGTTTTAGCAGAAATCACCTGTGTTCTGTAACGTCTGTAGCATGAAATAGTACTGCATGTGTTCCAGGTGCTCTGGCCTCTCTAGGGAAAAAAACCCAAAAGTAAACAACATCCCCCTGCGTTCTGTAGTACTACTCAGAATTTTTTACTCATCTTTTTTAGTGTATAAGGTTTTCAAGGTCAAGATTGTAGATAACAAATTTAAACATAACAAAATTAGAAGTTTTTCACCATCGGAGCAATAAGTGTGGGAATTGTTGCTCAGGACAAAGAGAACAAAAAAATAGACTGCTTTCTAGGATTTGGGTGCTTGGGCACTTTGCATGTAACTTTATGGCTTGCATACCTGGGATAGTAGAAGGAGTAACCTGAGTTGTAACTGGAGTCTTTTTCAGTTCTGTGTTCTTGATATCTTAAATATTTTCTGCATTCTTTACAGGAGGGATGCAATTGTTCTGGAGGAAGTTCCGTAAGTGTTATTTGTTCGCTAAACATTTTGTTTTAGTACATTATTTAACTGGAAAATTATCTGTGGTCATATTTATTTCTAACCTATTTATTTGAATGTAGCCTTATTTTTATATACCACTCCATGCTGCAATCTCCTTTCAGGTAGTTGTAGACAGTGATAAGGTCTCCCCTCAGCCTCCTTTTCTCCAGGCTGAACAGTCCCAGTTCCCTCAGCTGCTCCTGATCAGATTTGTGCTCCAGACCCCTCACCAGCTTTGTTGCCCTTCTCTGAACTCTCTCCAGCACCTCAATGTCTTTCTTGTAGTGAGGGACCCAAAACTGAACCCAGGATTCAAGGTGCAGCCTCACCAGTGCTGAATACAGGGAAATGATCACTGCCCTGGTCCTGCTGGCCACACTAGTTCTGATACAAGCCAGGAGCCCTAAAAGGTGGCAGAAAGGTGTATTCTCTGACCAGTATTTACAGAGATGTGTATGTGTTTAAAAAAATAAATCATTAAATAGTAGAATTCATTGACAAAAAGAAAATCTGTCATGAACAGAAGCTACAATAATCTCAAAAATATCAAGTCTACAAAATTGCCAACCATAAAAGTTGTCTCAGAAATCAATACTTACCTAAAAAAAAAAAAAAACACCCACAAACCTGAGCCACTTCTCATTTGTGCTTTTAAATCTATATGGAATTATTTAAAGACTGTGAAATATGATAATACATGTTTTCTAAAGCAAATCATATGTGGTCAATCAACATGTAATATGTAATGTAATATGCAAAGGACGTGCCTGCACAGTGGATAGTGTTCTTATTTTCTAGGCAGTGAGTTATACGCAGATACAAAATGATACGTTTTAATTTATGGTCTTCCGGGCCAAAAAAGGCTATTTGCTATCTTGGCAAGTTAAGAAAAGTAAGTGAAATGTAAGTGTAATTTCATTTCAGACTGTGATAGTTTTCCTTTAAAATACCCTAGAACAGACATTTTAAGATTTTGTTTTATTTTCAGTTTATGATCAGACAAAGGCTAATTTTTTTCTTCTTCTTCTTTCCCTTACAGGGTGGATCCCCTACCTTAGTCAGAAGTGATTCCTCTGCAAATGTAAGCACTGTTCACCAGCTTGTAAGGATGCCCTGTACTTGTCTTGTTGATATAATGGCTAGAGAGGTTAAAAAGGATCAGTCACTTGTGAAAATAAACTACCTTAGCTACAATTAAAAATACACACAGAACATTCAAGCAGCACTCACAGTTTTTGTTTCAATTTGAAACAGTATTCATTCAAAGACAAGTGCTGTTTGGAAATGTTTGAAAAATGCTATTTGGCACAAATGCAGGTACATAACAATATAAAGATTTACTTTGGGAGTCAGTTTCATTGACTTCCTTGGTATTATGCCAAAATATCCCCAAAGACATGGATTTATGTGTTTGTATTCCTCTTAAACCATTTACTACAAGAAAGGTTAGTATTCATAGACTAGTAATTTAATGATGCTGGCCCTATCGTATGGGGGAGATTTTGCAGGAGAGTCCTGTTTACAGCATTCACAAGACCAGTTCTGTTCATTGTGTGTTAGAAAGGCATGCTGGCTACATCACTGGAGCTCTATATGTGCTGCACTAAAGGAAGTCTCTTTGTATCTAGCACAAAACTCTGTAGCATTGTTACCAGACTGCTAACTGATATAAAGCTAACTGGGACACAGCTACATCAATGTACCATACAGAAATCAATATTACATTATAAATAAGACAAGTCTTATGCTCCCTTGTTGGAAAGAGGAATGTTTATATATCTACAGACACAAAAACATTCTTACCCATCTGTGTTCTACATCCTTCATATTATTGTTGTTGAGATTTGTTTCCTATGAAACTTCCAATTAGGACTGATTTATATCTTTTTAGTTACTTTGGCCATCTTTGAAGAGCAGTTCAGAATCGAGGAGTGTGTAAAAAGACTGAAGGAACGTAGTGATTGTGTCTATGTCAACAAGTACTGCAAACTGCTGGGGTTGTTCCACTACACAGAGTGAAAAAAATCAGTGCTGATGAACTGACAGCCACACTATACACATTTCAGGAAGGGACTGCTCTGGTCCTTTTACTACCTGAAAGCACTAAGTGTGCCCCTAGAGAGCATTCTACAATTTAGTTTAATCTGAAAGGCATCCAATTACTTCACTCCAAGACCACTCCATGGTGCAAAACAAGCCACAGCACGTGGGGACTACTAACGGGAGGTTTGTCTCAAGGGCACGTTCCTGATCTGTACTTTGATGTCTAGATGCACCCAGTACCTCAGCATGGGTGAATGGCTTTTGCAGACTGAATGTAGATCTTAGTCCTTCCCCAACTCTGTACTGCAGTCTGCCTCAGAACATTGTCTTGAATGTCTTCTTTACAGGGAAATGAAAAAGTAATTTTACATAGTTAAGATTCCTTATGAAAGACACATTTCTGATAGATGCTTAACATTATATACTAAACACAAACCAGTTTCATTTCCTTATGAGCTTAGCAGATCTTGTAGAAGCTCAGAGGGCTCGAAAGGCCTGTAGTATTCTGCAAGAATGAACGTTAAAAGCTTTTTTGGGGGATGTCATTCTTCAGTGTGCTGGTTTTAAACTGAAAGAAATAAACTGCCACTCCTTCAGTCAGATACTTTGAAGTGAAATAACTGGTATTTGTGAAAGGGCTCTAGAAGCAGCAGTTCTGTTGCACAGGTACATGCTAAATTTTAGATGTATTATCAAAGTAGGGAAGGCTAAATTTTATATTTTGAATAGATTTTAAACCCAAACGAAAATATTTAAAATAGAAATTTAAATGCTGCTATCCTTTCCGAAGATTTGCTTTAAAGTAGTTCTGCTAGAGAAAAATAACTAGGTTGTTTCTTTGTTTCTTTCTTTCTTTTTTTTTTTTTTTTTCCCTTCTCTTTTCTCCAGGGCTCATCTTCTTCTGGAAGCAGCCACTATAGCCAGTATGGTGGACAGGTACACACTAAATTTTTGATGTATTAACAAAGGAGGGAAGGCAAGATTTTATATTTTGAGTGGATTTTAAACTCAAACAAAAATGTTGAAAATAGAAATTTAAACACTGCTATCTTTTCCGAAGATTTGCTTTAAAATAGTTCTGTTAGAGAAAAATAACTAGTTTCTTTTTTCTTTTTCTTTTTTCTTCAGGGCTCATCTTCTTCTGGAGGTGGCCATTATAGCCAGTATGGTGGACAGGTACCCACTAAATTTTAGATGTATTAACAAAGTAGGGAAGGCTAGATTTTACATTTTGAGTGGATTTTAAACCCAAACAAAAATGTAAAAATGTTTAAATAGAAATTTAAATATTGCTATCCTTTCCAAAGATTTGCTTTGAAATAGTTCTGTCAGAGGAAAATAACTGGTTTGTTTGTTTTTCCCCAGGGCTCATCTTCTGGAGGCAGCCACCATGGCCAGTATGGCGGCCAAGTAAGCACTCGTTCCTAAAGGAGATCCAGCTTGCCACTTTTGTGAATGAGGGTTATTCACAAACTCAAATTCAGTTTTGATATGGGAAATAAGTCTAAAGAGCAAAACCTCAGTAAATTAAATTCATCATTGAGTTTGATATGTCCTAAAAGTTATACATGAGACGTTTTTAGCAAATAGTGCCCTTGTTTGTGTGAAACTTGCATAATGAAGTTCATACAAAAAATAGGTGTGGGGAAAGAATTAATCAAAACATAGCAATTTTGATTCCTAGTGGACCTAAGTCCATTAAGAAGAAAAACAAACCAAATCTCCCCTCTTTAAAGAGACCTCTTGTTGTATGAGGTTTCAGTAAACTTGCTTGGTTTGATTTGCAGAGTCCTGCTAGGTTGCTGATCTTTTACCACTAGCTTTGGCCCAGGATTCAGCTTTCTAAGTAAAGACATGCCATTCTCCAAAAACTAAGCAGTAGGGGTTTTTTACCTTCCAGCCTTGCTTATGAACTTGGGAATTTCCCCAAGTTACCTTGTAAGGCTTGCACTCTAGTTATTAAAGCATACAAAAAGTCCTGCCTTCATTCCTATTGTCCTTGGAGAGTCATGTTTTGATTTAAAGAAATCCTACATCAGGTAATTCACTTATTTGGTATTCTTTACAGGGTTCATATTCCTCTGGAGCTAGCCAGTATGGTGGGCATGTAAGCTCTTTTAATATTTTATGTTATATATTTGTTTTACCATCATTCAACTCTTATCAAGGAAAGGATTATGCAGATAGCTATCTCAATTTTATATTTCAAGAAACTTTATAGTGTATTCTCTGTAGTAATATTGTGAATCCAAGGAAGACAAAAATATACAGTGTATTCTGGGCAGATTACAAACAAACAGTCAAATAACAAAATACTGATGTCTTTACTCTCCGTCTCCATGAATCAGATATTCAGAAAAAACTGATTTTGAATATTTTTTCCAGGGGTCATCTTATGGAGGCAGCCATTCTGGTGGACAAGTAAGCATTAATAGTCCCTACTTTTGTAGTTTTGACCTATGCAAACTTGTAGTTTATTCATTGTATACCCAGCTGTCTACCTTAGCTTTATTTATCTTAGTCTAAAATCTCAGTAAATTTTTCTCTGTAGCATTCGCTGCTACTGTGATTAAACAAAACAAGTTCAGATGAAAACCATTACTTAAGAGTAAGAAAAAAATAGAACTTGAAATACATAGTTGACTCAGTTGGCTTCTGAAATTTTCAGGACTTAGAAGTTGTGTCTTTCTGAAATAAATTAGTAGCTCATGAAGCTGACCAAAATTTTTAAAAGCCTCATGAAATCATTCTATGATTCTATGAAATGGGTGTAAAGAAGTTTTATTTCCTTTTTTATTTATGTTCAGGGTCCAACTTCCTCAGGAGGCATGCATTATGGTGGGCAGGTGAGAATTCTTCTCTCATAGTGTTTCCTACTTCATCCAAAAGACTTAGTAGTTGTCTGTGTAAAATAACATTTTAAGGAGATTGATTTTTTTTTTTTTTTTTCATGTTTTATTTCATTTGTTGCTTGGTGTGTGGTAGTTATAAATGTATGTGATACAAAGCCACAGGAGAGTTTTTAGGAGATGTAATTTCTGATTCATCATGGTAAATGCAGATGAGTCTCAGTCCTTTTTGCACAGTGTGGTTCAGTCCACTTGGTTTTGCACTGAAAGAAATTAGGTACCTCTCCCTCCTATGGAGCATGGTTTAAAGGAGAGCTATGACATGGATACAGAGAGAATTTAATTCTTTTTATTCAGGGTTCACCTTCTTCAGGAAGCAGCCAGTATGGAGGACAGGTGAGAAACTCTTCCTGTATAGTCCTTATCCAAAAACCCAGATTGCATTCCTTCTCTACCTTAGCCTCCAGAATACCTCGCTTCCTTCAGCAAAATGAGATATCAAAGTTGATATCAGAGGAGCAGTGTGTCTCAGGCGGGGAGCAGGGGAGTGGGGCAGGAGTTGGTGAGAGCTGTTCCATGCTCCTGGGAAATGAAAGGTGATGGATAGGGTTCCTAGTGCTGTCTAGTGGTATAGCCCTTAATACGGAGTGAAATTCCCAACAAACTCGTCCTTGGCCTCTGAAAACATTTATGGTCAGATTTATTGGAGAGGGAATTAGAAGAGAAAGAGATTTCTAGTCCAAATACATTCTCCTAAAACTAGGTATATAATGCTACTAACTCATCATTAGTATTATGGAAGATTTGTGGTACAAACCATCTCTAATTTGCATAGAACACATAAAGGAACAGGTTGTGTGTTTGTCTTCCATTGTACAACAGAGAAATCAAATAGTCTTTCTTTAAAAAACCCTTAAAGAAGCTTTTTGATAGATAAGTAACTGGTACCTTTTCTTCAGGGTTCACCTTACTCTGGTGGCAGCCATTATGGAGGACAGGTGAGAATTGTTTTTCTATTTATGGGTTGTTTTTTCTAATGTTCACCCTTCTCTCTTTTTCTGGTTTGTGAAAAACAGAATATTTTATAAAGGGGTGGCTTATAGCAAAACAGCATCTAAGTAGAATAGATGAATATATGACCTTCTGCTGCTTCAGCCCACTCAGGAATGTAAAGCACAGGAGGTTGCCCTGAGCACACAATCACACCTGCCTATATTGACTTGGATTTAAACTTTGTTCAATTTAAACAGTAGCCATTGTAAAGGCTAGTAGATTTCAATATGGTTATAAAGGAAGTGTTCACATTCTCGTGACATTTAGATCAATGGAACACAAGTAAAAGTGTTTTGTTTTTTTTTCCTATGACATTGTAAGTTAAAGAATGTGCAACAAACATAAATACTCTCTCATTTCTTTGGGGTATAGCTTTTTCAGGAAGCAGCCAGTATAGCGGACAGGTAAAACTTCTACTTTCATAGTGTTTGCAGTTTTAGAACACAGTTCATTAGGAAAACTGAACTGCATTTTTTTAAAAAAGGAAGATTCTGAGAGAGAATAGCTTTAAGCTAAACTGAGTGAGGGTTTTGGTAAGTATGGGTCTGCCTGGTACATCAGGTCATGGTATGAACAAATGATACAGGGATCTGTGTGACAGCATGCAAATGCTTCCTTACACAGATCAGGGTTCAAGAAGCCCATTTTTGTTATGTTTAAACAGAAGCTATTTGAAAGCCTGAGAACAAATGAGAATGTTACACCATAACACAGAAATAATCAGTTTTTCCTGTTTTCCAGGGCTCTCCTTCAAGAGGCAGCCAGTCTGGCGGACAGGTATGCTTTATTTCCACACACTGTTCGGTTCTGCTGCTGTCAGGCACTCACAATTTACTTTGAGTCGTTCCTTCAGAAGAACTGTTTTCCTTCACCACTGTCCTTTTTGCCTAAAGCCCCAGCAACACATGATTTTCTTTTTTCTGTGTCATTCAGACATCCCGCAGGCCAGAGCAGCCAGTAGTAACTGTCTGAATGGCACTTGTATGGGAGGTTCTGGACCTGCTTTGGTGTTGAACATTTTTCAATGCAGGCCTCCACTGGAAGTCATCTTTAGTGTTTTCTGTAACATCTGTAGCATGAAAGAGTACTACATATATTCCCAAACATTCTGTAGTACTAGTCAGAATTTTTTACTCATCCTTTTTGTGGGTAAGGTTTTTACTTTAAGTTTTAAATGCGAAATCAGAAGGCTGTATTTAAAAAAATGATCAGTAAGTGCACAGCTACCCTGAAAGGACAGTGGAGACAGAAAGAAACTACTTTTTAGATGGAGCTTGGTGAGTCTGTGAGCAGGATTTCGTAGTCCATATTCTTGCAGTAGCAGCATGTGAGCTTAGTTTACTGATTCAGAGGCCTCTTTGAGTCATAGACTCAGGAAAATAAGTTTGGTTGTGTTTTATGCAGAGTGGATGTGTGTGCCCCGGTGGAAGTTCAGTAAGTATTCTTTGTATATTTTTCATACTATCTACACATACTGCAAAATTCCCAAACTACATGTCTTGAAATAATTCTATTTGTGAATGTATATGTATGGTGGAAGTTTTTTTCACGTTGTGCTAAAATGAGAACTTTTGAACCTGCGTAAGACAAAAACATTAAGTGACTTGCAACTGTGATATTGTTATATTCAAAACTAGCTACCCAGATACATTTCTATTTTCGAAGAAACACATATAAAATAGAATGCATTTTCGCCACCCCGGATTAAAAGAAGTAGTAGTGTTCTCCAATATCTGTATTAAAGGAAGACTGCGGCTAATTCTGTAAAATATCCAGCTATGAATAACTGCTTCAAAGCATTTAATTTATTTTGGTTTGTAAGAGAGGCCTGGAAATTTCCTAAGAATCTGTTTCCCAAATATCTCATAGTTTATCTGCTGGGTTTTACACATTTGTGTAACAATGCTGCTCTTATGATGGTTATTAACAGTATGATTTGAACTAGTGAAACTTAGATCGAAAATCTTGGCCCAAAATGCTTCCAAGTAGGAACAGAACAATCAATTTTAAAAGTTAAGGCTATTTCCAATTTTCTGTCTAATTAGTATATTCCCTATGCTTTTGTAAATACTTTAAAAAGAAAACAAAACAAACCACTATTTACTGAAATTAAGCTGATTTACTTTTGAGGGGGAGTTCAGTTTTCTGTTGTCTCAGTATAGTCAAAATTGCTTAGATGACTACTACACTTTCTCAGATTATGAAATCAAGCAAAACCCACATGCCAGAAGTACAGCACTCATGGCATACATGCCACTTCTGAGAAGTGTTGAAACAACATGTAAATTATCAGCTTCTCTTTGCAAGTAAACAATCTGAAGGAATAAGGATAAATTGAAATTAAATCCTTTACTTGTTTAATCTACCAAACAGAATTACTATACTAGTAATCAGGGCAAATTGGCCACTGCATTAAAAACTGTGTAAAGTTCTTCCAGCTAATCAGTATTGTGAGTATGGTTTAGATTTGGTCCAGGTTTTTTTGATGCCAGATGGTATTTTAAAAAATTATTTACAAAATTTTCACATTCTTTTTACAGCTCTCATCATATTCTGGAAGCAGTCCATATAGAGGACAGGCAAGCAAGCAACTTTTCTTTGTTTTCTAGATCTTCTTCCTATGTGCTATTTATTGAATGAAAAATATGATGCAGTGCATATACTGCCAATCAGTTTTTCAGCATAATTTTACTCAGTTTTTCAGAGTAATTTTACTCTCAACCTGAAAAAGGGACCATTTCTCAGTAACTGAAATGGAGTAGCATGAACAAACTTCAGTTTAAAGATAGATGCATAGATGATAATTTTAGTTGTATTACCTCAGAATGCCTCTTATCTCAAGTGATAATTTTATTTAACCATTTTTATGTTTCAGTTTCACATTGCTACCACACCAGTTCAAAATCTGTTTTCTGTGTTATTTTTCAATCATCATATTGAATTATTATTTTTGCATTTATTTAGATTAAATACTTGGAAATTTAGTACAAAATGTACCAATGGATATTGCTTTGAAAAGATAAATTCTGCTGTGTTACCTGCAGTAATACTACTTTTCTCATCTTCACCTGCCATTTGAGTCTCTTACTGTAAGCAGCTCCCTGTGCATATTTTGTAGACTTAGTAGTTTGTCACTGATCAAGAAATCTTAGTAGCCCAAATAGTTAACAGATGTAATGGATGGCTATCTAATAAGAAGGTGGAACACATTTTTCATTAATATTATTCTGTTCACTCTGCTATACTAAAAAATAATTTAGTTTCTTTTTATTCCGTTGGCAAGCATTAGAGTTCAATATCACGCTATTAAGAAGATCATTTCTTGTAGCATGGAGAGGAATTGTAAAAGCTGCAAACCAAATTTTTCCCAAATTACTTATTTGAAATAATAAGGATGCTTTCTGAACGTGTTTTACCTAGCAGAAAATCACAACGTAGATTTTTTTTTTTCCCTTGTACAGAGCCACACTTAAAGACACTATATCCCTATATTTATGTCAGAGAATAGTCATAGCAGGTGTTTTCTGAATATTTGCCAAATTTACTAATTTCAGCTGTTAAGGAACTTAAGGAATTAAGTCAGACGTCTTTCACTGTATCTTTTTAGATTAATATACTTTCCAGATTGCTACTGACACCTCCCGCCAAAAAGTCTATTATGCTTCATTCTCCACTGGGGAGTAGGGGGAGAAGTAACTGTTGTTATTCTTCCAACACTTAAACACTTACGTTTCCTGTGATATTTTGTTTTGTTTTTAATAGGGCTCTTCTCCCTCAGTAAGCAGCCAGTATGGTGGGCAGGTGAGTATATTTTCTTCCTCCTCCCATCACTCCCCACTCTTCCCCTGTACTGTCTAGTTCAGGTCAGTTACTTGATGCTGAAAAATACATTCATTTGGTCATTTTACTGACCTTAAATAGTTGAGGTAGTATTAACTCAAGTCATTTCAGCAAGCTGAATAAAGGATTTGGTTACATTTTTACCACTCTGTGTAAAAATGTTCCTTTCAACATACCATAATTGCTATACTGTATTTCGTAACACCACTTTCTTGATTCAGAATAACAAATGGCCATTATTTTGCTGTGCTGTAGATAGCTTAAGCTTTGGGTACCCCAGTTACGCTTTGTTCAAACAATATCCAAATATGTTTGTACTAAGTTGGGCAAATTGTCTCAGGACAGTGATAGAATATTTTTTCATTCAGTTAATAGATGTGTGATTCACTTCTTGCAGGGCTCAAGTCCTTCTGGAGCCAGTAAACAGGGCAAACCAGTAAGTAAAAAAAACCCAAACACCTTATTATTTTTTTCCCTTCTATATATTAAACATATCATGACTACAAAACAGCTCTTTCTTCTTGAGGACTTGGAACTGAATTCTCTGACTAATACATCATTCAAAAGAATACTTGTAACAGAAAGATTTTAAATATCTGTATTTCAGATAAGATTTCCCTGGGATTTTTGGATGACTAGACACAAAATAGTGTTTGTTCTCCTGTGGTTCTTTATTCCAGATAGCAAAAATATACTGAGGCACAAAGAGGTTTAGAGTCGAAAATGGGTATATTTTTTTCAGGGCTTGTCTTCCTCAGGAGGCAGTGATCAGGGAAAGTCAGTAAGGGTATTCTGCTTTCATTATTCCACAGTCAAGTTAGAAATGTGGGTATTGTTTTTTTAAAATAGGTAACAGTAACTAGGGTAAAATTTAAAATTGTTATAATGGTAAATTTCTGAGAAAGCTGACCAATAAAAATCGGAATATTTTGTTCAGACTTAAACTTCAGGATGAGGCAGCATTCATTCCTCCCATAGCAGAGTTTTGATATACTCTTGTTACTTACTCATAGGAACATGCTTGGGTAATTCTATTAAGAATGATGTATTTAAATATCAGGATAACTGTTTCAGTTTCAAACTTTGTAGTTCAGTCAATGATACATTGCTGTGAAGAACATTACTGTGCTGACTTGAGAGTATTCAATTAAAATGGGAAAAATGTGCAAGGAAAAAGGTAAAATCGAAGGCAGTGTCAAAACTACCAATATCCAGGGCATTTTCAAGACGGCTGTGTGCTCTTTGGACACAATTCACTAGGAGTCTCATATAATAAAAATAAATGGTTCATAATTATTTTACAGGGCTTGTCTGGCTCAGGAAGCACTTATTCTGGGGAACCAATGAGAATACTTTCATCACCGTGATTTAATTTTGTTTTCTTAGTAAACAAAGAATCTGGGTGGTTGGTAGAGCAATTTCAGGATGATTTGGTCTGAAGAGAACATTCTGTATTAGTTCCATTTGTATTAGAGTGCATTTAAAGAAACTGCTGTGAAAAATACGGCCTCAGCCTCAGAAAACTATTTCAATATCAGTGATATTTTAAATCTGAATATGTCTTGCCTCACATTCCAGTTAGTGGCCTTGTTACATTTTTCTGTCTTCTATTTTTAAATTACTGTTTTCTGTGCAGATTTTCATGGGCTCTGCTCAGTTAATCCTTCACTTTTCTTTTTTTTTTTTTTTTAATAAGCTAGATTGTTGAGTTTTTCACTGGCAAGTTACCAGGTTTTGCACTTCTTTTTTTTTCTTCAGTGCTTATCAATTTTTAACTGTATGGAATATGATAATGGAATGAGAGGAAAATAGACTTTTGCCCTTTCATCAGTTTTAGCTGAAATTTGCAGATGTAAGATGAGAGTAGAGGGTGTAACTAAAGCTATTTATGCAAAGCTGCTTTCCTCTTGAACAACTTAACACAATGCTGTGAGTTAGGCTACTAAAATTTTGTTGATCACAGGCAAAACTGTGTTTAAAACCATTGGGTGGGAACACTTCTAGATTAATTTGTTTGTTTACTTTCAGAATTCACCTTCCTCAGGCAACAGTCAAGTGGTAAGCACTTTTTCTTTGTAGTTTCTAGTGGCTTCTTCCTATATATACTGTAGAAAACAAAGTGGTGTTTATACTGTGAGGTATCTGTCACATTTCCTATATCTGAAAAAATGTTTGAGACTACATGTGCAACATAATATATGAGAATAGTATCAACAGAAATGAGGAAAAGTGGGATCACATAAGTGCTTTATACTTTTGATCCTGCCTGGCATGTGAAAACTGAACACCTGTTGATTTATGTGCACTATAGATGTGGCACGTGATCTTTGTAACGTCATAAGTGTTTACATAACAGAAGGGGCTAATAGGAAAATATATCCCTGAAATTTACTATGTTTTTATAATAGTAAATAGAACTACTTTGAATTGGGTTAATCCAATTGCTCTTTTTTTTTTTTTTTTAAATAGAGCTCTGCTGGGAAACACTCAACTCCCCAACTCCTGCTGTTATTCAGTGTTCTGAGTGCCTTTGCTCTCTCTGCTGCTACATCAAAATGGTCTATATGAACTTCTGAAGAGCTGCTTGGCATCCTAGGCATGGATTATATTCAGCAATATTAGATTAATTACTTGATGTAAGAAAAAAAGTACCCTTAAGTCAAATTGTCAAATGCTACTTGGCTGTTCTGTTGTATGTCTAGCTAGTATGTCATGCTTCTCATTAGTTTACTTTTGGTTTTAGTCATTAGTAGATACCATTAGTTTTGTCACTGTTTTAGGCATCATTTTAAGAGAGTATGTTGTACCCTACCTGCATGGTTTATTTTTATTTCTGATGGGGAATGTGATGAACACCTACCTGAAACCTGATTGGTGCAAGAAACATTTAGAAAAGATTTGGTTATTAACCAAAGCAGAGGAGATCAAACGAATTGTTGTATATACAAACTGAGCACCATGCCTGGTTATCATCGCATAAAATGAGGCTAATGTAAACATCTGAAAAGCAGTCCTCCATGGGGCAGAAGAAAAGATGCTAGGATAATATCAGAATATTTGTTTTAGTCTATTGTAATCAACTGCAAGTTCAATATGGAGGTTCAAAGTGAAAAAAAAAAAATCATTAGAGAAGCCAAACAGCTTAGAGGAAAGACGTGCTGAGCTCTGTTCACACTGAGTGCAAACACCTACAGTTCTGTACGGAAGCATAAGAGACAATGCATCCCAGATTAGCGTGATACTCTAAAAGCTGCTGAAAAGCAATGTGTTTTCCCTTGGGAAGGAATGGGAATTTAATTAAGTTAATAAAACTGATAGTTATCTTGGCTCCTTTTCTCAAGTGTTTAGTCTAACCTGTGATACCTATCTGCAAGTTTAATTTCAAGAATGTTGCTGACATGTGCAAGCAGGTACAGTAAATGTGGTCACAGAAAGACTGTGGCTGGTTTTGAGTTCAGGAGCAGTTCCCCATCTCGCAGCAACGCCACCTCCTGTGTGCGCAGTGACCGCGGTGCCGGCACCGTGTTGGCAGCGATGGTGCCGCCATGGCTCCGCCTCCTGCAGCTCCGGCCGGGTCAGCACCCGCGGGCCGTGTTCCTGCAGTGGCTTCTCTTAAAGCATGCTTCTAGTTCATGTCTTTTTCAACATCTGCCTCGTACTAAAATTAAATTTATTACTCTCATGCTTGTCTCCCATGGTTTACAATTGCAACTGATGAAATATATTTCAAGTTCTGCCACCAGCTTCAGTGGGGACAGGATTTCATGCCTTCACTGTCCTTTGCCAACCATCCGCAAATCAACTCAAGTGCCTGAAGCATAAGGGAGTTTTGCCTAAACAGGATCTTCAAACTTTGGTGGGCACTTTGTTTCTGGGAGGTCCATATGTTAATTCGAACTAGCCTTGCACTTCTTCAATAAATTTCTCACGGATCTCATACGAAACACTCGCGCCATTCCCCGGCAGTCCCCTGTCGCCAGACGGTCTTGCCGGGGGACGCTCGCTGACGGCGGCTGCGGGTGGTGGCGCCGACCCCGCGCGCAGCCTCGCGGGCGGCGGGAAGCGCGAGGCGCGGTGCGGCACCTCCGGCCCCCGCCTCAGCCGCCAGCGCTCGCCCCGCGTCGCTGTTCCGCTGCAGGGGCCCCGGCACGGTCCCGCTGGCCCCCGCCCGTCTCCGCTCCTCCCAGAGCGGCGGGCTAGCGCTCCGCGGCTCGCCGGGGCCTGTGACGGGCCGGGCGCGCTGCTCTCCCCGGCCCTGGGAACGGAGCGGGCGGGGCCGTGGCTGCAGCCGGAGCCTTTGCGGGACGGGACCGCGGCGCCCGGAAACACCGTGTGGCGGCTGCGAGCGGAGCCGGCGGTGAGGGGCGAGCTGGGCCGGCGGCCGGGAGCTGCAGGTGGGAGGCCTGGGCTGGGAGCGGGGGCAGCAGAGCCCGGCTGGCGCTGTCCCGGAGGGAGCCGTGCCGGGGCTGCGGGTGGGGGAGGAAGCCTGAGGAAGGCCTGTGGCGTGGGAGGGGGAAACGATCGGGGTGGGTGGATGGGGCGGGAAGCAGGTCTGAGGGAGCAGGCTGGGAAGGGGAAGGCTGGGACTGAGGAGATCCTGAGAGAAATGTCTGTAAATGGAATAGTCAGGGAACGAGGGAGGGCTGATGGTGAAGTTCCTGTGAGGAAGCAGCTGCCGGTGAAGTTGGGAAGGGATGGGGGTCCAGCCGGCAGCTCGCCGTGTGTCTGCTTCACGGCAGTGCGGGTGGTGTCTGCTGAGGGGCTGCTCGCGGTGCCCGTGTGGTGCTGTGTGCGAAGTTAACAGAAGCGCGTACTTCACAAGTATTGTCATGGCATCACGATTTTATACTGAGTTTTTGAAATGAGAAGTGCTTTAGCAGTACAAAGCTTATGGATTAAATCAGCATACCAGAAAATGCGGAGATAATGAGCATCATGATATAATACATATTATGGAATAGACTGGAAGGTAAAAGATAAACACCAAAAGGTCCTCCAACTTGTTTCATTTTTTTGAATCCTATAAGCTATATTTTAAGTCAGAGTAAAGAAGACTTGTATACTAGAGAAAAGATTTATAAGTGTTGATTGGGTGGAGGATACTGAGACTGCTTCCTGCAACAGGGGAATGTGTTATTTGGGACATAAAAACACATGCAACAAACCTTTCTAAAACTGAGTGAGCACCATAGTGGGAAGCTTATCTGCCACAGTGGCCTCTACCCAGGAGCGTTGCAATCTAAAGCAACTCCCACTTTTCAAAGAACGTATGTGCAGACTGACAAAATCGGGTTTAGAATGAACATTAGATGATGAGCTGGTTCTCCCAAAATCTGTGGGGTTCCCTTTCTCCACAGGAACTGCACTTGACTCATCTGAACTCTTTGTATGTGTACTGAGTTGAGCCTGACCTGTTCAGCTCTTCTCTGTTAAATTAGTACACAGGACCTACACAAAAACTGTCACTGTACGGACAGTTTGCAGGAGTAGACTCTCGCTCTGTGATACATGCTTTTCTTAAAGAATAAGCAGCATCAGATTTCTTTAGAGGCGGCAGGGTGAGTTTGAGGGAGGTGATAGTTGTGGAGAAACTGATTTACAATAACCTCTTCTTTCAGAAACTGTAGCTCATTATTCCCTTGTACATTGTTAGGCATTGTGAGAATTCATGATTGAAAATTACAGTTCTGGGAGATACAGATCCACTGGTTTGAAATGCATGATGTTCTGGTTCGTAGAGTTAGAACGCGTAGCAAAAATATTGGTTTGGGGAAAGACTATGGTGGTAGTAAGTATAAATTTGCTTTATTTAGAGCAGTGTATTGTTAGAAGTGACACTTTGTCTTTAACAATCCTACAGGCTGCCTACACAGCCTTATTCCTTATGCTGGTTATGCTGCTGTTTGCAGTGACACGAAGAAGGCAGGGATCATCTGAACCAGGTGCCTAGGGAAATCAAATCACATGTGTCTGCTTAAAACAGTTCCAGATTTGGCAGTGTTAAGTGAGAGCAACACCTTCTTGATCTCTGGGACAGCCTTGCTAGATACACTTATTCCTCTCTTATTATTCTTTAATTGCTTGCCACCTGGGCTTATTCTTCACTGATTACTCCAGTTCACACCAAATGTATGCTGCTTGCACAGGCTCTGTGCCTTCATTGGGACTCAGGAGGCTGCACAGCTGAATCCCATCAATAGAAGATGTCTCTAGAGCAGAGAAGATCCTTTTAGGATCTAGCGTAATAATTTCAGATGGTTAGGAGTTCAGGATTTTCCCATTGAAATTTCAAACCTTGTCTTATATTCATACACCTTCAGCACACTGTTCAGCTGTCTAATTTTATCTGTAATTAGTAGATTTCTGTAATAAGTGTCTCAGATTTTACTGTAGTGTGTAGTTTGCCTTACTCTGCTCAAATTAGGTCACCTTTACTGAGGGTGGCTGCATTGCCTCAAGAATGCAGACTTGATTAGTAATTCATAAATAGTGGCAGCTGAACCCTGGCTGTATTCAATGTTCAGTCCTTCAGTACCTTCAGTCAAGCTCCTTCATTGGTTTGACACATCCACAAGAGCTGCTTTTGGGCAGTGCTTCAGTTCATGGCCTTGCACTCCTCGACGCTTGAGGAGGGACGGGCATTGCGACTGAAACTAAGAACCAAATGCCTCCTTGCTCACAGAATCTGAATGTGACTACTACGGTCTTTCTATACTGTGAACTATACAATGAACGTAGTGTATGTACTGTTTGAAAAAGAGAGAGGCAGTTAAGGCAGGTTGTATCAAATTTCTGTGCTGGCAGGCAGAGTGTTGCTTAATAACCGTTATGTCAATATAAAACTATTGCACTACTGTGCACATAGTTGAAGTCTTCATCTTTCAAGAAATACTGCTGCTAGTTTTAGCTCAATGAGGGGCTGATTTTCCTGAATGCTGAGTATTTTTACTCAATATGTGATATGTTTAATATTTATCAACCCAAATTCTCATCAGCCAAACAAATCTTATCTTTGGATTCTTTAGGTTTGGTGTAAAGGATAAAGAGGATGGGGTGGACATGAAGAATATTTAGGCACAAATTTGACATTTAAGATTTACAGTGCCCAACTTTTCCTGTCTGATACATGGATTAGAATGGTGTGGGGCTTTTTCCCCCACAAAAGAAAAACAAACAAACCCTAGACAAACAAAAACTAACACTTTGTGAGATCATAAAAAAACTTAGCAGTGTGAAGTTCCCTTTCTGCTAGGTTTTCTGTCAACCTGTAAGAAAACCTTACCTGAGTCCCAAGCAATTTACAGTTAATATGTAATTGTATTTCTTTTGTTAGAGTTGGCAATAGTGGAATTTCCTGGTTGAGTGACAGGCCAGTGAATACAGCCTCCACTAGCCTGGGCGAAAGCCTAGGTTTTTGGAGCAAAGTTGAGAAGAATCATTGGTTGATCTTTAGTAGTTACAACTTAATGTGTAACTGCTCTTTGCATAAGTGCACTTGCCAGTGCTAAAACGTATTTGTATGATTTTGAAGAGGTCAAGATAAGATTGTGGGTAGGGAGCTAGATGACTGTTAGAGGAGCGAGGTCCACCAGTGTTCTACTGTGTTAAAACGCTGCTGGAGAATTTGCTTTGAATAACGCTTCTGAAGAAGAATACAAGATTTTAGGAAAAACATAGCTTATTTGTTTCAGTGTACACATTATAATATATCCAGCAAGAAGAATGACTAACAAACTGAAAAACAAAAGAAAGAGTAAGGTAAGTTTTAAAATGATGAAGTGATTTGCAGTGGTTTAGTTGAAAAGTGCCATGTATTTGGGGAGAGACAGCTGACAATTATAGACAGCTTATGGGAGAGAACAGAGCAGAAACTTGTATCAAGTATGAGGAAGATAGAGAACATTACTAGTGACATTTTTGAAGTGAGAAATATAAGATTTAAGATTACTAGAAATGTTAGTAAGATTATAGTATGCATTGATATTGGGGACTGCTGTGGCCCATGTCCAGGATCTTGCACTTGGCCTTGTTGAACTTCATGAGGTTCCTTCCATCCATTGATTTCTATACATAAACCTTTTTTTTTTTTTTTTATTAGATACTACTCTTAGTAAAAAAAAAAAAAAAAAAAAAAAGGCTATATTGAGTCCAACAGAAAAAAGTTCTGTGTTATAGAACTTTCCTCTGAGGAATGCAGTTGTGTTATAGGAAGTGGCATGTTGTTTGTGTTCTATGCAAGACAGGGAAGAGGGCAATGCATGTGTGAAAGCATAGAAGGAAGTCTTATAAAAATATGTTCTTCAGGTTCTGTGAGCTGGCTTTTACTCCA
The DNA here is from genome assembly GCF_036013475.1 of Columba livia. Classification (NCBI taxonomy): domain Eukaryota; kingdom Metazoa; phylum Chordata; class Aves; order Columbiformes; family Columbidae; genus Columba; species Columba livia. Next base: position 22,215,480 of record NC_088609.1, on the reverse strand, counting down.
CCTTCCAACTGTGCTTTTCCTCTCTATTTCCAGCTTATATTTGTGTAGGTATAGCAGCAGCACTGGGTTGACATTTCATTTGAGAAATATGAGAACTCAATCCTGTGTCTTTAGTCCACTATCTTGATTTGAAAGCAAACACCCAGGACGTGTGTCCATACCTGTTCCACTGTAATGAAATCATGTACTTTACTTTCCACTCTATTTTTCCTTCTGTAAGGCAGACTCAATCCATGTTTAATTCCTGACAGTTCCCAGATATAGAACTTGGTGTGCTGGCACACAAAACTTAAACTTTTCCTTTTGCAGTTTTAAGAAACTGGTTGTCTGCCTCTGTTTGGCTTTGCATTTTAGCTATTGTGAAAGTGCCTTTTGTTTGGTTAAGCCATCTTCCTGTGTAACCTCATCTAGGTGTTCCTGCTCTGGCAGGGGGATTGGACTAGAAGATCTTTTGAGGTCCCTTCCAATCCCTAACATTGTGTGATTCTGTGATCTTAAACTCCTTAATCATAAAATGGGATAAGAGATAGCTGTAACTCCTGTAACTTGGCTTTTTATTCTACAGGACGATGAGCAGTGGAAACATTTCACAGCTAGGCTGGAATTAATTGACATATTGCCATCACTTTGAAGACTGGAAGCATAATAGTAGTTAGTAATTTACTGTTTTAAAAATTTACTTTCTTTGTGACAGAGTAGGGAGTAAAGAAATAGTTGCCAGTAGAACTTATTTTCATGTCTAATCTTTTGTAATGGGTAGGAAAGAACATAAACATTAACTCTCCAGCCTGTTGGGAAGGTGTCATTTCCTGATTTTCTGTTAGTCTGTATGTGTTTGGTTTCCATAGGGTGCATCCCTAGGCCATGACCTAGTAAGGCCTTTGCTTTTGTGCCTGTGTAGAATCCCAGGAACTGCCAGTGAGGCATAAATTGCAGGATGGGAGCCTTAACCAGCGGGACCTGTTACCTTTCCTCTGTCATGAATTCATTTTATCTTTATGGACTCCTTCTAAAGATGTGTCAGCGGAAAGTGGTGAATGGACCTTGATTTATAGACATTATGTCCACAAGTACCTCAAAACTATTTTAAGTGACTTTTAAATTGGATGTTAAAGTGAGAAGTGCTAAGTACCTCCAACTCATTGACTGTAATGTAGGCTGTCACTTCTGTTATCCGGTAGTTCAAATACAAAGTAATTGCATGAGTGACTTCTATTGTGGATTGCTCAGTCATTTGACAGAGCACATGCTGTTATTTTAATCTGTGAATTTAACCTGTTTTTTTTGTTATGTGACTTATTGGAATTCAATGTTAATTGCTTTTTTTTTGTTGTCTTATCTACTTCTTGAGATAGCGTTGGGTGCTTGGGTTTATTTGGGCACTGATTTCTTTTTTTCAGGTTTTCTCGGATAGTCTCTTGAAGTTTCAGAAATTAAAAAAAAAAAAAAAAAAATAAAAAGTGAGCCAGCTGCAGTGACTGTAAGAAAATCTTTCTTAGTGATAGGATGAGAGGAAATGGCCTAAAGTTGTGCCAGGGAGGTTTGAATTGGATATTAGAAAAAATGTATTCATGGAAAGGTTTGTCAGGCATTGGAACAGGCTGTCAGGAAAGAGGTGGAGTCACCATCCCTGGAGGTGTTTAAAAAATGTGATGCTTAGGAACTTTTAGAGGTGGACTTGGCAGTGTTAGGTAACACTTGGACTCAGTGGTCTTAAAACTCTTTTCCAACCTAAATGATTCCATGATTTTTCCACTTTAAAAAGTCTGGTACCTTTGAACGGGTGTTTTTCAGACTTTGCACAATATGATACTTTGAGCTGAAGCTATTACTTCTTGTACAGATTGTTTTATTTTGTTTTTGGAGTCTGTGAAACCTTTCCCAGGTCCTCTTCTTTTATACATTTAAGGAAAACAACTTTTCATGTAGTATCCACCTCAGTTATACCCACCTGTGTGTACTGAAGTTGGAGGTTACGTGGCGGTAAATACCGTGTTGGCTTACTGCATGTTGACTTGCCAGATAGACCGGCCTGTAACCTCTTCCCCTCCCTTCTGTATTGCTAGCTGTAGGGTGTGTCTACACGGTATAAACTGCATGGAGGTGGTTTACTTTTCTTTTACCAAGACTAATAAAATGAAAGAATAATGAGCCTAGTCACTGAATTAACAGATGTGGTAGGCTATGTTACAGTCAATGAGTTGCAGGTACTTGGAACTGCCATTGTAAGATGCAGTTTGAAAGTCCCTTGAGTTAATGTGACCACTTAACTTCCAGTCTTTGAATCAGCAAACCTGAATTTGGTTTTTGGAACAGATGCATCCTGCAGAGTACTGAGTAGTCTTTCCAAAGCCCAGTAAGAAATCTAAGCCTGGCTGTGACTCTGTATAGGAAATGCATTGGGAACTTTCATTTCATTATTGTTTTAAGACAATGAAAATGTGGGCTGTTACTGAAAACAATAGTTCATTTAGAATGTGACTGCATTGCTCTGGTAGTAATCTGTAGATCTAAGCCTGCTGTAAAACTGCAGCTGAAGTCAGTTCAACTGTTTGAAGTTCAGTACTTGGCTTTTTTTGGCCAGTTTGCACCAAGTTCTATGAACTGATATGCAGCTCTGCTTTTAACAGAAAGGAGGTGGGACCAGGAGAGCTGATAAGATATTGTGTGTGCTCAGTAGAGGGTGGTTATTTTATTGGCAAATGTAAGTTCAGGACTCTAGTTCCGGCTTTGTGAACAAACTGTTCGTAAGTACAGTATGAAACTTCACAGACTTGTTCTTTACTAGCCTGTCTTGCTGACCACTGACAGGACAACTTGTAACAAATATCTTATTTCAACTGTCATGTTGGACACTTAAAGTCTATTTTGTGTGACTTTTGGAAACTCTGAAACTGCTTTAGTGAATTGTGGTAAAGAAATGTTTTCTGCTACTGGCACCTTTGGGAGACATTGTCTGGGGAAAGTTCTTTTTTTATCATGACCACTAATGAAGACAAGATTGTAGTTCAAAATAATGTTGTGGTATGTATTCCTTTGCTGATGGCTTACTAAACTGTTATGCTTGTTGGTATGTTTTCATGCTGAATGCTTTGATACTTGCTTATAAACAAGGTATTAGTGATTTATATTTAAAATTACATTTTAAGCAGCTTAGTAAATAGTTCACGGTATCACAGTATGTTTGGGGTTGGAAGGGACCTCAAAAGATCATCTAGCCCAATCCCCCTGCTGGAGCAGGAACGACTAGGTGAGGTTGCACAGGAACATGTCCAGGTGGGTTTTCATTGTCTCCAGCGAAGGAGGTTGGTTGTGTTTCAGCAAGAAATTAATGTAAACATTGTTTTCTGATATTGGGACCTATTTTGAAGGTTAAGGAACTGATCTCTGAGAATTTTGAACATTTGTAAAACCCTCTGTCACTTCACAGGCTCACAGAATGCAGACATTTGGGTCCAAGCTCAGGAGAGATGTGTGTTCCCATTATCTATATTATATGCAGAAGCATTTTGAAAACTGAAAACCAAAAAGTTTAAGAACCTATTTTTCTGCAAGTGTGCTTTCATGAAATTTAGTGTTGTTCATCTTAACCATATATTGCTTTTTGTGTTTCCAGATTGTTGTGTCTCAGTACTAAAAAATTAGGTAGATGGAAAAGGTGGAATAAACAGTTTGTGTAAGTTGGGTCACATGAATGTCCATTTTGCAGTGTCAGTTTTCTTCAGTAGCACAAGCAGATATTTTCATGAAGTTCAGTTCTGTTTTTCTCTCAGTTTTTTTTTGTTTGTTTGTTTGTTTGTTTTCCCTTTTTCTCCGTCTTCTCTAAGTTGCTGGTACTTCTCCAGTGATTATGATCTCTGGCCTTGCATGTCCCTCTTCATCCCTTCATGGGAACTGTTCTTCTGTTTCTCCTCCTTGTTCTCAGCTAGAGCAAATCTGTTCTTCAAAGGTGTTACTGTTTGACTAGCTGATATTCTCCATTTTATTGTTGGGAATGCTTAATTCCACAGTTAACATCCTCATGTAAAGTGTTATTCCACCAGAACCTATGGAAAAAGTTATCAAATCTTGAATGTTGTCTGCAGCTTTCTTCTCCTTTGTGCTTTACGTTTCTGTCTGATTTATGTTGTCCAGGGCAGTTGCATCTGTAGTATTTGTTTCTTCAGGGAGTTAAATGAGACCATAGTTCATACGAAAGTATCTTCTATTAAGATTCCTTAAAGGAATCCTTGTGTATTCCTTCCTCAGTTTCTGCATCCTGGCATCTTTTTCTTCCTCCTTTGCCAATATGCTTTTACAAGTATTTTTACATTCATATAATTCTTGAGGTAAACAATTGTATTGTGTAGGATACAAATATGTGCTTCATATCTCTGCAGCTGTTGGTATTTCATATTTGTTTGCAGGTTACTGCAGTGCCTCTTAAGTATCCGTGCCATATAGGTATTCATTTGATTGTATGCTTGACTGGAGAAAATCTATTAATGCTTAGAGACAAGATAAAGGCAAGTCAGAAATATTTGAATAGCACAGCTCTCCAGATTTCTGAAAAAATAGCAATGAAGATTGTTATGAAATGCACCTTGAGCTAGAGAAATGCAGTCAGCAAGAAGCAGCTTCAGTTTCAGCTACAAATATTTAGAAATATCAGGGCATCCTTCAGCAGTGTGTACAAAAACAGATAGTTAATGAGTCAAAACTTGTGCATCTGTAGGTGTAAGACATGCATAGGGACAGCTATGTCATATATATCCACTAGCTGTTGCTTATGCCATCTCTGCACTTTCTGAAAGTGAGAACTGCGTTCACTGTCTTGACTTGTTACTGTTTTTCTTTCACTTGAAAATGTATTTGATAACTTTTAATGACTGGTTTTATTTTGCTTTGGCATTATAAAACACTGCTCTGTTTTTGAATATGTGGACAATGAATTTGTAATAGAAAGTATTAATTTCTGTGTATATGGAAATTCTTCATACTTAATATGAAGAACAGCAGAAAATTATATAATGTTCTGAATAGCAGCGATGCATTTTTTAAATTTCCTTGTAATATACTGTGCTTGCAAAATGAAAGTTGCTTTCTCTGTTAGTCTCCTACACTAATTTAGTGCTTTGATTGGTGACCAAGTGCAAAGAAAAACTTGGTGAAAGTTCATGGTAGAGATGATACATCTTTACTAATGTAAGGTTTGTGGTAGTCAGTGCAGTATGTAAAAGTAGGTGCAGTCACCTAGTTATCTATATTCAACTATTTTTTTCTGAGCAGGATAATCAGCAGGACAGGTTCAGTGCTGTCTCCTCTGCAGCTCCTCCATCGCACGTCTTCCCATCCAACCCTGCTTTCCCACAACACTTCTTCAGCATGAGGCATTCCTCTTGTTTTCATTTGAAGGAGCCCAACCCTGACCCTGTCTTGTGCTGGAACTGTCATCTGGCAAGGCAGAGACTGCAACCTGAAAAACTTCAGAGGTAGAAGAATGAGATCTCTGCCTTCTGGGAATAGCTCCTTGCAGTAGGGGTACTGGACATTCTGCAGTACTACAGTGTGGGGCTTTTTCACTCTGAAAATATCTTCTGAGCCTTCACTTACATTAAAAAAAAAAAAAACCTGATTGATTTAACTTAGGTGATTTCTTTTGTGAAACCAGTTATTGAAAGGCAAATTATGAGTTAATAGTCCTTATTTTACTTTATTGTTACAGATAAGGAATACTTAATTTCATTTCTCTATTAGTTATCACCTCTTCTTCTGATATGCTCCCCCATTTGTTATAATGTATTTGAAAAACATTTTTACAGTGTTAATCTCCTTTTTATTTTTAAATATCAGATTAGGTTTGTTTTCTGTTGGCTGAGCTCCCTGGATAACTTCTTTTAATATGTTGATTCCTAAGGGAAACATCTATCTGCAATATAACCTTTTAAGCCTGGTTGTGTTGGTTTTTGTTTTTCTGTTTCAGAAGGAAGAAAGTCAAGAAATGTCTACCAATTTAAAATACCTTTCCTTGGGCATCCTGGTTTTTCAGACCACAGGTTTAGTCTTGACCATGCGTTATTCTCGAACACTGAAAGAAGAAGGACCTCGTTACTTGTCCTCTACTGCAGTGGTTATTGCTGAACTTCTGAAGATTTTGGCCTGCATTCTGTTGATCTACAAAGACAGCAGTAGGTATCAAATTTTGTACCAATTAATTTTCCTAATCAATATGCTGTATTGCAGTGGCAGCTGCAAAGCAGCCATGTGAGTACAGGTGTACAACAAAGCATTTCCCTTTTCATGTGAGAAATAGTCTTGGAAAGATGCTAATCAAACTGCACTCCCCAACACACAATACTGTCTATTTGCTGAAGAGAGTTCTCTAAAGAATGTGGATATTGAGGGGTGCAAGGATATATCTTCTACCAACAGCTTGAAGATCGTGTTTGCTCAGGCATTTTATGAAATTCATATGTAGAAGCAGGAAAAAATGAAAAGCTTTAAGTGTATCCAAAGCATGGATGATAATTTAGAAGCCTATAATAGACAACAGATGCTGAAGGGAGGAAGTTCCTTGACATGTATGTTTGATCTTCAACAGCTTTAAAATATTGTATATGCATAAATATTAATGACTCTTTAGGCTCTTAATGTGCAATTTTTAGGTGATACTCTTTAATGTATCATCTTCAAATATTTATATAGTTTCAATAAGTTTTACTTAAAGTATTTTGTATTATCATTCTAGTTCTGATATTCCAGGCTACAGGAAGATACTTTGCAGACTTTTTTTCTTACATATATGAGGCTTCTTAAAGTCAAATAAACACAGTATTTTGAGGTCATGATAGCTATAGAAAGGGGGCAACAATCTTTAAGAACAGAATCCTCCACGCTCTCTTTTTCCCTCTCCTTTTAGTGAATGTCTATTTCTTTTGTTGTTTCTTTGGGTAGAGTGCAATTTACGGAGTCTGAACAGAGTACTACATGATGAAATCCTTAATAAACCCATGGAAACCCTTAAACTTGCTATTCCTTCAGGAATTTATACTCTTCAGAATAACTTGCTGTATGTTGCATTGTCAAACCTAGATGCAGCCACATACCAGGTATTGTACATATGTATTTCTCTGTAAGTTTAAAAAAAGCTCATGAATTATGTGGTAGTAACTGTTTCTGGGTTCTTCTAGGTTACATATCAACTGAAAATTCTTACCACAGCATTGTTTTCTGTGTCCATGTTAAGCAAGAAATTGGGTGTATACCAGTGGCTTTCATTAGTGATATTGATGACAGGAGTGGCATTTGTGCAGGTAAATATTAACAGGTGGTTTGTTTTAATTTAATGTGTTTATTCAAGGAACGTGAATTTCTATACCGATCATACAGCTTTCTGATTCTACCAGCTGCATATGAGCACCAAGTATGGTCAGGAGCTACGAATCACCCCTCGCCAGGGCTAGAGGACACCAGAAATGGTTCAAAAGTAGAAGAGATCACCTCTTTTGTGTCCCAGTGCTCTATTGTAGAATGTGACAGGGCCTCTGGAGCAACTTGCAAATAAAAGTAATAAGCAGTATTTATTAGCACACTTCTTCAGACATTTAGGGTTCACAGGTACTTCTGTGCCAGCACAGTCCTACTTCTCACCTTGTGGTCTCAGCACAGCAAATTTACTTCAATTTTTTCAAGGGGCAAACTTGGCATCTGTTCTAATAGAGCAAGTACAGGACTTCGTAGTTTTCAGAGGGCAGGATCATGGGATAAGAGAGTGTTCTAAGGATTTTTTAGCGTATCCTAAATTCCTATTAGGAATTTTTATTTTAGAACTTAAGGATTTGACAAAAAAAATTGATAATTAAATTTTATAAAATTTTCAAATTTAATAATTTAAAAATTCGAATAAAACATTCTGTTAGTAATTAACAGACTCTTCAGTATGTTTTTGTCTATAGTATTGCATTTTATTCTGTTAGCATTAGATATATTGCAGGATTTAGCTTCATAAGTTTCAGCTTCTTTTAGTTGTCTACATAGTCACTGAGGAGGGGCACACACAAAAGACAGTTCATCCCATCTTAAAGACAGCTGGTATAAGTGGTTTTCTAACTGTGCTTATATTCGTAAGGTAATGTGGTCAAGCCCCAGCCAGCAAATAAACACTACACAGCAGCTCACTCACCCTCGCACTGTGGGATGGAGGAGAGAATCAGAAGGGTAAAAGTGAGAAAGCTTGTGTGTTGAGGTAAAGACAGTTTACTAAGTAAAGCAAAAGCCTTTTTTGTTTTTGTTCACCACTCCCCATTGGCAGGCAGGTGTTCGGCCACCTCCAGGAAAGCAGGGCTCTGTCACCTGTCCCCTCTTCCTCCTTCATCCCCCAAAATATATACTGAGCATGATGTCATATGGTGTGGAATACCCCTTTGGCCAGTTTGGATCAGCTGTACTGGCCGTGTCCCCTCCCATGTCGTTGTGCACCTGCAGCCTCCTTGGCTTGGTATTAACATTCCTTGGCAAGAACCAAAACATCAGTGTACTATCAACATTCTTCTCACGCTAAATCCAAAACATGGAACCATTCCAGCCACTAGGAAGAAAATTAACTCTATCCCAGCCGAAACCAGGACAAGTAACTGTCCGGTGATGAAAGTTGGTGACTGTGAATGACCATGATGAGTCATGCTGGGATTCAGGAATAGTTCTGCTTTATAAAACACAGATCCTGGACCTGCTGCAGTTGATGAGTGTTCTCCCAGTCCAGGCACAATTTTGCTCCTTACAAATACGTAGAAAGAAAAATTATGGTTTTGCAGTCCTTTAGAAGTATTTATGGTGCAAAATATAGAACTTTTCAAGTGTGTGATTATCTGTGTTTAGTAACTGTTGCTAGAAAACAAATTTGCATTTATAGATACTCATGACTTGATTTTATCCATGAATTTTGTGTAACTGTTTTTGCATCCAGTGGCCTTCAGACTCTCAAGCAACGGCTGCTAAGGAACATTCAGCAGGATCTCAGTTTGTAGGCCTGATGGCAGTTCTTACAGCATGCTTTTCTAGTGGATTTGCTGGGGTTTATTTTGAGAAAATTTTGAAAGAAACTAAGCAGTCAGTGTGGATCAGAAACATCCAGCTTGGTAAGTTGGATTTTAGTCATCTCTTAGAGATAATGCATTCTGAAGAATTAAGATAAATGTACAAAATATGGATATATAAAGATATCACCAACATTTTAGTATTCTGTGTAAATGTACTTTTAAAACCAAGAGTACAAACTCTTCTAGATAGAATTCTAAGAGTTGCTTTCTGATCTCAACCAAGTTCTTAATTTAACTTGCTTATAGAGTGTCAGTAAGTTTGTACAGGGTCTGTTTGATTGTATTTAAAATGTTTTAAAGAGTGTTATGCAGAATTCTGTGCATCCTCTGTGTCTAAAATGATTGTCTTTTGCACTGATTTGTAAGATCTGATAAATACAGATAGTTTTTCGTTATTTTTTTTAAGATAATATAGGGACATTAAACCAAAAATGTGTTTCGAAATCAATGTTTTGAGATGATTTAAAATTAACATTTTTTTCTCTTTTGTCTGGGTAGGTAGTTTTTATAGATTGGCACTTATAATACAAAAGAACTACTTTGTGAATAAAGTTGAGGGAATTAATTATTTCAGTATAAAGGTCAGTTTGTTTTAGTTGTCTATATAATTACTGCAGAGAGGCGTGTGCAGAAGACAGTTAATCTTAACCATTTTAATGCCGTCACCTATTTTGCACCTATCAGTAAGAGAATACATTCTATTTCCAAAGTAGTTCTGGGTCATCTAGACCCTAGATATTAATGGCCAAATTAATCCATTTTCCTGAATGAGTTTTCCGTCAGATCAGAGCAATCTTGTCCAGTGTACAGGGTTGGAAATATGCAATATTTCAATATTTCATTATCAGCAATATATTTTTGTTCCTGTTTTGCAAGAGGATCAAAACTTATCGTTGGAGTTGCCCTTCTTTCTCTAGTCTCCACCTGTAGGCAATAATTATTTATTGCATATTTGAACAAATGCTTTCAGCAGAATTTGAACTTTCCAGCATTTTAGCATGGACTCTTGATCAAATCCATGGTACTGCAGAATTAAGTCATGGGGATGATTTAGTGGATCAGGGCTGTGTGCTCAGTCTGGTAGAATGTAATGAAGTACCATGAAAACAGGAGATTGTGTGGGTTGTTTGTTTGTTTGTTTGTAAGTAGATAGTTGGTCAAAACTGGTATGGTAAAAAATGTCTCAATACAAGCTATATTTTTTTTTTCATTTTCCTGTTTCTGTGTTTTAATTATAAATGGAATAAGTTAAAAATGCAGAACTGCATTTGGATTATATTTTAGTATTTTTACACATCCATAGTGGTTTGAAACTTGAGGAGAGAGAATGGGATCAAAACCTCTACTTACTCTTTGCTAGTATTTATTGAAATAATGTATAATGAAACTAAGTTTTCTTGAACAGGGTGTAGGGGTTACATCAGGAGAGGTTATGTTAGGGAATTTTGGAGGCAGAGAAGAGTGGGTAGCTGGGGCTTGGTCGAGGATTTAAGGTAAGATTTGGTGCTCTGGATGGAGCTACAATGTAAAATCCATTGCTAAGAAAAGCTGATTGTTATTACTCTCAGTTTCCATGCTAAAAGCACTTTGGTGGGCAACAATGCAGATAGCTGAAACAATTTCCAATTAAACATAATTGTTGAAAAATCAATGTTCTCTTCTAAAACATTCTTTAGTTTTTTCTACAGTGCACAAAAGTATATATGAAAACAAATGAGTTCACTAGTTTGATAGCCAGCCTGGTCATTTATTGAATGCTCCAGTAATTGCTTTGTGAAAACTATGAGATCAGAACAGACTGCATCTAAACACAAACTGTTCAGGGTAATTAATAGCTAGGACAGTGATACATGAAGACATAAATGTCTGTGTTATTAGTGAGAATTTAATGACCTGATTTTCTTTATTTTTTGTCAGTGAGCTTAATTTGCCTCAATACAAAATGCAGTAGAATATGTTTACTATTGAAGTTCTCTTCAGTTCAAAAAAGAGATTATTTTTCTCATGTCTCATAGAGGGTTTCCTGATACAGCTCTTAGAAAATATTCAAAACATTAAATCACAGTTTCATAAATACATTAGTGTATCCTTTCTGCAACTACAAGGTATTTGCACAACACGGTATCAGTCAGGAGCAAGCCAGTCATAAGCAAGAGCTTTGAAATAGAGCTTTTCTTAAAACACAAACAATGAAAACTATATGTCCAACCTGGTTTTAATTTTCATATCCATAGAGAATTATTAGAACTGTAGAAAAAAATTGGAAATTATATTTGAATCATGTTTGAAAAATTGTCCTCATTCAGTTTTTAATGCATACTAGTATCACGTTAGAGATGCTTTATTTATTTATTTATTTTACCAGATCAATTGGATAATAGAAATAATTGGTTTAATCTGAATTAAATCTAAATTTTTAATTATGTCTACAAAAAAGAATTATTTCTTGTCAGATGGAAGGTTTTATTTTGTTCAAAACAATGCCACCCTTTTCAGATGCAGAGAAATGTGATGAAAATAGAGGTCAGCTTTTCACAGAAATGGAATGGAAAAAAGTTTCCCCTTTTCTGCTCAGGACAAGAGGCTACATCAGTTGCAGAAGAGGTGCTTGTATTGCTTCCATGCCTGAGGGGATTAGGAAAAGTTTCCCATCTGATAAAAGAACACTGTACTCACCAAATGATAACCTCTTTAATCTCATCCTAGTTTCTTCTTTTGACATTAAGTCTCTACTAGTAAACCTGTGTTGTGTTTGAGACTGGTCCAGAAAAATTCCACTTCCAAGATCCTTGTTTGAATTGGCAAAGTGATAACTCCTGCGCTTAATACGACAGTGACCATCTCCTCCACTGAAAGATTTCCCTGTTTTTCTTTTCGGGTAATAGTTTGACTTCAGCTTTCAGTCATCACTAGTTGCAGGAAAACCTAAATGGTGCTTAATGGATTTTGCTGTGTGTCATAAACAAAAATTACCCCATTCCAGTAAAAAAGCAATGGAAGATAAGAATGTCCTAATGGAAACAGTCAAAACTGTTATAAGTGTGGAAAATTGCTTTTAAAAGTGAATATCTGTATTGCATTTGAATGTGATTGTATTGGAAGTGGCAGTCCTATTTTAAAATCAGATGTATGTGAACAGTCATTGAGGACAACCTGTTTGCATGTTGTTCACCTGAAACTTTCAAATCTTTCTTATACTTTCAGGATTTTTTGGTAGCATATTTGGACTGATGGGTGTATACATTTATGATGGAGAACAACTGTCAAAGAATGGATTTTTTCAAGGATACAATAAACTTACTTGGATAGTTGTTGTTCTACAGGTGAGATACCTAGTATTATATGTTTCTGTGAAACTTGGCACTTGGGATTTACTCTTCTATAAACGAGTGGGGAAACTAGTGGGTGTCATTGAAGCTACTGAGAATTTTGTAGTCAAAAGTCTGATCTATCACTATTAGCTAAAACCTCTAAATAAAAACCAGGAAAATATATAGCAAGTATATGACTTAAGTATTTGCAACATAAAAGCAGGTAAGCATTATTTATTTTGCAGTGTTAAAAAAAAAATGCCCTTCCTCCTGTGGCTAAAAATGTATAGTATACAAGCATTTCCACTCATTTAACGATGATAATATGATCAATGATGTCTTCAGCGGGGCAAGAGGAACTCCTCCAATACTTGTCTTCACCAGTATATATCCATAAAATAATGCTCCTAAACACAGACAAGAGCTTTTCCTAAAGTAAACACATGTTGTTAAAATAGATGCTTTCAGTGAAGTTATCAGGTTGCAAATCCAAACCTCAATATGTTTCAGGCACTTGGAGGTCTGGTGATTGCTGCTGTTATAAAATACGCAGACAACATTTTAAAGGGATTCGCAACTTCTCTCTCTATTATACTGTCAACATTGATCTCCTATTTCTGGCTGCAAGACTTTGTCCCTACAAGGTAAGAATTCTTTTTCATGTATGCTGAAAGAAAAGAACTTAATGTTTACCAGCTATAACTGCAAAAATAAATAAACAGTCTAAGCCACACTTTTAGAATGTTTAGCTGCAACTTGCAGACAAAAGTATAGTTTCATAGCATAACATAACTGACAATTTTCTCATTGTAGTTGGCAAGATGACCTTTTCTGTCAGATACAGCCCCCACAGGTCAAGAATGGTTGAATCTCAAACCTTGGCTTTTGACAAACCACTCTTGCGAGCTCTGTTTTAGTTCACTGTCCCTTTCTCCCCTTTTCCTTCTACCCGATTTCCCTGGGCTTGTTCAGTGCCCACTTGGCTTTCATGCTCAATATGTCTGCTCTAGTGTTGATGCTGTTCTGCTGCCTGCGGCTCTGCTCTGTGAAGCAGCCTCCCCTCTGCCGGCTGCACTCAGTACGGTCCTGACAGAGGCAATGCCTGACGCCTCTTTTCCTTGTCCTCTGAATGGCCCTGTCTTCCATAAGTCATCTCATTGCAAGATGAGTTATGGCTGAACACTAATAACGATGATCATCTTTTTATAGTGGTTTCCATGCAGTCTCAATACAGTCTCTACAAGAGCTAATTGCAATCACTCACACATGGAAGCTACACCATAGTAGTTAGTTGCCCAAGGACACCCAGAAGCCCAAAGTCAGAGCTTTTTCTGTAAAGATAATACCATATTCATTAGTGAAAACACACAGCCAAGAAAGAGAGAAAAACGCTTGCTGTATGCTACTAGGTCCTATACACTGTGTCCTGAAATTTTGTGAATCAGATTTTAGTAGCTCTGTGCACTGCGGGTTTTAAACACGGGTAGGTTCTGGAATAGCGCTTGACCTGGTGGTGCTTGTTAATATATGGAGTGTAGAAGTAATATTTCAACTTTTAGATTTATAATAGGAATTTGCTTATAATTGACCTACACTCCTCACATATATTACACAGACTCATAGTGTAAAAATATTTTGAATCATATTTACAAATTTTGTATTTGATATAAAGAAACATTTTTATCTAAAAGTAGTATTTGCAATATTAGCAGGAGTTTAATTAAACATTCAAAAAAAGGAAGTAGAACAACTATTCAGTCTTAAAATGTGGAAAACATTGAACTTAAATTATAAGTAGCCTATACTTGTCCTATCAAAACAAATGTAGAAAGTACTTTAAGAATTTCTGTGTGCTCAAATGGGAAATTAATAAGTAACTTACCAGCTTGTGCAAACATGGTGAAAATGGAAACAGTGGTAAATAATTAAATCAGGTAGAACGAACTAGCAGCATGTAGAACTTGAAGCCATCTATTTTAATAAAACTTGATTAACTTGAGTTAATAAAACTTAATCTTTAGTACCTTGCTTATGCCAAATGAATTTATTTGAACTGAAACTGAGTAATTGTTTCTCTCACTTCACGTCAACAAACATTTTTGATTGGGATAATAGATGTAAAGTACTTAAGTGCTTGAACGTGTTGCAATGGATCGTGTCCAGAAATAGGCCAACTGTATTCTCTGAAGGATTATCCTGTCATGCGCCAAAGTTTTTTTAGTGTTTGGTTCAGAAGATCGAATTGTCAACATTGGCATGTCTTTATGACAAGGTTCTTTTCTAAAATGTGTGCTGATTGTCTGTTGGCTTGTAACTATGAAAACAGCTTGAAAGGCCTATATGTCACAATACAAAAGATGCCTTTATTATCTTTTCCTTGCATAAATCTTTATGTATCTGCCAAAAATTAGATTGTACTGTCTTGTAAACTGGTTCTTGGGCAGCAATAATTTGTTTTGACATAAGATTTGGACTTCAAAGTAAACACAACTTCAGCAGCATGATGTATGTAAGATGTTGAGTGGCTGGGTAACCACAGTAGTTTCACTTGTTTACCTTCTGCTTACATTTTGCACAGAGCTTTAAGCCAAAGAAATTTAAAAAAAAAAAAAAAAAAAGGATTGATCTGATTACTTTTGACAATTGTTCCATGAAACGAGAATTTTAATTTTCAGAATATGTCAGTATAATGACACGTTACTTTGTGGATGTTTCTTATTTCAACTTCTTCCTGCATCCTTCTGTAATAAATATGTGCAAACTATTTTGTTCTTTATAAATTGGACAAATACAATCTTTCTGTGTTTCCTCGGGAAAAATGCCATTTCTTTTGATTGCATTACAAAAATAAAATGTTATCAAATTAAAATGAGCTAACTTTTTTTTTTCTTCTCTATGCAGTGTATTTTTCTTCGGAGCCATCCTTGTAATAGCAGCCACTTTCCTATACGGTTATGATCCCAAACCTGCAGGAAATCCCATTAAGGCATAGCAGACTCCTTATCAACCTGCTTCTCAAGATCATGTGCTGGGGGCCTTGCTAACAATGACATGTGGGAAGTGTCATTGTGCACTGCAAGGGAAGGAATACTGCCCTGGACCTAGTGAAGAAATGCCTATGAACAGCGAAGAGGGGTTAAAGGTTGATGGTGATACTGTCTGTAACTGATGGGGAAAACAATGGCAGGAGAACGCCCAGTGCAACGTGCTAATAAAAACTTGAAAGGAACAAAAAGTTTCCGAGAAACTACAATTGGGAATGTTTACAGCTTTGACTGAGATTGCTTCAAAAGAATTTACTGTATTGACTGCTGGAGAAATACATCCTATGCACTCTTTCAAAGAGCACATGACAACATTGTCAGTTGTATGTTTTTGCAATTTGACTATATTTAATCTTAGTAAATATGTTTTTAACTGTTTGTCTATTTACATGAAATCAATTGAATACACATCATAGTTCTAAAGTGATGGTTCTAATTAAATATTCCTTATTAAAACTGTGAAGATTGAAGTATGATTGAAAGACACTTTCACAATATCAAATATTTTTATATTTTTAGAAGGCTGATTTAATAACAGAAATCTGTGTTCTGTTGCTTATATAAAGCTGTTGTAAGAACGTTAACTTTCTCACCTAAGTATGCAAAGGG
Organism: Columba livia; assembly: GCF_036013475.1. NCBI lineage: Eukaryota > Metazoa > Chordata > Aves > Columbiformes > Columbidae > Columba > Columba livia. Next base: position 22,199,439 of record NC_088609.1, on the reverse strand, counting down.
AGAAATTCAGAGTGAAAGCTGGAAATCTGTGCTGATGCTCCAGCCTTCAGGACAGCCTGTAGTGTTCCACCAGATGCAATAACTCTGTGGACACAGGCCAGAGGTTACTGCACTAAGAGCAGGTTATGATGGAGTGCTTGCTCCAATGTAATGTTCATTCTTTTTATTTTTATTGATTATAAACTTGTTGGTAGAACCTTTAAAGTAGTTTTTATGCTTTAAATATCCTCTGGGGACTTTTTTAACCACATTTTTTTAAAAAGTCCATAATAAACATTTTAAATGCATTATTGTTGTCTGTAACAGCTCCACCTGGAGCTATTATGGTATATCATCCATATACTGTATTGTACTTTATTACAGAGGTGTTTTTTAAACAAGTGTTGTTTACTCATTAACTCTCCAAGGCTTTTTCAGTACATTTCTATGTAATGGCTTCATTAGAGATTATTGTTTTTTATTATTATTTTTTTGTTCTGGAAGTCTTTGAGCCAACAGACCAAAATGGTTTATCTGGAGCTACTCCATCTACTGGTGGAAATACTTCAACAGGAAACTTAATGGAAAAGTAATTAATAGTGCAATAGGTAAATATAAAAGAATGCTGTTCTGCTGTTTTAAACCAAAAAAACCCACCATACTTCACAAAGAAACCTAGATGCAATTATGAACACTTGTTGAAATATTTTCTTATAGCCAGAAACACCAAAAAGAAATGCCAGAGCTACTAAACAAAAAGGCTGTCTTTATAATTACTTGTTTTCAGGAGACCTATTCATGGATATTAGCGTAGAGTGACTTCTTATCCACATATTACACTTATAAAGGTACAGATTTATACAAAAACATACCAATAGTCCCTTACCTGTAGAATGGCAAGAGGTAAAAAGGTATCATTTCCTTTTTTCCCCCCTCATGCTCTTTCTCACTTGTGCAAATGAACACGTTGTGAAGAGAGAGATGTTTACCAAAGTACCTCGTCATCTTTTCCATATTGGCAAGGAGATTCTGTAAGAGTGCTCTGAGATTTTTTTAATGAAGTGTTGTAAATGGGAAAGGAAAAATTCCACTTTCGTTAGCCAAGTAAAAATTGTGTTTTCCTTCTTAGCAGTGACATAGATTATCAACTTTCTGTTTGTTTATCATACCAGAGCCAGGAAATTTCAGGATTACAGCAAGGGCTTGCTAAACTCTGTGAACTGTGAATCTATCCTAGCAAGCCATAATTGCAGGAGCTCCACTTCTCAATAGTCAAAGCTATCCCATATTACCCTAAATTAGCATTCTATGTTAATATTAAACCTTTTACCTATATCACTCAGTGTGGCAAAATCCTTGAAAAATTATATTTAGTCATTTTGCCACTGAAATACAGCCTCAGGTAAGATATATGCATAGACCAATGGCTCCCAGCCTCACTTAGTGTGGAATGGGAAGTGCATGACTCTGAAATGATCTGAGAAGTGTTGGCAGTAAAATCTGAACTGGAGTTTGGCGTGCATGATAGTGCTTTTAATTTCATGAATCACAGTAGTGGAAATGTTCAGGCAATATAATTGGTTACTTCTTGAGAAATTTTTCCAAAATACATATGGAGCAGGCTGAGGAGAACGCTTAAAACCAGTAGTGCAGGAAGGGACCAAATTGGCCAAATAACCACCATGTTGCTGGAGTTCTGTAACATAAAACCCAGTTTTAATATTTCAGGTCCACCTGTCAATATTTGTCAATAAGGATCAGTTTAAAGGAAAGAACAGGAATATGTGCTCTTTGCTTTTGAAAACAATATATCTACTGTACTATGGAGTAGTAACTCCTGTCCATAGACCAGTGACTCTTCCATGCTTTCAATTATTTCAATTACAGTTCCATTAAGTTTTCCAGTAGAAGGATAGATCTCTTCATCCACTTGTTGCTATAAAGGGAATACGAATTTGCTTTTTTAGCTCTCTTTCTTTAGCCCGTTGCAGGGTGAGGAAAGACTCTTGCCTAGAGATGCACCAGGCTGAAAAGCGTCACTCTAGATAGAGGGAAGACACCATATGTTTCTTGAGAGCAGAAAGGATTTGAGGAGGGTTTGACTGTTTTCTGTAACCTTTGCAATCTCAGAGCATATGGACATTTTCTCACTGAGATACTTCTGTATCTGAATTTTAAAATTAAAAATAAAAAAGGCAGTTTTAAGTTTGTAACCCATTAGCTAACCAAAGAAGCGTAGCTAGCCCAGAGCATTGGGAAGCAGGGGATAGTGTGCTGTGAGTTTCCTGTAAAAGCAATCTAGGAGTCTAACTTGGCAAAAATAAACCTGTCTTTCTGAACTATTTTTCTGTCCTTTAGACAATGGATTTGTTAGTTTAGTTGTATATTTAGAAGGATAACCTATATGTAGAAAAATTTTATTTAAATATTTATAAAGTTTCCTAGGTATTTATTTGCAATAACTTAATTATGTGATTTTTTTTTTTCCTCAGACTTGCATAATGGGAGTACTAGTATTTATTGAATACTTGGATATTTGGTAGTTTTATTTGAGAATCTCTGGGATACATGATAAATTATCAGATAACAATAAACTGAGAACTATCTTCAAAGCAAAATAAATCAGCAGTTCAGTGGTGAAAAATCTTGAGTCTAATCTAGTAAGATAAACTTTCCTTTAAACATTCTATTTCTATGCTATCCCCAAGTGCCCAGTAATCTTTTTTCTCAAAGAATTAAGGTAATTTTATAGTTCTATTCAACTTCTTTGTTTTGGACAAACTATAAGAAAATGTCCCTTTTTGTTTGCTTTAATAATGGGTAGATTAATGTTCTAGAACTGGCTTCTACAATACAGCACCTTGGGGTTTTTCCTGTAAGTTTTTACAAACTATTGTTTTATTTTTCCTCAAAAAATCTTATTCTGGTAGCATATGCTTGCATTTCAGTTGCTCATGCAGTTCTCTCACAGGTTTTTAGAAGTACGTATTTGTTTTGTGTTCCTAACTTATTTTCATGGCTGTAATTCGAAAGACTGTAATGGATTTTGTTAAATTGTTTTAAAATTGATAAATGAAATGCTGCATTTCTTCTGGTTTTTGTCGTCAGTAACTTTCATATTTTAATGTATTTCCTTATCAGCTGTGCATGTTCTGTTGTATTTAAACAATCATCATTTTCCAAGTTTGAAGTTGTTAATTTTCCTCCTGTTGAAAATGTGCCTTGTTATATACGGTCAGTGAGGAAGATTATTCATGGTTTTCTTCTCTGAAATCCATGATTTGTAACAGAGAGATACTAAAAAGCATTAAGGCGGTTTTGGGTATTAGAAAGGTAACATTTCCCTATAACGTGGTGTTATACCATGTATGTGGTAGTGCATCATTACCTATGGTGTTCAGCTATTTTAAGAAAGTCCAGGAAGTGTCCCTTTGCCTTTATTTTCATTGTTCTTTTATCTTTAAAGCTCATTATTTTCCAGAGGAAGTTACTAAAGAGTTCCACTCCTTCCAGGTAAGCTCATTATATGTTTTTAGATATCGAGAATTAAGATATTTTTACTTAAAAAAAAACACAGGGGGAAATGCGGCAAAATAATTGGGATTAATTAGATTATATCTTCTGCTCTGGTTACTGTGAATCCAAATTTCTGTTCGGTTGAGTTCATAACTTTTTCTAATCATTTCCCACTGGATGAATTTATAACTCTTTCTAGAAGACCTTCCATCATTGTTCTGGCTGCAATTAGACATAATTCATTTCATTTCGTTAGCAATTTATAGCTCAGTAAGAATTGCATATATGCTAAGCATCTGTTTGGATTTGCTGCTATGAGTAACACTTCAGATTTTTTTAAAGTTTGCCTTTATTGTCAATATATTTTAAATTTCATTTTAAATATATAAGCCCAAATATAAATCATGTATTCAAACATTTTAGCAAGTTTTTTAGGTAGTCGTAGGATATTTTTATATGTTGATGTTGACATTTATGTGTGATTACAGTGAATACAATTCTAATGGATGGTTTCCAGGCAGTTTGGAAACAGGTTATTTTTTTGGTATAACACTGCTGAACCGTAGAATGCATCTTACATGACCTCATACAGTTACCTCCATATTAAGGTAACATACTGTATTTTTTTTTCTCCTGTATGTGTAGATAATGTCACTATAGTAATGAACTGGTTAAAATGAAGCACCGGCTTTATTAAGAATATGATATTAAAATGTTTGGGAGCGTTGTAAATAGAGAAGTTTGCCTTATACACTTTAGCAGAAATAAAACAGTTTATTATAAGATGTCCGTTAGTGGTACCTTTCAACATACAGCTTACTGAATTTTCTGAGAAATATAATTTTTATTTAGACATGCTTCTTTTTGACCACGGTATCATGACTCGTTGTGAATCACATTCCAGCAGTGTTCTGTGACGGTGTGTCTCTGTACTCTTTGGGCCCGAAAGCCTCATCTCCTTGTTCAGGACTGTGGTTCCTGAACTGGAGTTGGTAGGGAGCATCTGTGTATCACATACCAAGACATAGTATGGTGTGCAATTGTAAAACACTTTAATCCTTTTTGGAGAGTTTTGCCAGAAATTACCAGGAGCCAGCTAGATTCCATAGCTTTCCCCTCCGTCCCCCATTTTAAATATTGAATTTTGACAGCAGTAGAAAGTACCATACAATATACCCTCTAGAATACAACACAATCCATTGCTTCATGTCACAATTTAGAAGCTGAGGTTTTGTATAGCTATACATTACAATATATCAAAGACCTGAACAGAGTTCACAAACACATTACTGTGGATGGTAGATAACACATTTCCATGCCCTTTCAGAGATATATAATAAAATCAGGTCACTTCACCAGCTATGCACCAATAATGTTCAGTACTGTTCATTTCTGTCAAATGCTTTTGCAGTTCTGCTCTGATCTTAGTGATCACATGCAGCGTGATTTAAACTGGAATTTTTAGGCCATTAGGTGACAGAAATTAATTATTCATCAACTAACTGCAGGAGCATAGGTGGTACAGAGTACTGGGATGCAGGGGACAGTGTTCTTCAAGTCTGGCCTAATAGCAATCTGTAGAAGTCATAACTGAAACCATCTTCTGTCTGTGCTTTAGCAGCAAGGCTTTCCCTTGGGGAGAAGATAACTACTGTTTTCATCCTGCTTCTGGAAAGATGGTGATGTCTTCTACAGCTAGCAGGTACTATGATGCACTTACTTTGTAGAGAAGGTTGAACACTACAGGTGTTGAGATGTAAAAGACAAATTTTTTTTCTCTTCTTCAGGAGATTAAGTCTTTGTCAGGAATTTGTGTCTCAAATAATGGCAGAGTGGATTAAGTCAAGACTTACATAGGTAAGTGGAGTTTGATATTTGAAAGTGTGTAGCTGGCTGAAATTCATGACAGCAAAAGCATATCATATTTATCTAGAGTTTGTTCTATATTTAGCAATTCTTACTTGAGTCATCTGCTCACCCTACGAAAGTGAAATCGATATTTAAGATGCATTTATTTTGGGATAAAGACGTCGATAACAGGGTTGATCTAATATAAAGGTGTGGATGGAAAAACAGCTGTTTAATCAGACGAGTTACAAAATGTCTTCGAGGTGTAGTTGTGTTAACTTTCAATGTGACTACCTTACATGTCATGTACATGTCTGTGTGTGACTTTCCCACCAAAATGTAACAGCACTCTCTCCAAGGAGTAGATTTGAAACCATGCCAGTATTTTGGACCCCTTTTTACAAGTAGAAGGGGTGAGGAACCCTGGAACAGAATTGTCACATACTTGGCATAATTTATTAAGACTTGTAAGAAATTACTGATAGTAGCAATGGCTGCAAACATCGTTTTTCCCCCGTGAGTAGCCCAGTAGAGACACACTTTGCGTCATGAGCTGGAGCCTGCTTGCGTTTGGCTCACGGTAAGACCAGAATAGATCCATTGGCCTGAGTAGAGCTACACCTATGGAATTCTAAATTCCTTAAAAGCTGCATTTTGATAAAAGGGTGCTCGGTCTTATGGTCAATAAGCCCCCATGATCTTTAGTGGTGCTTGATTTACACCCCTTTGTTAGCACAGTGGTGTCGGTGCTGTGAGGGAGCTGGAGCACAGCTGTGTGTGTCAGGCCTGGGGTTCCACATAGCAGCCCCTGTATGGACAGGGAAGATGTCAGCGTGTGGCTGAAGTTTTGGGGGAAGGAGCTGGGGAGGCAGGGATGTGCAGCAAGAGGGCTGGCAGGTGGAGGACTGAGTGAAGAACATAGGGAAAAGAGTGGTATGTGCATGTAGCCATGGAGAGTTGTGTCTGAGATCGTAAATGTAATAGTCCCGCACGTGGACAGATGTTGCTCTGTTTAGTGCTGCCAGACATCAGCAGTGAAGGAATTTAAACTCTAAGCCACAGAATAATTAATAACAACAATAATAGTACATGTTTCTAAAGGATTTCCTCCACTAGTGGGTATGATGCCTTGGGAAAGCTGATCCCTGTTATCTTATTACCCATAGGCTCTGTGGTAAATCAGAACCTGAAATGACCTGCCTGTTTGAAGTTGCCAAAGCTTTCACAAGCTAACTTAAATCTTGAGAATAAGAAAGCAGAACGTTTCCAAGTTGGATTTTTAAGACGGATTATATCTGTGGTTGTGTACTTGGGCTGTAGAAACGTCTTTCGGTGTCCAACAGGTGTATCCAGTAAGAAGTGTGGGGTTTTGCTCCTTCTTTGCAGGCCCCTCGGGCAGCCCGGGGCGGGAGGAAGGGGCTGGGCGGGTCGGTGCCCGCGGAACCGGGAGAGGCTTCTGAGGGGCAGAAGAGGCCGCGATACGTGTTTCAAAATCCCAGCGTTGTCCGGATTGGAAGCAAAGCCGAGCGTGTCCGGCAGCGCAGGTGGTCTCGGTGTGCCGGAGGTGGAGGCTGCTCAGCCCGGAGTGACGGGGGCTCCGCGCTCCCGGGCACCGAGCCCTCTGCGGGGGGCGGCGCACGGGCTGTCTCTGCCGCGTCACAGCCAGCCGCACGGCTTCTGGCAGCAGCGTCTTCTCTTTTATTTCATTTTTAAAACGTGGGTGTTTCTCCCAACCCTGACGGTCAGATTTGTGAACGGGAACACCCGAGGCGCTGGCGGCGGGCCCGGGGGCAGGGGGGCGGCCGGGCGCACGTGACCGCCGGCCGGCCAATGGGGCGATCGCGTGATGCGCGGCGGCGGCTCGCGCCGGGGGTGGCTGGGCAAGATGGCGCCGGGTGCGTGAGCGGTGGCGGTGGCCGCGCGGGGAGGGGAGGCGAAGGCCCGGCTGCTGGGGAGGGTCCGCTGCTGCCCCCGCTCCTCCCCGGGGCTGTAGGATGGTAAAATGACCCAGGGGGGGAAGAAGAAGAAACGCGCCGTGAACCGCAGTATCATGCTGGCCAAGAAGATCATCATTAAGGACGGCGGGACGGTGAGGCCAGGCGGTGCCGGGGCGGCTGTGGGGCGAGCTGGAGGAGGCAGGGGGGCGGCTGTGGGGCGAACTGGCGGCGGCGGGGCCCCGGGTCCCGCGGCCGTGCGGAGAGCTGGCAGCCGTCGGGCAGGGGCCCGCGGCAGGTGCGGGGCGGGCGGTGGGCCCGCGGGCCTGGCGGGGCCGTGCTCCGGCGAGCTTTCCGTTTCTTTATGCTGCGGGTTGCTGCGGCCGCCATAGCTTCGCTCGGCATCCCGGGCTGGCTTCCGTGGGGCAGTTGCCCGAGAAACACCTGTGAGGGCGTCACGCTCGCTCGGGTCGCTTCGTCAGTGCCGCTCCTCAGTGCGGGCCGAGCTGCCCGGGTCGGGCATGCAGAGCAGCGGCGGCCCGGGGCTGAGGCACAGGTGACTGCGGCTGTCGTGTGCGAGACCAGCAGCAAGTGTTCGAACCCAACTTTGCATTGAATATTCGTTAAGTGACGCTTTGCGGCAGGAAGCGCTGCCGGGATCCGGCGGTTGGCGGGCGGTAGGGGCGCGCGGGCGGCCGTTGGGCCTTGGCAAGGGCAGCGGGACGGCCCGGGCCCGCCGCGGTGCGGGGTCACCGGCACCTCCGGCCTCTCCTCCCGCAGTCCGAGAAGGAACAGGCCAGCGAGCGGGACAAACTCTTGCATCAGAGGAGTCCATAAAGGGTGCCTGGAAGAAGTGTTTTGCAGCTCCCTCCCACTGTCTTGCTTCCTCTTAAATGTATCAGTTTTAAAAAGAAGGGGAGTTGTTAAATGTTTCAGCTGCTGTAGCTTGATTTTTTTTTCAGTAGATGAGTAGCATTACTTCAAATGTATCAATGGCCCTGGATTTTTTCAGCTGTGTAACATTGTGTAGCTTTGATGTGCACTCTTCTAAATACAGTATTAGTATTTCAAATGAAGAGACATCTTGACAGACTGAACTGCTGGTGGCCTTTCAGTTTGTTTTTGGAACAATACTGGAGAAAAGGGAGGTGTTAGTCGTTGTAGTTGTTCACTGAACTGGTGACCAACTGCCTGGATTACTTAGTGGTAAGAAGCAAAACTAATTCCAGTGATAGATGTTGATGTTTTCCAGGACATGTTTTCCTGCTCTTTTTAAAGACAGAAATGTATGGATTACCTTGTACAAATGTTAAATGCAAATATTTTAGGTTTACTAATAGAAGCAGAGCAAATGTTGTTACTCGTAGGACATGGTGCTTTCAAATTTCTCTCTGGGGTAATCATTGATTAAAAGAGAGTATACTTCCAAGTCTCCTTTATCCCTCAATTTTCACTTTCCTTTGCCAAGAGAGGAGAAAGGATATTACAGTAACTGCATTTGGTATCAGTGTTTCCCACCAGTTCAAAAGTAGAGTGCAAACTTCTGCGAGTTCTGCATGATTTTCAGTTGTTTTCAAAGCGGTGGAAAGGTGAGCTATTAACATTAGATGAAGGTATGCAGATGGTTGTTAGATAACAAAAACACCAGTTTGATATATTTTCTACTTCCAAATAAATGTTTTGAGAATTCGCTTTAAATACATTTTTAAAGTTATAAAGTCTGGTAGAGCAGTCTTCTTTACAATGACAGCAAAATCTTTATGCTTGGATTTTTTTTTTGCTGGAACATTTAATTAGCCTTCTGTGCTCAGTTTCCTTAGTTTCTTTGGCTACCCAACATGCATCTAAGTGTACAGTTTCCAGCCTGATTGGTTTATTTTGAAATTATTTGACATAAAATAAAACCCTGTGACTCTTTTGCTGGCAGTGGGGCAGTGTCACAGGCAAAAAGAGTTTACTGATGGGGAGCTTCTGTCAATTTATTGTTACTTATAACCACTGATATGGAAATGAAACCTTGCCTCTGCAGAGCCTTTTCTCCCGCCCAGACTATGCTGGATCCCCTTGGCAAGGCGGTGCGTGGTGCAGGAGGTTGGGTTGGTGTCTGGTGGTATTTTTGTGGTGTTCTCTCTGCAGCTTAGTAGCTGTATCACAGAAGACAATGTGATGTGTACTCAAGTCTGTGTTGTCACAAGAGAGGCAGTAACACCAGTGAAGTGGTTTCAACCCTATAGTTAATTTTGCCTTCCTTTATGACCAGTTGGAATTCATTTTATGTAAGATTATGCATTTTTCAAGTGCTCAGTAAATGAATTGGGAGGTGCATGTCTGGGCAATGCTGGAAAGAATTAGAGCTTAGTATGACATTTGGTACCTCTTCTAGCCGAGGAGCAGCAGCTGTGATCTTATATCCGATGCCTTTGTTGCTTTGATAGTTATTCTGTTGTTGTCAGAAGTGTGTTCTTAGGGTTGCCTGGCATATACACTTTTTCTGACTGGCATGACTGACAGTAGAAAGTGTTTGGTTAAAGACATTCTAACTAGAGAAAGGGGCACTTAGAGCCCTATTTTGTGCCACAGATTTTGCCAAACATAAGAAGGGTTGCTGTTACTCTGATTGGAACATCTCTGTTCCAGGTTGTTCACACAGAGGCTCTGTATCTTTTATCTCCAGGTGTAAGGTCTTCCGATGTGGTTGCACTGGGGTTGTTACATTACATGACACTGCATTAGCCAGTTTGTAAAGCACAGCAGGGCGGGTTTGTGGAGTAAGAGGGGCCTAAGTACCCAACATCTGTTCATGTTGGGGTGTGAGAGTACATCAGACTAGTACTTAGGTCTTGTGTACTGAATGGACATAATGTATCTTAATGTGCTGTAAGTAACCACTTCTAATCTTCACTATTTCTTCCACCTCAGGAGTATTTTTGATACTTTATGGTTGCAACCATCTTGAAAAATAGCTACAGAGGTGATGATCTAGATGTGACTAAATGACTTAATTTTTTATAGATAAGGACAAATTTTATAAGTGAGTGTTAGCAGGAAGAAAGCTACACTCTCAGGATCCCCATCTGCCAATGAAACAGAAACATCTAGTTGGGCTGATTACAGCCGCCAACAGTTGATAGCCATGCAGGACAAGCCCAGGGTTCATTCTGCTGGTTTGGTTTGTGTGGGATCTCTGGGTAGCTGCCCAGAGCTGGACAAGGGCAGCACAGAGTCAGTCTGTGTTTGCTGTGTGCGAACAGAATGGAGGTGCCTTTGAGCCCTGGGCTTGGAGGGCCAGGCATGGCTCATGACTCCTCAGCGTCTGTAATGCCTTGGGAGTCACGAGCCAGTAACGTGACAGGAATCTGGGGACTACAAGAATGAACCCGATTTTCTGTATCAGACTGAGGCAGACAACTAAGATCATTGCTTACAGTTTGTGCTGAGCTGGATCAGTTTTTAGCCCAAAACTAAAATAAGCATTGTGGGTGGAAAGGGAAAAGAATTGTGGGAAGTGAAGATAACTATAGCCAGTTTCTGTACCTATAAAGACTGTTAATTTACCTCCTTAAGAGAACAGCATGAAAAAAATAGCAGAAAGAGCTGTATGGTATGATGTCTGTATTTACTGAAGAGAGCCTGGGAAAGAAAAAGAAAGGAAAACAGCACAGTGCTAAGGTGCTGTTGCAGCTCACCTTTTATATATCGATATGGTTACTTTTGAAAATTATGACCTTTTCTAGCAATGGGGGTGAATGGCCAGTGCTATCTTCTGTATTTATTTCCTACAGTTGTTTAAAAGGCTTTTTTTCTTCTGTGTTGGAAATACAGAAAAGCTAAGTATGACTTGCATAGATCTTGCAATAAAAGAAAGACTCTAGTATTACCTAACCCAAACTTAAAATTGCATAGCATTTGAGATTGGAGGGCACCTCTGAACATCTCTAATAACAGGGTCAGCTGGAGCAGTTTGCTGAGGGCCATGACCAGTCAGGTTTGGAGACGGAAGTTCCACAGCCTCACTGGGCTGCCTGTTTCCAGGGGTTTGTTTTGTTCAAGGTTTAAGTCACTGAATGCCTCTGACAGGAGTCTGGCTGTGTCATCTGTGCTCCTTCCCATCAGATATTTATATATGTTGATAAGATCCCTCTGAGCCTTCTTGAGAAGCAGCTCAGGATTTCAGCCTGTGTGTGTTTGCTCAGTATAAGTGCTGTGTCTGTCACATCAGCACTACTCTGTTAGTAACTCCTCTTCACACAAGGCCAGGAAAGTAGATGTTAAGGCAGCACTTCTATGCATAAAGAATGCATATGAAATTTCTGATTACTTATTCATACTGCTACCTTCATATGAAAATAATTGGTGCATCGTTTCCTCAATTTGCAAATGATTAACTTTGGCATGTTGTTTGACAGGGTAGCATTTAGAGAGTCTGGGAGATGAGCAGGTTGTCCCACCCATGCTCTTTTTGTTCTCACATGCTACTTCTGATTATACCAAATGACCAAAGTATTTGAAGTTCCTTATTTCAAGTCTTTCATCTAAATCTCTTCCTACTTTTGAAGCACATAGTAGCTAATAGGCCTGCTGTTAATGTTTGGGAAGTGGTCCATGCTGTTCCTGAGATTAATTTCTGGTGCTAATTATTTCAGTTTTTCTTTATTTTGAGTTATCAAAGTTTTGAACTCAACCGTGCTGCCTTTTACTAACAGAAGTACTTGAAAGCTGTTTGATAGACCAGCTAATTAGGCTTTGGGATAGCCAAGTGCGAGCACTCTGCCATGTTTTGAAATTATGAAAACCTGTTTTCCCTGCAGCATTGTGTGGGCTTAAGCATTTTTCTCAAGGAAAAGACACTAATTCTTCAAATAAGAGTCTGATTCTGCTTTCAGTAGCATCCTTGTTTCCCAGACTGGCAGTGTAAGTGGTTTATTTTTTTGAGATGGGAGCGCCTTTTGTATTCTGTGGAAGATTAAGGCACCTCAGGATATTAGCTGCGAAGTACCAGTTAGGTTGAGTTACTGTATTCCAGTGTTTTAAGTCATTCATTTTTTAATCTTCTGTTCATAGTGTTCATATGCATTTCTCATTACTATGATATATTGTTAGTTGTTTTAATTACCTGTTGTTTCTCTTCTTTTAGGCTCAAGGAATAGGTTCACCTAGTGTCTACCATGCTGTGATAGTGATCTTCTTGGAGTTTTTTGCTTGGGGGCTCTTGACAGCACCCACTCTGGTGGTGAGTGATACGTTTAAGCTTTTCTTCTCCTGTATGGGATATGGGGCAATTACTGCAAAGGCACTGAACATCTTCTGAATTAAATGAAAACTATATATCATGGAGCTGTTCTGTTGTGCAGGTGAAAAGTTTTGTGTTTTTACATGGAATCAGGAATTTAAAATTATTTCATTAAAGCAGTGTAATGATGCAGCATAGCTCTTTACATGCAAGTCTGCTAAGACTCAAGCTTACATGTAATTATTTTCTGACTTGAAGTCAGTAAGACAGTAATGAAATTATCTTTCCTTTCAAGATGCTACAAAAAGTTGGCACATTACAAATGTAAGGACAAAAATACACTTTAAATTGGGTAAAATTATGCAAGCATGTGTGTGTAGGTAGGGCGATGTTTGCTGACCTGGCTGTGCTTTAAATGGAAGCTTCAGAGCTCAGACCCTGTTACACCAGTCGAAGCTTCCCTATGATTAGGAAGACAGTCATACCAACATGTTTGTACCAAATTATTTTCTAACGTAGTTGGTTGCTTTCTGTTTGGATTTAATCTTTGAGAGTGACACATGCTTAGAAATTAAAAGGACCAAAGGCTTAAAGATCTCCAAGCAAACTCCACTTAAAATGCAGTCTTGGTGCGGCTGTGTAAGCCGGTGTTAACCATGAACAGTCTCTTGGATATAAACTGCACGTTGGTCACTGAATGGAATCCACCTCACGTAACACAAGTTAGACTGAGAGAGGTGCCTGTTTTAACCTGTGTATCCAGGCTCTCATCACCAAATTGAGAGACACTTCAGAATGATGATGTCTCTCCTCTCTCTCCCCAGCCCACCCCCACCAGATGACACAGTAATGTGTGGAGAGTCTGGTTTGAGATCATGTTCTACGTTCTCTGTGGCCTATTTAGATTTCAGACACGGAGGTTGGATGACCTGAATCCTTCCCAAAATGTTGAGAGAACCAAGGCCTCTACCAAGTACAGCTAAAATCTCCAAGTAACTTCCATGTGAATTAAAGATTAAACAGATTATTCGTGGTGTCTTTTTATGTTTTATGAAAACAGAAAACTAGTGTGGGCGTGCCACTGTAGAAGTTGGATGCATCATGAGTAATATTTATGGTTAATAGTAAATGACAGTGTTTGTATTTCTTCTCCAGGTTTTGCATGAAACCTTCCCAAAACACACATTTCTAATGAATGGTCTAATTCAAGGAGTAAAGGTAAGGTGACAGAAGTTAATCACAAGTACAATTTGAAGTGAGTGATGGGAGGAATATAGAAATCATTGACAAATGAGAGCAACATTCAATAGTTTTTCTAATATAGCCTTTTGGTATAAATAAAGCATGGGAATAAATTATTCCTAAAAAGGCAATATATGTATCATTTTACTTTTAATGAGATATTTTTGCTCTGTACCTGCTGTTTGGGTTCAACAAATAAAAATGTAATTCACTAATCCCAAATGTGTTTATTAATAGATTTGAGAATTTTTTACTTCATGTCTGTTGCTCCAGTAGGGTATTTTCAATTACTTATATTTATGTGAAATAGAAAAAGATAAAGCTATAAAACACAGTTTATAAAAATGCTAGTATCACTGGATCATCTGCATTTTGAATTTTGTGTAGCTCTGAGTTAATAAATCCAAACTTTATGTAACCAGACATGAGACAGATTAGTAATGCCTGACCATAGTGCCTTTGATGCATTGCACTATAGTCATCAACTTGAATAAAAATACAGCTCCGCCTGCTCTCAGATTGTGATACAGTTGGCTGTCACAATTCTAACCACCTAGGTTTAACTTAAGTTTTGTTTCATTTAGGGCTTATTATCATTCCTCAGTGCCCCACTCATAGGTGCCCTGTCTGATGTGTGGGGACGAAAGTCCTTCTTGCTGCTAACAGTATTTTTCACCTGTGCACCGATACCACTAATGAAGATCAGCCCATGGTTAGTAAACGCTTTCACACTAGATTTGCCGTTTCTTGTCAAGGTTACCATATAAGGCTTACGCTTGTAGCATTGTTGGTAAAATATTGTTTGTGTTCCATGGAAGGTTGAAGCTTTTCTATTACTTCAGGGCAAAGCTGGGAGAACAGAGCCAAACTGAAGTAGCTGCCCTGAGCTGTAGGCCCTACTTCAGCACATTTGCAAAAGATACTAGAATGCTATCTGGTAAACTCTGCAGGTCTTTATTGTGGCCATAGTACTCAAATACTAACCAGCTACCCAGAAATTAAAACCTTGCCTAAGCTAGCTAGTGCATGAAGTAACCATTTGTAACCTAAAATGTTGCTGCAGGGTTGTACTTCTGTCAAGTTTTAAAATCCATCAGTTGGACAAGAGGATTTACTGTTGAACTGGACTGGGATTGTGGAGACTTTTTGTTTGTATTTAGCTGTTCTAATTTTTGTATAATGTTCCTAGGTGGTACTTCGCTGTTATCTCTGTGTCTGGAGTTTTTGCAGTGACGTTTTCTGTGGTTTTTGCATATGTAGCAGACATAACCCAAGAACATGAAAGAAGCATGGCCTATGGTTTGGTATGTATTTTTTTGGCTCTGTTTCTGTGGTGTTCAGTACTAAATACTTGAATTGGTAAAGATTTTCAAAATTGTATTTTGGGTTCTTCTCTAGCAAGTTGATTTTAGTTTGGAGTATCTTGAATATTGTGATTCTAGTTAAAACACCATATGACTGTGTTAAAAGCTGTGTTTCAGACGGCTGTCTTCACAGTTATCATCAGTGTTAATGCTGTGATTTGAGGGACTTTAGTTATTCCACCACTGTTTCTTACACTAGCACTACTCTGTCATCTTTTAAAAAATCTGACCTTTTGTTTCTGGATCATTTTGGAACTGATGTATGGTATCTTGACCACCCCTGCCCATGTCTCCAGTGACACTGCTGCACTTCAGAGCAAGTCTACCTGAGTTAACTTGTCTGTCTTTAAGTTCTTAAACTCACCTCCAGTTCTCCATCTCCCAATAACCTGCCAGATCTTGGGAGCCTTCACAACCCTACGTGTTATGGTTTAGCAAGTCAGTTGTTGCATTCACGTTACAGAATCCATTGTCATATTCAGCAGGAAGAGCCAAAAGCAGTGGATGTAGCACTAAATAGTTTCTTTCTGCCTTTATGTGTCAGGGATTGAGATGTGTTGAGAAAAGTGCTTCAGTTTGGCAGTTAACACCTTTCACACCAAGGCCAGCTGGTTAACTGAAAACTGCCCTCTGAAGATCCACTGCTCTCTGAGTTGGATTAATATGCTCTTAATACATGGAATTTTTTTCTCAACAGGCCTTGCATATTTTGCTAATATGAAGATTAAATACAGCTCATCACTGCCCAGAGATATGAGCAGAGTGTATAGTTAATTACACCTAATTATGTCAGTACATGTAAGAGAGCTGTGAGCCTCACACTGCTGTCCAGAAACAAAACAAAAAAAAGCTTTTCTTGAAAACTTTTGTCTGTAAAATATACCACTGCTACCACATAGTCACAGGACAAAGGTTAACGTTTAATCACCGCATGATTAGAATGGTTAGGCTTCTGAAAATGAGGAAAAACGGGTAATAATACTGTTGACTTAAATAATTGAAAATCTTACCAGCTGTTATTTGTTGTAGGTTTCAGCAACTTTTGCGGCAAGTTTGGTCACCAGCCCCGCTATCGGTGCCTACCTTGGTCGAGTCTACGGAGACAGCTTGGTTGTGGTCCTGGCTACAGCAATAGCCTTGTTAGACATTTGTTTTATTCTTGTTGCTGTACCAGAATCACTGCCAGAGAAGATGCGGCCGGCATCCTGGGGAGCGCCCATTTCATGGGAACAGGCTGACCCTTTTGCAGTAAGCTATTTAAATATGGAGTATTGAGTTATTTGTAAACGTTGACCTTTTGAGACAGGAAAGACTGCGTTTTCTGCATCTCAAGCTTCAAAAACAAAGCCTGTATTTTTTCACATTTAACCTTGCGTTGCTGCTAATGCTTTTGCAATGACCTTGCTAAACGTGCAGGTGTTTTGGTGGTACCACACAATAGTTTCTTTAGCTGACATTTCAAACTCTTGCTAGGTAAACTTTTCAGAATATGAACACTAACCATTTTATACTTCTTTCTTGCCACAGTCACTGAAGAAAGTCGGCCAGGACTCGATTGTGCTGCTAATCTGCATAACAGTCTTTCTTTCCTACCTCCCAGAGGCAGGTCAATATTCCAGCTTCTTCCTTTACCTCAGACAGGTAACTTAATGTTTTGGTAAGAATTTGAACAAAAGCAAATTTGTAGGAAAGTTTTCAGTATTGCTGAGTTAAAACAGAAAGTATAGATCATTAGTGTCATTGAAAAGCTTTCAGCTTTAAGGATTTAAGTCCTCTTGCTGTTGCTTTTGTCTCTTTTTAGAGAGACAAAAGAGAGATGAACAAGTAAGAAAACAATTTCTTATATTTTTTTTTAATCACTTGCCTTATTCTTGGACTATGATGTTTACTATGTTAAACTCTTTTTAAATTTTTTGAATGAACCATTTACTTGTTTTCTGGTTATGCCCCTTTATTTTTGTATAATTTCTTGATTTAATAACTACAAAACAAAAATAAACAATAAACAAAACAAACAAAAACCTCACATTCTTTAAGTTAGGGAGGAGTTGAATACTGGTCTACTGCACTGTGTATTCCCCCACTGATGTTTGTGACTTCATGATACACATTTTAAGGTTAATAATCAAATTTCCTTTTTTAATATAGATAATGGGATTTTCATCTGAAAGTGTTGCGGCATTTATAGCAGTCCTGGGGATTCTTTCCATTATTGCACAGGTAAGTTCTGCTGCATATTTCATACACTTGGTGACTTCCATGATACTGTGGTTCCAAAAATGGGACTCAGCTTTCTGCAGCTGTTCTTCTAAGTCACTGACAATTAACACCGTTCCTGTACCTTGGATGACAAAACAGCTGGCCAGCCAGGAGCTGATTCATCAATATTCAAAATACATTGTGTTGGGAAAACTAAATCCTGTGTGACAGTTTGTTTGAAATACTCACTAAATGAATACTATTTTTTTGTAGAGGCTCCTGAATACTTGGCAAATACTGCTTTTGGAGAATTTGATTTGTCTCTTTAAAATTAATTTATTTGCATGTATTTAACATTTAGAATAAAATGTGTTTCTCTCTTTTTTTTTTTTTTTTTTTTAACCTCTGCCAGACAATAGTTTTGAGTTTACTCATGCGGTCCATTGGAAACAAAAATACCATCCTGCTGGGCCTGGGATTTCAAATACTGCAACTTGCATGGTATGGCTTTGGATCAGAACCCTGGTACGTACATTTCACTTTAATGTCTGAATAATACGGTATTTTTCTGCATTTTATCCTTTGCCCAAGGGAGACACTTCAGTGGTGTACATGTATACATACCTGTGCCCCTGCAGGCGCAGAGCAGTGACTTTGTGTGTTTTGCAGGATGATGTGGGCGGCCGGCGCTGTCGCAGCCATGTCCAGCATCACATTCCCAGCAGTGAGCGCGCTGGTTTCACGCACTGCAGACGCTGACCAGCAGGGTAGGTTTTGTCCTATTCTTCGGGTTCTCCTCCGAGAACACTGTGAGGACAGGTGTGGCACAGGTGTGGCACAGAGCTGCCCCGCGCCCGAGCACAGGGCACAAAATGGCAAAATCCAAGTTCCTCAAAGTTGTAATACATGAGTATCACATCCCTCTGGCACAGATGGAAAATGTTTGACAGGTCCCAACAGCAGCAAACTATTTAGCAAACTTAAAAATGCTGGTTATTTTCCTCACTTTTGACAAAAGTATTGTTCAGTTGCCCAGGTTGCATACAGTGTGTTCTCTGAGACACTGCCTGCAAGGACATTGTATGCATATTGTATATATACTGGTCTCTGAATGAGCACAGCACAATAAATACTACTTGGTGCCTATAGGGAGATGGAAAAAAAAACCCCAACCCTTGAATATACTATAATGACAACTTTTCTGCACCCCTTGTTTATTGCTACCCATAGTGCAACACCATTTAGAAAAGCTTTCCTGCTTGCATCAGTTGGAAGGTGAACTGACTAAAGTCTTACTGATCTGCTGATAATCTGTTAAAAATAATTATATCTGTATAATTATCTGTTATAGACAGATAACAGCGTATTTTACTTTTTCCAGGTGTTGTTCAAGGGATGATAACAGGAATTAGAGGACTGTGCAATGGTTTGGGACCAGCACTTTATGGTTTTATATTCTATATATTTCATGTTGAACTGAATGAACTCCCTATGCCTGAATCACCACCAGGAGGTAGTGTGGTCACACAATACCATTTACAACAGGTATTCTTCTTTTACTTATTAATTCCAAAAATAGAATTTAGGAAGGCAAGATGTGCCCACCAGTTCTCGAGCGTGATGCTGTATTACATGTTAAGCTAACTGTACATGAAGCATGTTAAAAAAAAAAGGTTCTGGACTGACCCCTGGAGAGGGCTGTTGGCATAGTGCAGTTTAACGTTCAGAGACAGAGCTGGTGGCAGTTAGACAGTGGAGGACTCTTGTGCAGGGGGATGCACTGATAACTGCAGCAGCCCACTCCTCTTGTCTCCCTGGCATTGTATTTACCTCTTAGCCATTGTACAGTTTTGTTTATTTCTCTTTTAAGACAGGGATGTTGGCACATGTTAATTAGAGCTCCCTTAATTCTTGGGATGTAACACTTCCCACATTCCTTCTAGAAGACTGCACCAGGGGACAAATACTGTATTGCCTATAGTGTAGCAATAAAATGTTCTTCCCACTCTTGAAATGTATGTAATTAGCAAGTGGAGTCTGTTAACATGTGTCTCAAGGTTCATTAATACTTTGTGGTGTTACTGTTGTTTTCAGAATTCTATAATCCCTGGACCCCCATTCTTGTTTGGAGCGTGCTCTGTGCTGTTGGCGCTACTTGTTGCCTTGTTTATTCCTGAACACACAAACCTAAACCTGCGATCCAGCAACTGGAAGAAACACTGTGGCAGCCATGGCCATCCCCACAGTCCACAAACTCCTGGTGAGGCTAAGGAACCATTACTGCAAGATACAAATGTATGACAGAAGTCCAGGAAAATCTTTTAGACTGTTTTTCATCAGCAGTTTGGGATACACATTCCAATTCCATCGAAAATGTGATTTCTTAAGGTAATCTTAAGAATTATCTTTCTGCATGAAGTTCATAGGAATGAAAAAAAAAGAAGTGTCTCCAAAGATGTTGCCATGGAATTAGTAATTTGCTTTTAAAAACAAACTGTTACATACTTGTCGCTTGCCATGAAATACTGTTACTACTAAACCTTACTTTCTAGTCCAGAGACAAAAAGAATAGAGTCAAGGCATGAGCATGTGTCCTTCTGTTTCCTTAAGGTGGTGAGCTTTAATTCTAGTCACGCTGAGTCTCAATGAGACGTACTCGCGTCCGTGCAGACCCACTCATTTTAATGTTGTCGTAAAATCTTGGGTCAGATGATTCAAAGCCTTAATGTAAATGTACTCAAGGAGGGAGAAGGTAAACTGGTATCATTTATTTTAAGAGTCATATGGCAGTTTTTTTTAAGTTTGTACTAATATAAAAATCACATGAGCACGCTTGCTGAACAGTAAAAGTTATTTTTTATGTAAGTGCATTTACTCTATTTTTGAATAAACGGTAGTATCAAACACTTGTTTAAATATTAAGTGGGTGTTTTGAGCCTACTAATTTTAATATTGGCTCTAAAACTCTGCTTTCCTAAGCACCGTTTATTATACCACTATATTCCTGATGTTTGCGTAATCATAAAGGACCTCAAAACTTGAATACACAGACTGAAATATAAGCTGATAGCCTTGAATATGTCCGTGTGCTATATAGTGGCCTTTGAGGACTGTCACAATAACCCTTTTGCATTACAGAGCTAATGTTTTAGTCCTAAATTTTCAGG
This sequence comes from Columba livia, assembly GCF_036013475.1. Lineage (NCBI taxonomy): Eukaryota > Metazoa > Chordata > Aves > Columbiformes > Columbidae > Columba > Columba livia. The sequence goes on along the minus strand of NC_088609.1, from coordinate 22,178,960 downwards.
ACCCTTAGTAAAGAAGAGAGCTTTATACAATTACTGATGTGAATTTCTCTAAAAGTGTATATTTTTGTGTCCAGTTGTATTATTTAAGTGTTCCTTTGTATAAATTTGTGTATAAAGTATTGTATAGGTTTAAAATGTTTTCATCTTGTGGTTATTGCTTAATGCTTTTTTACCTTTGAACATTCACCATGGTTGACCAAGAGCAGGAAAAAAAAATGTAAATATACTGTTAATAAAGTTGAATATTTTAATGAATTTTTAAATGATTGTTAATGTGTCTTTAAACATTAATTGAGCTCTATAGTGTATGTGTGTTCTATTTCAGCCGTGCAGGTCCAGCACTGTGTTTTACCTGTCAGATAGAGCTGCTCTGCAGATGCTGACAACACCTTCTCCCTTTTGTGCTGGCTCCAGGGAGCAGGACCAGGATGAGCTGGGATCCAAGGCCAGGCCTCCAGCCTCTGCCTCCCTGTGCTGCACAGCCCTGCTGCTGCAGTTTAGCTTTGAGTGGGCCTAGGAGAGGGGGAAAGCCACCACCTTTTCATTACCAGCTTCTATATGATGTGAATTTGGTCTATTCCTCTTGAAGTAATTTACACCTACTAAAACTTAACTAGAAATAGTAGCATAAAGCACAGACCTTAGAGCAGGGTGGCTGCCATCAGGGGGCTGTACGTGCATCAGCGTGCTGGTCCAGTGGCGCTGCCTTGCCTGGGGAAATGAACGCGCTCGAAAGAAAACTCCAGGAGAAGGTAGGATGAACGAAATAGTACCTGGCACTTACCTCGTCTTGGAATTTCAGCAATGGAATCATTTTAGTACTTTTAAAACATTACTAACCAGAGCTTTTGATAAAAACCATTTAATATTACCATTGAAACTTACACATGCCAAAACAAATGAATATACATTGACATGGTGCTGATTTATAAACAAATATACACATTTTGCACTGCAAAACAAAGCACTTAAATATACAATCCTCTGGATGCAGTTAAATAACTAAAGTAAAAGGTCTGAAATATCTTTAACAACAAATGTAAGTAAATAGCCATTAAAAAGGTGTATTTTGAATGTTACAAATACTTGCATGCCAGTGCACCAAATAAAAGATGGCACATGATTTGAAACCAGGTCAAACACATTGAATAGACTCAGTCTGCCTAAATAAAGTTGAGTGTTAAGAGTAACCTAAATTTTTGTACAGTCTTACAGTTGTAAAGTATAATTAGTAAAACTAAAGTAGCTTTTAGATGTGATACTTTCAATAGTTAAATTTTCAGCTATTTCACTTTATAACCTTTTATGCATGTGGCCTGTGGAATATGATCCTGACAGATTAATAGAAAATTTAGGGTGATGAAGAGTGAGCATCTTAAATTATAATTTTATACATTTGAGGAAATAATTTGGCATCTTTAATATTAAATACATTTGTAAGTCTGTATGCAATTCAAATAAGCTGGTTGCAAAATTAAGCAGGTTCTAAAATTAAAACTGCAAGGGAGGATCAGGGAGGCAGTTGTGCCAACTTAAGAGCTTGACCATTGTTAAAATCAACAGCCTCAGCCTGCTCTGCAGCACTTGCTGTTGGCATCATCCTTCTCTGAAAGGAGAAGGGAAACCTATCTAACCTGCATCTCATCGGCTCCTAGAACAAAACACTCAGTGTGCTGCAGGGGTTTTAGGAAGAATACAGGGTCTCCAATACTCCGAGAGAAAATTCAGCACTGCCCCTTTGGCTTAACTATGACACTGGCCCCACTAAGCCTGAGGCTGTTTAAAGCTTTATCTTTTCTTTAGGCTTGAGTATCCTGAAAAGTCATACAAGTCAGTCAAGATATCTTTCTCAAAGAAAACAAATTCAGACTTAGAAAATTCTGAGAGTTCACATTGATACTTTACCAATACATCATTGCAGGACATCCACAAATCCCCCAAATAGTTAAAAGCAGCCTCTTTTTAAGCACCCTGCCTACTATCCAGGAAAATAAGCCGAGGCTGGTGTTACTGCAGCTTTTGGTGATGGTTGGGCTTTTGTTGCTAAGTAGGGTTTCAGATACTCTGTAGAACAGCAGAAACAAGATTCTGTTCTTAGAACCATAAATGTAAATACCCTTTAAGCACATTTCAAACAAAGTCTTGTTTTAATATTTCCATACATACCTGAGTTCAGTGTATTTTGACTAAGCCCTCTTAAAGGAATGCTGTCATCTTTTTTCTTGAAATACTTTGATTCCAGCCCCAAATTATCACCACTAGAAATAAAAAGGCTAATTAAAATTTAAAACAAATGTCATTAGTTAGCAGTACATCAACAAGTGTGGATACAGACTCATGCAGAAAAATCAAATTGAAGTGGAACTACTGCACTCCTGTGAACTCCTATTTAAAGGTAAACTATTACCAAATAAGAACAGTCTAGAACTATTTCTTTTTCCTCAACTGACCCATCACCTGATGGTCTTTGATCTGTCACCAGGAGGGACAATGAACTTCTATTCCTTGAGACCCACTCCTGCAAGCACAGCTCTTTGTTATCTACAAGCCATGCTGAGTGACCAGTTCAGTCTATCACAACAACTTGATGGAGAAAGGCAGATCACACAACTAGCCTGGTACTGGAAAGGTTCTGCTCAGTTCCAGACACACGTAAGAAGACAAATGGTTTTATAAAAAGATTAAAAAAAAAAAAACAAAAAACAACAACATCAACATCAACAACAAAACCCACCACCACCACTAAAAATGCAATAGATGACACTTACTTCTCCTTATTTGCTGGATGGCTACTTGCAGCAGCCACCGTCTGAACACTGGAACATGGATTCATTTTAGAAAGCTGTGTGTTACACTGCACCTGCAGAAACAGAAGAGCTGGAGGTGAGAGCTACACCAGGCACGATGGTTCACCCGTACCTGTATTCAGAGACAACTTTTTGGGGATGAATATTCCTGTTCTTTGCACAGCACTTCTGCGCAGCAAAGCACACAAGAATAAGCGTCCTAGAAACAAGCATTAGCTATAACATAACCAATACTGACAATGGTTAAGACAGGAAATTTAAGAGTACTAGGGTATACAGTAAATATTTATGCATTTTGAGAAATAAAACACAAAGCTTTGTTATTTTGTGCCATCCCATTCTTAACCAAAGAGAAAAGTCAAAGTGCCTGCCTTTGGTACTGGATATTGTGAACTGACGGTTCTGTTGTGCGCTGGTTCCCCCAAGTTCTGGAAGGCATACAGGGGAGAAAGGGGATGATTGATTCCTGGGCTGGGAAAGGATGGTCGGTCGGGCTGTAAGAGAAACAGAACATGTCCATAAAGGAGAAAAACAATTATTGAAGTAATTGTTTGTATATATCTGAGATTCCAAAATTAACAGGTAGCCGCAATCACAAAGCAAACACTCACTTGAGTCTTCCGGATGGGAAGAAAACATCCCTTCTCCAGGACCCACTTTGTAAGGAAAACTTGTCACTTTTTATTAGTTAGATGAGTTGAGCACTCAGCTAACAAGCTCATAATAAGCTACACACCCTATAATTGCTGAATACAGTAAATGTATCCAGCTATACATCAGAGACCTCTTTGCACAAATATGCCCTTCCGCTGCGCAAAAAGCAGCTCATTGATTGCTGAGTGGCAACGGACATCTGTACACACTGGGACAACAACGAACTAATAAGCTATGGTATTTATCAAAAATAGTAGGTGATATGTGTCTTACCCCTCATTTTCATGTTTCTAAATAGCACTAATAAGAGTATTCAAATAGTACGTTTTTTGCAATCCTATACAAAGATAATCAGCACGCAAGTTAACCTCACAACACAAAAATGCCGCCTTGTTTTTTCCCCCCTTCACCCTGCACCTCATCTTTTCCAAGCTGATTTTGCATTGTTTTGTGTATTTTAATAAATGACAGCTTAGAAAATTGTCACTTTGAATGCCAAGGCATCAAGTAGCACCCATCAGGGTATTTAGTTATTAAAAAAAGAAAAACAAACACTAAAAAACCTAAACAGAAAAAAACAAGCACACACCAAAACCCAAACCAGCACACCCACCTGAAACTATAGGGCTCTAAGAGGATGAAAGCACTTTCCCTTTTTTCTGCAGAGGCCCTGTGTTTCAGGACATAATGACTACATGACAGCCACGGTGTTTACAGCTGCATCTTACCAAGCCGTGAGGTGACAGGACACTCCTAACAGCACCATGCGTCGGGGCAGAAGGCTCCAGCTTCTTGGCCATCTGAATTTCATTCAGCTGTTTGTTTAACCATGTGATAACTGAAGAGAGAAGAAAGCGGTTGAGTCACCTCCTACCTCTTATAAGCCATTTAAAACAGCAAGTAGCCCTTCCTCAAAAAAAGTGACAACTTGGAGGACTATTTTTCCTCCTTAAGCTCAAGCATGACTACAAGTCCTTGTCTTATGAAAAGCCTTCATGTTCAGAGCTTCTTCCACCCTGCAGACGATTCCCGCCGCGCCTCCAGAGTTACTCCCCACACACACCACCCCAAGCCCCACATGCAACGAAATGGTCTCCACCCGCAGCTCTAGGCTGCCATAGAGCCGCTACAGACAGAAGCTTGTTTTCCATAATCACAGCTCTTTACAGAGAAAGAGCACAGGTAAAGCAGTGTTGTTGCTTCCCTTAATTTTCAGCAGCAGCTACTTCACTGTCTTTTTACAGAGAGAGAAATGAAATCAGACACACCTACCGTTTTCATTGGTTTTCAGTAGCTGCTTACTTTCTTCTAGCTTTTGTATTGTTGTTTCCAGCTGTTCTTGCAGCTTGCAAACCTGCAATATTCCCATAATAATTATAACACCATCAGGAGCTGCTACTAATTACAAACTGAAGAAAAATTGTAGCATCGGTAAATAAAAAGGGTCTATGAAGTTGTTCCAAAATTATTTAGAGAAGTTTCAACTCAGGTTTTTACAAAAGCAGTATGATAATCCTTTTAAAAAAAGCCTTACTTTTAGGTAGAGTTTTAACAAGATGACAGTCAGAAACTTCTCCAACCTTAATTCTTCTATGATTAAATAACGCAAAGACTTTAAGCAGGGGAACATACTTAATGGAAAACATTCACGCTGTTCCTGTTCTCACCTCCTTCACCAAGCTGCACATGACTGTGCCCTGTACAGCGCGACAATTCATCCATCATATCGCTCTGTACTGCTAACAATACAATTTTACTTTTTTCTATATGGATAGATGGCGTTTACAAACCAGTTTAATATGAAAAAAAACGAGAAGCTGATTACACATTTGAACGAACATGTTAAGAATACAGTACTTTCTATTCCACAGAAAGATTTAAGACCTCGTTGCTGTATTAAAACTCACAAACCCCACTACACTGAACACAACAGCATTTACCAGACAGGGGGTTCACCCATCACAATACCTCCTGCTCTTTCATTCGCAGAGATTGTCCTGTCTCCTGCAATTCTCTCTGCTCTTTTTGAAGTCTCTCCTCTTTTTCTGCCAATAGCTTTTCCTGTTGAATTGTTACTGTATTTTTCAATTTTAATTTACTCATTAGAGTTTTCAAATCTCCTTGTAGCTTCTTGATAATTTCATTAGCCTATTAAAAAAAAAAATCAGATATTCTCAAAACAAAGAAACACCTAGAAATAAGGAAGACATTTCATGAGGACAACAGCACATTCAAACAAACCTTAAGAAGTTCAGCCGACAGCGACTTAATTGTTGTCTCCAGCTTTTCAATATGACTTTGTTTTTTCTCTGTACTTTCTTCCAGTATCACCTTTAAAAGAATATAAAAAATATTGTAATAAAGATATAAGACATTGCTTATGATTTCAAGTACAAGCTCAATAATTCTTTGGGAACTAATTCTTACAAGAAATTCAGTCCTTGCTTTTCAGTCAAATTACAGATATCAATCCATCCATTTTTTGGTTTACTAAAAGTACCACTGACTTTACTCCAGTACCACAGTATTAAAGCAGCAGTGAGCCGTGTCAAACTGGATCCAGTATACTTTAGATCCTATAATTTACAATCTTTAACTACATTTGAAAGCTTACTTGCTGTATTCATAAAAACCGGCCAGCTGCTCATCTATAGGGACTACAATTAAGAAGGTTCTACAGAGCTTCACAGAAAATTATTTTGAAACTTGAAGGAACCTTTTGTTCTTGTGTCGCATCTAATACTTCTTTTGTTCTGATAACTAGCTGATCTTTATCTTTGATCTCTTGTTCCAGAACCGCAACCCGTGTCTGTAGCTGATTAATGAGCTTCTCTTTTTCATGACATTCAGCATCCAGAGTAGTGTTCTCCCGACGCAGCGACAGCACCTCCTGCTTTGTTCTTTGACACTCCTAGAATGTTGGGAAGGAGTTTTATTTTATTATTTTTAAGAAAACCTCTAATAGTAACTCAAACAGATATATCTAAATAGCAATCATAGTGTGGGATGAAGAGGAGCTGAACAAACTTAATATGCTATATTTCCTATTACATGCATAGGAGGGAAGTGTTAATAATTTAAAAATAGTAGGTGTGGTTATGGAAATTAATAAGCCATACATCCTCTATTCCAGAAAGCTTTGCTTTCAGTTCTCTGACTGTGGAGTCTCCTTTGTATCTCCTTTCTGTTAGATCTTTATTGATGACCTCGAGTTCCGAGAGTCTGTTCTGCAACTGTTGAATACTCTTCTGATGCAGATTTTCTAATTCCTTTTTCTGTTGTTCATGCTGTTGCTGGTACTGAGCTTGTGCCTATGAGAAGCAAAGAAACTAAGTAGTCATCTAATAAATCTGAAAATTCAGCCAAGAAACTATTCGCATATAAGAATACTGTTAATTTTTTCCCGTTGTCATACCTGGAGAGCTCTTTCCTTCTCATTTGTCAGCTCCTGTGTGTGTTTGTTCGTTAGAGCAGTAGTGTAGGATGTCCATTCATTTTTCAGTTTGTCTAGTTCTCGGCTCTTCTCTGACAAGTTCTGTTAAAGTTGGACAAAGCATATGGAGTTTTAAAAATTCAAGCATTTCAGTCAATACTGAATGATTCTTTACTATTATTTCTTTAAAAGGACATGGAAAGTCTAAATTTCAACATCAGATGCCAAAATATCTATTAATTCTGTAAAGAGGAAAGTACGGCACCAAGCAGCTAGAGAGCGCATTTCTGACACTGTGGAAAAAACAATCTTCATTTCCAACTGTATTTTCTTCCAACCACTATTTAAGAGTGAAAAGCCAGTCTGCTCATGCTCCCTACCCTTGTAACAGAACCTAGCAGGGAATTGAAAAACAAAAAAGTTCTTAAGCAGCATATTTTCCTCTTTTTGATTTGTAACTCTGCATTCCAACTCAGCAAACACATTCCAGTAACTCCAGCTGGAAGTGCAAAGATGAGGTAAACAAGTATTCCATTCCAAAAAAGCTCCATAATAGTTTTGATGGATCTTTTTTCTGTTTCACGACAGTTAAAAAGTAACCTTGATAGTTCTAGAATTTGACACAAACACAAATGTGAAGTCATTACTGGGCTGACTGCAAAAAATCAAGCAGCAGCAGAATAACATGAAGTCCAAGACTTCTGATTTATCTATCATTGTTTCACAATTTTTCCAAATCTAAGGATTTCCAACCATTCACAGAATACGTGGAGTATATTTATCTTCACACTAACATATATTTAGTGTATAATTTGTGTGTGCATATACAGACAGACCTCTGTACAAAACACAGTAAAATTCTGGTTTAGTACTTTAACAACTAAATTTTATTATCCAGTAGCACGTTTACTCTTTCTGAAGAAAAGCTCCAGCAGAGAACTTCCACTCATTCCCAAGTTAATTCCCCTGGCTAGGCAGCAGCTAAACCAACCCATCCACAAGAAGGCACATTTGGCACAGACTAAAAGAAATGCAACTGACAACAGGAAAGTTAAAAATGTGCATTACCTGCTGAGTGTAGCTCAGTTGTCTGCTAAGATTCTCTTCAGTTTTTCTAAGCTTTTCTTCCAACATCATTTTGTCTTCCTATGTACAAATTGACATCAAGTCAAATCCTTAGCTCTCAAATTACAAATACTATTATATTTACCTTCCATTTTATCAGCATACCCTGCCTAAGCAACCACATACCCATTACATTTGTAGAAAAAAACATCTTCTGAAGTAATCATATTCAATAAGATACAATTAATAAATTTAAAAGAAAAGGCATTAACTCACAAGGTAAAAACCCTGAGTTAAATTCTTAGTATTTCCTTATAGAAACTTGTTATCATAAAGACTTGCTTAAAAATGAATTGCATGAACAAGAAATCAACTGAAACACTGTAAATTTATTTTATTAAAAAGGCTTATTAGGTGGTTATAAACATGACAGCAAAGTAGAAAAGACATAAATCAACAGACAACAGGCAAACTATGAGACCATTCATTTCTCATTAAATAAAACCTAGCATGCTACCAACTGCATCAACATTACAATTTTGTTTGCTATTTATAGCTACTAGCCCTTTGAAGTCCATAAAGCCTTAGAATCACATACACACGCAAGCTTTCCTAAACCCAACCGCAGAACAAAGAGATGGAAAGCTGACGGTATTTTATTTTGCAGCTGATCTGACAATCAGCTCAAGGCTCTAAAGCACAAGACGCTGGAGCATTTACACAACAGCTGCGTTCTATGTGCACTGCATGTGTGACGTCTGATTTTCTGCCAGGTCAAATTACAGCACTTGGTTGAACATGCACGTCATATTTTCATTGCCAGAGTGACAGTAACAATTCACTTTTATAACATGCAAATAACTGCATGCAATTACATATGCAAGATAAAATAAAAACTAAACCAGAGCATACAATTTGGTACATACTTCTGAAGTGTAAGAGTGAAAAAAAATGCTTAAATACACATAGCATCAAGGCCTAGTTGCAGCTATGACAAACCTTCGTCTTACCTTAAGGCATTTCAAACAGCTGGCTAAAAACTTCTTTATTTCTGCATCATTTCCTGGTAGGAATTTTAGAGAGAGATGGGTAAGATGTTTAAAAGGGTTGGTCTCCACTACATTTAAAGAGACAGGTGTGTGATCGAGAACAGGTGCTGAAGAAACTAACTGCAACAAAAACCTAGAGAAAATACAAAAAATTAACAAGTGTTTAACATATTTCTTTTCCTGAAAGTACCCGTAGATCCTATAAGCCATTTTCAAATAAAATATATTTTTATAGGTGCAATAAGTCTGTCCAGTTTTTGTTTGAAAAAGAACTACAAAAATCAATACTTGTGTTGTTGTTAATATTACAAATAAATATCAACTGAAATGTTTGCACCTTATTACAAGAAATAGACAAAACTAATCAGTTTGTTTATTTGTAAAGTTTTCAGATCCAAAACTTGCTTTTATGTTTCCTGCAACCTAGTAAAACCCATAGCCGCCAAGACATACCTCAGGAGATGGCCTGCCTACCAGAGCAGAGAAGGGACTCTGGGCAGGGCTTTCCTCAGCCACCCACACCAACGAAAACAACATGTGAAAAGGCCACTACGGGAAAGAATGGACCTCATGGTCCCCCACTCATGTCTCAATATCTAAACCCCGAAATTTAAAAAAATCCTTGTCAGAATGCCTTGTAACTCTACCTTCTCCTGTGAAACAGAACGATTCATACCTCGGTCCACCAAACTCAGATTAGCTCTCTAGCATTAAACTCACAAAAACCAACAACGGCCTAGTGCTGCATCCTTGCACATCTGCTCGGGTGGGAGCTTGACAGCTTCAACTCAGACGGGAACACTACTACTAGACATCAATTCCACCGCTCAGTCCTCCCAAGTTTTGTTAGTAACATCCACCAACTCATATTTAGACGTGTCCAGGGGAAGGTTAATTCTCCTTGTTCTGCTGACTCTTCTCAGTCTGAGCAGCTGACAAGTATTTTAAGAACACAGAGAAATACGACACTCAGTTATTACCTACCTTGGGATATCTTTGTTCTGTTCCTGAATGCATTGCTGAAGCAGGTCTATAAATTTTTGTGGGAAAGCAGAGAAGTCCACCAAGAGACCCTGCTGGGATTTTAAACTATACAAACAGAGTGGAAAAAATATATCAGAGAGTAATTTATTTCCTATAAAATATTCTGTTTACACCAGTAGAAAGAAGTAATTCTGATCATGCCATTAAAGTTCACTGGTATGTTATTTTCAGTCCTGAACACAGGATAAATGTGATCATGTCTTAGATAACCACCACCAGAGGCTATTTTTGATTTCAAGAGTTCCTGCAAATGAGCTGCGCTACGGAAAAAAATCAGTTACTGTGGCAGAACAAATGTGCTCCTTTGAGTAGACAACGTCCTTACAGCACAGAGTGGTAAAGTCACTGGATGAGAGCACATGGAACAAGCAAAGGACAAGGGGAGACTCAACCGCTAACATGACTTTATCTACTTGTTTATTTAACTGCATGCCTTCACCATAGACACAAACTCGAAACCAGAAACAGACATTCAGCAGTATTTGCACAAAGTCACAACTTGTATAGCAAAACACTTCTTCTGCACTTCTGTTTTACAAACACTATTTTACCTTTTGATTCACACACTGATCACGTATCTTTAAAAAAAAAAAATATAACAAACAAATAAAACTCTCAAACAACAAAGGAGAAAACCGAACTGTTCATGCCTGGTGCCCAAATGTGACGATCAAATTCTGAGCAAGTCAAGTGAGACCCACAGTACAATTAGTATGCAAGAAACCTCTAAGACAAAGGCTCAGGTCTGTGAATCCATGCCCATGCAAACAGACTTTCCTCTTGCAATTATTCCGTGAAATAGCTCACACACATACAATAGTAAGAAGTAGTTACGATAAACAGAAGATGCAAGCAGTAATGTGAACTGTGGTACTGTAGCTATGTAGGAAGCGTAATATCAGGGTTCTGTCATTCATCTGGATAATGTGAACCAATCGCTTTCCCATACTTGGCTGTTTCACCAACTGGTCAAAGAGAACAACACGACCAAAATACTGACAAAACTCCACAAGTGAATAATGCCAAAACCTAAATTTTAAGACAGACCACTCTAAGCTAAAAATATTCCTTCACATCTTTTGCCATTTAGAAATGTTTCACAGATAAAACATTATTGTTTCACTTGCCTTTGAAAGTCCTCCTCAGATATGACAAGGTTATAAAGGAAAAAAGGATCAGTATCATCAGTCAATCGAACAGCTAAATCCTGAAAAAACAGACATTTAAATATGATTAAAAATACTACAAACCACTCGGTAGGATTGTTTAAATATTGTAAAGCAATATTGCAAACAGTATTTACTATTTTTTTAAACCAAAAATAAGATAGACTTGTGGTGACTAATTCAGAAGGTGGAAACCATTAACATTTGATACAACTTCAAATATTACAGTGGGGAACGGACCACAAACACATCATTCTCATAACTGGAAGTTTTTTCAGAGCACACTGCTCCTACAAGTTTGAGAAAACACCTTCTGAAAAGTTTATGTATTTGAATGCAGACCTTCACAAAGCAAACAAAATGGATACAGATGAAGTCCAGTAAACTCATAAGGAAAATTGCAGCATTATGCAGCTTAGCTTATGCCAAACACCTGATCTGTTGGGCCCAGGCACCTGTTCTCTATAAGGAGACTCACACCTGTGTGATGAATGTAACATTCCCCAGGAGAGAGGAAAAAAGCACAGACCCGACACAGCTCTTCCTGTATCACTGAAGCGTGACCATAGCACATGTACACACACAGAACTGAAACGAGTTTCAGTAACTCAGATACCAGTAACACTAACAAAGCGCTCAGTTGGAGATGTGTAAACAAGCACAGAGATTTACATGTACAGCTCAGCTTATGCTAAAGCTGACACCAGCCCAAAACAGTGGGGTTGGTGACGATACGACTGCCTGCTCGGTTTGATGTCCCGCTGACCGATCCAAGCCTTTGAGGTTAGCTTTACAGACTGATCACTCGCTGAAGTACCCAACTGACTTCCAGGCTCCTGCTGACAGGGGCTGCCACTTGTACACAGCTCTGAACTGAACTGCTGCTTCAACTGTTGTCACTGTCACAGTCAGCAGAATTATTGCTCGTTAACAGGAGGACTTGGCAAAGACAACTGCTACCCTACAATCTTAAATAAGAGTTCAATATATTTAAAGCAAGACTGCTCTTAAGCTCTGACTTGGGTTCCTCTGAGGGTCTCCAGATACTTTTAATTTGCAAGTTTACTAAGACTCATGAACAGCCAAACTAAAAGAGAGGACTAAAAAGGCTAGAAAAAACCCAACCATAACAAACCAAATAAACTATTCAAGAAAACATATGAAAAATAAGGTCAAGTGACAAAAATAATAAAATCCTATTTTGCTTTTCCTTTGTCTGTGTCCTCATATACAATGAAATTCAGATAACACCCAATGAATGACACAAATATAATTAATCCACAAACCTTTTTATGAACAGGATTAGAAATTGACAGTAGCTCAATATTCACTCGAACATTTAATCTCCTGTGTAGAAAAAGATGAAACTTAGTACCAAATCAAAACATTCTCCGGATAACAATATATATATATATATAGTGTCCTCTCTATACATAGCATACTACACATAGCATGTTATATAGAGAGAACACTATATATATATATAGTATAATAATTGCCAAATTACAGGAATCAGATGACATTTAGAAAACAAAAGCTTAGGCACAAATATGAAGAAAAGTTCCTGCTGCCAACTTCTACGAAGACACCTGCAGGCCCCGGTTTCAGTTATCACCACAGCTCCTCAGCCAGCTCAGGGTTTTCTATTGTCATTCACCAAACTTTAAATAACAAGGCAGAAGTTTTGAAACTTTATCCAGAAACCAGAACCTTTGGAAAAGCCTGCTGAAACTTTTGCTGATCATTTACACAGCGCTACCTTGTCTTCATTTACCTACTGAGTGACCCGAGAGGCCGCCTGTGTTACAGCGCACACCAGTGCCCCCTGTGCCTCCCGACACGGGCCAGACACAGCAGCCCTGACACCTGCACACACGAATCCAGACAGGTCCTATATTGCCGAAATTCACGGTAATTTGGACAGATACTTCACACAAGCCGTTGCTGGGCTTTACCGAACACCAGCGCTCAGCCAGGCGTACCCGGGTGCGCCCGCACCGGCTTATCCCAGGGCAGAACCCGACGGGCATGGCCGTGCGGGCAGCACGCAGGGAGCTGCAGAGCGGCAAGAGGCCGCGCTGAGGCCGGCTGCTGACCGGGGGAGGAGAGGGCGGCGGTGGTGGGACGGGCCCGCCCGCGGGGCAATGGCCGCGGCCCGGGAGCCGCGCAGCCGGCAGCCCGGCCGGGCGGGCGGCGCTGACAGGGCCAGCGGGCTGAGGCCGAGCCCCGGCCCTCCCGCCGCCCGCAGAGCACAGGCGTTCGGCCCCAACCCCTGGACCTTTCCTAATGCCACTGCGTGTTTCCTCGGCCCCAGTCCCCCGGCACGGCGCTCGCAGGAGCCGCTCCAGCCCCCAGCTCCAGCGCGGCTGCCACCGAGCCCCCTTCCCCTCTTCAACCCCGAGGGATCGTCGCAAGCGGCCCCCAAACGAGAGCAAGGCCGCTCCGCTCAGCGCCGCACAACGCAAAGAAACGGGAGGAAGAAAGAGCCGTTCGGCAGCCCTTCTCATAAACAACGCAATAAAGTTCCCCCGCAGCCGCTGAGGAGAGCGAGCCGGCGCCCGCCGCGCCGCTCAAGCGGCCCCTCACCTCTCCTCGCAGCCCTGGCACCTCACTTGCACGCACACCGGCCGGTTGAACAGACTCTCCGCCGCCATCTTACCCTTCGAGTTTGCCGCCGCGGTCCCGCGGAGGAGGAGCCGCAACATGGAGCGGGGCGGCGAGCGCGGGGGCTGCTGGGACGGCGATGGCGGCGCCGCAGGGGAGCCCGGTGCCGGGGCGATGCGCCTACTTCGTGGAGAGGAAGAAGCGCTTCTGCAGGATGATCCCGGCTCCGGGGAGGCGCTTCTGCGGGGAGCACGGGCAGCGGGAGGTACTGCGCCGTGCTCTGGCTGGGGAGGGTTCGCGGGGGCCCGGAACCCGGGCTGTGTCCCTGCGTGTGTAGGGCCGGCAGGTCAGCTCAGCTCAGCTCACCTCAGCAGTAACACCGCCATTACAGCCGTGGTTTGTTCCTGTAGGATCCATTTAAGTATGAAATCCTTGTCTCAGTATCTCCATTCCGGTTAATCTAGCTACCTCAGAAGAGATGTTTTATAAAACCCAGATGTCCCTCGAGAGCTTTTCTAAAACAGAAACACTGAACACATTCTAAAGTATTGCCTAAAACTTGTCCTTTATAACTAGGAAGGAAATGACAGAAAAAGAATTCCGTGCCCTCTTGATCCAAAACAGTAAGTATATGTAAATACTTTTCCTATTCTTTGTTAGCATTCCCATGATAAATGCTGTTCCCTACTTTTTTTTTCCCTTTGGATTTTAGCACTGTATATGAAGACCAACTACAAAAACACTTAACAAAATGTAATTCGAGAGAGAAGCCAAAGCCGGTAAGTGCAGCATAAACTCAGCGCTACTTCCTCTCAGATATAAGACCAAAACGTTGCAGCTCCGCACAGGATCTGTTGTGAGCTGGAACAGCAGTCTCAGCAAGCACGCCAGCGAGGACAGTGTGGAAGCTGGACAAGTGCCTGCTGAAATGCAGTTCGCATTCTGCTCTCCTCATCTTCCCTGTCCCCTCTCACTGTAGTTCAGTACGACTTTTCAGTTCTAGTGACGAATGAAAATGCTGAGTTATTTTTTCTCACAAAGTTTCCCCCAGAATAGTCTGTCACAATGCCGTTCGTTTAGAGGCTTGGTGAGCGATCGTCCTTGGACAGCAAAGCGAGCAGGGAGGCTGTGGGCGTTTGCAGCCCCAGCCGGCCGCCCGCGTGTCGGGCCCGCAGCGCCGTGGACAGCCAGGCTGCAGCCCGCGCTGGGGGAGGTGGGGGATGTCTCAACACAACCTTGACATGGACTCTGGCTTCAGCCTAGTAAGCACTGACAGCTCAACTCCTGTGAGCACGTTCAGTCTTGTCAAACTGTGTCAGAACAGTCAGCTGGGGATTAAGGATCAGGCTATAGGAAAAAAATACTTGGAATATCTTATTTTGCACTGGCTTCCTATTGCTATGTACCTTATGATAAAAACAGTGAAGAATTTAGATGTTTGCTTCCCGGTCAATAACAGATTCCTTTATTTTGATTTTTAAAGGTCTACTTTGTTCAAGACATTAATGCAGGTTTAAAAGATGTAGCAGAAATACCGGAAAAACAAGTGAGTACATTTATCTGTTCTAAAGCTCAGGCCCTACATAACATGTTCCAACTGATCATATGACTAAAGAACTAACAAAAAGGTCTTGAATTTATGACAGGTTTTTTTTTCCTTAAAAGGTACCTATCTCTTCTCTGTCCAAAGAAGAGCTGGAGAACTTAATTATCAAGTTGAAAAAAGCAAGTAATGGTGAGCTTACTTAATACTGAAAATAAGATGTTTTGAATTTAATTGATTAAATATTTCACTGTTATTTGTGTTGTTAGAGATCTGCGAAAAAGCGAGACATTCGGCACTGAGCACATCTTAAGTAATAATCATCAAGATGCAGGCAGTCCTCTGATAGTTAAATACTACTCAGAAGAACAAACTAGATTGAGAGAATGATAAACCACTGATCTTTTGTTCATAAAGCTGATTTCCTTTTATGTTGTTTGTTTCCCACTCAAATATTACTACAGATAACAATACAGCTCTGTTACAAACATGCGATGATAGATTTATGCCCCCATCAGACTGTTTTGTTGGTGCTACACAGTGTGAGCTCACGTCCGACCACTGTAAGGTGTGTGTTGCACAACCAGAAACTGTTGAAACTGGAAACATGTACCTAAAAGTTTTGCATTTGTGTGCAGGCCTAGAACTTCACCTTAAGGAACAAATACTGTCCCACCAGGCTTTACAGGAAGCCTTAAATGACCCAAAGAATGGGGAATCTGCTTTCAAACACCTGAAACAACAGGTATGGTCACTGCTTTACTAATAGCTGTAGATGTTTTCAAGCATGTGGAATTCTGCTGCTGGAAGTTCTAGCAACTGGGGGTGCGTAATGCTGGTCACTTCGTACAGACCAAATCTGATATGCTTTATAACTATGCCCTTCAAATAACAGCACATATATAACTTTTGAGTGGCTGCTTTGTTAAGTCTTAGTACCAAAGGTTTATTAAGGATGCTGAAATAAGTTACAAGTTGTGTGCTGTTCTTCTGAATTTTTACTTATTTTATAGTAATTCATAATAAATATGAGCTACAAAAGGTAAAATGTATTACCTAAGAAGTGAAAGGAACTTTTTACTTTTTCTGTAAGAGTTGGTCCTAGATTGCTTGGTTGTGTAACAGATGCATAAAAAGAATTAGAGAGCCTGAGTTTACCTTCTGCCTTTTTTAATGTATATTGAACAGAAGGAATTTTAAGAGAGATGGGCTTTATACTGTATTAAAAGAGAAAGTTTTAAAAGAAAAAAGCTTTAAGAAAAATGAGAAATGTTTGTTTTCTGTACTTTCTTCCCATGCTCTGCTTTCCTTTGTCTTACAAAATGTGTAAATGCAGCAGAGAGGGCTCTGCAGGCACTGATACTTCACAGAAAGTCCAGTAGAATCCCCATATTTTGGATGGCTACTTTGAGAATCAGCAGAGAACACTATTCTCATCTGTACCTGATCCCAAAAATCCATTCAAAAAACTTCTGGCTGGAGTTCTGTGAGCAGCGAAGAAGGGCATGGTAATGCTGATTAGGCAGAATTTATAATCCTTTTCCTCTGTACACACAAGATCTTTTCCTAAATCCCACATGGAAGGGAAGACTTGAAAAAGTCTTCTGCAGTTGGGTGAAGTAATCATTTTTCTATCAGGCAGTATGATACACAGCGTATATATTTGCTTGGTTTGCAAATAATCTTCTGATGTTTGTAGGCTTCTATTCTAGGTAACATGGAAAAATTACATTTACTTGGCCCAGGAAGATGTTTTGTTGAGTTTGGAGCCGGGCGAGGAAAGCTGTCTCATTGGGTTGATGTTGCTTTACAGAATGCTGAAAATGTTCAGTTTTTGCTCGTGGAAAGGGCAACTACAAGATTCAAGGTAAGAGAAGGTATTGTCTAATTAGTGTTTTTAAACTGTTGTCATTGAAGCTGTTAGCATTTGCTTTTTATCTTCAAAAATAACATAAAGTCTTTTGAAACGCTCAAAGTGTGATTGCCTACATTCAGTACTTTGATAGCAAATTTATAAGAAAAGAATCCTGGTGTCTAATGTTGGAAATGTGCAGATGTTGACTTGACAGGAAAGAAGTCTGGCATTAATACCTGGAGCAAGATTATAATTAGTAGTGGCCAGCCCTACTTAATGACCTTGTTCTGTTTACACAGGTGGATGGAAAACATAAAAGGAGAGATTCTGTATTTGAAAGGCTTCAAGTTGATATTCAACACTTATGTTTAAGTAAGTTCCTTCTTGGCTTGTGTAATTCTGAAATAGGGGCTTAATTTTAGATTTTTGAATACTGGAGTTCAAATCAATTTGTAGGTAGCATGCTTAAATATACCTGGTTCTGAAGACTATTATCAATGGTGGCTTGGACACATTAATGCTGTTTGTATAAACATATATCTATATTAAATGAGGACTTAAAATGTTCTGCTTTTTATACACCTATAAGACATCATTATAGGTGAGAAATACCAAAACAAAAACATTGGGAAGATTTTCTAGAACTTGCAGGATTACACACCTTTGTATTGTTTGTTTTAGATGCGTGGAATGAAGCAAGTCATGCACATCATTGATGTGCTGTGCATGTCAACACTGTAGAATTTGTGGGGACACCTGTCAAGAGGGGCCTTAAAGTCATATTTACATTTCATAGGCAGTTTAGAATGGCTGAAATGGTTAAACAGCTAAATGTAACTATCTTAGCATAATGCAAAATCCTGTATTTCTAATACTTTATTTTAATAAAAAGGAGAAGTATTTATATTGCTATTTAGCTGGAACTGATCTCTGGGCCATAGATAATTCTGCTAAGGAAAACCAATCCAGTGTTCCTGGTAATCATTTTACTGCTATATAGTAATGTTGTTGCTTCATAATACCATTAAAATACATTCTTTGCCTTTGGACAAGATTGAGTTGTTTAAGCAAAAGAAGAATATTCTTCTCAGCCAGAGCATCCAATTCTCTGAATTGGTTTTAGAAAAAGAGACTTTTCCTTTTAATAGCTTACAACTGTATTTACAGACTGCTGTATTTTTAGTAGTGGTAAGCATTCAGTTCTTTTTTGAAAGTGTGCTGAAATTGCATTATCCAGAAAACATATTGCCGCAATTATAATCATAGAGGTTCTGGGGGTGTTGTGGATTGTGGGTGTTTATTTATATATATGTTTATTTATTTATTTATTCCCCCCCCCCCCCCCCCTTCCCTCCAGATAAGGTACCTATTTTGGAGAAGAAAAAACTACCAGTAGTAGGAATTGGGAAGCATTTGTGTGGTGCTGCAACAGGTATGAATTATATATAGAATCATTTTGGTTGGAAGAGACCCTCAAGATCAAGTTCAACCATAACCTAGCCCTAGCACTAAACCATGTCCCTAAGAACCTCATCTAAATGCCTTTTAAACACCTCAACGGATAGTGAGTCCACCACTTCCCTGCGCAGCCTGTTCCAATGCCTGACAAGCCTTTCCATGAATAATTTTTTCCTAATATCAAATCTGAACCTCCCCTGGTGCAACTTGAGGCTGTTTTGTCTTGTCCTATCACTTACTACTTGAGAGAAGAATGTGTTGACTGCAGCAAGTTAGGATACTAAATCTTACAATCTAAATGGACGGATCTCTTTTAGGCTTTTCTTGTCCTCTCACCCTTTGTTGGTGAATGTAGCAGTGATATTCTAAATATCTGTTGACTTCAGTAGAATAGATGCAGGGTTACTTCAGACAAAAGTAAAACCTTTCTTGTTTTCTGTGGAGTAGGGCAAAGAATAGTGTATGGCGACACGGGTCATGTATGTGTAAACTGTTGAAAGTATCTTTTTTTTTTTGGCAACATCATCGCTACTCTGAAATATGTTTCTTTCTAAATTTGTATTGGTTGTCTGAATATTGTACCCCAAGCAAACAAGTTAGAAGAATGTGTTTTTATCCTGATAATTTTTGACTAATACACTTTTAATGTTATATGTCTACTAAGTAGATAAAGACACTTCAGATATGACACCTATATAGGTACTGTTACAAAGATGACACAGTTCAGATTTGAGAAGTACATGTACATATTAAATAGATTGTGTCCTGGATATCAAACTTTTGGAGCAAATACTTGCATGTTTTACAGGGAGGAGCTCCTCCTTCAATATGCCCATTTGCTAACCAAGGTATTTCAAATTCATTTGTGTAGAACAAATATTCAAGAGGATCAGCCCTTAGTAGCTCCAGAGGTCTCATAATATTCATTTAGCATTTACGGTTTTCAGGTTGCCCAAGCATGCTTGCAATTTTTAGTTATCCTTAAAATTGCTCTTGGCTTAGCTTGTGATGTACACTTTTATTCTTCTTTGTGGGAAGTACATTTCGCAACCATGATAGAGCCTGCATAAATAATTGCACGGTGTTCATCACTATTTTTTTTTTGGGGGGGGGGTATATCTCTTTTTTCCCAGATCTTGCTTTGACATGCTTGGTTGAAAGTTATACAGCTTGCTGTGATAGAGAAAATGAAGAGCCTGCACCAAAACGCTGTAGGACTGATAAGACAGAGGTGGCTTCTAACAATTCTGCTGATAATGAAAGCAACAAAGACAACTGTACGCCTGTAGCTGGAATTGTTATTGCACTGTGCTGCCATCACAAGTGTGACTGGACACATTATGTAGGCAGAGAGTTCTTTAAATCAGTAGGACTTGGACCAGTAGAATTTAATTATTTTCAGAGAATGAGTAGCTGGGCCACTTGTGGCATGCGAGAAACCACAACCAAAGCCTCTACAAGTGAAGAAACTGAAGATCCCACTAATGACACAGAAGAACATGAGCAAACTTTGAGCAATACAGAGAATGTTTCTGATACTTTACAGGGGTATGTAACTTTTTTCCCAGCAAATGGACTCCTACAGAAAAGCAAAATTATGTATAGTGGTATATGAAGTTGTTTTGGGTCCTCAAAATGACTGACTGAATATTTTAATTACTAAATTTTTAGAAATACTCTACTTTAAAAATACAATTTTCATGGACATCATACATTTCAAAATGTTTAGACAGTCATGCTTGCCTGAAGTGAACTTACAGTGATTTCAGTAGTTTTTCTAAGCTTAACTGCTAACGTTAATTAAACAAAACTGTTCTTCTGACACGTTCGTTCTTTTCCTCTTTATGAAACTAGGATACTTACGGTTGAAGAACGAAAGGAGATAGGTTGCCTCTGTAAACGGCTGATTGATCATGGACGGATTGAATATTTACAACAACGAGGATACAAGGCTGCACTACAGTATTATACAGAGTCTGCTGTGTCCTTGGAGAATGTCCTGTTGACAGCTGTCCCAAGGCCATCTTTGATACCAGAGCCAACTACATGACAGGAGATAGGTTTGGAATTGGCAGGAAAAAAACCTATAAAACTTATCTGGATTTTTTTAAAAGTGAATTCATTGCTTACAAAATAAAACTGTTTTAGTCTTTCCTGTACCCAGGAAAAGATCTTATATTTCCCATTTTCACTGGGAATTACAAATATGCAAAGAAGTTCTCATCAGTGGAAAAATAAAATCTGTAAGAATATTTGAAACCTGTTGCATGCCTCTTTGTTAGGAAGAAGTATATTTCATATTTTCTTCCATCCACAGTCGCGTTCTTTATTCGCTAGCATCTACGATAGGAGAAGGACAAGAGGTACAACTTGTCAGATTTCCTGAAAGACAAGGGGTTAAAATAAGAGAAATTAACATATTAATACTTTGTTTCACTTTGAAGTTCAGGATAGCTTTGTATTTGGTCTTAAATTATTTAAGTAGGCCTAGGTACTTCCATCAGCCCATGCTGCTAGGGGAATCTTTTAAAGAAGAACTGTCATCTTAATATATTTTTGCTAATTTGACCATTCATGAAATATTGATAAGAAAAAAGCTGGCTTAGCATTCTAAACCAAGAACATTTCAGTCATTCATTTTTTAAGCCTTCACCTTATATAGAATGAAGATCAAAGAGAATATTTTATACCTGCAGTGCACAAAGTTCTCTCTGCAAGTAACAGCTGCCACCTGCACATCTGTTCAAAAGTGCTTATTTTGGTCTCTGACTGCAACCTTTAAGTAGTTACCTTTGAGACTACTAACAGCATTTTTTTGTCATGGTGATTTAGAAATGGGATGAAATTGTGGCACGTTTTGTTTAGGTTTCTGGATTTTTTGTCAGGGAAAGCAAGTTGTGAGAAACATTTGTATATCAGGTATTGACATTAATTGCTAAAAAATGTATGTTGGGAACTTTAGCATCTCTGCCTTACATCCCTCTTTGGTAGTCCCCAGCTGGACAACATACAAAAACAGGGAAAGTTGAGCTTCGAGAGACAAACAGTGCTGGAAGAACCACACTATGTAAACTCTGATTAAATTGTAAATACAAAAAGACAGCTATCAACTTCCAGTTATCCAGACCATAGGTAACTCAGGCACATTTATTCTAATGTTCCATGATTCCAGTATGTTCCTACTAGAATATATGCTGTTCAAATAGAGACCTATTGTGCCAACTCCTGATAGGATAGGAGCACTGCTGCCCTCAGTTAAAACCCGTTCACAGCATTTGGGAAAATGTTACTCATTAAGAAGATTATTCCTGTTTCGTTTGTATACATATCCTAGATTTCTTATATCCAGAGTATCCTTCCCTTCCTCACTGTATTCCAGAGGAATTAGAATTAATAAAAAAGCCATACCTGTTTTCTTGAGGGACTCCTGGATATACATGTGCATGAATTCAATGCCAAACATTTCCTGTTGCTCCTCCTCTTCCTCATTCTCACATGGAGGGAGTGTTATCTCTAACTCCAGCGGATTGTCTCTGAAGTTGACAAATCTGACAGTTCACCAGAAAAGGTTACTCTTGCAGAAGGTTTTGTCCAGAGAGAACAAGTATCTTGAAACTAAATTAAGATTCCTCAAACAGTATTTGGAATAAAACAAAATAAGTCTTTTCGTATACTAAACCACTATATTAGTAGTCTTAAGTAAATTAAGAGAAGTTGATGCTTTATAGTAACAACAGCTGATTGCGGTGGGAGAAAACATCGCAGTTCTTGTCATTTTGTCTTCAGGTTTTCACCCCATTATCAGCCTTATTGAACTTCCACAAACAGGTAAGAGGAAGAGAACAAGCATCCTCCCAACTCTGCAAGGCAATAGCCAGCCCTGTCCCTTTGTCCTTGGTCCATCCCCGGGCCTATGACTTCTATATATTTAAAGAGGTGCTGCTTCTTCCAAAACATCTGAAAACAGCAATTGTCTTACTGGGTTAGATTTGATTTACTTCTTTCTCTAGAGTGCCCAGCATCCAGTAATTCAAATAAAAATGCAAACAACAGGAATGTTTCTGTTGCAATAAATAAAGTAATATTTCCAATTTTACTAATTAAAATTTTACATTAATTAATTTTTATTTTTCAAATCAAGTACAGGAGAGATTCATTCATATCCTTATACCTAGTCCTTTTTGTTTAATTCTGAACATGTGACTTCTCAGTGCCAAAGTTCTACATTTTGTCGTTTTTACGCTTGTCACACATTTATCCTCCTAGCTCTTGGCTTTAGAGAGTGAGATAAAAGGCCAATTAGAAGTGGGCATCTAGACCTTTCAGAAGTGAGAAAATGTATTACAGTCTCCTTTTTCATTTGGGACTGTAACTACCATAGCTTACTTCTTTAAATAAGTTGTGCTACACAAAGTTTTCTTGACCAGATCCCCAACTGTTGTGAATCTGTGTAATTATGCTGACTTATATAGTATTGTGTTCATCTGTTTAACTGCGGACATGCCTTTTCCATTTCCTTAGTATCATTCTATGACATACAAACTCAAGGGAAGCTTTAAAACTTATAGCTTTTTAATTTACATTTGTTGCTTTTTCTTACCTCAGATTTGTCATGTCCTTCATACAAGCTGGAATATCCTTAAGTTTGTTGTTGCTAAGAACAAGAGTACTAAGATTTTTCATATTACCAATGGTTTCTGGCAAAGACTTTATCTCATTCCTTTGGAGCCACAAAGTGTGGAGATTTTCCATTCTGTAAAATAGGTATTTGTGCAATCAATTAAGATTCAGAAAATTAATCTTATCAATCATTAATGTAAAGTAATGGATTCATTTTTACAGCCACATAAAGGACTCACATAAAGAATACAATCATTGTCAAAGAAAATCCCATATCCAAGATAATCACCTAACCTGTAGTCAAAAATGTCATTGGCAAGAAATATTTAACTTGATGATGAATCTATTCTTTATTGAATTGATTATTCAAACTCATCAAAAATATTACATTAGGGCTGATAAATCTTAAGTTTGCAACGAGTTTAACATTAAAAAAATCTTTTTAAGTAGGATTTAATAATTAGAATTTCAATGCAATGGAACTAAGATGGGAGCTTTGAGCTTTCTGTACCTGTCAATTGCATCAGGAAGCTCCTGGAGTTTATTTCCCCCCATATCTAACCATTCTAGATTTGGCATGTTGAGAAGAGCCGAAGGGATGGTAGTAAACTGATTCATGCACAAATCTATGTGTGAAAGCTTCTTTAAATCACTGAGCTGAAAAGAAAGGGAGATTTAATACACATTTGTACAGCTGTCCACGACAGCAGTGTTGTAATAATGTTAACTGAAAAGAAGGAAACAATTTAAACACATTACAACACGTTTTGGAGTTAGTAAACACAAAATGGCTTCGGAGTTACCTTAGCTGGTATTACCTAACAGTTACTGTTCTCACCTGAAGGTGGGTGGGCCTGAGGCAGCAGAACTTTATTTCCCACCAGGCAGTGAATGCCTTAACTGGGTGACTGCAACACAGATATACCCCAACCCTTGAGAAAAAAATGAAACTTAAAGACTTCACTGTCCTTAGTCTTTCACACTCAGTGGTGTTTCTCCATGCAATATGCCATTTTTCATTAGTCAAATATTTCAATATTTATGGATCAAATTGCATGGACCGTATTTTAGAGTGAACCGAGACACTTTCTATGTTGTGAAGTCTACTACTATGGCAAGACACTCTAAAAATTAAACATGGCATCGTTCAGTATGGCAACAGCTAGGTGCTTTGGTGAATCATCCCTTCAGGCATGATTCATACAATATTCAAGTGATGCAAAGGTGTTTTATTGCAAATCTGGTCCAACTGCCTAAACACTGAATGCCACTCAAGTACACATAACCAAAGCTTCACAGTGTTCCCATCACCATAGTCTCAATAGCACAGAACTATGTATTTCCTATGAGCTGTTAATTTAAAAGCTATAACTCTACATTACACCATGTAACCTGTATCCACATAGACTTTGTAAATTCTGGATTCTGATTAACAGTGCATGTTTTCATTTGAAGGTTTGTTGTTAGATATTATTGTTTGGACTCATTCAATTGTGCAAGGCACTGATTGCTGTCAACTCTTGCCACTACTGGTTTTTTTTAAATAAATTAAAACAAGTAAATATAGTTACATACTTGTTGTCTCTGTCTAAGAGACTAATACTTAAGAGATGCAGGTCTCTTTACAGTTATATCAGTCCAATTAGAGCTCAACAGTAGGTGAGCAATTGTTTTTATTCTCTTAGGTGCTTTCATCATCTCACAACATTTGTTCAACTATTTGTGCATAGGCAGTTGTTTAAATCACACAACCCCTATTCATAGCTAGCAGCTCTGGTAAGGATGCTTCCAGTTGTGTCTTGGCATGTGGTGTGAGTTTGTATACTCAACCGTAAAAGGGAACTTCGCTGTGCTAAGGTGTCAGATCCTCGGTGGGGTAAATCAGTGGAAACCTTCAGCCTGAACAAATTATCAAGTGTATCATTGTCCTACATGGACTACCAAGTAATTTATCAGGACAAAATAAAGATTGGCTCCTTCAACTACTACATATGTATGTATGACCTTCTTATGTAGTTTCAGTTTGACTAGCCATACAAATGTTCTTCACATCTGTGTTTCTGGGGAGTAGTTATGAAATCAAAATATCAAGGCAAATCTGAAAACTTGGCATGCAATGTTTCATGATAATTGGTTTTGGATAGATTAAAAATATACATTAAACAAATCTAAACAAAACAACACAGTCTGTCAAAACCTGAGGAGGAAGATCAGAGATATTCCTGTTGACAGCCAGTTCCAGTCTTTCCAGACTGACACAGTTCCTTATTTCCTCAGGAACAGACTTTATTCTGTTGTAACTGAGAAGCAGCTCTTGGAGGCTGGTCAGCTGGCCTGCAGAGAGCACAAAGGAGAAATGATAAATGTTCACATTCATTCTATTTGAAATACAATATTATTTGGTTTGTGTTATGCTTATATTGTTATGCAAGTGCTCTATGTTCTCACTTAAACCCCAAAACACAAACACTGAAATTCAAATAGTAGGATTTCAGGACTCTTTAGTACAGAACTACACTCTAGTTGAGTGCTACAAAAAAATACCCCTAAAACACAAAAAAAACCTTATGAACATAGGTTACCCATGCTGGGGACTCAGAACACAAAACCTGGCTTTCAATATCACTCTTCTATCTGCATTCTGATACCTTGTATCTGCTGTGCTTACTAGCTTTTTTCTTACGTGGAGGTTTCATAAAAGTCTGTCTCCTCCATCCAGCCATTTGTTTTAATTTATAGAAAATCCATGGTTTTAAGACCTGTCTCGCTGCCAGTCAATAGAATTATTAGACAGGCAAAGTGCACAAAGTGCATGTTTGTGTAAGATTAATTTTTAAAGAAAAGCAGCTTAAAATAAAAGAAAGCACGGCTCACCTATTTCTTTAGGTACTCTTTCAATTGAGTTCCGGGATAGATCGAGAACAACAAGATTTTGAAATCTTCCAATGAACTGAGGAATTTTCTGCAAACTAGTTCTATGAAGCTGCCATTCCTGGAGGTGGATGAGTTTCAATAAGCATGAGGGTAGTGTCTAAAACAAAAAATATGAACCAGAAGAAATTCAGCTTAGTATACAACAAGAATACAAGCTTAGGTAGAAGTTTTATTTGAAACAGTAACAGTCGTCTTAAAATCAAATTAAATTTAAAAATCGATCCTTCTCAAGCTATACTGTAACATCCCCAAATGAACACCATCCATGTGAGTCATTCTGACCACAGATTTAACCTGCCCACTTTTTGCTGCCAGGATTTAGATATCTGCCCTATCGTCATTGCTTGAAAAGCCTCAGGCTTGGTTTTGTTTCTTTTTCTTTTTTTTTTTTTTAAACAAAGCCAATATAACTGAAGATGAAACTGCTCTACATAGCTTTTTGCATTTTAATGGTAATCTAAATTGTATTTCCTATTCTGTTAAGAAAAACAGTGAGCAGCAGAGAGCAGAAGAGCTGAGGGACAGAAAAACTGCAGTGCCTGTATGCTACAAGTTCTGAAGCAGCGCTGGCCTACGGCCCATCAGAGCACTGCTGGTGTGGCCGTCATTCTCTCCCTCGCCTCAACACAGTCTAATTCTCTTCACTTCATGGGAACTGGCATCTGCACTTGTGTGGCTCCAAACAGACTGTGAGCTGCCACTCTGTTGTTGATCCTACAGTTAGCTGCTTCCCCCCACAGGTTAGAAATAAGAATTATGGCTCATTTTCACTCCTAGAAAATAAACAACAGTAAGAAATGCATCAGTCATTCAACCCACGCAACATTCATTCCTATCAACGCTACCTTCCATTCTTCTTCCTCTATCCTTAAAATCGCTCTTCCATCTTCATTAATAACTTTTTCTTTCAACTTTGCTAAAGCGGCTCTCTCCTCCCAGACAAGCAGTAGCCTAAAAGGGAAAGATCTGTCAGTGGTGCAACAACGAATACAGGCAATAATTGTTACCTGTTCTGTTTTCTGGATTAGCCTTTTTGGATGTCAGACAACACATATATATGGATACTAAATATATTATCAGTTTGAGGGAAGACCAGAAGATAATATAATGTCTGGCTGAGGTAATTTATAGTTCTGTTTTACAGTCCTTCAAATTGACAATCAGAAGGAAGATATAACTTCATTCATTTGCAGCAGGGCAACAGGATATGAAGTCATGTGGACTTAAGTTCCAAAGCCATTAATTTTGAAGCAGTCTCCTAAAAATAAAGCCTTCAGTTGCAGCAAACATAAGCGCAATCAAACAAGGTCAAGCAGGTAAAGATTCTTCATTTCCAAAGGGAACTTAAAAAAGAATTATGAAAATTAGGCTAATTATCTTTCATTCTGCTTGTATTTTCCATTAGTAACGTTTGAATTTGGTATTCCATTTCAGCACATCTGATAAATTAGGAAGAATTCCCAAACCAGAATGCTAAATTCCTTCACATTTCATGAAATGCTGGCCAGACAGAAGACCAGGTGACCCTGTTAATGCATCCATTGAGAAGAAAGCGTAATAAATTAAATCTCCACTGGTTAGAATATCCACACAGGAGAGGATTCAAATATCTGAATTTAGGGCATTTAGTATATATGCTAATATTTTTATCACAAAATGCAATTATTCGTTTGACCTGACCATATTGCTAGATTCTAACCAGTGGGAATTCTGCTGGAGTAACAACTAAAGAATTAGACTCTGGATGAGTTTAGGAAAATCAATTATAGTCTTCTGAAATGTAACTACGGTCTAGCATTTCACATACTTAAAGATCTGTATTTACCTACCTTCCTGCAGACCTCTGCCTGAATTCCTTTTCTTTCTGCAGTTCTTCATTTATCTTGTGTATTCTCACTTCCCAAAGGTTCTTCACAGCAGTGAACGTTCCAACACAAACTGCAGTGTCAGTCATGATCCTCACATGTTTAGGTTCAGTCACAAGAACCTGACTCTAAATTCCAAGCTCAATGCATCAGTGCATGTTTCACCTACCAAATGGGGACAGTGATGTGAAAACTAAAATGCTGCAATACCCACTTGACTATATTATCAAATTTAGTTAATGTATAGAACCGACAGAATTTTACCAACTGCTTTCTCTTTATAAAAATAGATAATTGCATGTAGCTACATTTTCTTATAACAAGAAATTATATTTTTGCAGCCTCTCTGCATTCTTAGTCAGCAAACAACTGCTGCTCTCAGTTCCTTCCAGTGGAAGGCTGAGAACTGACCATAATTGTTCAACGCAGATATGAGTATTCATTCCCTTCCCAGGAAGAAATTAAGCCCTTACCTGCAATTTAATGCAGTTAAATCCTGCTAGTCGCATCCTAAATGACTTTTGCACTTAGAGAAACAGAACGGCTGCTGGAAATAAATTAGTATACTTTATTTGCAGTCATTTTCTTCATAGTTTAACTCATTGTAATGTATTTTATAGTTCACAATGCATTACCTTTAAGAAAAGACTTTTAACAGTCTTCACAACTCTCTGAATCTTCTTATAGCCCTGCTGAGTGTCAGGATCCACATTTAAAAGAAAATTCAGCCTAAAATTCTGAAGTCATCTACTCCTTAGTGACATAATTAATACATATTTTCCTGAAGAGCAGCAAAGTCATCCTAATCAGTGCATCCCTTTAAAAAACATTTGTATTGCCATTGTTGTAGTCACTTGGGGAAGAGATTTTTTTTGAAATAAACTGGAGCCAAGACATTGATATTCAGATAAGCTTGGAGGGCTAAATTTCATGCCAACAGCAGCATGTGTACTCTGAGCACTGATGATCTGAACGCTCCCTTTCTAACCCCTTACTAATACTCGCAGAGACAATTAAGAAAAATGTCTTACATACCCATTAAAACTAAAAAAGTGAGGATAACTTTCAGCCAAGCAAGCAGGTAGATAACAACAAAACGGAATTTCATGTCTTTTCATACACATATTTCACTACAGTAATTGCTGCGGGCCTCTCTTCTAGAGCAATCTTTTCTATGGAATTTATTCCATTACAGTTTTGTGTGGCATGGATAAGCCACAATTGCTCAGTGAACATTTTCGTATTCAAACTATCCATCATTCTATTTTATGTTTACCATATCTTTGCTAACATAGTTATTTGTAAATCCTGATTATACTGAAATCACTTAATTAAAAACATATAAGCAAGCAAATAGTAAGACATGTAAATCATCAGGATTGCTTCCTGTTGTAAAGACGTCATAAAATCAAATTATAATGCTTGAACAAAGAAGAATCTGGTCCAATATGTTAATGCTAAGGATTCTTAACTGTTCTCTGTTCGTTAAGAAAAAATGGCAGGATTTGACAGGTGACACAAATGGCAACCACAGTGTGTCACAATGAAGTCTGGCATTTGGATTCCTAAAGAGGGATTGTATCCCCTTTCCATTCCCCACATAAACGTGATCACATTTACTGGTTTGAAGGATTAGCTTCTCCTTCAGTGGTCCTCATAGTAATTACCTTGCCATTCCTCATCCCAATATGCAGCAATAATGACTAAGACATTGTATGAAGCTTTTGCTCTGATTACTGGTTACAATTTAAATTGCCTTATTTTTCAGGATTAAATTTCTACTGAGATTAGACCCGGATTAGGTGATTCACCTGATCTATCGTTTCTTGTTGTTTTGCGACATTTTTTGAACTGTAAGCCTTTTTACATAAATCGCACCGTAAAGAGACATTATGGTGCAAATCTCTAGAGATATTTGTTAAAACTTGTACTGCTAAAACCAGTATCAGAATATACAGTCAAAACAACACTTTTTGGGGGAAAGCTTACACTGGGCAACTATCTTTTGCTGTGGAAAGGATATTATGCAACTAACATTGCTTTAAAACCATGAAATATGAAAGAGAGCCTAAGTATATGACTGTTTTCAAGGAAATGTAATTATATAATAGCTTGACTTCCACCAAAAGCTTCTTGTTCTTAGTTCTCATTATTTTTCAGGAAAATGAAACCCATAATAATCATGCCATCACAGCCAAAAATTCAGCAGTGAATTCCCAAGCGTGGCTGTAAAACAACTGCAAACTTACTCCCAAGTAATCAGATCTCCTAACAAATTCACCTCCAAGCATCTGAAAGACTTTAACAACAACTTACCTCAATTATCTGGTGTTTTCTAGGATTTTCAGTGACTCATTGCTTTCTGGCCAAGAGCAGAGACAGATTCTGAATCTTGCCTGTACTGTCAAAACCATGTAGAACTCTCACTCAGACTGCAATGCAATGTCAGTCTAGTTCTAATTTTAACCTATGCTGAGAATAGAAGGTATCACATGAGGCACTTCTGCAAACCCCCCAAACATGTACCACTCAACATGACTCCATTAACTAAAGTTACAAATTGGGAACAAAAAGAACAAAGGAGTACTTGTTAAGGTCCATAATGAAAAATAAACTAGCTTTGAATCCAAAAGGACAGTTGTTTTCTTTACTCTAGTAATGTTTCTCTTCAAGGCAACTGAGCTTCCAAGTGCTATGATAGAGCAATATTTACTAATTACACTAGAAAAAGCATTATATCACTAAGTAGTTTACTCATTACTTTTGTCCATGCTGAACAATTCTCTTGTTGAAGAATTTTAGTGCAAATTATCGAAGTACAGGCAGAAAAGTAATCTTCATTGGGATGTGCAGAGGGCTTATTACTCACTCCTTTTCATGCTTCCAATCACTAAACATTTTAACATTTTATTTCTTCAAAGAGCCCTTACAGAATAGAAAAGAACAATTCTGTCAGAATCTTTTTTTAACCAAATGGAAAGGGACAGCAATAATCACAGTCACTATTTGAGGCAGAAACCATAAACCTGGATAATTCTAACCAATTATTGCACCGGAGTACAAGATGTGAAGATGAAATTTTAAATTTTAAATCTTTGGTTACCTTTTTGGTTACAATCCTCTTTCAGCAGAAATATTTTTCCTCATTATTAGCCTTAGATTCTAGCATTACCACACAGAACTTTGTAACCAACAAACCCCTCTCCAGTCCATGACCAACTAAATACCTGAACACCAACACCCATTTAAGACACGAACCACTTTAACTTTCCATCTTCTAAACTTTGTGGTTTGAGTTTTTTTTGAAAAAGTTATGCAAAAGTAAAAATGATCCAACAACTTATTTGGTATAGGTATTTCTTCTTTCATTTTTGGTATAAATTCAGTCCCCACAGTGCTTTTTAATCAATGTTTTTTCTTGATCTAAAAAAGTCATAACTTAAACACTACCTAACTAATCTCCTCCTCCTTAAAAGAGACAAACAATTAGAACTAGAAAAAAAAATCCTTTCACTGAGTTTTGAGAGACAAATTTCAGGCTCCTTGCGTGAACAAAATTATTCTGTCTCAAATATTTCAAAAGCACTTTACTGCTCTCTATCACACACTTACATTTCCTCTATTTATTTTCTCCATGGTTATAACATTAAAAAATAAACTGCTCAAACTAAGCCCTAACCACAACTATACTTGAAGGAAAGTAGCCATTAGACTGTTCTTTTGGTAGTCTTGAGTGCAGTAGGTTCTTTAAGACAAGAAGAAATAGAAATTTGAATCACCTGTACAGGATCGCCTGCATACAATTCACAAAAAAAACCAATATTACAACAATTTTTTTGTGTTTTTTTTTTATTAGGAATAAATAAATCTAATCAAAATGAAATAGGTGATAAGCATAATATATCAGTCAAACTTTGCAAGAAATGACCTATGTATAAAAGACCTTTATACCACAATACAAATATAAATAGCATCTTACATGTGTGATCCTGTGCTCCCTCCCCTACATTACCAGCTTTCCTCTTGCTCAGTCTCAGCATCAAGGACAGCAGAGATTCTGCCTCTGGAGCTTGTGCCTTGCATCTTCACAGCTAAATGCAATAGACAACTTTGGTTTACAATTTTGAAGAATGCTCCTGTAGTGGCAGCTTTTGATACATCTGAAGAAAGGAGAAAATGTCCATTTTGTGCCTCACAAATTAATTTTTAAGGCCATGTAACTGTCTCCTCCTGCGTCTGTTCGCAACTTACGTTTCTAGAAGGTATTTATATCCACCAGTTTTCTTCAGATCTCTTGTTAAATAACCAGTGCAACCCTCATTATCTGTGTAGTTTACCTTAAAGATGCAAAACTGAAGGCATTAACTTGAACCTATTCATTATGGGCCTCATATCTGAGATTAAAAAGTCCTTATCTCACATAGTATTTTTTAACATTAATTCTTTGTTGTATCTGATTAATCTGTCAAATTCTAGTATCTGAACATCAATAATACAAGGTGATGCAAGGTTTTACAAAACATTCTGCTTACTGTCAGTCTTACCTAATGACAGAGTAACGAGATCCTCCTTTTTTCTCTCTCTCTTTTTTTTTTTTAACAATCAGATGCTTCCTATAAGAAAAAAAAAATAACTGGAAAGCATTTAAGGACTTAAACTACTTCCAGCCTATAAAAAAACCAGGAGATTCTAGAGGAGAGGTGTCAAACTCATTTTCACCGGGGGCCACATCAGCCTCGTGGTTGCCTTCCAAGGGCCGAATGTAATTTTAGGCTTGTATAAATGTAACTACTCCTACATTCCCTGTTCTAGAGGGTATTAAGGCCCTGCTAGTTATCAATAAATGTTCTCAGTAAGCACTGGAATAGATATGGCCTCTTAATTTATAATTTGATAAAGAGTACTTGGGCAAGTAATTGGCAGGAAAAAGTGAACTAGCAAAAGACTTGAAAGGTTTACTCAGTTAAACAACAAAAATCGCTCTGGACATCTTACAGCAGAAGCATAAAAGGCATTTTATTTGTTCATGCTGTTTGCATAATTTCTTTTGTGAATTTGTATATTATTTGTTAAAATAAATTTACATGTCCAACAAGAAAGAACTATGAGTATCTCCCTTCAAAACAGGTTAGTCAGATTATACATACTGCAGATGTAGGTCAGTGTCATTGAGTCACACCAGCCTCACAACCGGATATATTATAAAAGGCAAAATAAAGACATTCCATCACCACATTCGGAAGTCGCACCATGATTTATTGACAGTCTGCTGTAGAAGAAATTGCAGCACTACTAATTAAAAGAAGTAACAACTAACTGATAGACTGATATCAGCTGTTGAGAACTTTTAAACACATAAAATTATTATATTATGTGAGTGGCAAAGGGCACGTGCTAGCAGAGCCAGCTTTTATAGTTATTCAGTCTAATCCACAAAGTTTAAAGGCATATTCTGGACATGGTTTCTTTATTTAAGGTCTAGCAGCATTGAAGCAGGGTTCTCCAAATAAGATTTCCACAAGTTAGAAAACCGGGCCATTGTAGCTCCATCAATGATGCGGTGATCAGCTGACCAACTCACATTCATTATCTGTGCTTTAAATACTTCACCTTTTCCATTAAACCGAGGAAGAAGCTAAAAATCAGAGAAAGGTGGAGAAAAAATAAATATTAAATACTTTCATTAACAAATCTGTGTTTTATTATTGTTAATTTGTTAATCTAGATTTAAACATTTTGCCGAACTAGACAGACAGCAGTAGTGCCATTCCAAAAACAAAGACCTTCCCATTATTGTTTGTGCTGTGGATTAGAAGATGTTGCAAACCTACATCATAACCAGTCATATCTTGTTTGCACCATCATGGAAATGCTTAAGTAGTGAAAATTCTTCTTGGCTCAAAAGTTTCTTCCTGAATAGTTTATTGCACTGTCAGTGCTCAAAGTGAGAGCTTCCTTAAAACATTCCCTAAACGAAACGCTCATAGGAATAACACAGAAAAAGTTTATTAATTAATATAAATTTCATTTCCAACATTGATCTCAAACACATATGTTGAAGAACTAAAGCCTGAAATTCAGAAAATATTAAACTGCCTTCACCATACAGAGTTCTGTATGGATTAAGCTACTTGGCTCATGAAATTAAACTTCATTATCAGAATAGGTTTTTAGTCTCAAGTTTTCTCCTTGATGATAACAAAAATGCTATCAAGACGTTGTAAAACTTGTAAAAACATATTTATGTTGTTTCTTGATAACTAGAACACTAAACATACATGTGAGTGAAATATAACAGGATTCTAGAAAACAAATCTGAACCTTTGGCATGAGATCTCTGTTTAAACATTTGGTGTCTCTGCATAGTCATCTAAAAGCATAACAAAACTTGTCAATCACAAGCTATGCAGTTTTTTGTAACATAAAGAGGAAATGTTTATATAACAAAAACAAAACAAAGGGATGCCACATTTCATTTTATCTACAGATGACCTGAGTTAGGTCGAGTTAAGCATTCACATCACTAAGATGAAGTTAACATACCTGTATCTTTCCAAGTGCTCCAATAGCTACTTCAGGAGGTAGTATCACCGGTTTAGCATATGTGCCACCAATCTAGAAAGAAAAATCTGGGAATATTAGTTTGTGGGTTTGGTTTGTTTTCGTTTTTTTTTAAAGCAGATTGCCTCTTGCATTAGTTGCTACGTTCTGTTCATTGCATATAAAACTTTACTAAGGTATTCATTTCAGAAGCAGTTCTCAGATATAAATTCTCCTTTTTCTGTACTTACCGTGCCAATATTTGAAAGGGTGAATGTTCCCCCAGTGAGGTCGTTCGTTCCCAGTTGGCCTGCGGAGCCCAAGGACTGTAGGCGATTTAATTCAGAAGCAATCTCAAACACACTACAGACTTGAACATTTTTCACATTTGGGACAATTAAACCTTGCTCTGTGTCCATAGCAACTCCAATGTTGTGCGAAGCCTGCAACAAGTTCCATTAACCAGACATTAACGTAAGCAGTCAACATAAAATGTATCTGGCATAAAAAGCACTTGAATAATGTCTTCTTCAAATAACTTTTTAACCTAGAAAGTGCTGTCTGTAGTAAACAATTCCTCTACACAACTTTGAGGGGAGAAAGTGATGTAAAGTTTTCAATATTAGCTTTCCACATCTGCAAAGTGCAAATTGTTTTTGGCAATTTCACATTCAGGAAATAAAAAATCCTGGAATCAATTTTGCACTAAAAATATTTCAGTTGAGTAACAAGACATGACTAGTAGATTTTAGAGAGAACAATAAATTTTTTAAAAAAGAAAACTGAGTTGCCTTTCATTTGCTAGAAGGAATATATAAGGATTCATCTGAGAGATACTGATAAACCAGCACAAAAACGTTTGTATTACAAGAAATGCATACACATCACTTAATAGAAACGTGCTGCCCAGAAGTATCAATCCAGCAGTTTGTATGAAAACTAATTCATTTTTAATCAAAATTGAGTTTAAAATATTACTTCAATACATGAGGATTGAACACTAGAACAGTGGAACCGCTGTGCCTTTACTACAAATATTACTGTATTAGATTTTAAATGTTTTCATTTTGAATGCTTGGCCCATCTTCAGGTGAAAAATAGGAAATCACTATATTAATATACGCTTTTGAGGCAAGCCTGAATAACCAAGTGACTCATCAAATAAACTGTTGAAATAAGATCAATAATAAATCAAATCTAATCTTGGAATCTGGACACACAAACTATTTCCCAGCACATCACCATAATTTTGGTTCTAACAAGTAGCTCAGACATTCTGAAAAGCACTTGGTAGCTGTTAGTTTAGGTTTTCTGCTCACAACTTTTATTGGTCGTTTACAAACCTTATATGTGACATTCTGACAGCTTTCATCCAAAGAAGCATTTAGAATGGGATACTGCAATAATCCCAGAGAGGCTGCCTGAAAAAAAAAAAAGACAAAAAAAAAAAAAAGACAAAAATAATACAGTTATTTGTATTTTATAACCATAAAACTGCATGGAAAGGAAGGAACAGTGGGAGACAATTTAGCTTAATAACAATATGGATTTCCTCAATGCAATCAAATTTCGCTTCAACTCCTGATCTTCTTTGTTGATATTCTGTGATTATGAAGATAGCAGAAGAAAAGGACAACTTACAAAAAACAGATATACATCAAGACAGACATAAAAAGTTATAATCTCTTTCCCAAGTATAACTGAAGCTGAATCCGCATTTGTTATTTCTATTCCACAATTCAAATAAAATATCCCAAGACAAAAGATTCGAGATGCAGCAGCAATGTCATTCTCAGCTCCCCACTTAGATGACAATTATTTCAAGGAAGTAATACTTATTGCCCTAAAGAGAATGAGCACAATGAGTGCTTACTTAGCACTCTAATTGAAAAAGCATTACCAGAAGTTTCAGACTAAGCTATGCATTCAATGTGTAGCTTAGCTAATGCACCAGCCTCCGCTCATGCCAACAGTTGGAAATAGAACCATGGCAACTAAACAAATGCAAGCACCTGGTCTTCTAAACCACAGAAGGGACACACCTGAGGGGTTCATTACCAACAGAAATATGATAGTAATAATAACAACAACAATAATAAGGACACATTTCACACCAGGTTCATTTTAATGGAGCTCATAAAAAATACTGACAGTTTCCAAAATTTGTTTGGTGTAATTCAAACGCCCAGTGATGCTTACCCCCATAATGAATAATGCTTTATCTGGTCTGTCCTTCCCCATTCATATTTCAAAAATTTTCCTTGATACTATATAACCCTAACTACAATTCCAACAGTAAATTGATAAGTGGTTCAATAAACTGGAGAAGTTGAGACTTTTCTTGTGACCTGTAATTATTCACATGATAGAGAGGATCTCCAAACTTACAACGATCATTGATCGGGTTTTGGCAATAAGTGCTCTGTACAGTGCTCTGCCGCACATCTCACCTTTATGAAGAAAGGCATAAAGGAAAGCTTAACTCCACGAAGTTGTGCTAGAGGTTTCAGCTCTTCTCGCAGCTGAACAAGCTGAGTCAAGTCAATCTCATCACAATAACCAAAGTGGGGTATCTTCAGGGCTGCACTCATAGTCTTTACCATTGCCTTCTGAAAACCTGCAAAATATTCACCAACTTCTTAAACCAACAAAATAAGCTTCTGGGAAGCTATGGTGAAATTTCAGTTACTTGTTTTCATCAAAGAGATTACACAACTTCAAAAAAAACCAAAACAAAACAAAACCCAACCACAACAGAAAAAGGACAGTGTAAACTCACTTTAGGATCAACAGTTATTTAGCAAATGAAATTCAATTTTCACAATTGTAATATTTCAGATTATATTACTGCATATATCTCCTATGTATGTTTTTATTTGAAATCCTAATACAGTAATCTGCACTACTCTTTCCAGCCTCTCCAAATAAACATTGACTGAAAGGCAAGCAAAAACCTTTTATCTTCCTCTTTTAATGTGACTTTTCTTAACTCGCCATCTTTTGTTGCACTCTTCTCCAGAACAAATGTGAATGCTGAAATACGCTACTGTTAGGCACTGATAAACCCTTAAATTCACTGCACTTTGCCACTAATTGCATGATGATTCATACTGCAACAAATTCACGTTTCAGAATTCCTACCTGTTTCAGCATACGTTTGAAGAAACATGGATTAAAAATGAGCAAGTGCAACTTGCAGCCCAACTCCATCTGAGTGAAACATGAACAATTATTTCATAAAATAGTTATTTCATGCAACACCCCCTTACAGAGCATGTTTTCCTGTTGCTCACTTGCATGACAATAACATGAAACACTCCCATCAAAAGGAATCAACTGTTCACTGAGTAACATTTAGTGGTAGTCTACTGGGAACATGATCTCAAGATTTCATATTTCATGATTTACCTGTGATAGGTTCAGTTTTATCTTTTCCTGAAAACACAATAGGTCTGGAAACAGGAATTTTGTGTGCCTTGTCCTTTGGAGCAGCTGGCACAGTCTCTGATTTTGGCAAAGGTGGGATAATTTCAGCCTTTGGCGATGGAGGTAAAATAGCTCCTGTTTGTTTGGCCAAGTAGTTGAGTATGTCTTCTTTAAGGATTCTGTTATCTTTCCCTGTTCCAATAACTTCACTCAATTTAATCTGAAAAGAACATAACAAGCTATGATACTTTCATTTTACAGCAATATAAAAATATCCTATATTGTAAGCTACAGTTAAAAATTATTCCGATTACTGGTCTAACATACCTACAGTTGTTTTTCACTTTCTATGATTTATTAGGTACTCAATGGTGTTAAAATCACCCAGATTTTAAGACCAGCTAGGTGTCTAACTGCATATTTAAAGAGGAACTATGAATACTACTTGCCTCTTAATTACTTCACAGAATCAATAATGAAATATTAATTTGAAGAAAGCAATTTGTCACTTAATTTTTTCTCCTAAAAATGCACCACAAGCTTTCAAAACCAATGGAATTCTTGTAGGTTCACAGGAAAAAATAATTAGAATAGCACTTAAAGGTCACCTAGTACATCCTCTGCTCCAATACAAATGTGAAAAACAGAACAAGGTAGCTAAAGCTGAGATTCCATTTTCTCTCCTCCTTCCTCTGTCCCAGGAATCTATTCTGACACTTTATTATTTTTATTCCAAAAAGGTCATCTTAATCTCCAGCCTAAAGCATCTTAGCTGCATTTCAAGTCCAGTAATTCTTTTCCTATCTACCGTAATAATCAGACAGCATAGTCCTCTCACCTTTACTACAGTTTTTAGACATTTTAAAAGTATTTGAAAACAAGTCATTTCTCTCTGCACTTCCTTTTAGATCACTGTTCTCCTAGTCAGTCAAGCTGCTATACAAAATGTAGCAGGACCTGATTCAGCAAACTTACATTGTTCTCCATGGCCAGACGACGAACTGCAGGGGTTGCTAATGTTTTGTGACCTTTTATCTCTTGGTGAGTGTGCTCTTCATGAGACATAGGAGGTGTTTCAACAACATCTTCTTCGGGAGCAACATCTACAAATGAAAGAACAACATTAACTTTTCTACATTAAAAGCATTTGTTAAATTCCGACCTCAACCATCCCGCGATTCTGTGACAGCTGAACTTTTTAACATTTACTTTGAGCTACTGTGGATGGGAACAAAGCATGCGAAAGCCTGCTGCTTAAGCTAAACTTTCAATAGGACATGTTTGGCTTTCGAGATTTTAAATCCTAGTAAAATATCACAGCTTTTTCTACTAATTTTCTTGACTCTATAAAGGAAAAAAAATAACTCAATTTTAAGACTTTCAAGAGGAAAACGTAAACGCCTCTGTCACTGAAGGTTTTATAAGAACAAACATAAAATATATAAGAGAAAAAACAGCTTAAAATACCTTTTGAAGCATCAGTTTCAATGTCCACTAATGGTTTTCCAACATAAGCAGTTTCATCTACATTGTAATGGAGTTTTCTAATGATGCCATCATAACGACTAGTAATAGTAACAGATGCTTTATCGCTCTGTACTTCACAGATGCTATCAAACTGAGACACGCTATCACCTTCTTTTACATACCTGAGAGAAGAGACACGGGTCAGTATAAAACACATTAAGTGTAAAAATCCATGCTGTGTATCCTTTTGATAACTTCAGCTATATACATCCCCACAACATGCAAATGCATTCCAGTTAAGAGGACAAATTCTACATAATGGATACATTTGCTATATACCTTTTGCCTGACTGCTTCAGAACCCTTTGCTGTCTGAAACAACACAATGATTTACAATATCATCATGCATATATTCTTCCTATTACTTCGGTAAAGCAGAGTTTTCTTGACAGATTATACGACATCTAAAAAATAAGAACTAGGCCAGCTTAATCTGAACCTAAGGAAGTTCTTCGTTTTGTGCCAGGATCAGTATACAATCAGTTTCAGAAAAGACACCAAAAGTGGGAAACGCTGTCTTCTATGCAAAGGAGGTATTTTCACCTATTTGTACAAAGAACGGGGCATTTCAATGCTGCCTTCCTTCACTGTACACTTGGATTTTGCTTAATCCATTCATCATTGGCTTTTTAAAAACTATTTAAATGTTCAAATTACTGAAATCAATAGGAAAGGGGTATAGGATGAAATTATCTAGATTCTCCAGACCAGTCATTTGTTTCTAAAGTCCAGCCTAAGCAAGTGTAATAAAAGATAGACCTCCAGCATTCTAGAAACATTAGTCACTGAAAGAAAGCCTAAATACAGGTGCAGTTAGGCCATCCTAACTCACATCTTTTCCACTCCCAAATAAACCAGATTGCAAATAAACAAAATGTAAAGCTCAGTATATGCAAGGTTTTAAAATGTGGAAAATTAAACTTAAAAAACTTCCCTAGTAACTCAGAAAACATATTCTCAGATAAATAATTGATACAGCTGTTAAACTACTTAATGATTTCTTAGTGTATTTCTAATAAAGCAGAGCTTACCATTCTTTTACAGTCACCTCTGTAATCCCTTCTCCAATGTCAGCAAGCTTAAACTGGACAATTTGGCCACATGAAACTTAAAACAAACAAGGAAATGGAAATACAGCATGTTTAGTATTAGATGTATCAGACAGAACAATCTGAATGCATCAAAATTAGTCTACATACCAGTCATATACAAACTGCTAACATAACACTCATAAAATAGCAAAATAAAATACATTATTTTATTATGAAAAAGATTACCAGCAGATGTTCTGAATAATCGCTGTTGATGACTAAACTTGAGGGTAGATTTGTCAAACACGCACACATATTTTGATTTTATAAAGCGAATGCTGCTGCACGATCTAACACGGTGAATGCAAACCTGGGAGAGAAAAGTCTCAAGTGTTAATATAATGGACTGAGGAACGTAGAGCTCATTTAATATTTCTGATGCAACAGTTTCTAGTTTATATAAGTTCTTATGGAAACACTATTATACCGGACACACACTGCATGTACAATGACCATTAAACTAGCATAAACTTTGCCAAATATTTTAACTTCTTTCACTAACACAACACATGGGGAGATCAAAGCCACAACAGCATAATCAATTAACAAAAATCATGACAAGATCTGGTAAGAGATTCATACTTGCTATTGTTTCTCTAAGCAATCAGTTTAATCAGGACACACACACAAAAAGCATACATGGTATTAACTATATCAGCCATCTGAAACATTCTTATCAAGAATGGATGCTGCAAGGGTCCCCTAGACTGCAGGAAAAATTAGCATATTTTTGTCAGTTCTTATTGCAATCAAAGGTTGATCTGAAGTACGAACTGGAAAGGAACTTGACATCAGCAGGCAGGGACAGTTGCCCTCTTATTTCTGTTAACATATAGAAGGCAATCGGTCTTCAAGTAACTGTAATTTCACATCAACTTTAATGATTTTTTTAAGAACTGCACATGAGGTGGTTTTCTTTCATGGTTACAATTATATTTATCCAGAAATCAACTTAAAGGGTCAATGGAATTTTCTGAAAGGTTCTTCGGACAGTGAAGGAGCACAGCAAATCTAAGAACTATTTCTAAATGTGAAGTTTCATAATGCTTTCCATGTGTTTTTAACATTTGGTAACCAACGCAGGTAGTAAATTAGTAATATCACTGCCAAAAAAGACAGGCTGGCTTTGTTGCAGAAGAGTTTAAATGCTGTTTCAAATTGTATCTGTAGGAATAATTCAAAACTACTGCACTAAAAAAAAAAATGAATCTTTCTGGTTTGCAGTTTTGCATATTCTCTACTAAAGAGCTGGTGTGCTAGGATGTTAAAGCAAATATACAGTACCCAATCAGTTCATAAAAGAGTGTTCCTTTCTAACAAGTGGAAAAAATAAAATCCATTAAAGAGCCTGTGCTTATTAATTTCAGTATTTAATCACCAAACTACTATTTTTGGTATAATGCCAAATAAGGAAAAAACCAAAAGCATATAAAAGATAAAATTAGTTCTAATATCCATTGCATACCCACCTACATATCTTGATGTCTGGAAAAATATAGTAATAAAAGACAAGCACAGTACCAGCAGTTATGTCACCACTATTAGGCTGTTCGTATGACAATTTAAAGGCAGTAAAGCCACAGTAAGATAACACCTTTTCCATGCAAGTCTTCAATGCACGGAGTTACAGTGGGGAGAAGAAACTGAGGACCCACTCCAGCCTCTTTACCGCTACTGTGGACACACCAGCCAGGGGCATATGCCCGACTAAGACCTGTGGTTGAACCAAGACAACTTGGGAGCTGTTTGCTATTTGGGGGAGAACTGCCTTTCCCCTGTTTAGTTCACTTTTGGTTGTTTCCTTAAAAAGAAGCCTGCTGTGCTTTTCTAAGCCACCACTGATCCCAAAGCTCTACTGCTAGCCTCAGAAAAAATGTTTTTATGCATCCTGCAGGCAACTGATTACCTAATGAAATAACATTGAATTTCAAAGTCAAATTGCATAGCTGTGCTCAATGGCAATGACTTCACATTAAAGGATACTCCTCTACAGAACTCTTCTGACTTGCTGTCACATTAAGTCATTTTAGTGAACATTTACTTACATTTTATTTGTTTTGCCTATATATTCTGAATCTCCAAGTATATAGTTGCCTATATACTAAACCAATGTCCTTGGTAGCATGTTTCAGTCAGATGTTATTCCTCACCTAAACACCTGGTACCATGTTCAGGTGACTGTTATTTCCCTACCACTTCACACAAAGACCTCCAGGCTTCTTTCTTTACTTCTTCACAACTTACAGCCCCCATGGACAACCACCATTACTTTCTCCTTTTCAAAATACAATACAAATAATTTTTAAGAGCAAAAATTGAGAACTACAACTGATCCTTAATTTTGTTTTCACTTGGATTATCTTCCAAAAAGATGTTTCTGACATTCCACAAAACAGCAGTGACATAATTGGAAACCAACATTCTTCACTAGAGCAGGAAGACCATAGCACAAAAAGACAGAAGAAACACAAAGTCTTCAGGATGGTATAGGAGATTATAAGCGTCCTAAAACGCAATCAAGTAGATTCACCTCTTGAAGTACAATACGGTAGCTCAGCTACTTAATGTACAAATATCAAGGCTCCTGGGACCCAAAGCAATAGGTTTCCCCTCTGTGCAGAACGCTGTGCAAAGCGGGCAGATGGCGGGGTGGAGGAGCGCTGCTGGCAGTGTAACGCACAGGCAACGCAAGCAATCAGACGACTAAGAAATAACAGAAGAGAAAGGTGTCAGTGTCTCGTCACGGGAGGCACACGTTTCCTGCACAGGGAACACGGCGAAGCCCCTGAC
Source organism: Columba livia (assembly GCF_036013475.1). Classification (NCBI taxonomy): domain Eukaryota; kingdom Metazoa; phylum Chordata; class Aves; order Columbiformes; family Columbidae; genus Columba; species Columba livia. The sequence goes on along the minus strand of NC_088609.1, from coordinate 22,135,489 downwards.
GGGCAGGAGCCTGGGGCAGAGAAAGTCTGTTCTGGGGCCCTGGGGAGCGAGAACACTCTGAGAACCGTGAAGCGGCGGGTGGGCTCCGCGGGCACCGCGGGCCGGGCGGGGCCGAGCGCTGCCGGCTGACAGGGACACGGTCACCTGTGCACCGGCCGGCAGCGGCCGGACAGGCTGAGAGGAGGCGGGTGGGGCAGCGCGGGCACTGCCCGCCCGCAGGCGCGGGGGAGGCGGCGGCCGGGAGGGCTGAGGCGGCGGCAAATCCGCGACTGTGTCATGTTTGTTCGGAGGGGCTGCGGCCCGGTCCTCGCTCGCTCCCGGCTGAAAGGAAGCCACAGGGCTTCAGGATTCCGCCGGCGAGGTGGAGGAGCCGCGCGTCGGCCACCGCCTCACCGGCCAACCGGGAGCGCCACCCCCCGCAGCGCCCCCTCCCCTTACCAGGCGCCCCGCGCCGCGGCAGCTGCTCCTCAGAGCGCCTAGGGCCGCCATCTTACTCCGGGAGAAGGCAGCGCTCGCGCCTCGCACACCTCCCACCGACCAGCCAATCGCCGCGCAGCCACGGCGGCCGCAGCCAACCGAGACCCGGGCCAGGGTGGGCGGCGGCGAAGGGGGCGGGAGCGCGGGGCGGCGGAGCGGGCGCTCCGTGCCGCCGCTGCTCGGGGAGCGCAGGCGGCGCCTCGGAGCCGTCACACGCCCACAGGAAGTAACCGGAGGGCGTCACGTGCCCGAGCGCCTAGCGGGGCCTCCCGGAGCAGAGCGCGGTTTCCCTTGGCCGGAGTGGCGTGAGGGCAGCGCGGGGACCCCGGCCCTTCCCCGTACGCCTGTAATAAAGTCACGAGCGCTCTGCCGGACCAACATGCGTACGTCTCTCCGCGCTTCTATCAGCGACTCGGCTTCAGGGGAGAACTACTCTGTTGTAAACGTGACGGCCGGAATCCCGCTGCTTTCCTCCGGGGCAACAGAGTGCTGCGGGGCACAGCTGTGCCCCCGGGGCTGCCGCCCCAGCCGCCGCTTGGCTGCGGGCTGCCGCGTTTGTCACCGCTGCGGCCCAAGAGCCTCGGGCAGGGGGCAAGGCGTTGTTTTCTCCGGGACGCCGAGCCGCTGCAGCTCCGCCCTGTGCCGGGACGCGGTCCTTAGCGCGGGGCGGAGGAAGCTCTTGCAGCCACTGCGCGGCTGCCCGTGCGCTGTGCCCCGCTGGCTGCTCCTGCAGCGGAGCCGCCCCTGCCCACCCACGGAGGGCGGGCGGGAGGTAGCTCCGGGCTGCGCCTGCTCCAGCGCCGCCGGCACCGCATCGCATCGCGGGCGTGCTTCCGGGTAGCGTTCGCGGCCCCGGGAGCTGCTTCGCCGAGGGTTCGCTGTGTGCAGGGCCCCGCTGGCATCCCGTCAGCGCGGCAGGGGCCTCTGCGAGACACTGCTCCGCTCACCGCCAGCCATGGACGGGGACCGGGTGGAGATAGACGGCGGGATCATGGAGGGGGTGAGCTCCGGCGGCGGGCTGGGCTCGCCTCACCTCGCCCCGAGCGGCGGTGGCGGCCGGGCCGGTGGCTGGCTGGGCGGGCAGCGCTGTACCGGCTGACGAGCGCAGTTTCTCCGTGCAGGGCGGGCAGATCTTGCGAGTGTCCACGGCGCTGAGCTGCCTGCTGGGCCTGCCGCTGCGGGTGCGCCGGATCCGCGCCGGGAGGAGCCAGCCCGGCCTCAGGTAACGGCCCTTCCCGCGGCCTCTCTCCGCGCTCCCGGGAGCTGGCTCGGGGCGCCGCGGTCCCCGGGCACGGTCAGCGCGGCCGTGTGTGAGGCCCTCCCGGCGGGGACGTGGCCTTGCAGACGCCTTGGCTTGATTTTGCCTGAAGTACTTCCAAGAACAAACCCCAAGTATTTCCATCGCTTTAAGAAGGCCCTTTGACAGAAAACCCCGGCTGAAGGGCTGAGCCGGAGGAAAGCTGGGCCGCGGACTGGGCGCCCCGCAGCCTCCCGGCCGGAGGCTCCGGACCCGTCGCCCTGTCCGCTCGGCGCTGGTCCTGCCGGCGCTGCCCCGGGCCCGCCGGTCAGACACCCCCACACAGAGCATCAGAAGTGCCCTCCAAGGTGCTAAGCAGACTGCATGGCGTGAAACCTGAAGTACGTTTGAGGTCACGTAGTGCCTCAGCAAAATGTGATTCACTCAGCGTGTGGTGTTAAGAAGTTTGTTTCTTTCCTGTTTCAGTTACTCAAATAAGTGGAAGCACAGGCACAGTGAGACAGATAAACAGCAAAGCTGTTGGCTCTCCTGTGGCTCTGACTACCAGTTACTGGCTTGGCTCCAGTTCAGCATTCCCATCGTTAACCATTGCATTTTTGTCCAAGCATTTATCACATTAGGACAAGTGACTGCTCCTGTGTCTTGTCTGCCTGGACCCATTCTAATGGAAAACACAATAGAATCCTGCAAATTCCAGAAGGGCCTGAATGCTGCTCTCTTGGCTCCTGTGAACTCGGGAGAAGTACTATAGGAACCAGATTGAATTTCTGATCCTTGCTTGATCCGAAATTTGCAGTTGTAGTATTTATTAGTTGGTATTTAGTAGTTCTTTTAACGTAACATAAGAATTTAGTCTGTTTGCATATATCTTTGTTTTGTTACTCCAAGGCCTCAGCATCTGTCTGGATTGGAGATGATTCGAGATCTATGTGAGGGGAAGCTGGAAGGTGGAGAAATTGGCTCAACAGAAATAACCTTCACTCCTGGGAAGATTAAAGGTGGAACCCACATAGCAGATACAAAAACAGCAGGGTATGTCTTTGTACATGGATAATGACTGATGAGTAACTGCTCTTAACTGCTTTTGGTAACTTTAAAATTATGATAGAAGACTTTTTGTAACTTTAAAATTATCACAAAACAGTGAGGGGGAAAAAAAAGAACATTATTACACACATAATGAGCCAAAATCTGTGCTGCCTGAGACAGGGACCTGTGACCAAAGAACCTTTAGAATAGCAGGATATATATGAATGAAGTACATGCAGGTGTAAGTTTTAAAATTATAATTGATCTATAAGTTGAACACTTGATTAATGTTAAGCAAAAAAAGTTGCCCGTGTGGCAAAACCAAGTTGGATTTAGCTATGGAAGGCGGGGCTGAACAGTTGTTTGGAAGCATAAGCTAGTTTAGGCATAGGTTGAAGTTTCCTTTAAGCTAAGATAAATATTTTTCTGAGCTGCAGTATCATGCTGATGCCTTCTACTTAACACAATCATGCTGCTGCCTTTTACTTAACACAGAAAGGTCTGAATAAGCAATCATGCAGCAGAATTAGTAATTAAGCACACACACAAAAAAGGGAGACAGTATGGTTCACAAACATTTGGAAGTTATTTAAGAAAACAAACCCATGTTTTACTGTTTTCACAATTCAAAATTATGTTTGAAACCCCATTGAGATAACTGTTTTGCTGAACAAATTACTTTAAAAGCATATTTTCTATACTGAATTTTCTTGTGCAGGATGCTCACCAGCTGCTAGGCAATTCTGTACTTTTCTAAACATCTTGTTATTAAATAAGTATTAAAATGTTGAAATTAGTGCCTAAGACTTTTCTGTTTTTATCATCTGTTAGCTAAACCTCAGTTTTCACAGTTGGATCAGTATACTAAGTAAGCTACATTACTTTTCTTTCAAAGAGGAATATTAAAGATGCGCTTATTGTGAAACAAAACCCTTCATATTTAGACTTGCTAAGGACATGAAGTTTTAAATTAGTATTTTTTAAGGCAAATAAGTTTACAGATCATGTTCAAAATCACATACTTTTATCAATGCTCTGGAAGGTCATTTGCCTTTGATGTGTAATGATTCTGTGATTATCTTGCAATTGCTTTTAGGAGCGTATGTCTGCTGATGCAGGTAGCAATGCCCTGTGTGCTGTTTGCTGCTTCCCCATCAGAACTTCGTTTAAAAGGTGGGACTAATGCTGAGATGGCTCCTCAGATAGACTACACAGTCATGGTAGGGGAACATTTCTTCGGTTTGGTGCATATTTCATGCATATACATGCAACATAACTACTGTACTTCTGTTCCTCTTGCTGCAATTTTATTTGTAATTGTGGGATTAGGCGTTGCACTATTCACGTAGAAAGCAACCAGTGTTTCACGGAATTTCATGAAGCAGCAACTAGTCTCTGTGCTTTTAATTACTAAAGAAAATATATAATTTATTCTAGAAGTGCTGTAAACTGTTAAGATTTTCTCTTCCTTCTGTAAGAAAATCCTTTTACACAAAGTGTCTATTCAGAATGAAGTATGTGGAATATCAAATAAGCTGTATATATAAGACTGGCTATCTTTTTTTTCAATAATGTTACTGAAATTTGTGTGTTTAAATATTTTTCTATTTGGAAAACTGCATAAAATAATAGAAAATTATAAATGCAAAATAGATTCTCCCTATGTTTTTATGTATGCTTGTTTTTCAGGTTTTCAAGCCAATAGTTGAAAAGTTCAATTTCACATTTAATTGTGACATAAAAAAGAGGTGAGTTACGCAGACATGTGGCAGAGGCAGGCCTTACTGAACCAGTGCGTGAGCGCAGAGGCACGCACACGAGGCGCCCTCGGTCAAGCCGAGGATGAATTTATAATAGATGAACTAATCTGCATCAGCTGCCCCTGTGTGTAGTGCCACCAGATGATGAATGGGATATGGTTCTTTCCTGTCTGGTTTTTTTCATTGCTGAGTCTTCAGCTGCTGTTTAATGTTTCCTATGGGCACCCCTGAAGGAAGCGCCTGCTGAACAGGCAGGACATTACTGAGCTTTTTCTGAGGTGCCAGTTATGTTGATGTTAGGTAGTTAATATTAAGTGTAATGAGGTAATACTGTTAGAGAACCTAGTTCTCTCATAAAGACTTGTAAGGAACACATCAAGAAAATTCATATGTACAGTAACAGAGAACATAAAAATGTATAATGAAATTTATTTAGAGCATTCTGACTCTTACTGGTTTCCATGTGCTCTTTGCATTTAATGATATCTTATTACTTTTCCTAAATAGGGGCTACTATCCTCAGGGAGGTGGTGAAGTTGTAGTCCAGATGTCACCAGTCAAAGAGTTGAGCCCAATAAACTTAACAGAACGTGGCACGGTGACGAAGATATACGGAAGAGCATTTGTTGCTGGAGCGCTGCCTATAAAAGTAAGTTTTGATAATAGCCCTGATACTGTCCAACTTCATATATCTATATAAAATTGCATGTGATCTGCTTAACATATATCTGCTGTTCCTGTATATTGCAGTTTTTCCACATACAAACTAAGTAGCCTTATTAAATTGTTTCAGTTATTCAGGCTGTAGAATAGCATTTTGGACGTTTCTAAAATGCATTTATTGCATAGGAATATGGTAGCATCTGAAACAGGAAATGGGAATGATGTCATTGTTATCCCTCATATGACTCTTCAAAAGTTCTTAGTGTATATTGAGGTGTACCTTATATCTGATGTACATATTGTTCATATTTACATCAATTATTTTAAATCTGAAATCATGGCCCTCGTTCATAGATTTATGGGTAAACTGTGGTGTACTGTAATAGGTAGAGGTCAGACTACGTAAAATTTTTTGACCATTGCTAAGGGTATTAGACAGAACAAGTTAAGGGTAGGTTTAGCCAAAGATAAAACAGAGAGAAATTTGCTCCTTTTTACCTCCTTCTTTCTATTATTCCTATCCTGTCTGTTTTTGCAGAGAATAAGTGGCAGGATCTCTCCAATGCTCCTTCTCATGCACAGGCTAGGAATTAGTAAAGAAACTGAGAAACTGAGTTACTTTTTGAAGAGCTGGTTTTGATCTTAAAATCTTCAGACCTATTAGTATTGGCTATGATTGCATCACAAGTATGGGATAAGCTTCATATGCCCCCACCTGCCCGTGATTTAAAATTGTTATTTTATATATTATATCTTACAGAGTACATCCTGCACATAATAATTGTGGGTTGGTTTTTTTGTTTGGTTTTGGTTGTGGGTTGTTTTTTGGTGTTTCTTTGGTTGGTGGTTGTATGTGTGTTGGGGGGTGTGTGCGTTGTTTGGTTGTTTTTTTGTTTCACAAACTCATGTTTTGAGATAATCAAAACTAAAATCAAATCTCCCTATGAATGGAGAATAGTTCTTGAATTTCTATTGATATTGAAGCTTCTACTTATATCACTCTAATTCTCATTTGTTCAACATTTAATGTTACCTTAATTTTGTGAGATAATTCTCAGAAAATATGATGTTCAATTCTTGCTTGTAGGATTTTATTAGAGTCTTTTGTTTTGCTAGTTGATAAAATAGCCCTTTTATTCAGGGATCCACTGTAATAATTCAACTTACAAGGAAAAAGTATTACTATAGTTGCATAATTTAATTAATGTTTTTTACCTCTTACCTTGTTAGCTGGCAAAAGACATGTCAGCAGCAGCAGTGAGATGCATCAGAAAAGAAATCAGGGATCTTTACATTAACATTCAGCCTGTTCGAGAACCTGATGATCAAGCCGTTGGGACTGGAAGTGGAATAATGTAAGATGAGCCCAGACTTTCCGTTGACACCTATAACCTTGCTGGTTGATTATTTACATCTTGATTACATATCTGTTAAGTATAATGTGAGTGATTTTGGTTTTAATGTTGATTTTTGCTGCTTAGTGTTGTTGCAGAGACTTCAACAGGCTGTTTGTTAGCTGGGTCATCACTTGGCAAAAGAGGTGAGAGTTGTATGAAGTACACCTCACAGATTTAATGTTCTATTAATAAGTAGGAATCTGAAGTATAATTTGTTCAAAGATGTGATGCTTTGAGTGTTGCATTTTTAAATGGATGTCGTTCTGTAATAAAGGACAGTGGAAATAAGCAGATTTTAAACATAGTAAATGGAAACTTACACTTTATACTTCTAAGCTGCTTCTGCCTAGTGACAAAAATATAAAAATTGTTAAACTCACCTTTTATCAGAATGGATTGTTACAGATCACTGAGTTGAAAATACTTCTGGACTTTAAAAACATACAGTATTTGTGGTTCACCCCTGAAGTTTTTGTTTAGCGCTGAGTGTTGATGTGTATCTAGATGAAAAGGAATAGAAGTTATTTTAGTTTTAAATCATTTGAATAAAATATTTCTCTGGCTGTAAGTGGGGCTACTTACTATGTGCCATCATAAGATGGGAGTCTTTTTAAGAAGACATTTGAGGCAAGAGCATGGAAATAGCGTTTAAAAAGTTGATCTTTCCTTGATGCTGTCTTTTTTTTTTTCTCTTTCTGCATTTTTAGAATGTTAAAAAATAATTGGCAGCATCCTAATCTCCTGTATTTCTCTGTTAGGAAAGAATCCTGACAAGGTTGGCATTGAAGCAGCTGAGATACTGCTTAGGAATCTTAAACATGGTGGAACTGTGGACGATTCTCTGCAAGACCAAGTAAGGCTTCTGAATGGCTTTACATGAGGTTGAAGTAGAAAGAGCATGCATGTATGTATGACTTGTAAATAAGTATGACCAAGGGAAGAATGAGATTTCAAAGTTAGACTGCATCTCCACAGGTAGGCATGACTTTACATAATTAGAAGTCTTAGGAGATTTCCAGGTGTGGTCACAATATCGCTAGGATTAGCAAATTACATACAGTACACAGGAACCACAGATGCTCCTGGCTTTGCACCAACACTATTAATGTTTCCCTTTCTGCAAATTTTAGTAGGTATGGAAGAAAAGAGGTAGGAATTTGCGTCTATTTGGCACTCCATGTAGTGGAGTAAAAATAGCTCCCTGGTTACACATTAAGAACGGTACTAAGTGAAGCTATAAGAGAATAGAATATCTAAGAGGTGTTCCTGTTTGTCATGCTCACCTAATTTCATTTGAGAATTAAGAACTTCCACCCTCCACTATCTTATTTCCAATAATGCAGCTTGGTAAGAGTCTTGGGTTGTTCTAGGTAGGAGACATTACCTTTTAGCTGTAAACACCTGGTCACACACTACTATTACATAGTAGAATAGGAAGTATTTTGGTGTAGGACTCATCCTACTTTTTCCAAAGTGTACACAGTACAATTTTGGTGGCAACATGCCACAGCTAGATTCAGGCTGTATGGGAACTATTCAGACTTACCTGATACTTTACTGAGTACTTGTCATGGTGATGTTTGTAACTGAAATCAGAATTTTTAAGTATCTGTCTGGTGATTACATCACCAGAAAGTGTTATAATTTAAAAAAAGAAAGAAAAACACCAACAACAAAACAACAAAAAAAGAATCCTTCCTGAGGTTTTTCTCTCCACACAAAAGTAATAATCGGGAGCCTAACATGACTTTGGGGAGTTTTGGGGCAGGAGGGTGAGGGAGAGCCAAGTTAAATGTAGTAAATGCCAAACTCCACTGAGAAAAGTAGCAGCCCTTCTTTAATAGGTATTACAGCAGTTATTTCCAGGCTTCTTGCGCCTTGGATCAAACTTCACACTCAGCACAATGAACGTTTAAGAAACTTGGCAAACCACATTTTGGGGGTTCTGGTGGACAACAGGATGACCATGAGCCAGCACTGTGCCCGTGTGGCCAGGAAGGCCAATGGCATCCTGGGGTGTGTTAGAAGAGGGGTGGCTAGTAGATCGAGAGAGGTTCTCCTTCCCCTCTACTCCGCCCTGGTGAGACCCCATCTGGAATGTTGTGTCCATTTCTGGGCCCCTCAGTTCCAGAAGGACAGGGAACTGCTGGAGAGAGTCCAGCGCCGGGTAACAAAGATGATCAAGGGAGTGGAGCATCTCCCTTATGAAGAAAGGCTGAGGGAGCTGGGTCTCTGTAGTTTGGAGAAGAGGAGACTAAGGGGGGACCTCATTAATGTTTATAAATATATAAAGGGTGAGTGCCATGAGGATGGAGCCAGGCTCTTCTCGGTGGCAAACAATGATAGGACAAGGGGTAATGGGATCAAGCTGGAACACAAGAGGTTCCACTTAAATTTGAGAAAAAACTTCTTCTCAGTGAGGGTGACAGAGCATTGGAACAGGCTGCCCAGGGAGGGTGTGGAGTCTCGTTCTCTGGAGACATTCAAAACCTGCCTGGACATGTTCCTGTGTGACCTCACCTAGGTGTTCCTGCTCCAGCAGGGGGATTGGCCTAGATGATCTTTTGAGGTCCCTTCCAATCCCAAACATACTGTGATACTGTGATTTTTACATCTTCTATACTTTCTTTTTTTTTTTTTTTTTTTTTAAATCAATAAGTTCCTAAGATTTGAAGGGTTACTTAATTATTACCTTTTCCTCCTTTTCAGCTGATCATTTTTATGGCACTAGCGAAGGGGGTGTCTCGAGTGAAAAGTGGACCAATTACACTTCATACTCAAACAGCTATACACTTTGCAGAGCAGCTAACAAAGGTGAGTCCAAAACTTCAGGAAGTTTTCCCTGTCAGTTGCCATGCAGCAACTAGAAAATGTGCGGTTTAGCAGGCATTGTGAACTGAACTTAATCATGCAGAAAAAGCACTAGCAAAATAATTGCTACAATATTTATATGGGAGTTTTACCTGTAGAAAACGAACATACATTACAGTTAAATGCCTTTAGAATGGTTAGATACTTTCACCACTTTTATTTAAACACTTCTTAATGAAATCAGTCAAAGCTGTAATATTGATAAACACGTGGCAATACGATTATTTGAAATCAGATATTGAATATTTAAACTTACGTATGTTATGACTTAATTAGTGATATATTTCTAATTCTGTTTTAGGCCAAATTTACTGTGACAAAATTGGAAGAGGAAGATTCCAGTACAGATACCTACATCATTGAGTGCCAAGGAATGGGGATGATAAACTCAAATTTATAGGGCTTTAAAAAAAGGCAGAAAACTGACAAAAGCAAAACTCAACATACCTCAGTGATGTACTGCACTACATTTCAATGGATGTATGATATGCGCATGAACAGGAGAAGCCTTCTGTCACATCTGAGGGCTTTGACTTCAAGGATGATGTCGAGTTTTTCCTTGATGTGCTGAGAATCTGTGGTGTGAAAAATGGCAACTTTACACTTTTCTCCTTTTTTTTTTTTTTAAAGTATTAGCAGCAGAATGAGTACAGACAGGACAATAAATAGAATACATTGTATGTATTTGAGAGCTTCAATTAGAAGCTTTAAAACTTCAGATTCACCACAGCAGAAAATAACTATTTCAGTTTTGAAAATGGGAACCTTTATGTTATGAGGTATAGGGAATGCAGTGTACCATCAAATCTGTACTGCTTTCCTTCTATAGCCATTTTGTTTAAATCGTGCATGAGGAAATAATAAAGCAGTATCACCATATAAAAGCCTGGTATTTATATTTGCTGTTTTCTCAGCAGGTTGTGTTAGTGGGAGTTGAATACAAAGTAACTTTTCAGAAGGATAATTTCTTTCCCAACAGAAAAAACCCACTCAATGCGTAAAATAATATTATTTTACATCTGATTTCATCTATTTTTTAAAAAAACCTTCTCAAGCAAGCTAAAAAACATTACATCGCAAACACAAAATATTAACTTATGATATGACTGGATTTTCTGTCTATAGTTGTCCTTGTTAACATGCTAGCTGAGTCTGTATTTTCACCAAGTTGTTGTTTAGCCTTTTTTTAAAGGGTGTACTTGATTTCAGCTGTTGAACACACATGCATAGGCACACAGGTACAGAAATGTATGTACATGGCACTGCATAAACATGCAGGTATATTTAGGTATATAAAATCCCCCATCTGTGGATGAAGTAAGGAAGACTTTCTGCCAATCTGGCCTTGATAGCGCTACAAAAGCTTGTTCTGAAGTAAAAGGAGAGACAGAGCATCATTTGTTTGGCATACAAAGAACTGAATCACTTAACCAAAACAATATAAACGCACTCTGGAAGCTTAAATTGATTTCAAGGTTTTCCATAACCCAGACTTTACCCATTGCTCTAAGATCTTTTTTTCCTCAGTTGTGACAATTAAATCTAAACAACTGAAGTTGTAACTTGAAGTATTGTTTGTCGTACTTATTAAGATAATTGCATTACGGTGCATTTCTAACATGACAAAAATCCTTTGCTGATACACAAAAATGTTCACCAACCATCTGCTTAACAACATCTTTCTTAGTTTTCTTTCTCTCTCCCCACCCAAAAACTAGTGCAAAGGAATGGGATGCTGTCAATGTCTGACCAGAAGACGGTTCTTTTTCCCTAAGGCTGGGAACGGTCTGCAGGAGGCAGCAGACACCCGCTGAAGTGCGTTTGTACCACAGACTCGACTGCTGATGTAGAGCACCTCTCTGAATTACTAGTCTGTGCTGCTGCTGATTTGCAATGTTTCGTTTTGGAAGAACTCAGAATGTATTTTCCCACAAAACTTGAAAGAAAGCCACAAGGAGCTGTTCTCTGTGCTTAAGAAAACAAGCTCTTCTAAACCACATTTGAATGTATCTTTACTTGGCTAATTTTACTTCTAACGGGGAGATTCCTGCTGAAGAGATGGCTAGGTGTAATTTAATTTAACCTTCTGATCAAAGCACCTCTAACTTAAAAGTTACATCAGGTTGCTCAAGGCCTTGTCGGGTTCTGAAAATTTTCAAAGATGGAGGTTCTACAATTTTTCTGATCAACTTGTTAACAGAGCTTAACCACTCCTGCCGCTGACATTTAGTGTGAGCAGGTAAAAAGCTTACGTTTTTTGTTGTGTTATTGTTTGTTTTGGTTTGGTGGTTTGTTGGCGGGGGGGGGAGGCATTTTATTTATTTTGATGGAGTTTTTTATTTGTTTCTTAAGTTGAGGGGCTACTTCTTAAATGGAAGTTACTTCCTGCTACAGGAAACATGGAGGGAAAATGAGCTTAGCACTGTACCAGTTCAGTATTTCTTCAAGAGAAAACATGGCAGAAGACAATTAGATAATCAGTTCTGTCTTACTCAAAGATTTCTGGTATGTGGGGAATCCTCAGGTTGCTCTGGTAGCTGAAAACAAGGCAGCTTCAGTAAACCCTAGAAATAAGATGATAAAACCAAAAATTAATTACAAATAGTTACATATTGTTGCTTAAAATCAATACAGAAAAGCATGTTGAGTACAGTTTGTAACTAACAAAGTATTCCTTTTTAATACTTTTGAAGTTCAATTTTTGGATTCTGTGTAGTTGAGTATCTTTTTACCAAGAACCAATCAAGCAACTTTCACAAGGGTGCAGGCAATTAAATCTATTTTTTTTAATGCAATTAAAACATTTGTAGAAATTATGCTTCTTGAGAACTTTCTTTGTACTATTATTCAAAGTAAGCCAACATTGTATAGATCTTTATAAAGCACAATCCAGTAACTAACGCTTTAGGGGCTTGAAAGCCCTCAGGTTATAAAATCTCTAGCGAATGCCTTACACACTTTGCCTTCTTGCCCTGTAATCACTGCTTCACTTCAGCAATCAAATAAGAATGACCCACTTTCTTGCGTAATAGATTCTTCGTGGTCTGTAAGTATACTTAGATGTTAATGCCTAGATGATTTAAAGACTAAATAAATCAGCACCACAAGCTCGTGTTATGTGAAGAAAACCTTATGAATAAAAGCACAGCTAAATTAAATCTTTCAGATTAGGCAGGCTTTTACATATTTGTGCACATATACATATTGAATTATGCATTAAAAGTAAGATAAGCCTCACCACAATTTTCTATCTGTTCAAAGGCTGGCTGGGGTATCTTTTCATAGCTTTTATTTGCTTCTGAAAAACGATGCCAGTTTACACACCTGAGGTGTTATCTGCAGTGCTACCAAAATTCTTCCACATTTATGAATGCCCAAGACTGTCTTGGAACCATTGCAGCAAAAAATAAGAGCTAGCGAAACCTTGGGAGAACTATCTCACGTTAGAATTCCCAGCTATATCCACAACGCTTCCTGAAATCAGTTCTATCTAATGAAAAATTTATTTTGGGAAGAATTTTAAAATATGCAGGCTTTGTTTCTACAGAGAAAAAAAAGTCACTGAACAAAAAATTCCTGTTGAAGGATTGAAATGCAATTCCTGTCTTCCAGATAGACATACAGAAGTGTATAAATGCTCAGCCAACCTACCTAACAAAGATTAACAAAACCCAGGTTACCAGGGAAAGAAAGCCTATTTGACCTCCTCTTCCTAAGTGTACAATGAATAGCAGCTCAGCAATACTGACAACTGTTACTTCACCTCCCTGCTCTCCATAAGCTGGTTAAAAATAGCTGCCGGTCATTAATAACTGGCAGTCCTTGGTAGCTTCCTTAGGCCCATTCAAGTGTCCAGCCTTCTTTTGTGACATGACTGATGGGGCCACCACTGGATGGATGGGAAGGCCGGCGAGCTGACCCTTCCTTGCTTGCCTTTGTCACTGTACTGCCTGTCTCCTTATGCCACCCCTGCAGCGTTTCCAGGACTGAAGGAACCTGGTGCAGATCTGGTCAGGCTTTACATACGGCCTTTTTTACCTCGAGGGCTGGAAAACCCCTAGATGGGATACATCCACAAAAGATTTTACTCTTCAATAGGATGAAATTCCCAAAAGAATTCTGGCTTCCTGCTATACATGCACACACAGAAATTCATATTTGACCAAGTTGCTATTTTCCCTTTTCAATGGGATTCTGTATCATAAAATTTAAATCTTCCAGGTTTACATTTATTTTCAATTCACTTAGATTTTAAATCCACAAGTCAAAACATGCGCTGCAGATCTTGTTACATCATGCTCCTACATTGCACGTGCTGCATGTACTTAAGCTTAAATTTTACAGTATAATTAATTCTTAAAATTAATGCAGTGTGTGCAAATTAGTTGTTGGTAATTAGTGGTGTAACTTTTAAAAATCTTTCTGCCCTTTTTGACTCTGAGCTAATAATTACAGTGCATTGCTTGAAGCTTTTTAACTTTCATTTATATAAATTTACAATCAAATAATTTTTAGCAATAAGGTTGGATTAAGTCACTTGTGAGAATGTATTAACCTTTTGTTCAGGAAGAGATGAAACGTTGCTTGCACCTGCTCTACAAATGTGCACTGAGTTTTCTTATGTTAATCAGGCATATTTGAATCTTATATAAAAACTTCAGTGTGGGTGTATAGATACAACTAAGATGCTTACATTTAATACTGCTCAAACAAGTAGTGGTGATGACTCACAAGTTCCATATACCAAGGAAATGGGATTAATCCTCTCAAACGCTGTGCCCGTAGCATACCTACATGAGAGAGAACTGTGTTTGGATGAAAGATGACCAGAGAAAGGCACTGCACTGAGATGTGCAGTGACTGAAGTCTCAAGACAAATAAGAAGGCATTCTATGCATATGGTTACAAAAACCTCCCCAGGAAATACTGCACTCTGGTTCTGACTGAACTGAGTTTCTCTCAAAAAGAGTGAGTACCTTTGAACCTTTTCTCCTCTCGTGCCCTTAAACTTACTTCAGCGGGTAACCATTCCTTTTCTGAGCCTGTGCATCTCATTTTGGTCACTAAAATATTAGTAAAACATTTACTCTTTTCTAGACCATGTTGAGAAAAGTGCTTTCAGCTTTGGGCCCCTCCTCCATACAAGAAAGACACCAGTGGTCAAGTTGGTCTGGGCCTGGAGCTCTGTGAGGAGAGGCTGAGGGAAGGGCCTTGCTCAGTCTGGGGAGGGGACAGATTTGGGCACCCACCAGCAACATGCTGGTGCCTGCAAGCGGGTTATGGAGAAAACAGAGCCAGGTCCTTCATGCTGGTGCACGGTGGGAGGGTCAGAGACAGCGGGGTTAAACTGAGACAAGAGCTCAGGCTGGACAAAGCCCTGGCCAACCTAGTCTGAGCTCACGGCTGACCCTGCATGCAGCAGGAGTTTGGACCAGAGCCTTCCTGCAGTCCCTTCCCACCTCGATTATCCTGTGATCCTGAATGCCCTCTCTGGCAACTCGTGGTCATTCAAACACAGTGTAGAAGCATCCTCTAAAATATTCCAGTACAGTTTATTTATAAATGACATAGTTAAAATGAGCCATAGGTTAAATAAAACACTATACCAAATAAAGGTGCATGTAGGGAAAAAATGCCAAATGAAATTTTTTACAATGGAAAAAATTGATATTTTTTTCTTTTTAGAATTAGAGCTACATCTTCTCGTATTAAAAGTAAGTGAATGTAAACCCAGAGATTCAATCTGTTGAGGACTGGAGGGAATAGGAAGTAATATCAGTATCTAAAAATCAGGTAAGATAGGTCAACTGGAAAGTGCTTTCCTAATATTTGACTGCAGAAAAGTCTGTAAAGACTGAGTTAAAACAAGTGGGAACACAGTCTTGTGTAAACTCAGGCAGAACCCGATTTTTTCCTTTAATCCCAGCTTTACTAGTGCATTGAAGACCCAAGTTCAAGGCTTAGGAAACCTACTGATAAGTCCACTTAAAAGCTAAAAGCTCTTATGGAGTACACAGATGCAGAAGCTCACACTACAAGCTGTGTGGTTTTGAGTCTTTGTACCATCCATTTGTTTCTGAGGTGTTTCACAATTTCTCCTCTGCCTAATGCTTTCCAAATCCAATACCGTAATCCCATAATGATAGGATATCTGCTAGAACAAGGAACTCCGATTTGAAAATCCCACTTTCAAATAATAACAATTTTTTTCTTTACATACAAGTATTTTAGGTTGAAATTTTAGGCAAACTTTCTGACATACCATGCAAGTTTTCAAAGATCCATAAAAAGAACAAATTTTATTAGCTCAGAAAACATGTAGAATTATTTCTCTTTCTCTCCTTCCAAATAAATTTGTCTAGCCACTGAAGACTTCCATTACCAGAGGAATGATTCCTGTGTAAAAAGACAATTTGTGAAAGACTTTACTGATTTTTCCACATGGAAATCTCTCTATAAACATAGAACTTTACACTCCAGCTGACCTGAAGTTTATGCAACTCTTGTAATCCAGGAATGCACTAGTAGTTCATATGTTTTCTCAGTCATTAAGACTTGTAGTATCTGAAAAACGTCAGGCTTGTTTCAATCCCAGACTTTCCTATACCGGTATTACATTCGATTAAAAAAGAAAGGTGACGAATAAAGCATCTACTTTTTATCAGAATGTACAGACCAAGACAAATTCCAGTATAGTGTATTTTAGAAACAGTGATCAAGACTTCTCTGTTATAATACAACAGCAAACCTTTGCTTGTAATATGATGAAACCATGACTAAGACAATTTATATTTGTATAACTGAGGACAGAATTTTGGCTATATGCATAAATAAAAAAGATTATCAGATTACAGCATTTGGCAAAGAAAGACGGGGGAGTAGGGAGTAAGCAGTTAGTTTATACAGCATTTCCATCACTTTTATTCTGCCATCATCCATGCAAACTTAGCCACAGACCACTTTGATTTGAATTATTCTTTGCTGTAATGGCTTGCTAGAGAGTACTCTACAGCAAATTAATTTTAAGATGTGAGTGTAAAGAAAGAGTCTCAATTTATAGCAATTAAAGTCACAGAATACCAATTAAGTTGAATAAATTACTCTGAAGTAGCACTGGAAAGCACTGGCCCCAGCTGAACAGGGAATATCAACATGTGCTGACAAATCTGAGATAGCTACGGTTGGCTTGTCATCAGAAGTGAGGATAAGCACATGGCCCCCTTATGTTTAAATGATTTGGTGGTGCTGTATAATTATCTCTTATCAGAACAAGATTGCTAGCATTCTCTTCTATGTGGGAGAGTCAATTTTCATAATTGAATTATCAGATGTATGACTGTAAAGGAAGACTTTGCAAGTTAAACTGAACTGTATAACTTAAAAACTGCAGGACTTAAAAATTAATTACATTCCATAAAGCCCCGCAGATCTTGGGCTTTCTAGCCATTCAAACCTTTAATCTTTTTATTACCCCCCACATCATAGCTCTGGACTTCAAACTTCAGCTCCTCAGCTTTACCAGCAATTTTGCTACACATAACTGACTTCTTAGCTGAAACATTCTTAATAGCACCACTAATTGCTTTTTTCTTTTACCATTCCAAAATGAAAGAGTCTCTGGTCTCAAAAGCCTTTGAGAATAACTCTTAATTCCATATTTTTCCTTTCTCTGTTTTTCAGTGCTAAAAAAGGGAACAATTAAAAAAAAACAAAAAAACAGAAAGTCAGTCTAAGCTGCTGCTTTTGCTGGAGGGCTAAGAAAAGACCTGTGTAGCTAATTACTGAAAACATTCACATGTGCTGATTTCCTTCACTTTAATAATCACAACAGGAACAAAATTTTCAAACTTGATGGACTGCTGGAGCAAAATTTTAAAAGTGACTAACTGGTTTAGAAGTTTCTGTCTTTCCATAGGGCAGGGCCGGCTTCCAAGGAAAGAATACTTACATACCTCTATGAAGTCTTGTTTCCAGAAGTAGCTACTTGTGCTCCCACCGAAGCTTACAATCATCACAGTCTGCTCAGCTCCTCTGAACCTAAGGGCATATTTAAGTTTTCTTCACACTTTTAAGTCAGTTGTAAAACCTGCACAGCTGAAGACAGATTTGAATAGTAATAGTGAAATAGAATATTTAGAATGGGTTAGTACAGTCCAAAAAGCCATACGCTAAATAAAATTACTTAATATATCAACCCTTTGTACTTGCAGAAAGGAATTAAGGTAACTGAATCAATAACCACCGTCAGAGAGAAAAGGTCAACGTGATGTTGAACTAACTTGCTTTTAATTTATTTTGGTCAGTCAGCACAAATAATTTTGAAACTGTGCTGTTAGACAGATTTGTTTGCTTCCGTCTTAGAACATGGTGACCTCCAGGACCACAAGATTTATGTCCTCTGACTGCAAGCCAGATTCCTGTATCCTGTTTAGTATTTCATACGTGCCGCGTAAAACAAGTGCAATTCAAATGCTTTGCCATTCAATCAAGAGTCAAGCTCAAGCCCACATTTAGACAGAATTTAGATGCGTGTTTTATCCAATGATAATTTAATGATCCTGAAAAAGAACTAACGAAACCTTCGTCCACATTAATGTTCCAGCCACTCTGGTTATCAGGCAGGGAAAGAGGAGAGTGTCTCTCCCACAGCAAATTGGGCAGCTAGTGATTGCTGCAGTTTGGAGGGGAAACTATTTAAATCCTTTCTGGCAGAGGAAAAAGTCAAACCTGGATCTCTTGCTTCCTGGCTGATGCTTTAACTCACACCTTGTGCAAAGAAGGAAACCTTACCACCTCTTGTCCTGACTGTTAAATGACTCCTGCTGTGTTTCTGATTAAAAGCTTGCTGCTCTCACACTACGAGATCACAAATGGATGAAAAGACATCCCTGCAGGAAGAACTGGGTTTGAAGGACACCCATGTACTGCTTAGGTCTCCTCAGCAATCACTAAGAATTCAGACGGTTCCCTGCTCCTCCTGAGCTGCACAGTGAGACTCAGTGCCAGCCACTGTTATCTCACTGCTTCTCCCACCACGTGACTGCGTGAAGTTCAAGTTTCCAGTAAACCAGAGGCAGGTTATTTCCAGGAGCCACTACGACCCCGAACACATCAGTAGTATGGGTAAGATAAATACAGTCAAAATTCAGCAGAAGAAAATAAGGAAATCTCAGCAAAAACTGCACAGTTTTCCATGCGATCTCACAACATATTACAAAACCTCCAATACTTGGCAGGTTTAAATTACACACTCTCATCCTATTGATCTAAGCTGGCTTGCTTGCTTTATCTCTCTCTTTTTCAGTATTTGTTGTATTTGTGCCGCTGGCTGTAGTGCGTGAATCTGTGAAGAAATGAGCAACCCAGTGCCCATTTTTTGCACTGTAGGCTGTCAGCACCTCCAGCTCACAGACTCAGTTGCAGCACAACTGGCTACTTATGACAAATAGGATCAAATGGGATCAAATTTAAAAACAAACAAACAAACACATTCTTTCTTGTTGTTGTTTGTTTTTACTTATTTTTCTGCTTTTATTTATATTTTCTCTGCCTCGCTTTCAAATTCATTTCTTTCCTGCTTTATGTGTGTTTCCTCACCTTTGCTCCAAATTTACATTTATTTCGCTTCTTGTCCCTTTACTCACATTCACATCTACTTACAGAAGCATTACAATATCATGGTATTGTTAAACTACAGAATTAGAAGTACAGTCTGGCTCCAGCTAACCTTTGTCCTTGCAAAACCATTTTACTTCCTCCCAACTGGAACAATCGGAGATGGAGAAAGCATTCAAGGACAACTCTGAAGGCCCTCCTACAGTCTAACTGGGCAGAGGCTCCACTCTGCTGAGATATTCCCACAAACGCAGCTGCTTGCAGAGGCAGCTGCAGTAAATGGCAGTTCATGATACCTTCTGAAACAGAAGGAACACTGCATTATGGGATTCACCTTATTTCTGCATGAGCAGAAGAGAGACACCTGCTCCTGAAGAGTTTGGCTGGAGGTTTTTTTGCAGTGAACAGTTTGTTCTTTAAACCACATGAAACTGAAGCAAATTAAGCTCACATATATAATGCTGTAGCTGTGCTTGCGTTTATGCTCAAGTTCCCGGAGCCAGCTGTACACCCAGAGCCTGGAGTGGTAGGACTCTGTGTGAATCTGGAGATCCCCGAGCCTGAGTCACCCCTCCTGGAAAGCCCTTGGCTCAAACAACTTAGACAAAATGAGATTTTAATCTGTAGGCGGCATGGATTGTCTGGGAGTTCCAGCTCAAGCAAGCCAAAAAATAAGTCCATAATAACATATAGTCAAATTCTAGCAAAAATGGGCCTCCTTGTATATCTGGAGATTTGTGAAGGCTTGCAACTACCTCCCAGTCCTTAGCAAAGTAACAGTTATTAGACCACAGACATCTTTGAAAGAAGGATGATTTTCTTTTAGTTCTCCTTGTTCAGGTGTCAGAGCATTGTTCAGAGGATGCCTAAGACTGCCTCCAAACTGCTGGGAAGCTGTGACGGAAATTTCACAAAATTTCTTGCATGAAATTCCTGAGGTTTCACAACTTCATCCAGGAAAAAAAACAAGACCGGTTTTTCTCACGTAACTGTAAGACTGACCTTCAATTAAACCGAGATAGGTGAAATCCACAAAAAGCCCAGATTAAAGAAAATTTGAACAAATATTTTGAACCTCATGAAAAGTCTCCTTCCAAGAATTTTACTCCTACATATGCTTTATCTACCCTGTACTCAAACTACCACCATATGAGGAAGAGCACTCTTCTGCCCCAGCATCTTTCTCTTAGGAGTTACAGGGTGATTTACTCAAATTAAGCTTCACTATAATGCCTATAAGATAAAACTGCAACAAGGCAAGATACAGGACAGATGGACTGTGACAAGTGAAATCAATTGCTAAAAGGCATATTAGAAAAGACCGAGTCAAAAAGTAGGATTTGGGATCCCTGGTTCTCGGTTCCTAGTTGCACTGCCTGACTGCTCTTACTATTTTGTAATGATTGTGATTGAAGATTTCTGCACATCACTGGTAATGATGGTAATGATATTTTACATCTCTCTAGTATCAGGCTAAAAATCCATCTTTTTATTTTCATGCTAACAGAGCTCTCAAAAGTTCAAAAGTGCCTCACATACTGTTTGAATTTAGCATAATTTGCTTTTCTGGAACAAAATCTAGCACCCAGCTTGTGTGCGGTACCACCGCTGTTCCAGTAGAGCATTAATACTCCCAAGTGCACAGGATCTATATAATTTCTCTTTACAAACAAGAAAACAGGACAAGAGTTATTCAGAAACAACTTTCACTTATGAGTCTGGGGGGGTCTCAACTTAGGATCAACTGCGATTTTGTAGCAATTTTTAGGATTTTATGCACAAAATCAAGAGGAAAACCTTTGCAGGAAAAGTGCTTAATCTGGAAAACTTTTTGAGAACGTAGGTCACTGTGCTGTATGAGTCCTGGTGCTTCCATGGCCATCCTTCCACTGTCTCACAAGCTGCTACCCTGTCTCCTCTCCGCAACATTTCTGCAATTACAGCCCCGCAGCTCTACGGTCACATATCTTGCACGGAGCACAGGGCTGGGCCACAGCGCAGAAAACACTTACTGAAGCCTCAGTGAAGTGTACTGAATTTACTTACACATTGAAAAGCATTGTGTTTTGTTAATACATGATTTTTGGGCTCAGATCATTACTTTATGGGAGAACCACGGTAATTTTTAAAGACTAACAAAACAGATCTTAGCTTTTGGGATGACTTATGTGTGGTGTGGAAAAAAAAAAAAAAAAGAGGGATCAACTTAGTTACTTCTTACCTTGTAAACACCGTTGCAACTCAACCATTTGGAAAGGAGACAAATTTATTAGCAAAGTTAAATTAAACATCCACCTAATTTAATCGTAGCTATTAGTAGTATTTAAAATAATGTCTTCTACTATCCAAAAAAAAAAAAAAGGCATCTTAAACAGCACCAGCTTTTACTTTAACAGTTTACAGATTTTAGTAATTAACAGAGTAAAACCTACTCTGGCACAGCTTTACAACTACATGCAGATAGAGACATTATTTCCCCCTTTAGTCTTAGAAGCAAATAGTAGTAGTGCTGGTGGTTGTGACAAACACCCACATTTAGGTCAGGGGATTAAATAGCTGCAAGGACGGCTGTCAGTTCACACTATAGTTATGCTTCTCTAAAAAGGCACAGCTGTTGGTTGACACAAATTCACATGTTACACAGATACATTTCTAAAACAGCTGACTCCAGATTATCAAAGAAAAATTATTTCCTAAGCACTTTCTTTATGAGTAGACAGTAGGAAGACAAACATCAGCAATTTGGAGATTTATGTTCTTGACTCACTGATTTTGACACAAAGTTTCAGGGGTTTTTGGTTTTCTGTTGTTGTTGAGCAAGTGGGTGATAATACAAGATGACAGGAACATCATGTATTCTTGACCAACTTGCCAGTTTGAAACAATGCTGGGAAGCTGCTGACATACCAATGGGTGTCACTTGTATGGCAAAACTGCTAGAAGTAACTCAGACCACACATTTCATCTACAGTTTTAATTCTGCTCACCAGGTTCCTTAGGGAAAGCTCCTGGCTCCAGACTGCAGGCTTTCTCCATGGGCAGGGAACACTGAACCCCCTGATGCAGCTCACAGCCCCGAGTTTGCCCTGTGTCCCTGGTGTCTCTCTGTTCCACCCAGTGTGATTCTTGGTTAGTGCCATTGCTGCGGTGGAGGACACTGAAGAGTTGTTATCTCAGCAACACATGGAAGCACATACTGGATTTCATGGCTGCACCTGGGATGTGGCTGATGTGGTCATAAAACAGGTAATCCAGAACAGATGTACAGGTCAAAACTCTCAAACAGGAGAGGATCAAAAGAGGTGTTTTCTATAACTAATACTAATGAGAAGTTTAAACTTCTCTTTTTTAGTCAATGCTGATTCTGTAAAAACAGGAAAAAAAGTTAATCATCAAAAGTTTTTGTAACTTTCCATAGTGAGGAAATCTATATTTTAATTGGCTTTGGATGATACTGGTGATTTATGCATGGCTGATCCTAAAAGCTATTTGGAATAATCTGAAAAGGAAAGGGATACGGCTGTAAAACGTTGCAGGGCCATAGCAGGAGAGATATAGCCCATCATCACATCTTCCTTTGCAAGGGCTGTATCCTGTGTTATCTCTGACAAATCTCATTTATGTCTACAGTACAGGTCTTTGCATTTCAAAGAATGTTAAGACAACCTTAAACTCTTTCTGGGAATAAAGATTTACTTGAATACACTCTTCAAACAAGGATACTCTAAAGTAAGTCCTAAATGTGGTCACCAAATACACTTTCAGGGAAACGGAAAATATTTTTCAATCAACTTACTTGGAAAATCCAAGTCAGGCTTTATAAATATCAAAGACTTTCAGAGGGAAGCTAATTGCTTTCAACTTCCTACAGGAAATTTTTGCTGTGTGACGTGCTAAACAATGAACATTTAGATGAAGTTATTAAACCTACTACAAGTTTAGTGTGCATTTTACTAAGCAGGCAATTAACAATCACAGCTCTCAGCTCAGTAAAGCTCTCTACTGAGTGTGCATCTATGGTTAAAAAAAGGTCAGCTATCAAGAGGTTTCACAGACATTTTCAATTGATGCAAGTATGGGAGATGGCTCTGTCATTGTGCTGATGACCACAAGTTTGGTTGTACTAGCCTAAATATGAGTAAGACCCTATAACAATTTGGATTCAGGAGCTGATGCAGTCAAAAATAAAGCCAGCAGAAAAAAACAGGGGGGCATGTGTGAGAAATTAGTTTTCAGTAAGGAGCAGGCTCTCCTTTTGCCCTATCATGGGTGATTTGGATTGGAAATTAT
The DNA here is from genome assembly GCF_036013475.1 of Columba livia. Classification (NCBI taxonomy): domain Eukaryota; kingdom Metazoa; phylum Chordata; class Aves; order Columbiformes; family Columbidae; genus Columba; species Columba livia. The sequence continues at coordinate 22,112,129 of NC_088609.1, read as the reverse complement.
GAAATATCTTCTTTTGGTATCAGTCAGACCTTGTTGGCTTAAAACAGCAATATCCCAAAATATTAGGATCTGCTAATATATAATAATATTATATTAGGAGCTAATATTAGGAGCTAATATTAGGAGCTGCAGAATAATACAAGAAACATTGTAACTCCTTCAAGATAACTAAACAACGGAGCTTCATTTGGAATAGAAAGTACCAGACTGATCACTGCCTATGAACAGTGACATTGCACTAGAAGTTCTGGAGAGGGTAACAGGGATTATTGACATGTGAAAAGCATTTCTAAATATAAACACTTAAAAGAGTGATAACTTGGTGACTTTTCTCATTTAAAAAATATATGAGTAAGACAGATTTGCACACATTTATGATTATTAGAAAAATGGTAGCTAACAAACTTTTAGTCTTTCTGCATCATAATTAAAAAAAAAAAAAAAAAGAGGAGGGACAAAAAGGAGAAGTATTTTAAACCAATCAAAGGAAATACTTTTCACAAAGTGTCCAATTAACCTATGCAGCTTTTTTTTCACAGGAAGTCATTCCGGACGGAACTTTAAAAGGAGTCATAAAATGACTGGACATTTAGGCTTATGACTAATGCCAGTGATTTGGAAGAGAGACCAAGTCTCATGCGTGCAGACTTACACTTAAGCAGTCAATATCAGGTATCAAACAAGATCGATACTGTAGAAGCAGCTGTTCCTAAATCTGTCTTAGGGGTGCTTCTTGCATTCTCCTGCAAAAGTTTGGTTGCTGATTGTTGCCAAAGACCAGTGTACTGAACTGTTCGAATATTTTTCATTTGATCTTGTACGGGAATTACACTGCTCATTACAAAACAAGCAATGGTATCTCCTGAAAGCTCCTACCATGCATAGTTACAGAAACATTTAAGTGTGGATGACCACAGGAGATCAGCAAGTCCAATGTCCCACCAAAGCAAGGCTAACGTTACAGTTAGGGTGTGCTGATCAGGGTCTTTTCCAGCTGAATTGCAAAAATCCTCAAAGACAGAGGTTCTACAGCTGCTGAGCAGGCTGTTTTGAGTGCTGCACCAGCCTCACAATGAATTTGTTGCTTATATACAATTGGAGCTTCCCTTCTCACATTTTTTGATTATCTTTTTATTGCACACCTCTGAGACGAGACTGGCTCTATGTTTTCTCTTACCCCTGCTAAGTGGAGGGATATTGAGAGACTACAATCAGTCCAGAAATGTGCTTTGCCCTTCTAAGATGTGTTTTTCATCTGGCAACAGTGTTTAGACATATCTGCAGATTACAAACTTCAAATTGCAAAACAGATTAAATGGGATGGAAAAGTAGGCCTACAATAGCCACAAATTTTCTCATACTTTAACTTTTAAACCAGCTGTCACTATATTATATATTTTCAAAAAAGTTTATGCTTTTAATTCAATCTAATTATGACCTCTTTAAAGCTGGGAAAATGATCAAGCATGTTATATGAAATTTAAGGTGCTTCTTTGTACAAGTAGTGTATAGGCCATAATCCTGGGGTGACCTAGAAGATGCACTGTACTATGTTCCCTTATCTAGACTGCAGACTTCTGTCTCTTTCCATAAAAAAACCAAGAGCCCGAGGATGGCTCTTTGAAGACACTCAAAAAACATGCTTTCATTATGTCTGTGCTTGACAGTTCAACTGCAGGAAAGATACAACTAAAAAGAGGTATCTTTTAAGTACAGGCAGGGATGTTAATCTTGTGGTTCAGAACTGACAGTTTTTCTTGTCAAGTGTCATAGACTTGAGCTCTGATTACACACTCTTCACAGGCTCCAACAAAAGAAGCTCTTGTTTCATCTGTGCTTCATGCTGTTGGTCTATTGTTTCACATATTCATTTTGATAAATCATACATACAAAATGCTACCTTGAAATTAAGTTTTTTGTCATTAACAGTGGAAACAATACCTATATAAACAATCCTTTAAAAATTCTATGAGATTTTTAAAATGTTCTACCAATTCAGTAAGGTTCCCAATATTTCATCTGTTTTATTACTACTGTCTACTCTGGTTTATTATTACTCTTACAGTTTAGGACATTGAACAATGTATCAGCCATTCTTCTTTAACACTCCCTGGTCAAGATTTCTACATACTAAAAACATTACACCCTCTTAGAATCTGAATAACCTACATGAAATGTTTTCCCATGGTGGTTGTGAAAAGCATACCGAAGGCTTTAGTTTTGTTTGCAAGGAACAGGAGGAGGTGTGGTGGCACCCAGTCTTGCTCCTGCTTGAACCTGTCACAGCCACCGCCCTGCCTCATTGAATACTTCACAAATGGAACAGGGTAGCACAGTGTAACAGAAAAAATAAACCAAAACATGAAGGCAAACAATTCCTCTGCAAGAAGCCTAAGTAGACTCTGCTGCAGTGCTTCAATGAGTCAAAAAAACCCAATTTCCCCCACATCAAAATTAACCTCATTTACCTTGATTTCATTTCCTTGTAAGGGTCTAGGTCTCACAAAGGAACATTATCCTAAATTACCATACACCTTCTGGACAATAAATCTTCTTAACTTTGCTAAGTGTAAAGCAATTCTGTGAACGTACATAACATTCTAATCAGCCTAAAAAGTGACCAAGATAGGGTTTAAAATTTAATGTGATTGCAACACTACTCCAATGCAATAACCTCAGTTTTAATTTCAAAGAGATATAGCATGAAAACAGGGATTTTTAAAGAGTTTTAAACATTCCACTCTGATTCAAATATAAACTCTTAATAAAAATTTTAAAAATCAAGTTTTCTTCCCATCTTTATTTTATAGAAAACACTTGACCTAATTTTAAAAGTAATTATCCAATCAGCTTACATTTTTTTAAACAAAAATTTGAATGTTAAATGTCCAATTTAGAGTTTTTAAAATGTGTAAGTAATTGATTACTCACTTGTACTGTGCTAAATACAGTAATTTGCAATACAGCTTGTATGTAGAATTACTCCTTAACAGATTTTGCATATTCAGCCCTCCATCTATAATTTGTGGGATCACTACCAAATCCCTCCTGCCTGCTGCTGACAGCATGTGGCAATGCTGCACAGAGTTTTTCACACTACATTCTCTTGTGTCCCAGACATATCTGGAAATCTAGACAGCTCAGTGTTGAAAGGCTGCTCAAACTCTCTCCTGCTCCCTTTCATTTTGAAAAGAACACAAACCAAAAGAGTATAAAATAGAAACTTCAAAAGCTCCCAGACATACCACCACAAGACATCAAACTCAGCAAAGCAGTACTTGCTTGCAAACAAAGATATTGTGCATGCTATGATTTTACATAGTTGCAAGTGACAACACAAACAGAAAACAAATCCATTGCTAGTTACTAAATGCAGTGAAGCAAACTGACTCAGGAAATTCCTGAGCTTCAAAACTGTTTGAGGCTAGGAGTGCACTTGGAAAATATATTACAATGCTTCATGTTTTTATAGGATTTTTTAGGCATTAACTTTTAACTGCTGCTTGCTCTGACCTAGTGTGGTCATTCCTATGCTCTACACCACAGTGAAGCTCACTTCCCTTTCACTGGATCTTTCCACAATTATCTTGTTACCTCCTTACCTGGATCTGGTTCCAAAACTATGTGTGTGCACTCATAAAAGACTGCAGAAACCTTGGGGGTGAGTCAGCATTGATCTCACACAGTCTTTTCCTTCTCTTCACTATTCAATCAAGCCCAAGGCTAAACAGGTGCCTTGATCATAACTCAAACCTCCTCACCTGGCTCTCATCTCTGCAACAAGAGGGCTTTGCCAACAAAAACTAAAACAGGTTTTAGGGGGTGGATTTTCATGTCCAAAGAAGGGCAGATTGTGACAGTTTATGCAGCCCTATTCTATTGAATTAACAGTGAGCTACACACAGGCAAGAAAAAGGAATCATCTTACATGCAGACTGCTGGTGAAGTGTGCTCTTCAACTGCTTGCTGTGATGGATACTTGCTACAAACAGGGAACAAGACAAAGAAGAATTAAGTTCTGTCAATAAGTTCACAGATCTAATAAACAGGATATTTCATTACACTTATATTTTGAACACAGAATTTTCAGCTTTTAGATGTGGAAATAAATTATACTATATCCTATACATTTCTTTAGCTGCCTCCACAGATATACCACTTTTTGGCTGGCAGACCAAGTAGAGTGCTATTCTGCCATGTTCTTGCTTTTCACTTCAACTTGGACAACTTGGGAAGAGTGGTTTATGTCAACATTGCCACAGTTTCTCGAAAGAAGGGATGTTCTTTAATCAATACGAACAAAATCTTGCTATCTGCTCCATCCCTGCTCTGTTATCAGCACCAAGGCCATTGTGACTATGAACTAGAACAAAAGGCTCAACATGAATGTGATGCTGGAATTATATTTTGTTTGTGAGAAGGAATTCTTCTTTCCTTTTTCCCAGAGCTTATCTACAAAAACTAAATTATCTCCCCAAAAAGTTTATTCCTGTATGCTTTTTAGATAAGAGTGCTTGAATGAATTATTCAGCAGTGAAGAATCGTGCTGTCTTGCCTTACTCTACTGTTAACGATGCTTGGACATATACGGAGGGACAAAGTGTTCCTGAATTTTGATTGAACAGGGAATTAATAGAAACAATAGCAGATACACATTTGATGTTATTTTTAAAACTGTGGGCAGTTGTGTTTTAACTATTTTATATGTATTTCTGATATTGAAACAAGCAAACAAATGCACAATTTGTGTAAGATTTTGTTGCTTAAGCCCACTAGCTGGAGGTCAAGATACAATGCCAGTAAATACTCCAGCCCTGTTTTCTGAAGTTCTCTCTTCAGCTGCATGTTAGAAATAGTGCTGAAGGATCTAGTGCTGTGGTTTTTTTTCATGCACACCAAGTGCATGGGAATGTAAAATGCTAGTTTAATCAACTAGGTTTGACTAGCCAAAGTGGAAAGGCTTTGTGGCTCAACCCGTAGTAGTGTCTCCAAGTTACATCACTGTTAAAACCGACAGTCTCCATCACTGTAAGTCTCTGAGCCTTTAATAAACATGAAAGAACAACATAAAATAGAACAGTCTGAAATAGGTGGAAGTGTTCAAGACAAGATACATGTGTTGGGAATATGGATTCGTTCAACATCTATGGCACCATTTCTTCCAAATGCTGAGAGCAGATGTCCCATATCTGCCTCTCATTCAAAGGAAATATAAAATATTTAAGAGAAAAAATCAACAGCATTAGGTCACAACATTCTGGTTTTTACAATTAAGAACATCAAGGAGCAATAAAGTCATTCTGGTTTCCTCATACACTCCTTTCTGGTTCAGTTAACACAAGTATAGTTTTCATTATTGCAATGAAAAAAGAAAAAGTCATTGTTGTCCTGCTTCAAGTCACATAAGCACAGAGTCCCAGACCTTCTGTCACATCTGTTCATAAAACATATATTTGCTTTTTTTAAAAAGGACAAAAGCAAAAGGTGTCCTTGTAACGGTAAATTTTCAACCTGTCAAAAAAACGTTCCCCTTGTTTCACTCACAACGAAATTTGAACACAGCAGAATCAGTAAGAGGAACCAAGAACACAGTGAGTAAGGGGGGAACTTCATACCCCTGCGTCTCATAGACACACATCTGGCCTTTCTGTGAACTTCAACAGCATCAGAAGGACTCCTCGGTGGGAAGGGCAGAGACACGGACAGGAGGTTCCCTGCTTGAGTGGCTGCCCAAGCATTTGAAACAATACATTTTAACTACTAAGATGCCCGGTAGCTAACAGCAAAGCACATCACTCTTTTTACAGGCATTCCCTTATTTCTGTTAGCATAACTTGCAACACTTTGGTGGCAGGATACACAGCATGTAGACCCAAAAAGATTGTGACCCGCACAACAGACAGCAGATCATGAGAGGTAGTTTCCCTAATATAACCGCTTCCCTGATTTCTTTTTAAAATGCATGGTTTTATGGAACGTAGGCTTTATGAGAAAACTTAGATTTACGGTACTTGTACTCATGAGGCACTTGACTTTGTATCACGTTACTTTCGGTTTCAAAAAACAGCACCAAGAACATCTCTGAGGGACTGTATCCTACAAAGGACTGAGAAACCATAATGGGAATAAGTAATTGACTTACTCTTTATTCCCTGCATTGGTTCTCTGACAAAAAAAATAAAAGTGGCAAATGTAAAAAAAGGCTGTTTATGGAAGCAGAGCTGCACAGAGAAGGAGTAAAGAAGCAAAATCACCTTTGGCATTGGCAGAAACAGCACTGGAAGATCATACACAGAACTTTTCCAACATGGTAAAGGGTATGTTGAAGTGCTGGAGGGGATTTAGAAAAGACCACAAGGATTATTTACCACTGTAGAAAATGCTTTATAGAGATGGGTAGGCTTACAACCATCTCTTTATCAAATAAATAAGAGATGGCTTGACTACAGGATGCAATTATCTTGTGGGAAGAAAGGACTAAAAGGGCAGACATGCTGGACGAGGAAACAGGCCTTGTAAATACAACAGAAAGGGCACAGCTAATTATTCACCACTTGTGAGGAATTTCCACTCAAAATCGTTCCCTGCAGGGAGACATGGTCTGACCAGAGAAGATACCTGGTCCAGCACAGCAGCAAGTCGATAAAGCTGAATAGCCTGCCGCAGCTGAAGACAAAAGGTCATCATTCAGCCTTAAACATCACCATCAAGCCCTGCTGGTCCCTGAAACCAGGGGGAGTATATCCCTGCAAACACACAGCCTCCTGCGCTATCTCCGGCATGTAACAGCACCTCTGTCATGGGATATATTAACTGCTCCCTTCAGCATACCTACAAAATAATTTGAAGACATTCCTGGAGAAGTTTAAAAATACATATCTTCTTCTGTTTGAGCTTTACATTTTAAGGAAGAGCGCACCCTGAACTAGCTGCAGGGAGTGAGGTTTTGCAATCATCTTTTAAAATCCAGGCTCATTTTAGCATTAGCATTGCTGCGTGGTATATAGTGCTGGGATAAACCCCTGCTCTGAGGACACAAGGGCAACTGGTGTGCCTGAGCGCAGTCCCAGACAGGGGAAAATGCATCTCTATAACCTGAGGTGACTTCATGGGGAAAACCTGGCTGGACTTGCCACAGCCCGTTGCTCTACAGACCACTTTCCTGTCATAAAGACAAGCCCTGTGACAGGGACTCTTACCTGGAACTCCAGGCGGCTCTGAGCCCTTCTCAAAGTGCTTGCTGGGCTGGAGCTGCTGTTCTTGATTTTTTTGCCAGGGCAGAGGCTTTGCATATTGCTTGATGAGAACTAGTGCAAGGAGAAACAATATTCCTTCTGTAATTTTCAATAAAAAGAGAAGTTATTTGACTGTGAACTTTAAACCTCCATAGGACAAGCTTCTGCACAAATCATTAAGTGTCTTGGAAAACACCAAAAATCGGGCAACAGGGGAGGAGATCCCCTGGCAAGGTCTTTCATTGTGATTTCACAAGAGCAGCCTCTCCTAAAGTGAGCACTACAAGCTTTATGTATTTATTCAGTGTTTCTGGCTGAAAATCTGTGCCTCTTGAAATCACAGGCCAACTCCTACTGACTTAAATGACTTAGTACTTAACAGAGACCCTGAGAGGGCAGTCAAGCCCTGTAGACATTAAAGTATCTGTATCACAAATACCGGTAAAACCAACAGTGGAGAGATATCAGGAACCTGTGGGTGAATTTCCAGGAAAGACTACACAAGCACCAAAGTGCTATTGCAGGATGACTCCTTTTTGTCTCCCATACCTCTTTCTTCTTTTTATTCCTTCTAAGGGATTACAGTAGAGGGAAAAACAGCACAGGAACTGCTCAGCCCCTTCTCCAAGTAGGCCTGGCCCAAGATTGCTCAGAGAAGGTGTAAGAAGGCCAGACATAAGCTTCTGGGTCTAACCAGTGATCTAGCTACCCCAGTATGTCTCCAGCAGTGGGACACTTTCTGCAGTATATTCCCTGAGGATTCCTCAGCATCAATGGCCATTGGATTAGGGATGTTATACTGTACATTTCTGCCTATTTCCTCTAGCATTTGTTTATGGACTCTTAGTCCATTATTTTTCCATTCCCCTTTCTAGCCAGTTGATACCGTTATCCTCCGCAACATTCTGCATTGGCTTCCAGTAATTCACCATTCACTTTCTATCATAGCTATTATTTTAATTAAATTGCTCTCTTCATAGTTTGCACACCCTGAAGTTCTGACATTGCATGACTTGGCAAACAGCAGTTCTGCATCTGTTTGCTGTCAGTTGCCTTCACAATTTGGAAAACGTCAGTCATATCCCCTCCTCCTTCAGAATTCTTACTCCAAACTGGAAAGTCCCAGGCATGTTCATTTTTCCTGTTTTCCGGTCCTCTTCTGTATCTTTTCTATCCTTTTTGCAATACAGATATCAGAACTACACCCAGTTTGCAAAATGTGTGTGCAGCAAAGTTTTGCACAGTGGAAAAATCATGCTTTCTGTTTCTTTCACAAGACAGCACTGAGACAGGCCTGACATTATTCTGAATAAATCTGCCTGGCACCACCTCCAAGAAATGTATGTCGTGGGCCTGTCAAAGCTCTCCTCCTCCTCTGTCTTCAATCTTTTCTTCACCCTCCTACTGCATGCTCACATTCCTCCAAGCCAAGTCCACACTGCTCCCATTTTTCTGCTACACCCCCACTTTCCAGCTGTAGGTAAGCACAGGACCCTGCATGCACTGATTTACTGTGCACAAAACACTGCTGAGAGTGGTGTGAAAAAGATATGGGAGATCTGCACCACTGCTTCATCCAGCAGCTAGCTGCCAGGAGACATCTGCATTGGTGTTGCTGTTGGGGGCAGTTGTTACCGTTTGTATAATTTAAAGGCTCTTTTCACATATTTCTGCTTGACCTCGTGTGTGCAAGTTTGGGGGAGCCAAGCCCACCTTCCTGTGCCTAACACACTGGCTCAGGGCTACTGAGACTGAACTCACTTCAACATTTCAGCCACAGCGCCTGCACCTCACACCACCTTCCCTTCAGTGCAGAACATCACCAACCAGCTAAGCTAAAGCAGGACTGCGAGCCAGGAGAAGGGATGTAAGGGAGGATGCCATCAAACTCCATCTCTCCTTCCCCCTCATCTTTGTCTCTGCACAGGAAGCCCACTGTTTTCACAGCCCTTTTGCCAACACTGGAGAGAGCATGTGGAGAATAAAGGTGCTAACCAGGGTGAAACACGCAGGCACTGGTTGTCTGTTACAAGGAAAGATGTCAGGCAAGTGGTTCAGTTTTCCCCAGTGAGCAGCTTGGGAAGGGGATTTCTCCAGGAAACAACCCACCCACCACTGCTGAGACTGCAGAGATTTTGCCTCTCCCCCTTGCTTGTGTCACTGCCTGCCTTGCTTGTGACTTTACATTCAAATCTGCTGTTGCTAAGGATGATAGTTTTCACTGGTTCCTTCCATAGGAATATGTATTCTGACATAATCTTAAGCAAGAATCACTAGGGGAATCTAGTCAAAAAAACCTACTGGTAACTTCATTTTGCAGCAGAAATCTGTAAAGTGTATTTATCAGCAACTCATATTGTAAATAAAGTTTCTGATTTGGCTCATGATGAAATAACCAAACTCTGACGTTGATTTGAGAATGATTAAAAATATGAAATACAAAAATACCTCAGCTGTCCTAAAAGTAACTAGACTATAATCCCAGACACTTTCTGAATAATATTTAAAATAAAATGTTTCACAAATGAGCCCTGAGATCTTAAATGAATTAGAAATGCATAGCCCAGTGGTTGTGTAACTTAATTGAAGGTATAGAGTTTATGGTAATATGAGCAAAAAGAGAACATTTTCTAAACATTACCACAGCAGACAAATCATATAAAAAACATTCACTCTGTAGAGTAATACAAAATAAAATATTATTATCTGATCAGCTCAAGTAATGTTGATTTATATCTTTGAATTGACAACAATTCTCTGTACAGTTGCAGTAAGACGGCAATTTTACAAACTGATATTCAGTTGAACATATTTATAACACAAATTATACACTATGTACAAACCTACTTCTCCAAGGAACTCTTTGTTCAGCATGCTGCAACACAGAAGTAATTTACCAGCTTCCAGGACAGGATGCTAGCTTTCCCTTTAATTTAAATACTGAAATACTTATCAAAACATGAAAAAAATCCATTTGCTATCACATGGTGGTGTTCTTAAGTCACTTTTTTGTTACCATATGGTACAGAAGAATAGAACCAGTCACAACAATAAATAACATGGCTTAGTATGAACTTAGACTTATATTCATGCAATCACACTTTCAGCCTGAGTGCTTTTACAAGACTGTATGATCCATTTATCTTTGCTTTTCTTGACACGTAGATCCAAATTGCAACCACAGGTACTGCTACTGCTGTTACAGAGGAGAATGCAATAATCAGTGGTATCATTTGATCTGTTTTTTCCAATCTTCCTGAAAATGGAGACAAAAGGAGAAAAGAGTTGCATAAAAACTGATTGAAAAAGATACATGTATATTACTGTAAAAGTCACGTTATTAGTTACCTTTATTTGGAACACTATTTATATTTTCATGCACAAAGCACATTTCAAAACACTTTCCATATGCTTTTTTCTTTAGTAACTCCATATTACACACTTGGTACTATTACATGATTGGCCGCTATCGTGGTCTTGAATTTGCTATGCAAGTTCAAACCCATCTGATATGATCTACAATGAAGAATACCATGGAGCCCATGAAGAATACAATAATAATATAACCTATTTCACCCAGGAAAGATTAGGGAACATTTCCACCTCCTGGAAAAAATTCTTCAGAAGATGATCATGTTTAAAAAGCCTCATCTTTAGATTTTTTTTGTAAAACAGAACATTATCTGGGTTGGTCTCACTATTCATGCACGCGGACAGAAATGCAGCCAGGATTCACCTTTTTCTGGCCCTATCCCTAAAGCTACTTCACCAACTCATGTAAGAGCGCCAATAACATCCACGCTGAAAGGAGGTCAAATCCAGCTTATTCTCACCAGGTGTTCTATTATTTGGTTTGATTTAGGTTTTTTTTAGGTTAACTGAAGTACTGTTGCACAAGGATCAGCCATAAACTAGTAGTTGTGGTCACCTTGACACAAAATTCATTGGAAAGTACATGCAAAATAAATTTAAGGCAACCTACCTACCTATAACAGCTATATCAATCACTTTGATGGTGTTTCCAACCTCATTGAAAACATCAAGTAAATATCTGCCTGTATCGGTTTTGGTGACATTGTAGAGTATAAAGGTTCCATTCACTGATGGCAGAATAATTTCATTCTCCTGATGGACTTTTTTCAGGACCATCTGTGATGGTGGGTTACTGTATGTGCTACATGTAATAGTGACATTTTCTCCTTCTTTAACATTTTCTGATGGATATACTAACACAGTAATATTTTGGGGAGGAACTGAAAAGAAAAGAAATGCAAGGTAGGATTTAGCAACAAACAGAAGCAAAAAAACTCAGAAAGTATCAGCAGCTTGTACACACAAAGTACTAATCCAGTAGTGGATTCACTCTCATATTTGAGCACACTTTAGACACTACTCTGTCACTAGCTATGCTTTACACACTGCAGTCAACAGCAGCTGACAGAAAGAATGTTTCATCGATGGTTTGTGTTGCATATCTTTTATGTTATATGAAGCCTTTGCTTCTTTCTTTAAATTAACTGTTTATTTGAGTTCATGAAAGGATACAGATCAACAGACCCAGAGGTTGATGTCCTCTTTCAACTGAAAAGGCAAAGGAAGGAGTCCTAGAACAGTAGTTGTTTTCACTAGGTTCCACAATTTTACATCCTGTTTTCAAAGGTGGAAGTGGAACTATGAAAAATTTTGAAGCAGCAATTATTTTGTGCATCTGCTGTTTTGGACAGAAATTTTTGTTAGCACTAAGATCCTACCACTTATGACAAGAACCTGTGAAACTCATTTTTTTTTAAAGACAATTCATTCTTAACAGAACTGAAGGTGTGATTCTGTCTGTCTAAAACAAATCCTAATATTAACTCTGCACAGTAGTTATTTTAACTAACCTTGGAGATAAAGTACTATGTGCTGAGACTGCTCTCCCAGTTCATTAATGACATGTCCCTGTGCCCTTTGGCTGAGCCCTGTCTCTGGTGTATTTGCCATCTACCGTTTCAAGGGTTCTGATCCCACCAACCACTTTCTTTTAGAGTTCTCTGAATAGACATGCATAACGGTAATTGAACAGAAAACTGAAAGTGTATTTTTTGGTACAGCTACAGGAATAGTGCAGAATAACGAAGAGAGATGGATTAGTGGCAGAAGCAATCCCTCAGCCTGTTGCCATGCAATAAACAGAAGCAGCAGGGCTGAAGGAGAAAAGTCCGCTTACTATCATTGCACATAGGTTGAGGAATCAGCACTTGGCGTAGCTTAAATGCAGCTTGTGAGAATGTGATACAGGGTCATAACTTAAAGGAGAGCCAAGAGGCTATGATACAGTCCCTCCACAGAGAAGTTTCAGCATGTACTTCTGCTTTTTACATTTTGTATGTGGGTATCTGGATCCTCCCCTGAGACCTATCTGGAAGAAAATATAGGCACTGCATGGCTTCTTTGCCTCATGCATATATTTGCCAATTGGAAGGAGTGATGGAAGCTCAACTGACATGAGAACTTTGCATAAGCTCTCTGTACTAAGGCAGATTTCACCCTTCATTGTTTAAAGCTTCCAAAATGACTTAATGACATCAGGGCCTTTTAACTCCATTGATACCAATGACAGAACTCCACCATCCTTCACAGAATGAGATCTGGACCTAAAATACATAGAACAAAAACACTTGTGTTCTGTCTTCTACTAACCTTGAACAAGTAATTTCACAACTTTTTCTTCTTTGCCAAATTGGTTATAAGCTTCACATTCATAAAGCCCCAGATCTTGACTTTTTATGTTCTGTACAATTAAAGTGGCATCTTCAGAAATTTTCTCAGACTCCCCAGTGGCCTTCTTTTTCTTCCAAGAGATCACTGGAGCTGGATTACCAGAACTAGTACATTTCATCGTCACAGTTTCTCCTTCTTTAACGGTGTTAGCAGGGATAACGGAGATCATTGTATTCTTTGGTCCATCTGAAAGGAAGAATCCTGTAGTTAATCATCACTGGCTTTTTTAGACATGGATCCAACATGTCCTACTGGATGCCAGGTTGTTGGCCTCCATGGTTAATTGCTTCTTCTTTCTCAGAATAAGTAAAATACACACTGTCAGAGCTTCCATACAAACTCTCTATCACCTAAACATATCAACCAAATACTTCTAGCCAATAATAGTAAGAAGGCAGATCAATTTCTCACTCATTCAGATCCCGAGTTAAGACTATCATTAAATTAAAGATTTCATGTCTTTGTTTTGCTCATCAGCACTACTTCTTTCTTTGGGGAAGAGCTGAGGACTACACTGATTTTTTTGTACTCACAGGGTTTTGTTTAGTTTGTTGGTTACATTTATAACTGAAGTAAGTGGAGAATTAACTAATTATTTTTAAATTATTGGGAAAACATTACACATACTTACATTCCACATTAAGTGTTATTTCACTTTTACTTTTCCCAAACTTATTTTCTGCTACACATTCATAGTCTCCGCTATTCAGGAATGTCACAGATGGAAGAAGAAGAATTCTCCTGTCACTGTAAGACCCCATGTCTGCTCTGTCCGATTTTCTCCTTAAAATAATCTTGGGAGGAGGGTTACTCTCAGCAGAACATTGTATGGAAACATTTTGTCCTTCTTGAACTGTTGTAGAAGGCTCAATAGAGAGTTCTGCAATGCTTGGAGCACCTGCATAACAAAAGAAAATGCTGTTAGACTAATATAAAAGTACTAAAGATTAAGAGGGTTTTAAGGAAGCAGGAATTGCTTGCCCAAGGATCTGTTCATTTTGGTTTTGGTCCCTGGCTCCATCTTATAATTTTGGCGCTACTGAAACAGCAATAATAATAATAATGTCTCAAATAATTTTACTATTAAATAACTGCTAAATTTACTACTACTGGCTACAACTACTAGTTGCAAGAAGGAGACTGTTATGCCCCTGCATAATTGCTACATGCGTTAGCATTTCAAGCAAATAACAGTGTCCCCCACACCACTGCTTTCTCAGATTCTTTTATCACTTCGAGTGTTGCATTGCTGGAAATGTCTAGAGGTGTGCATGGACAGCAGCAGTATAGAGAGAATTAGCTGAAAATTAAGCATAGAAATCAAAAGCACGGCCCATGAAGAGCAGCAGTAAATTGAAAGCTAAATCATGAATACATAACAAGGAAGGGGCCATAATTTCCTAATTTTCAGTGTCTCAGCATCCTCCAACCCAACAGGCAGCTGCCAATTGGGTACTGGATAACAGAAGTTAAATTCAAGCAGGCTTGTACCTTGTACAACAATGTCCACAGTTGCTTTCTCCGTTTTATTAGTCACCAGATTAATTACTTCACAGATGTACAGTCCTGAATCAGTGGAATGGACATGCGGAATAGAAAGGACATTGTTTTCTACCAGATGCTGAATGCTTTCATCAGCCAGATGTTTTCTCCAGACTATTTGTGGTGGTGGATTACTCTCAGTCACACAAGTGAGTTTCAGATGGTCTCCTTCCATTGGCGAGCTGCCTGGAGATGCGGTAATGATAGTATTTTGTGGACCAACTGAAAGAGAACAAAAGAGAAATGAGGTCAGTAAGTTAATGAAGAATGACATGCACATCTTTAACACTAACTTCTCTAGGGGTACCTTTGACAAAATATCAAGAAAAAAATGAATCATTTGTATTCCCGTAACACAGTGCAATAATTTCTCCAGACTTGATAAGACATTCGGCTTGCAGCTTTGAAAGCTTTACTAAGCTAGACAAAATGTGGACTTTTTTTTTTTTACTCTTACATTTGTCTCCCTGTTGTTTAGGACTACAAACTTGGAACTGCTAAGCATACAATGGCAATTTTAAAAACAACTCTTTATCTGCATGCTGCCATTCTTCTTCCGGTCTTCACTTTCTGACTAGGCACCAGTGCCCAAGGTAAGAGAGTGAAAGGGGAGTTATTAAAGCATTGCCTAACTTCTGTCATGAACAACAATGGGTATTCAATGACTCAATGACTGTTACTGAATACAGCAGAATTCAACTGAATACATTAGATTATCTACAAAAATAATACAGATAAGAAGTGCAGATTATAAATTATTTATAGCACACACTTTGTAAACCCATTCCATGAAACTTAACATTAAAGAGTACTTGGTCTGAAAGCCCTAGAACAAAAATACTTACAGTTAGCATTCAGTTTCTGAGAAGCTACTCTTTCTTTGGGTTCAAAGTCCATATTAGCAATTGGTAACTTGGCCACACAGGTAATCTCTTTCCCAATATCTTCAGCCATGGGATTAAATGAATATTTCACAGTTTTGGTCTCTGTATTTGTGCTGCCATCTGCGTAAAAATTTTCCTCATGAAGAACATGTTCCTCTTTCTTTAGGAGCACTTCCAGGCGATCAGAAGGATACACATCAGGAATTTTACAGAGGACAGTGACTGGTTCTCCAGCAACTAAGGATGGGCTGATCTCAATAACAGGATCACTGGGGAAAGCTAAAAGAATAAAATCAGTTTCCTTAGTCTAGCAGAGATGAGCTCCATGGTTAACATAAGAGCAAGATCAAACACCTTGAGTTTAGAGGCATTCAGAACACAATATTATATCAACTTTATTACAAGATATATTAATATACCTGGATATGAAGACATACGGGTCTTTCATAAGCAGTTCATACACTGACAGGAATTATATTTGTACGATTGTTGAAATATGATCACGAATGATCTAATAAGATCCAGCAGGACATCCATCTCAACCACATAGGCTGCTGGTGGTTTTTTTTGTTGCTGGGGTATTCGTTTGGTTGGTTGGTTGGTTTGTTTTTTTTTCTAGCTCCATTGATCTTTTGAAGAGTCTATGTTTCAGCTTTCAAGTATTACCAAGAATAAGAAAAAGTAAGACCAGTATGTACTATATTCAGTGCAGAAACTAAGCAGAAAGGGGTTGAGAAAGAGTCTTGAACAGACAGATAAAGGAATGTTACAAGAGAATATATATTGAGCTACAGCAGACTCATTACTCTAGCATTACCAGTTAACTACCAACCACAAGATCTAAAAACAATTACTGATTTTTTATGAACTTGTACTACTAAAAGAGAATTTCACATTTTTACTTACAGTAAAGTTCAACTTTGATACTCTTCTCTTTTTTCTCTTTCTCACCACAGAAGACAGTACACAGATAATGATGAGAATTCACAATGCTGACTGGATTCATAGTCAAGGTAGAGTATGTCCTATGGTTGTTCACTGTTCCTCCAAGGGGGCTGTCCATCTGGGTTCTCCAGGAAAAGCTTGGTGATGCACAGCCAGTACTATTGCATGTTAGTACGAGTGTTTCTCCAATCTGGGCAACAACTCTGTTAGCAGGTATAATTTCCATTTCAAATGCTTTAACTGCAATATGGAGAACATACATAAACTCAGCAGCATTCTCAACATTTATTTTCCTCTTTCTTCTCATATTCTGCTGTGATATGAGGTCATTAATTTGCAAGTTTACTTTCACAGTTGCGTGGAGGTAAAACTGATAAAGCTCATACAATAGTTTACATCTCCAAATACCAAATAAACATTGGTATTTTTCTCAAAGATAATACAGACTCAGATGACTCTAACAGACAGTTCTCATGTATAAAATGGCATAAACTCAGTCCTCTCAGTGAAAATCAATGCATTGGCATAATTTTTTTTTACTTTTTTTTTGGTCAGGTGTATCTGGTTGTAAAACTTTTCAACATTTGTGGGGAGGAATGGGAAGTAAGATAGCAAGGATAACTGCAGAATCACCTTCAACAGGACATTCAGTACCAAACTTGACCAATATTGTCACGGATGACAGTAAAAACCAATCATGCAGTGATATACTGCAGTTGTCTCCTAGACTGCCTTTTAGCAAACTCAATAAGAAAATTACTGTGTCATTCCAAAGCACAAAAAAGCTTAAAGTAAATGTCAAAAAAACTTCCTGACATTTTGTCAGAACTACTTAATTGATAACTGTATTCACCGACATGTAAAAGCAAGTGGAACAAGGAGAAATGAAGATCAAACAGTAAATTGCAGGTCAGTTTATACTTAACAGAATTAAAAACAATCAAACAATCCCCCCAACTTACCAGTCATTAAAGCATACAAAATTATTAGCACAGCTTGGCGTGTTCTTCCCATCTGTTTTAACTGTTGTAATTGCTGTTACTAGGTAAAGAAAGTAAATGCAAAAGCCTTGCTTTGTATTTTCTGTGAAGACGCACAGTGAGATCTTGCTGCTCTGCGACAGCTTATGAGAGCAGCCCCAGCGCGCTGTTATAAGGGCTCTGGGAGGCGGGGTGGGAAATCCCGGCCTGGGGAAGTCCAGAGCAGGGAGGCACAGACTGACTGGGCTGGGCTAGGCTGGGCCGGCGCCCTCTGCTGCTGCCTTCAGTACAGAACTCAAAGCCCAGGAAAAAACAAACAGGAACGCTTGGAATAAAGTGCCTACTAGACTTAAAAAGACCAAGTCAAGATCTGATCCTGCAAACAACAGATAAAATTAAAGAATGTGGGTAATTCCAAGTAATTGAATGGCACCATATCTCAGATGGAAAAGTTAGTCAAGTTTGCTTTCAGCGCAAATGTTTTTGTAGGGCTGAATCTTGAGAATACTTCCAATGATGCTCAGTTCTGTAACTAACTTCACCTAACTCAGTATTTCCTTTGAAAACTGTGTTATCAGCTTAAGAGATGGTGTTAGTCATGTCCCTAAGTGTTTTTGATCCCTAAAAATGAAGAAATAAGTCAGATAACGGAAGTCTGGAAATGTGACTTGATCAGCTTGAATCAGGCTCATCCTGTTCAGATGAACTGAACGAATTGATTTTCCCAATCTCACTTTAAAAGTGCTTCTAAAATGTCCCTCTTTCAAGTTGCTACTGGTATGCACCACATTACTGATACGCCTTTCAGCTCTTTTATGTCCTGTTTATACATAACTGAAGGATAGGAGTTGATAATACAACTCGGGGATTATTTTCAGTGTTTGGTTTCCAGTGGGTATATGAATCTAGTTTGGGATATTTCTGAGGACAATTATTACTGGCTAATATAGCAAAAATGTAATTTATATATATATATATAGTTTTTAAAAAGTAAAATAACATATTCAGTGCTAATTTTCATTTGAGAAATGCTATGAATGCAAAGAATGGATAAAGGTTTCCAAATCGGAATTGTTTATTTATTCAACTGCTGGATCAGTTCATATTGGTCAATTATGAATCACTAAATAAAAGCAACAAGAAATCCAAAACAAAACCTATACTTTTTCAAAATGTCTCTGGCAAATAATTTGGTATGTAATAGTTTAGGCATTTGATGTCTATGAAATGTTGTCATCATATAGCATATTTTATAAACAGCAAAGATTCAAATATCTAGTAAATGAGCAATAAGGTGGAAAAATAAAGGCTGAAGTAACAATGTTGTAAATGCTAAAGAAATTTAATTGCTGAAAATCTGCCACTACATCAACATAATACTTTTTTGAGTTAAGCAGATTTTATGGTTAATAACCTAATGCCAACTCCAAAGTACCTTGTTTGGGTGAGAGTGGTACCAGAGGATACAAGGCTCCCGCTGGCCCTCAGGCAACATGTCCTCTTTTCTGCTTTTTCCTGACTGCAGGTGCCACCATGTTTGCAGCCCCATCAAAGGATACTTGGACAGTACAAACTGCTACAGAAACAAACACTCTAGGTAAGATAAGAAGGATCAACCCCTATTTTCATACAATTATCATAAACTTATGAAAGGGATGTAATGATTGCAAGAAGAAAAAATTACGATCTCAGGCAGAAAGTATGTATTAAAATAGTAATAATGAATAATAACAGCAATATTCAAAAATATGAAAAAACTAAACAACACAGGAATTACCCAGAAAAAAATAAAACAGGGAAATCCGAAGCACCTAGCAATACCTTACCAAAAGTCAATAAAGCTGAAATTCTCTACAACTGCCACAGTGGATTCTCCCATAATATATTATTTTTATTATCATTTTCATTGGTTTTATTAGAGAAGGAGGTGGAAGAAAAAAATTCTCGTAGGTCTCAGGAAATGCAAGCAGAGAACTGCTCTGGAAGTACTGTTATCAAGTCGGGAAGTCTAAGCTCTGTCCAGAGTAGGTAATAACATCTACAGAATGTGATTTTACTTCTCTGAAAGGGGTTTTGTTGAAGGAAAGTGTCCACTCTTAGTTAAGTTGCAAATAAATACTTTCTAATCATAGGCAGAGAGAAGCAAGAAATGAAACTCATCTGCTTTGAGTGCTTAAATAATCACAGGCTAAACTGAAGGAGAAAAGGCAAAATTTCCCCATTTCTGGGAAATCTGTTTCTAGACAGAAAGAGATATAAACATAGGAGGCCATATCCGCATGCTGGAAAAACTGTAATCAAGTCCTTAATCAGATAACATCAAATAGGAAATAACTCTGATCCAGCTCTCAGTAAATTAAACTGGACAGCTGCCATTAACTTTACTGGAGTTGGATCCTCACCAGAGGGACTACTATACTGAGTGACCAGACAAATTTAATTCAGACAGTATAGGCAAGAGCAGGGTTAGCCAACAAGTATTTTTAAAAGAAGTAGAGATCTGCCAAGAAATTTAAAAATTTCTTAAAACTTGCTCTTTACCCAACTTCAAATATGTCCCTTCTATGTATTTTTAAAAGAACATGTACTTTAGTGTTGCTCCTACTACCCTCAGCAACAAGCTGCACATGGGAAAATGGGAATCAAGCCTGCTTGTTTTCAGAACTGGCTGTTCTATCTGAAAACAAAAAGAGATCAGCTGACAAATTTTAGGAGTTGACCCCAAGAGTTCGGATAATCTAGCTTTTTATTCAAATGGCACAGAGGACGATACTGGGGATAAAAATAGAGGATGCATTTAGACTCAGAGTGAGATGAAGTATTATAGGATCAGCTGGAGAAATCCTGACACATGCAGAGCATAATGAAGACTGGAATGTAACAAGTATTACACAAATATTACTAAAGGCAAAAGAGATTAAAAAAATTAAGCGCTGGCATGTAAATACAGGTTTTCCAATATGTCTAGTAATGAAAAGAGATTTTTCTCAGGCTTTGATGGACAAACAAAGATAAAACAATTGTGTGTCTCAGAAGGGCGTTTGGAAATAGTGAACACATCATTTTTGGCCTGGCATTAGGAAATACTAATATCTTTCAGGAAACTGAAACTTACATCAGACTTCTGGATGTAAGAAAAGAAAACCATCTCAGAACAGTGCTAAGCATTTGCTTTAACTCATACTTCTACAATCCTGCTAAATACCTATATGATGAACTTCAATTAATTTCCTCTAGATAAAATAGATCACAAGTCCTTAATACCGCAATGAATTACTTGAACAAAATGCATGTTATGCAACGTGTTAGTAATCCAACATTTCTAACCCTCTTCCTGCATTTTTAAGGTACTGCACTGTCTCATGGAGGCTATCCAGGGAAAGCTGAAAGGCTAAACCTCATGCAAAATTTGGTCTCTTGAAACCTTCACTGATTTATGGCCACGGATCTATGGAGAAGGGGACAAATCCTGCTCTTTGGTAGAGGAGATTTTAAAAAGGCAGAAGGAAACTCATCATTCGGTTTCCCGTGTCAGCAGTAAAATTCCTCATGGCACTTCGTCCCAATATCTACATCCACCGTTTGGGATTTCTGCTAAAAAATATCTAGTGCTGGAATAATAATTTCTATGTAGGACCCCAAAACCGTAAAATATGCTACGTGTTTATTACTAAGATCTTTGTGTCGCATCAGCTTCAGAGGGCAAAATCCTTCTTTGGAAGTCATGGCATTCAGGTGAGAAGGTGCAGCTAAGTCTGACTCAACGATTCCTCAGCTTCAGATCATAGAGGTATTACAGCAAGTTCATACTTAGGTCCCCCATTCAAACTGAAGCTCTCACCCGTCTTATGAAAGATCTCCTTGAGATGCGCACTGGACATCTAAGGACAAGAAAGCTTCTTACAGATTTTCTGATGCTTTATGGAAACAGCTGGGATGAAGACTTTTCACTCTATGCAAAGAGTGTCTGATACCTCCATAGTATGCTCATGCCTAAAGACGAAGAGCAAGAGGAATGTACTGTAACTCAAATGGTACTATTCTTAGGGGGAAAACATATCAGTATCAACAAAGGAAAAATGCCCTTCAGGCACCACATCCAAGGTAACACCTTTAATGCAGTCGTATCTTGATCAAGTAACTGAAAAAACATGAACCTGGAGGACATGTATGAAGATTGCTGACTTATATGGCTTTTACAGCAGATAATGATCTGCCAGACTCAAAATATTCAGTTCTCAGCAACCTCAATAGCCTGCTATACAGGTTGTATATTGCCTTTCCTGCCTCAGAGCCTACTGGCTTTTTTGTTCCCAGAGCATCTCTGACCCTTTGCTTTCCCTAACTCCCTCCACCGTCTTTCTCATTGCTTGACAATAATACAACCTCTGTATAGCCCCCAAGAGGGGGAGGAGAGCATCACTGACTCCCTATAATTTTCATCTATGGATGAGAAGGATGAGATCCACATACAGATCTATTTAAAGAGTTGTGTGTGTTTCAGGGATTGCAACTTTGTTCCTAGCTACAAAAAGAACACCAACGCATTACCCTGTAACCCACATCACACCTTACAATTGTACTCCACATCTAACTTGTCATCTATTGAAAAAAAAAGGAAAAAAGGGAAAATAAAGTTTTACCATCTGCTTCTTTCCCTTTTCTGGAATTTCTGAAATACTGCATATAAAAATAAATGCATCTCTTTCCTTCATTATCTTTCTGAGGCACCAGCTCACCAGCTATGACACTTCCTGTCTGGTTAAGCTGAAGGCATCCAGAATCCACAAAAGATGACAGATAAAATAATCCAGAAGTATAATAACTTGCATAAACTACAAAATAACTGATTTATTATTTTCTTCTATTCACAGGCATTGTCTGTTTCACTTCACAGAAAGAACAAGAAGTTCATCTAAAAAATAAATAGAAACCACAAGAGAAAAAAGTCCCTACATTTTACCTTAGCCTCTTGTTGCTGGCAAAAAACAAGCTGTGGAAATTCCAAATCTTGTTTCTAAAAAAAAAAAGAAAGCATTATTTTAGTGATGCTGGACCTAAAAGTGAAACTGTTGAATAGCCATTAAATCCACGTATTTAGAGTGCCAAGTACTGTACTGTAAGTCAAACTTTATTAGTTTGGGTTTCTGAGCTTCTATTGTCTTCATACTGACATATGTAGAAAAAGAAGTTTCCCTTTTGAAACATTCTCCTGTGTATTCTGAGAGCCAAATTCAAATACGAGCCTTGGTGTATTCAACATCTCCTTGGGAATTTTGAAGTGAGATCTCCAATCTTTTATTTTGAGACAAATACAGAGACATGTCAAAGTTGTTTGTTCTCACTGGAACTATAGCTTTTCAGACAAAACTCATTAAAAATGGTCAGAGTTAAAAAATAAAGTCTGATTTGGATCAAAGTGCAGATACTGGTTAGCACCTGGGATATGGCAAGATAAAGTCAGCTAAAACATTTAACATGGAATATGAGCAAGTTACTTAATTCCCCCCATACTCTACATGAAACTCCAATACCACTAAATATCGTCGTGCACCTCATTGTGGCCAGCATTTCACATGATCAGATTAAGTTAATCAAGAGATGAGTGGAGAACTTTCTGACCAAGCTTTGCTACTACTCACCAGCAGCTGCTCTCCAAGGCACTTGTAGACTCTTGACTATGGGAAAACGGAGACCAGTCACTTTCCTGCTTCCCACCTCCTTCCTGCGCTTCAGTCATGAGGTCAAGGTGTGTCCCTATGGACCCAGGAAGACAAGGGGAATGATGAGCAAGGTCTGTGACAGCCCATGCCAGCTGGAACAAATGCAGAACTTGGATTCTCCTAGACAAGTTACTGACAACTGCACTGCTACTAATTGATTATCCTTCAACTTGTCTATCACAGACTATATCCTTTATTCTCTTACAATGGTTCATATTCTGAAGAGCTGTGTTGAGCTGTACAGATGTTATTTTTGCTGCACTGAATTACATAAATGTATCTTTGTAGTCCCTCAGTGGACTGGCTCACTAACATATCAGAAGGGAATTAAATGACTTAACATTGCATGATTCAAGAATCATATTTTTAAATCTTCCATACAGGTGAGAATTCCAGGGATTGCTCACTTTCTTTTTTTTTTTTCTTATTTTTTTTGTTCTTTTTTTTTTTTCTTTTTTTTTAGACACATATGGAAATATTTATTTTATATAGATATCATTATTTTTCCATCTCAGGAAGAGGACTGAAAGTTCTAAAGAAAATGAACCTCCAAATAGAAAGAAGAAGCAATGAACTGATTTTTACTTCCATCAAGCCAAAATGATAAGCATCCATGAGAAAGCATTTTGCAGTAGCAAAATATGTGTGTTTGTGTGTGTACATATACTAATAAACTGAGTGACACTTAAAGCCATATGTAAGTCTGTTAAGGATCTGGCACCTTTTCTTTGTCTCTTGAATGTGCACTACCCTGAATCTACAACATGCTGTTTTGTTACTTTGACTATTTCTCTCTTCCATTTTTTCACCACAAAGTTAAGTATCATCTTAACTACTTGCTTTGTTAACACTTTTGTGGGAGGAATATGCTAATGTAGGAGTCGCTAAGTGACAAAACCCATGGACAGCTGAGTTTCTCTAGACTAGCAAGGGTAAGAAGGATGCAAATTGCTGGGATTTATTTCCCCTTTCAAGACAATTACTTGGCTGGGCATCAAAGCCCCAGTCATTGTTGTCTGATATAGACAACTGAGCAAGAATGACTTTCATAGTTGTGTCACCCTCTATCATAGACCATGTTACTCTCTAGTGATAAGAGAAGCAACTTGAGAAATGTGACGCGTGTTTCAAATTGCTGTCAGGCAGGATAAAATTTGTATTGAATTAGCTTGAGAAGTGTCTGACTTTCAACATTCCCATGCTTCTTAGCCAAGGATCCTCCCTGAAATTTCCCAGAGTTATATGTGAATACCAATTCATAAGGAACTGAGAGTTTAATAACCCTTTTGCCTCTCTTGTCTTCATTTCTGACTATAATTAGCTCCACACCATGAGGAATAGATATTAGTACCTCTCTTCCAACAGCTCAGCTCCACACAAATGCTCTAACTACATGGTTTTCTGGCCAAGGTTCTCTCCCTGCTGAATGAAATCACTACTGACTGGGTCAGACAACCATGCAGCTTCTGCCAGGGCTTTCACTTGGGAGCTGGGACATCCCAATGGGAATCAAAACATTTATGTGCACCCCACAGTTTCTAAAAGATAAGGAAGCCATGTAAATGTTGCATATGCAGTGCTGAATCCCTTTGTGGATGAAGGACCAGATCTAGTTAAATTCTGGTAGGCTCATGAGTTTGAGATCTCTCTTACCTTTGTAATGTCTCTTGGTTTTCAGGATATCAAGTAGCGTGGTGACTCAGTATCTGCAAGACCATCAGGATCATGGCACAAGAATTTCAGGGGCATGTTCAAGGATGAATTCATGAAATTTTGAGCAAATTATCTTACACTCAGTTTCCTAGATTACTGGAATGAATACAACACAATTATCTCACACTAAAAAGAAATATAATCTAGTAATTCTGCATTATTTACCTGAAGTGTTTGATCTAAAACTAATGATTTAAAATATTTATTATTACATTTTATTACACTGATTCATCTGCTAAGGTGCCAAGATCCAAATGCTGACTTCACTTTTCTTGCACTTTCAGGTGTCTTGTGCCATGACTGCACTGAATTTTGTGGCATGGATGCTGTGGCATTCATTCTACCTGTAAGATCAGCATATGGATCCTGCTGTAGCTTATAGCTTCAGAAAATGTGTTTGTACATAGCAAATACATTCTATTAACAATTTAGGATCTCAGAAAATTTATGAAAAATTGTTTTTCTTTATCCTGCATATTGTATTTATTAATTTGAAGGTTTATTTCTATTTGGTTTTATATGCAATTTATTATTTGGAAAATTAATAAATACAACTTATTTAAAAAGACAACTAGAAGGTTTCCACATCTGGTGTAAAGAAGGACAAATTTTCAGGTGGAGTCTATAGTACAGACTGATTACAAAAATGAACAAGAATTTATCAGAAGGTTGAAAAGCAGGCAGTGCGTTTAGAAGTCCATAACCACCCAGGGGAAAGCAATTACTAAATTAATCTGCACTATTTACTGCTGCCTACTAGATCATCATATTACTTTTTAATACAAATTACAACACTGTTTCTATGTTATCAAAAAGACTGGACAGTACAGTTGAAAAAGACCATTAATTTAGATTAAAGCTGTAGATTATTACAAAGATAAATAAATGACAAGTTGATAATTTTGCACAACATCCTTTGTAAAGTTGGTTTCATTTTGGTGAATTATCTGTAAATTTACCTTGTTCTTTTATTTTCTCACTCTTCTTCATAAAATTTAATGTTTTAATGAATGCATTGCATATTATGGCATTTGTCTGTTTTCATCAGGTTAGTATCATATGCCATTTAAGATTAATTTTATCTACTGGACTTGACTGGGAATAGCACTTCCCTGGCACATAGCTATAAAGCAAACTGTTGTGAATAACTGGAAATCCTGGCAGGATCTAATTAGAAGAAATAGGACATAAAAATAAGCAAGAAGTCGTCTGTAATTTCTTGGTAATCTCATAATAACGAAGTTATATCAGTTTTAACTGTTTCATAGTTACTCGTTAAGGTCACTGAAGGTGAAACCCTATGGAAGGCTAACTTGGTATGTGATCAAGAACTTTCAGTTTTATCTTGGCTGTAATTGCTCACTGTCTCTCAAGAGAGAAAAATGTCTGTGTTATTCGGAGAGCTCTCTCAAGTACATGGAATGTCAAGAGCCTGGACTGAAAGCAAGTATAGCCTGCATAGTCACATCTGGGTTTACAACACACAGAAGTGTTCAGTAACAGTGAGAGCAGCTTTGTGCTTCCCAGATGAATTGGATTAAGTGCCCACAAGTCCATGGCTGCTTCAAAATCCTGCTGTTAGAGAGGAATTAAATCCACCATTCCCGCCGATGTAATAGTGCTTTACACACAAATTTCACAGGCTCTCCTCTGAGAAATTTACTACTCAACTGAGAAATTTAGTACTCACTGTATGCATGAATGCCAGACACTGACACGAATGTCTTTGTAGAATTTCCAGCATCCACATAGTGAGAGGCTATTTGAAAGAGTAGCAGAACAAACTCTTATAAAACTGTGAGTTCTTCTTACTCTAAAACTTCAAATGTTTCCTGACAAAGCCCGGCTTCTGCGCAAGAGTCACAGTTGCTCCACAAAACACAATAAATAATGCAAATACATAAAATTCCCAAAAACAGAGAAAAAAATGGAAACCAGGAAATTAATATTAAGGAAAAAGCTCTTCCCAAAACATTATTAAATAGTCTTAAGTCTTCAGTATCTCACACATTTTAGGGAAAATATTTTGCCTTCTCTAGTAGTTCAAATGGAAGCTACCATGTACAGTTCAGAAAAAATAAAATATTATTGAGAATATTCTTATTCTCTTATTCTTATTTTCATGTATTATAAAACACATGACGTGTTTGGGCTTGGAGGTTACACTTTCTGTCTTCTCACACCAAAAGAAACCCTTTTCATCCACAAATTCCACTGCTCCTGTTTCTTCTTTACATTTAGAACTATTTGCTTGTGATCTTCTCCATCATATATTAAAAGAAATGCAATTCTACACCAAAACGTTTGACAAAATATCTACTTTTGTAAGAGAAAGAGGGTTTCCCAGTTAATTCAATATTCCTCTGAATCTTTGTAAGAATCATGGAAAGCAGGTCAGAGGATAGCTAGTACCCAAGATCTCACTCCTCCTCCCAATTTAAAATATTTCTGAATGAATGAATGAATATTTCTGAATGAATCCTGCCTGAATGAGCTCACCAGTGTAGTTTTTATAAGGAGAGACAGATGGCATCCAGACTTTGACCCACCACTGAGGTTTTAGTTTATCCAACTTAGATTTTTATCAGAATCTATAAACACCTGCAGTGCATCAGCCAGAATTTTTTTGAGCCGTAATCCTATATCTGACACTGGCCAAAAGCAGATGAAAAGATAAAATCTTGAGAATGGGGGAACCACAAGTAATACCTTGCTTACACAAGGACTCAGAGAGGGATGGTTTCTATGCATTTAGTCTGTGTTTTTGAGAGCATAATTAGATACAAGAAAAATCTCACAGTCCTGTGACCACATTTTGGCTGCCTCTACTGTGTAGCAGCTTCTCCCTCTGCTGACTTTGCACTACATGCTGTTACAAAGCTGCCCATTGGCACCCACCTCTAAAGGTGAGTTTTCCCTAAGATAAGCATGTCACCTTCTTACTTCACTCTTCATTCTGGCCTAATCTAAAACCCAATGGACTCAAACAGAGAATCTTCTAGAGATACTCCTAGACTTTGTATTGCCCCCTTCAGCTGTGCAACAACTTACCAACCGGTTTCTTAAAAGTGAATTCTACTACCACTAGAAACTGGAACAACTGAAAAACTAAAAAGCTACTTTGCTGTCAAAGATCTGTGTAAGAAGCCATGAAGAACAAGATTCTTCATTACTTTATAGATGACCTCCTGCTACGATGGGCCGCCCAGCCCAGGGCTCAAGCACAGAGCACGGCTGCAGTTCAGGAGCCTGTCTTTGCCATAGTACAAATGCTTGCAAACTTTACCATGAAGAATAAACATCTTTATCTAAAGAGTGTAACTTGGTGTTGCTACACGACTTGAAAATACATGCCCAAACTGACTGCAAAATACAAAGAAGTTTCAAGGGAAACACATGTAATAAAAATCTCTAATGTGTAGTCAATTTTTTTTTTTTTCCTGATATGTTTCTTTCCATCCTCCTGTTGGGAGAAGACTTGCAGTTACCATTTTTAGTAGTGTCTACTATCACTCTTCAAACATTTCTCAGTTTTAGCAGAAAAATCTCCACATTCTTCAAATACGCCATCGAGGAAACCTTACCTTGGCTTCAGGCCTTTTCAAAATCCCAGTGTCACACAGGGGATAAAGAAAGAAACAGGATATCCAAGTAAGATATACAAAAATAGGAAGAAGTTTGTTTATGAAATGGCAACGAGAGTCCTGACATATACAATATTCTCATTGTTTTTTCCTTTGCCATAGGTTTTCTGACCCATCTGTTTTGTTTTTCTCGTTGATTTATTCAACAGCTTTTTCTATCACTATGGCAAAGGCAAATATCCTTTGGAAGGAAGACCATCTTCCCTCCTCCAACTTCCTCCGGGACAGAGAAGAGAGAACATCGATTTATTGTCCTGACAAAGTGGGCCACCTGGGCAGGGAGACCCATCGTCCTCAGGCCAGAAGCGCAAGACTATAGGGCGCTCCGGCAAAATCTGTCTGAGGAACAGATCATTTGCCACATCAGCAGCATTTACTGTTGGTCCACTGTCTGACTTACAGCAACAGTCAACAGCGGGTGCTGCAGCGGAAGATGAAGACTGCACAAAACAGGCCAAGTTCATCATGCAGAGCATTAAATAATTTCCTTATTTCCACAGAATATTATGTCCCCTTACTTGAGGTATGACTTCCTTTGTTATCTTGGCTTGCTTTATTGCAAATATTCCTTCAACAGTGAAAAAACACATAAATTTTTAAAACAGTCAAAACCAATACAAAATGAACAATACATACAAAAAGTGGTAAATCCTGAGGCATATAAAGTTGTATAAAATTCTGGCATTTTATCTCTGAAAACAGCAAGAAACTTCCTGAAAGTTTCCCAGCTAGAAAGCAACACATAATCAGACAGTATCATTAACTGAAATCAAAACTTACTTCAAGGAAACGCAAAACATTTGACTGGAAATGAGAGGAACTCTCACTTATCAAAGCACAGGGTTTGCTATTCTTCAAATAAGAAAAGTAATGTTCCTCATTTAATCTGTGCTGTGATATTGATAACATTGGAGCTGCCTGCATTTAGGCTGAGAACTCAATATTTGACCTTTAATCAAAATTAGTTATAGGCAGAAGAAAAAATGTTTAAAAATAAAAAAAAAGGAGGGGACTTAAAGTCTTTGATGGTCTAGAAGTTAAAATCATTGCCACGCAAAAACTGGTTTTTGTTTGTTTTTTCATACATTCCACCTAGTTGTAGGACTCAGACCAGTTTTACTGAACTTCAGTAACTGTGTGAGTTGACATAGACACCTAGAGATATCCTGCAGATAGCCTATATTTAGGTGTTTATATCTGCAATTTAATCTCATTTTGTTATGTCCCTTTGAAAGGATATTCTTTCCCAGTTACAGTTTAAAACTCCTTACAATACAAAACTTTATGGCCTATGCTAACATAAAAATGCTCTGTGTTGCGTGAAACATATGCAGATATATCAATATAAGTTATTAATGTTTAAGTGGCATATATACTAAATAATTATATGCAAAAGAGAAAATACACATCTGTTTCTCCATATATTATAACTTCTCTTAGAATAAGTTTTTACTTAATGATTTATGTATACACTGTGGATTACTACTGAAAATACCACATATAAGCTTTAGAATAGATCTTTTAGTAAAGCTACATAAAACACAATGTTTCCTAGTGCCAAAAGGAGTGCTGCATCTGCATTTATGTTTTCAGTGTTAAGAAACTCTGCACCAAAAAGAGAAACTCATTTCAACAATGAACTTCATAGTCTCATTCTCTATGAGACAAGGAATTTATAGTTGAAAGTATCTCAAATTTACTGAAAATTAAGTTCATTTATAAACATATTATTCACTTTGTTGATGAATGCCGTTGTCAGCAAGTTGTTTGTATGTGTACAAGCGGCAGCCAAGGACTATGGTTTCTGATGGAAACTGCTATCTGACTTTGTCGAACAAGCTCACAGGAAACTGTGCTGCTACCCAAGCTGGGATGGAAACACTCACTGTGAATGAACTGCACAGGAACGCTAGAGACATAACTGTGGTATTAAAGGGAGAGAGCAGGCATGTTCACCAGCAGGACATGAAAGTCATCTCCCTAACACAGGTACACAATTGCTTTCAATATCTGACTGACTCAGCCCCAATCCCCCATGTAATACAGTCTGTTCCTTATAATATAGATTTTCTGAGGTGACATTCTAGTCGTATTTTTGTAAATGTCCATCCAGTATTGTTATGTAGTAAAGTATCAGAGATAAGAATAATAACAATAACAATAATAATTTGGGGAAAAAATACAATTGAGAGGCACTGTTTTTTTTATTTGATTCAGTACAGAGAAATATGTGACCAGAGTGATTTGGCCATACATTCATGGGCCCTGTAAATCTTGCCACTCAGCAGGCATTGCAAGTTCCTTATTTGCAATAACTTCCAAAAGTTATTGGCAAGGATTAGCACTAGGCATTGAATTTTGATTATTTTGGACCTATTCAGAGAGGATGGAGACTTGTCTTCCTTTGGAAGGACTTCAAAATTATGACTGACTGCCAAGACAAGCAGTCTTTCCTAGGAAAAGTAATGCTAAAACAATGTAATAGGTCACCAGAAGTCTCCCTCCAAATTTTTTTTATATGTGACCTTTTGGGGAGCAGTGGGAGGTAGGGCGTTTCATTTGAAACAATAAAACCCAATTAAATGTGATGTAAAATATCTTTTATAAGGAACAATATTCTTAGGACAGTTGGAAACTAACTACTCTTATGTACCACTGAGCTGCTACAGTCTGTTCTCTTGATTCACAAACATGTTAATCAAATCAGCCCTGCTGTGTGTCTCTCATTGAACCAAAATCTTCCAGGACCAACAGAGCCCAAGCAACAGCTTTTTCCTCCATTATTGAGGGCAATATTTGAGGCAGCTCTAAGTGTGTTGTGGCTTGTACTATGCCCCTGGATGAGCTCTAGGCAATTCAGGATGAGCTGTTCCATATGAAATACAAGCAGAAAAAATGCTTTTGGTTAACTATATAGCACATGGTAACAGGTAGGACACATTTTAACAAAACATATGGTAACATTTAGGTATGTTGCAAAACCATATGGCTCCTAGTATATGTCATGCTACACTATGGCATGTGGAATGGAGAAGTTTCTAAGATTTTTTTAGTTAGGAGACAAGACTTATATTTAGGGGCAAGTCCACCTGCTGTAATGCTACTTCTGCAATTAGGTTCTTTTTGCATTACTTTTCTTTTAGAAATTATAATTTTTTAAGTTCTTTCTTAAGTCAGTCTTGCTTTGCACTGGCTGTACTGAGCATTGATTCAGTGATGGGAGCATGATAAAATTTCTTCCTCTACTATGGCCACATTTTTCCAAATATTTTGCTAAAGGCAACTTGTTTCATTTTGGTGTCTGTTTGAAAGGTGGTAAGAGGCAATTAGTTGTTAACATCAGGAGAAGCTTAAAAATATTGCAGAAGCAAAGAGAAGAAAAATAAAGAACCCCAAATGCCCACATAGCAGTTACACAAACATGAGCATTTCACACAATTATGTCAAAGAACAGTAGATGCTTTAGGAATCCCCACCCTAAACAGCTTCCTGTTTTCCAAAACCTCAGTTACTGATGCTAAATGCTAAAAGATTCACCTTAATGCAGTTCACCTCCTTACAGCCCCTATGCCCTGTTTGTAAATCTTCCCAATCACTGAAATTAAGCTTTCATACAGGTGTGAATTCTGTGCAAACAGACCACTGTGTACATGCCAGATCAGAAGCTGACAGGAACTCACCTGAATTAAGGACGTGTCTTCTCATGTTCACCATGGAGTACCTCATATTTCTGAAGTGCTATAGTAATAATTAAAAGCCTTACAAATACACCCCAAAAAGCTTTTTAACCATTGAACTGAACTCGTTTCCTAGTTCTTGATGAGTTTGTACATTCAGATATAGAGTTAGCTTTCGACTTAAAGAATGCTCATTAAAACCATAAAGATACATTTATAAAAACACAGTTTCACAAGATAAAAGCAAGCAGTCACAGATCAAATACTGTTAATAAATTGGAAGTGCTTTTTACTTCCAAACTTGTTCTAGTGAAGATGACTCGATCAAAACACTTTGTTAGAAACTCCCATGTCAATAGCTATGTACAGAAACAAACAAACAAACAAAAATTACATAGTCAAATTCTGTATTGAGATAATTTGATAATCTGTCTCAGGGTCCCTTCCAAAGTCTATCTCCTATTTCAGTCCATTATCTCTCTTTGATAAAAAGAGAACGAGTCAGCCTTTTTAGAAACCTGGACAGACACTTTTCCAAAGTATTTAGGAACTACTGCCCTTCCCAAGTAGTGTTTAAGCTCTTAAGATACTTTTTAATGATCTCAGAAGTTGGTTTTTTTTCTGGTAAAGTAGGAATACTGCCTAAGAAATTGCTCTAGAATCTCTCAATTTATCAGTGAATTTTTTTTTTTGCTGATTTCTCAAACATTGGTTTTCAAAGTACAGGCTGCAACTGCATGAACTCTGATTAGACTGGTGCTGCTTTACTGCACTGATCTAATTCTCAGACTTTAATGACAACGCTCCCCCATTCTCAAAAAAAAATTGATCCGGACATACAAAGCCTCATCAGTCCCCATTCATTGTATTTATAGTACATAAGTTAAAGCAGGTTGATGGCGATAACTGTATTTTTCCTGTAAAGGCGCTTAGGCTTTGAGATATTGTCTGGCAATTAAGATTATTTTGAAAATGTCTGCACCCCTTACAACATCCACTGAATTGCGTAAATTTTATGTACTACCAACATCCTTAAAAATCACTACAGAATAATTTACTAGGTAAGATATAAACATTCTCAACATCATTGATAGAATTTTTCAATCTGTTAGGCTTTAAGGCATGATCCTTCCTATGCATGTGAATGCCTGTGTACATACATATTTTACAAATACAGTAGAAAACACATTTTCAGATTCTTGTTTATTTAACTGTATTAGAGTTTAAAACATGCTAGGAGTATTTTAGCAACTTCTATATAAAACAGACTGGTCATAGCAAAGTCCCCAGTGGATTTTATTATATATATATGCTGCTCTTACAATATAAGTTTTAATATCCTGCACCCAAAAATGTATAGTTGCTCACATTACTTACTTTAAGGTATTCCTTAAACACTACTGTACTAATTTTAATAATTAAACAAACAAACAAGTTCAGCTATTTCCAAATGGATGTATTATCCTCTTATGACTATTGTGTATGACCAGACCATACACATATAATCCCGTCAGAGCAAATAAACATGTTTCAGTTCTTGCTTGCATGTACTCAGGATAGTCCTAAATGCACAGACATCAGAGCTCAACAGCACAGCTGATGTGGTGGGGCTGTAAGTTTAAGGCATTCCCATGTTTTCTGTCAGTATGACCCGGTATAATGGAATTTCTGCAATACGCTATCATGTTTAACAATGACATTAAGGTTGCAAATCCACATGCTATAAAATGTGAAAGAAGATAATTAAAGTTTACTTACACGCTCACATACTTTTTTTTTTTTTTGCCAAGAAACCTTCAGTTTCTTTATTGTAGAAGATAGGTTGGCTGTGGGAATGAATGAGGAGTTGGAGGACAAGGGAGACTCTTTGTACCTGAATTTTGCCTCATTTAGCACGACTAAAGTTAGTGAGAACTATCTTTTGCCTAATTAAAGTAGTGAGGAATGCTTGTTACTCTGAAAACACAGGTGCTCAAATTAGGCATTCAAAGTTAATGAAGTTAAGGTGCTCCAGATAAATGGGTGGAAAAAAATAATAATCAGTGGCAGTTATTGTTCATGTTTTTGGTAATCTACAGCTATGTGGGTGTAGGTACAACAAAAACACATGTGTTTAATTCAGTACATCTACTATCCTCTGAATAAGCTGCAAGGGAACGGAAGGTTTTAAAATCCTGCTACTAACAGGAATTGCTGTAATATCCGCATGATAATGAGAAAATGCTTTGAGATTACAGATGAAAATGAGAAAGCATCAAAACCAAACAACTGAAAAAACAGCTTTAGGGTATATACAGCTTCTAGACAGTTTTTACTTAGGAAGTGACATTCATTTGTCCCATTTCCTACAAACACATCCACTTCTACAATGAAAGAACACCAAGCAAGACCCAGGTTCTCACTGTAGTTTCTCTAGCCAGAAGTTCACGTTTTTGTCTGTACTAAGTGCACCTCAATTCCAGAGAACTCAGGGAAATAACACCCCTGAGCAGAGACTAAGATTTTATTCCCTGGAGCAGGACACATGCAGAGTCATTCAGTGACATCAGGAAAACACTTTCTTTTTAGAAAGTGAAGTTAATGAAGTTTGGATGAGGAGCGACTCACAGATAACAGTCCAGCATTGTGGAAAACCCAGGTGCCCAAGCCGTCTGTGGTGTCTGCTGCAAGCCCCTCCACAGCACAAGCTTCTCTGGGTGCCTACAAGAAAGTCTTAAAGTTGAGCATGAAGAATCTATCCAGATAGCTCATCAACCAAAGAACAACATTTGGACTATGGAGAGAAAGACTTAATGCAGAATTTAGATTCAACAATGATTCATAACATTGGGGGATTTTGTGTGATGTAACACTTGTAGCAGGAAGTTACCATGGAAAAAAAAAGAAGAGTGTAATGAGTACAAACATGTAAAGAACCAGTATCTTATTAAAAGATAGATACAAGGAGAAATTCACCCTTGGGAAGAAAGCTGCCTCCCTGCCAAGCAGTTTCACAGCACTGCAATGGCAAATGCCCCAAGCTGTTCTGATGAGTTCAAGATAAGGGAAGCCCCACTGGGAAAAGCACTTTAAACACTACTGTTTGAGAAGTATCTGGAAGATCTACTTCTCACAACCATATAGTTCTCCACATACACAAAATCATTCTCAGACCCAAAGGAACTTAAATTACTTCCTTCTTCGCTATCACGTGCCTACACTTCCTTCTTGATTATCACATGCCTTAGCAGCCTCTGCTTCCCTGTAACTGTTCGGCACTTTTGTCCAAGCAAAAGCAATAACGTGGAACGATGAAGACAATCTGCTGACAAAAGTAACTTGCTCTGTCATTCTATCCTTACGAGTCTGTACAACACCAAACCTTAGCTGTTCTGTGATAGAACAGTTGCAAGCGCTAGCACTAAAATTCACATCAGGTATATGAAACTTTTGAACCTTTCTTGCAGAATTGTTTCTTTAAGTACCTGGGCTGCCCTCTTTCAATCTCCTTTCAGTTATCAGTAAGTTAAGGGTTATCTTGAAACTCTTCTTGCTGGTAATTCATGTTTCATCTTATTGTCAGGATCTCAGTTTGACCATCTTTCTCCTTAATTATAAAATCATTTGCAACTTTATACACTTGTTTCAGCACATCCACTTTCCCTTTGCATATTTATTTTCTCTTCCTAATTCTGCAGAAGGTAACTTCAAAAACCTGCTATTCCTTTTCTTTTAAGATGCTCTTCTACACTGACAGTTCTCACATTTTCTATCACCGTAACTGTCCTTGTGCCTTTTTCCAGTCCTGTCAAGATCACAGGCTAAATATTATAATTTCTTTTCCAATACGCTTTACCGAAAGTCAGCTTCAAACATTTTGAATTACAGCGAATCTCTTATTGAGTATGCTGGACATCTCTCTTACTCCTTTGTAAACATTTTCTCACTTGTACCTGAGAAGAGCTGGCAAGACCACTCAGCTGACTACTTTTTCACATGCCATTCATTGTTTAAGCCATTATCACATGTAGACTGCAACTGCTCTGATAGCTAAAACTATCAGAACTGTAAGAAATTTTGTAGCATAACATTTGCAGGTATTTAACTTGTTTACATTTCTTATAACTGCCCATACTAGCTGAATTCTCAAACTCCTTGCTTCCAAGTCCTTCCCAAATCTAGGCCCATATTACTCATATTACTAGTATTGCGTAAACATGCTATTGTTCTATTCCCACCTAGTTCCTGCTCTGTCATTGCAGCTAGTTCATTTGTACAAAAATAGTAGAATCAAATTGATTAAGATTTCCTACTATTCTTTCTTTTCATTATCTTGTTGGAAATGCCCCACCAACTTAAAAATGTGAAAAAATTTCTGAGATATTGAAACTGAAACCTTCTACAGAAGAATAAAGAAAAATAAGAAAAAATGGATATAAAAAATCCTCTTATTTGTGAAACAAACCAAAAGGGTACTTTAAAAATTTAATACTCTTCACACTAAGTTCCATGTAGCCTCTCAGCACATTGCAGACTCTCAAAAAAAAAAAAAAAATATTTAGATGTTACTCTGCAAGAATGTATTTTTGGTTATTACTTCTCCAAAATACTGAAAAATATACATAACATCAGTGAAAGCATTAGGTCCAGTTCACTATGTAACCAAAGTCTCATATATGCTTTACTAGTTTTGCCTAAAGAGCCCTTACTATCGTTAAATAAGAAATGTACTAGAAGATACTCCCCTTAGTTGGTAGAGCATCAACCCATGAACTCAAAGGCTTATAGGCTTTGTGTAAAAAAAACTCTAAAAAACTTTTACTGTAGCAATCACATTTTAATAGCTCTTAACACGTTTTGTACGTATGCACTAAGAGCAGACAGCTGTTTAATGAGGGTTTGAAAGCTTTAGAAATACCCTTGTAAAAGAGAGGAAATGGAAATCCTCCCACATGTCATTATTTCTTCAATAATGTATTTATGTAAAATTAACATCACAGTCATGTATGAAGTTGAATGTTTAGGAATATAAAAATTTTTCCTGCATTCCTGGTATCTTGTGGAGATCTGCAAGGCCCTGTGTTTTTCCAAAAAATATTCTGCTCATAGCTATTCCTTCGAAGACACCTCCAAGTCACCTCATCACTGTTAGATATTGGCCCCTTCTTTATTTTTTGCTGGAATCACTCTTGTGTATCACAAGACTAGACTAGAACAGAAAGGAAAAGGAATGTGCCTGGTCAAACTAATACCCACTTCACTCAGGTGCTGCAGACAGCAGAGCAGAGGCATGGAGGCGAGGCTCTTTTTCTCTGGCTTCTTCCACTGGTTATGAATGTTCTTGTCTTTTCTTCTTTAGACCTCACCTGTGCTGGAGCAAGGTGTTTAGACATTTCTGCTCACAACAGAAATATTGTAGTTTAGAGCCACATTACTGCAGAGAGCTTACAGTCAGGGTGAAAACAGAGAATGAGTGAGAACCAAGCTGGAATTTCTGTCCTTCCCTCATGCAGCAGGCCCAGGAAGGAAGGCTCCTGCTCCCAGGAAGGTGTCTCGTGGATGTGGAGCAACTGCGGAACCTGCAGCCAATTTCAAGGCTGTAAAGGGAAGAGATGCTTGGGCAGACAGACAGGAGTCACTTGCAGAGAAATGGTCTTTCAACCTCAGCTCTTGTCCTGCTCTCCAGCCTGCCTTCTTCAGCAGGCAGCCGGGAAGACACATGGGAGCTGAATCACTGCAGCTATGCCAGGGCATCTCTGGGAATGACTGGGGCAGGGCTGGGAATTTGTCATGTAATTTGCAATGGATGTTGCAGCAAATATTCACAGAGGATTGAAATAAACAAACATCATTAATTTGGCACCTTCCAAGAATGTTAAACTAATTAATTTACAATAAACAGTTTTTTAAGCAGAAGAGTGATTTTCACAGAACCACAGAATGTTAGGGATTGGAAGGGACCTGGAAAGATCATCTAGTCCAATTCCCCTGCCAGAGCAGGAACACCCAGATAAGGCTACACAGGAAGGTGTCCAGGCGGGTTTTTAGTATCTCCAGGGTAGGAGACTCCACAACGTCCCTGGGCAGCCCATTGCAGACTGTTGCAGTATAAAATGCCTTTATAATGATATCTGTAATTCTAATCCACTCTTCAAATCAGTACAGTGCACAATGTTATGTCAATGAAGACCCTATTCAAAATTCCATTATAATGTCATATATTTCTAATGCATTCCTAGTATTGCTCAGAAATTATTTTCAATGTAATAAATAATTATTCATTAATCCAGAGAAATTAA
Source organism: Columba livia (assembly GCF_036013475.1). NCBI lineage: Eukaryota > Metazoa > Chordata > Aves > Columbiformes > Columbidae > Columba > Columba livia. The sequence continues at coordinate 22,073,745 of NC_088609.1, read as the reverse complement.
AATTGATGAGAAATGTTAATATTTTCACGCACTGTCTGTGTCTCCTGCTAGAAGACTCAATGCTCTACACCTGTTTCATAGGCCCTGTTTGGACTTCCTGTGAAGAGTCACCAGCCAAAATATATTTAGCCTATAACTTCTAGTATTTTACAAATATATCACAGTTTTCCATTAAAATATACTGGTTTGATAAACCATCTGGTAGATAAACTAATCCAAGGATACTGAAGTAAAATAAGCAGTTTCAATAAATGGTAAGCAATTAAAAAATAATAATGTTTGGAATAATTACTTTTAAACATTCTCACAGATTTAAAGTACACTGAATTCAGCAGCTCATGCTTCTTCAGTTCACCTATGACACTAAATTCAAAAAGCACTCATGCTGGATTTCTTGCTGAGTGTGCTTATTTTAGGGTAGTTGCTGCAATCCAAAATTAGTACTTTATTTAGTGTCAGCATTTTTTTGGAAACAAATACAAAGTTGATGGTTATTTTTAAGAATGTGCTGCATCACACATTTAGAAAACAAATAATGCCAGCAAACATGAAGGAGATGTACCTTATAGAGTGTCACAGGAAACAGAAATCTGATGGAACAAGGAGATCTTCCTATCACCAATAACTAGAAATTGGACCTGCTATTGTTTATTTAAAACATAGGGAAAAGTCTGCTTCCTGTCACCATACATGTATTTTGCTCCATATACAACATGACCCTTGACTTAGACATAAGAGAACTTCTTGGCTTTCATTCAGTTTAGCCACTATAGACTGAACCTCCAGAAGGTTCAGCCAACATCCATGCTACTTTAAAAGGATTTGACACATCATCAGAAAAAAAGAAAATGTGAGTTTCCTTGAATTCTAGGGGGAAAGCACTTGAATGGCAAAAAAAGGAAAGAACAGAAGTATTGTTAGGTCAGACAGTACTCTGTGGACAGTCCTGCTCCTTGTTGCTGAGGTGGCACAAAGCAAAACTCACAGCTATACAAGTCCTGTATCAGCACTCCCGTATTTCTTAGGGCTTTTGAAGGCTGAAACCTACAGTCAGTTCTCAGAAGTTCACAGCTGAATGGCAAACTGCAGAGTATGGTCCCCATAAAGAAAAAACTGTGTATGATTGCCACAAGATTAAAAATAAATAAAAAAATAAAGACTGGTGGTTTAATAAAGCAGCGGTAATCCACGGTTCATTAAGAACAAGGCTCATGATCTGCCATGTCTTAGTGTAAGTTGGAGGACTGATACTACTACAGTTTTCTGGGCAATCTATGGCAGTTGCTCATTCAATGCAAATGGAGGCAGACCAGCTAGTAGGTGGTGTTCCTAAAAGGTGTTAACAGGAATTAGAGTTTTCCCATGTTGTAGACAGAAGGAAAAGATTTTGTAATTTGTTATAATTTATGATGAATTTTCTTCCTAATTCCCTCTAGTTGGGCATTTTGGTCATGGATGGCATTTACATTTTCCATCCCTTGGGAAGCAGCATTTTTCCCATTTGAAGTAGGTCCTCCTAGCCTTCTGACACTAAACACAGGAGCTGGCAAGGACTCCTGAATTATCAAATACACAGTAAAGCAGGAGCTGACAAACTCAGTTTATCTTGAAATGGGAGGAAGATCTCAAAAATAACCGCTGTGAAATTCCTTCCACTTTTTTCTTATTTTTAAAGAAAGTGCCATGTTAAAAGTAATTGATTTTGTGCTCTTTGCTAGCCCAAGGGAAATTTGTTTTGCCACTCCAGTGTATGGTTGTTCTAATAGCCTGATTCTTCAAATTTCCAGTTCTGCTGCCAGTTAATATGGACCTGCTTCTCTGCAGACTTTCTACAGAACTTTTGATCTTCTTCTTCTACTATGTCTTCTGTCTACAGATTGACTCTCTTTAGACTGTTGAACCGTCTTTGATAAACTTCCTATTCCCCCCAGTATTTCATGTTGGCTATGTCCATTACCTCATTTTCACTTCCAAGGGAGTGTCTTGTTCTCTTGTTCCTTCCGATCCCATTTTCTCAACTTCATTCCTACTCATTGGCTCTATTTCTTTTCCAGCTGCTAGTTTGTTAACACTGTCCTTGTAGGATTGCAGTTCTACGAACTTGTCTCACTGACCTTCTTCATATGCAATTTTGCAATTGTGTAAGCATTAAAATTCTGTAATTATATAAAGCTTTTAATTTAATTTTGCTAGTGTTTTTTGCAGGTTCCCCAGAAGTTCCTCCAGTGCCTACCTACCAGCCACTAACCTTGAAGCTTTTCTGCCATTTCCAGATTAGTTACATGCTCATCCATAACCCATACTGTCACGTTAATGACGCACTGAACCCCTGAAGGAATAGTTTTGTATTCCACACTTACCTTCTGCCATGATAAACCACTACAAAATCAGTAATTTGTAGCATCTGTTTTGTAACAGATGCATGTTTCTGTAACTTGCGAGTTTGTATCGCAACACCTTACCCCTAAAACAACAACTATTGAACTCCTCTTAAAAAATGTCCTCTTCCTTTTGCAACAGACCTTGGTTCAAGTGCAGCATGCCACAAGGCAATGCCCTTCATTGCGTGAGCAAAGTACACTAATGAAAAAGCCTTGAGGCTGACTCCACCACAGACCCAAAATTGTTTGGCTGCCTGGATTTTATGTACTTCCAAATGTTGAGACCTTCTTTAAACTCATTATTAACTAAGACCTCCCCAGACTTCGAAAGCTTAGGGATATTTTTGTTGATTTGTTTTGTGTTTGAATAACTTTAACATTCTTGTAAGGAATTCTTAGGCTTAAGTTGCCTACTTGTACTCTTAAATACTAACTACAGATGAGGTAAAGGCTTGACTGGCCTTATAATTTTAATAAAAACTATATTAATACATTCTTGTCTGACTTTTATTTCTGATAAAAATACAAATGGATGAATTACCTCTATTAGTTAATTAAAAACTAGCATAACTTGGTAAAAAACAAATTTTCTTCTAAGAATAGAGATAGGGAAAACTGACATATGAAAGTCGAAATATACATATATAAAGATAACTTAATAAGTGTCCTACTATAACTGCCTCAGATATTTGCTTATACAAAATTTATACTTTGGCAGTGCAGTTATCTTTGTGTCTATCCTTAAAAAATCAACAAAGAAAAGTTTCATGAGTAGGTGAGGGTGCAAGTTTTCCCCCTTTAGCTTCCTGGACCCAGTAAGATTGGTCTTCTCTAACTGCACAGATGTGGTTCATTGCTTATCTACTTCCATACCTATTATCATATTTGAGCAGAAGTATCTGAATGTATGTTTAAAAAGCACAAATATGTTTAAGATTTTTGAGGCAAGGATGCACAACCTATTTCTTACAGTTTTATCTGTGTAGGTGGCCTTAAAGCCATTTTACATCTGTAATCTCTTTCATGTCTATATGCTTAAGTTTAAGCCTGCTAATATTAAAACAAACAAAACCATAGAACAAACAAAAACCCCACACACTAAAAGCTAAATAATTATAGCAGTGGCAGTTTGTTCTTTCCCTAATTCCAGTTCAGGAATTCTGACCCTGGTTTTGCTGATATCTATCTATCTATCTATCTATCTATCTATCTATCTATCTATCTATCTATCTATCTATCTATCTAATTCTAGAGGCTGTTTAGACCAGATGACTTGCACAGCTTCATCCCCTTTACCAGCAGCACATAATCTCTCTGGACCATAGTGCCATCTAGCTGCTCTTTTCCTGACCTCAGTAATTCTGTGTGCTGAACACAATTGTGTGATGTAGCAGAAGGCGGCCCAGGCAGCTATTCTTAGTATAATTGTCCAGCTAGTCTTGTCTATTACTCATTGTGCCTATCAATAAACTCCTCCTTTGATAATTCATTCAAAAATGGTAGAAAAAAAACCTATGTATTTTCCTTTGCAATAGGTCTTATTGCTTCCCTCCAAAATGGAGAGTCAAGATCCATGCTGATGCTCTAAGCAAGCTAGCTGTGCCTTTGCGAAAGCTCTGGCACTAGACCAGTGCTAATACACACTTCACAGGACATCAAGGACAAAAAGGCTAAATCCTCTCACATTGCTGAAGGCATTTGTCTCTTTAACAAAAATCCCTGCTCTCAAAGGAGCAGTATTTGAAAAGGCTTGGAAGATTCCCTGAGGTGCCCAGAAAGAAAAAAAGCTAGCGAAAGATACTTTTCATTCACATGGTGTGCATGGAGGTGTCTTCCTTTAGTAACAAAGTCTTCTTGATGAGCATAGCAGAGCAGACATGAAATGGTCCACCACAACTCCTTGTAACAGGCTGTGTGAAATGAGAACCCTTTTTGGATAATGGTTTTCTGTGTACACACCTGGAATTTAAGACTTACTCAAAGATGCCTGGGCTGCATTTTCTTTTGTAATATATGCAGGAACTACCTATATGCAAGAATACAACAAATCCAGTCCCCTTAACAAAGGTGTAACCTCATAAAAAAGGCTGCAGCAGAAGACCAGGTAAAGTCTCTTCTACATCTGGGTCTGGCTCACATTCTTGGCAGCTTCTGGTGAGCCAGAACTATACAACATCCAATCTAGTTTTCTTAAACTTTCTTTCTCATGCACAGCTGTGCTATTTACTGCTAGGAGGGTTATTTCTTGCTGTATCTCATAAGCATGGTTCACTTCCATCAATTGGCATAAATTCACGAGCTTCTAGCTGCAAATGCCCAGTTGAGTCTTCAAACTCCCACTTCAGACTCCATGGTAAGATAAAGATATTCCACGAATTTCTAGTAATCAACCAAACTTAATAAAATATTATGGTATAATAAGGCCTTAATCCTTAAATAATTAACAAACTAATTGAGATTCCACTGCCCTTATTCCTTTTCACATAAACCAGTTTAAGGCTGTGAGGATATGAGGATAAATCTGCTACTGAGAGTGTAAAGGTGGCATATATGTGCAGCTGTTAGAGGCCTGCAGTAGCTGCAACCTTTTGCAACTGGTTTGTACGAGGGAGAATGACTCGGTCAGACCCCTGGCTGGGGTCTGCCAGGAGCAGCCTCAGGCTGGCGCCCTCACCCTGCTTGCTCCTGAGGAGCACAGAGACAGCTGTCACACTGCCGACAACACCCACTGGCATCACACACCCTGGCTTGCCATTTACAGACAATCGAATGACCACTGAATGTTTTCATCATCATTCTTGGCAATAGTTGGCTCACAGACTATCTGAATAAAAGTATTTACATAATAGGTATCTATGCCAACCTAGGAATCGTTGGTATACAAACAGCTTTGTATACTTTTGCTTGAAAACAAATACTGATGTCAAAATATTACCAAAAATATATTAAACTCAGCGTCTTAGTTCTTAAAATCAATTAATAAAAAGCAGTATTTCAATACAGTACTGTGTAAGTGATGAGAATAGGAAACAAAACAACACTGAAGTATTTCTACAGATTTCTCATATAAATATAAAAGCTTGTATGTGCCATTCTATACTGATTATGGTGATCATAATTATTTTCAAATTACAGATAAGATTAACATATACTCAGCTATTTTATTAATTAGGTTAACATAATGTTATGGTGTTGGATGTCACTAAATGTGACAATGGTTACAAAACCCTTAGTTTTACATGCAGTGGGTTTCTATTTTGAATTATTTGCTCCCCAAGTTGCATTCATACAGATTCTTCAATATGGTTTCCCTGGAATGTTTTTACATTTGGGAAGATAATTGTTGTGTACATTTGTATACTTATGAGAAAATATTTTTTTCTTTAGAATTAAATGAACAATTGCCTCCCAAATCTAAAATAAAACAGACCAATGATAGCAATAAAAATCTGAAGAAGATACCAGATATAGACTTAAAATTTGTTCTCAGAGTTCTGCCCTTACATTCTACAGAAATCAGATGACTCTCTGAAAGCATGCATTTTATTCTCTGGGAAGTCACCCTCTCCCTGCCACCCACAACCTGCTATCCTGTAAACATGTGTCTCCCAGGAGCCCTGGTTCTGGTTCTCGGATCAGCTTCTGAGCATGAGAGGTCACCAGCCTCTGCCACGAGAGACACCTCAGGAGGTGCAGCCAGAACACCTCGAGCACCATGGCTGGAACCACAAAGGCTCTGGGTTTACCTACCACACTGACACACGCTGCCAAACAAGCTTCTACATTATTACTTTGATCTCTGGGTAATAACTGCGTGTTTTTATACTCTTAGATTCCCAAACTCAGCGAAGGGATGTTGAGCAAGGGATAAGAACTTTTGATAAGTTCTGTTTATTTCAAATGAAGTTAAACCATAGTTCAAAAGGCTACATATTTTTCAATTATATAAGCATATATGTACACATAGGTATGTAATTTTCCTTGAATGTTACTAAAAGGCTATATATATTTAATATATACACGCGTATGTACATATAAGTATATAATTTTCCTTGAATGTTACTAACTCAGAAACAAAATACTTTTCCTCTCAAAAATCTAAAAATGTATTTGTGTTTGGGCTGAGACCAAGCATGGGACACTACCATCTCAAAGAGACGATTTTTAGCATAGTATGACTACATTGCAGAAGGGACTATAATTATAATCTTGACATTACCATAACGACCGTGGTTGCTATCAGGTGACAGGTATAATATAGATAATCAGTAGACAGTAAAATAGCAATATTTCATGATGCATGAGATAGAAGAAAACTAATTCATGCCTTTAATTCAGCTCAGAGCCATAATTTGTTATATTTGTATGTGACTTTCCTAATGCTGTCAGCATGTACATAGCAGTTACAACAAACAGGAAAGAGCCAAGCAAGTTATCTATTGTGGAATCAAGAGAACTTACATTTACTAACAATATATGATAAATAATTTTTGTGTTCCTATTTATATCTCTTTTTTTAACATGATAGATGGTTCTACTCTCTTGTTTCAATACCATACTAAAAAAGCTGATAACCACAGCAAAGGCTATGGAAAGGGTGTGTATTCTGTAAGGATAAGTTTTGATAAGTTAATCATCATGAGATCTTCAGCTAGAAAGTTTTTTTCTCCAGCCTTCAAACTACTTGTGACGTTTTTTTTCTATATTACCCCTGTTCTTTACACAGGCTTAATAAAATGCAAGTATCTGTAATTACAGACAGAGCATTTGTCCACTAGTCTATGCAGGAAACAATCCACCTTCAAAGCCCACTCAGTCTTAGGTAGAAATTCAAGTATGTGGGATTTGTCCCTCAGTTCTTTAGTCTTGGTTTACAATTGTCACCCAAAATTTACATGGCTCTAGCAGTCATGGCCTGATCAGCAGGATCAAGTACTTTTCCATTAGTGAAGGAAATGACAGAAACACTGAAGAAAGGGAGAAAAGAAAGAAAGAAAATAGACTATTACCCTGATAAAATGATGACAGTGCATGGGAAGGATTGACATAAAAGAGCAAAAAAAGGTAGCTTTCTTAGAAGTTAAACAGTCACGAGAAAAGCTATTTTCACTGCCATTTGGGAAAGGGACTTCTGAATTTAAAGAATACTGCAATAATCTAGATATGTGATTTAAGATGAAATGGAAAGCTAAAGTATATGTTGTCACTTTTTTCTTTAATGAAATGCTACACTTAAACGTCTTCATTTGAAAATAATCTGTATGTGGGTTTTCTTAAAAATAGCATCAATTTGGTAGTTACAAAAAAGGGTTTACAGTGTGCTTATGGCTGACTGAATCTGGAGATTAGCTAAGATGTTATCCCTGCTTCTAAATCCAGTAATGCCATTGAATTAAGTGTCCATAAGGGCCCTGATGCAACTCATACCTTTAGTCTTTTTTGATTCCAGAGATTAAAGAAAATTTGTTGGTGTATGGAATGCTTTGTAAAAAAAAAAAAAAAAGAAAAAAAAAAGAAATTTAGAATACAATTTCATGTTTTTATTTATTAAGAAGAGCACAGAATTCTATTTCCTCACATATATAAAGAATCAAATCATTTGAGATGGTTTATTTCATCATAATCCCAGGCCTCTTTTGGCTTTTGGACTCTTTGCTGTGTTGTTCCTCAGAATCACACTGTTAGTGCCCCTGTCTTGTTACCTTTATCTCCTCGTCATATTTTCCCAGCTTCATTTTGCTGTCTGTACTTTTTAATGCACCTTTGTTTAGGGCAGTGATTGTCCAGTTTTGGTGGAAGCACATATTACTTACTGTAGCTACCTGATTCCACAAAGCAGTTCAATGGCTTTTTACAACTATCTTAAATTAAGGGTAATTTCAAAAGATTTAATCCAAACTATGATTTCATGAACACCCTCTGCCAGCAATTTTCATAACCATATTCCTGCCCTAGGGTGTTTTTCTGAGGCACCACAATTTCAGTTTCAAAAAGCCACTCCCACGTGTATTTCTGCATGGACAAACAGCAAACTGAGTAGCAGATTTCCTCAGGCCCTAATACACCAAGTGGCTGGTTTTAAGCCACAACAGTACAACTGGCCACAATCCACCCAGCCCATTACTAACTCCTAGCTACTCTTGTTTCCAGAAGCCCTGAGAAAATAGCAAAGGAATAGGCACCTGTGGCACATGAACAACACAGCTGAACTACTGTATAATAAATCCAATGCTTTAATGAGATCACAGCCCTCATCTAGCACATGTGAAGCCAGCTGACCAGCCGTTCTAGGAAGCGTAACTTCAGGCCATGCTGAGACAACTTGCTTGGCACAACACCAGAGCAAAGGAGCAATTCAGTTCAAGCACATCTCGTCTGAACTGCAGATGGGATTTCCCACCATCTTCATTTACACCTCTTGAAAGATTGTTTGGTTGAGACATTTTAAAGGTCAATTGGCCACATATCCCTTGCATCTGTAAATTAGTTGAGTATGACAGAAATTTATATTGAAGAAAAGTCACCATTAAAGTAGCAGTGGATACATTTGAATCAGCTGTAAAAGTAAAGCATAGATGCCAAAAACTGTGAGTCAGATCAGTTTTCTCAACCAAGAAGCAGTACCACCACGCCAGCAGAAGTTGAGCTAAGCCGAGCTTCCATTGCAATTTATCATGGAGTATTTACAGTGTGGAAATACAAAGAATATGGCTGTAGAACAAGGCATACAGGACTTTTCTGAGCAGTAATTTCCCAGAGAAACTGATCTTGAGACAATTGCTCTTTCTTAATTACTTTAAATTAAAATTATTTTCTGCGTAATGCTATTTAGGTCACCTGAGTATATTAAAACAGTCAAAGATCTACAGTCAGATGTAATCACATCAAACTTTCCACGGGATCTCCAGCTGTTCTCTGGAATTAATGCATAGCATAAGGATAGCTGGAGTTTTGTACATAACAGCATTTTTTACATGTTTGCATGTAAAATGTAGTCTCTATAAAATACAGGCATTTCAGATTTGACTAGCATGCTATTTTACAAGGGAAGAAGCCCAGAAGTTCCAGCTATCTGATGTTTGCACACTGAATTCTGAAACAGGTTATTGCTTTAATTCCAGACTAACAAGTTCCATAGTTGAAAACAAGGGGGATGTTGTCTAATTTTTTATTTTAATGTTTGTTCTTTTGCTTATGGGCCCAGTATTGGGCTTTACCAAGTGCCTTCAGTTCCTTTAGCCATGGTGGGAATTGGCAACGTGGATCTATTTGTGCGTTCCAGCCTAAAGATTACTTTATAGGAGAACAGGGTCTCATGCCTAAGTGGCCCTTGGTCTAGCTTTATTTCTGCAGTGATCCGGAATATTTTCCAGAATTGGTAGAGGTGTGGTTGGAACAGTTTTCCTTCTCAATTTGCTGCACAAAGCTAGCAAAAGCACAATCGCTGTGATTAGGATGAGATTACAACACAGATATAGTGGCTCCTCCGCTCTCCAAGATATGTGCGCAGTGTTGACAAAAATAAATCTTGCATATCTCGTGTGTTCGTGTTTCCCCACTAGCCTTCTCCATATTTCTGATGCTATCACACAGCGGCACACTGTCTCTCACACTATCCCCCAGATGGAGGAAGCAGGTCTCTGTAAGCCTCAGACTCTAGGAAACTTCTCTTGCATTTCCACAGGTCCTTACAAATGGCTAAAGCTGTTTTCAAGATGTTGATGCATTTTCAGGATGTCAAGATTTTTTTTTTCATTTTACTTTTGAGGCCTGGGTTTGATGCTGTTATCAAATCCTGACCTCAAGAAGAATATGTTCTGTGATGACAGTCATTTTTATTTAGAAAAATAAAATATTGGTATAAGGATTTTAGATACGTAACTCTATCACAGATGCCTAACAGGTCTTAAACTTGGGAAAAAACAAAATTCTTCCCTTCCTCTTAAAGCAATTTCTGTTGAAAATCAAACCCATCAGGTAAGGCAAGCAACGTGTGGAGCATTATAAAATATGGCCATAGGGCCTCTTACATTATACCTATCATGCTTGTCGCTTCCTCATTATTGTCTCATTGTTCAAATGTCCTCATGAGAGCTGCCAAGCTTGTATTAATACCTGTCATCCAGAGCAACAAACACTGGTTGTGAAGACATTTCCTATGATCCCATGTGTCCATTCTTCTTCTCAAAACAGAACAATTTAGGTAATACTGCTTGTGGATGCTCACGGACTCAGAAAACAACTACCTTCTTCCAGACTTCTGTGCCAAAAGGCAAACAGAGCAGTAAGTATCATCACTACGAGAACAACAGCAAACATGTTGGAAAAGAGGAGGAAGGTGGTCAAGAAACAGGGAAGGAAACAAGGATTTCAGGTGCGTTCCTGGGAGGAATGAGGGTGCCGCACTCACAGCAGTTGGTTTCCCTTGCCACCCTCAGCGCGAGAAGCTGTTGCCTTTCCAAATGCCTCACAGAATGTAATTTTATATTTAGCACAGGCTGTGTGATTGCACTTCAGCAATAACGCATTTAATAGAAACACAATAAACTGGTAACTGAACAGGACACAAGGTTAGATGGACACCACCAGTCTCCATATTGCATTGCATTTTATCAAGTGCCTTACCATAGGCAGAGACCTTTGTCAAAACAGGCCTTTATATAAAGAGCTTTCAAAACAAAATATCCAAACCAGATCACCACAGAGGCGTGCGTGTTTTTACCAGTTTCCACAGACACCATCATATGGAAGTTTGTTGGGGAAAGTTCCTGGTGGATTTGTGTGCGTGTGATGAGGAACTTGCCAGCTCTTCACAAGTGAACCTCGTGTCCAGGGAGCTCACTTGAAATAATTACTTCAAATGCTTTAAGAATTACACAGATTTTATAAAAACAAATTTGCAGTAAGTCTCTGTCTCGGTGCCTGTCTCATATTGAAATCTCTAAAGCATAACAACAGTTACGTACGTTGCCATATTTACCAGTTATCCCAGATTTCTAAATCCACGGCTTTTGGCGGGAGTCCCGGACGGCGCCGGGGGCGGGAGCGGCGCTGAGGGGGCGGCGAGGGCCGCGCTCCGGGCGGGCGGGAGACCAGCACCCAGCGCCCGTCCCGGTGCCCCATGCACGCAGCCGGAGCCTCGGGCTTCCTGTCAGTGCGGGGAAGGAGGGAGCGGGAGAGCGGTGCGCGGGGCCGGGACGGCGCGGTGGTGACCGCCGTGCGGTGACCCCGCCGTGAGGTGACCCCGCCGTGAGGTGACCGCCGGCGGGCACGCGGGCGCTCGCGCCCGCCCGGCGCGGGGCGGGGGCGCGGGCCGGCGGGGGCGCTCGCACTGCCCGGCGCTCGGCGCGGCCCCTCAGCGCGGCGCGGCGGCGGCCCCGGCGCTGCCCACCGTCCCCCGGCGCCGCGGCAGCTGCGGGCACGGTGGGGCGGCGGCGGGGCCGGCGGCAGCGGCGGGGCGCGGGGCGGCAGCGGAGCCCTCGGCGCGGGGCAGGACGGAGCGAGCCGCCCGGCGGAACTCCTCGCTGCGCCACGTGTAGAGCAGAGGGTTGAGGGCCGAGAGCGCGCAGAGCAGCAGCCAGCTGGCGGCCTGCAGCGCCGGCGGCGCCGGGCGCAGGAAGAAGCCCAGCAGGCTGACCCACACCAGGGGCTGGGTGCCCAGGAGGAAGACGCAGCAGAGCAGCAGAACGGAGACGCTGCTGAGGCGGCGCTGGGCGCGGCGGGGCGGCGGCGGCGCAGCGGGGAAGGGCAGCTGGTGGAGCAGGTGGAAGTTGAGGACGCTGACCCGCTTGGCGCTGCCCCGCACCCGCCGCACGATGCCCAGGTAGCAGTGCAGCAGCAGCGCGGTCTGGCCCAGCACGGCCAGGGCGAGGAGCAGGGCGGTGTAGCGGGAGCTGCCGTCCGTCTGCCGCGGGGGCGGCTGCTGGGCAGCGCCCGGCGTCCAGAGCCCGGGCAGCAGCGGGACCAGGAGCAGGGCGAGCGCCCAGGAGAGCCCGATCATGCATCCCGTGTGCCTGCGCTGGTAGAGGGCCTGGTACACGCTGGGCAGCTTGGTGATGAGCACGTACCTGTTGAAGGCCACCAGCAGGTGAGAGGCCAGCGAGACGGTGAGGCCGAGCCCGAGGAGGCCCCCTCGGAGCAGCCGGTACTCCGGCGAGCGAAGGGAGGAGGAGTTGGGGGGCAGCAGCCCCAGCACAGCCTCCTGGGGCATCCACAGGGCGCACACGCTCAGGTCTGCCGCACAGCCGTTCACAATGAAGGCATTACTGGTTGTCTGCAGCTTCTTGAAGGAGAAGACTAAATAGATGACCATCACATTAGATAAAGTCCCTGAGATAGCTAAGACTGCGTAGAGCAGCGACAGGAAGATGCGGGTCCCGGAGGAGTCCTCCCAGAGCAGCAGCAGAGGTGAGCTGGCACTCCAGGAAGAGGCGTTGGGCATCTCGCTGAATGCAGCTCAGTTTTGACTTCTTCCTGTAAATGCCATCCTTGTCTGGGTCTGAAGATCCTGCTGCAGGAGTCCCCCACTGAGCACAAGGGGGGATGTGCAGCTGAGGGACTCTACGGCAGGTTTCAGTCACACAAGCTGCAAGGTCCAGAAAATGCAGTTTGCGCTGACAGTCCAGAGAACAGCAGTGTCCAAAGCAGGTGGGCAGCAAGAGATCCCACAGGCTGTAGCTAGTGAAGGTGGGTCCATAGGCAGCAGATAGCTGTTGGCAGACCAGAGCACAACTGAGGATTCTGTGGCTGTGAAAATGCCAAAAGCAGCAGCACCTCGCAATCAGCAGCAGAAACGGCAGCAACTGATACAAAGCTTTGCAGTTTCTCCTGTGCCACAGTACGCACACTGTATATCATTCCAGGAAGATTCAGCCCTTCCACTCTTCATGAATTATTCAGCAGATTTTCAACTTGTTAAATCGAGGGGAAAAAAAAAACACAACGAAATCCTGTCATGCTCCAGAAATACTGCAACTACAGGCTGGCTCTTCTCTTTGCCTTACCAGTTTCCTGGTTCAAACCTGTTTACACAACTTTGATTTGCAGCAAGCTTTCAAACCAGTGTCAGTCACTTTTGTCTAACATACAGTCCATTTACTGTGGAAACTCCTTTGCTAGATACTGACTTAAACTGATTTTTTTTCTGATCTTATTTTTGTTAAAAGAAAGTGCACTATGCTTCTGCAAGCTTCAAGTTAATTTTAGAACTGGCCTATAATAATATACTTTCCAAATTAAATCTTTCAAACATGATACACAGATCCTTGGTAAGACAGTATTTCTTGTTTGAGGAAGCTGATCCTCAATTACATATTCTACATTTCTTCATAAAACTCAGCCTGTCTCAGTGCGCAGGAAATCCTGCATCACCAGCCTGCTGGACCGGAGTGCAGGTGTCAGCGCACAGATAAAACAACCAGCGTAGCGTTAGAAATCGTCTCGCACCAAAATTAATTCAGAGCACAAGTTCCTGCAGAGGTGAATGACAGGTTCTTAGGTGGACTAAAAGCTGAAGAGTAGGGCTGCGCTGGTTTGAAATGAAGTTAATTTTCTTTATGAAGTTACAAACTTTCTGTAGCTAGCACAGTCTTTGGTTTGGATTTAGCGTAAGAATAATGAGCTAGCACCGCTTTTCTCTGGGATAGAGCTGCTTTATTTCTTTCAGTGGCTAGCTGTGTTTTTGAGTAGGTGTGAAGAGAATGTAAGAACTCGCTGATATCTTGGTGGTTGTCAGGGGAACCAAGGACTTTCCAGGTGCAAATTGGTAGGAGGCGGCCACAGGAAGGACAGCACTTGGACTGACATCTAGATTGATCAGTGAAATGTTCCATACCGTTAGCATCATGCTCTATAAATAATCGGAGTCAACTTTTCCAGCTCGTTATATCCATTCCGGTTCAGTTCCCTTTCATTCGGGAGTTGTTTGGAGTTTGGTGTTAGTTCGGCCTTTTGCCATTCTACCCCTTCGCAGTTGGCCTTTGGGCCTTTGTGCCTATTAGCTCTCTCTCCATGGGACTGGCTGTTTGATGCAGAGGGAGTTCATGAGAAATTGCATTATCACTTATTTTATCTTCTATTTTTATATTATTTTGTTGTCTTATTAAACTGTTTTTATCTAAACCCACAAATGTCTCTCTTCCTTTTTGGTTCTTTCCCCTCTTTAGGGGTGGGAGGGGGAGTGAGTGAGCAGCCATTTTGGTCTTGATTACTAGATAGGGTTAAACCTTGGCAAAAGCTTAACAGTCCCTCCTGAATGGAGAAGAGTTACTAGTGGGATTCTTCCAGGAACTCTACAGTGCTTTACTCAAACAGGGACAAAATGTTTAATGTCCTTACCCTGGACAAGATTTAATAAGAAACTAGTGAAAGAACTTATATTTCCTCTCAGCAGCTCTGCAGAAAAGGAATGCTGATTAATTTTTTGGTGATTTCAGGAGAAAAGCTGCTTTTACAGGTGGTTTATATGTGGGCTACAGATGTAAGAAATCTCAGCTCATCAGGTATGACCTGTATATTGACCCAAGATATATTTATAAGGCATTTGGATATTGTTAAACTCACAATGCTAACAAATGACAATGCCGAAATAATATAGTAGGATGTAATTATAGTTACAATATACATTCTTTAAGATAATGAAGTTAATTTGTGTGGGTCAATGGATTATTTTATTGCAACATAACACATCTTTTATTTGACATAAAGGCTGATATGCTTACAATTGATTATTGATCCAAATGTGGATTTGTTACAAACATGAATATCTATGTTCTTTTTTAATTAATTAGATTGCTCATGTGCTTAAGGTTAAAGACATACCTGAGTGATGTACTTGATCAGGCCCTTAATTACCATATTTTTTGCCTGCTGCACTTTACAGTGTAGATCTAATCAAGTGTCAAACCTTTTGAGGCCTTTCATTGTTTAGCTGTCAGTAGAGAACAGTTATTATAGAAACTAAAATCCTCCTCTTTCTGCAGTACTGTAATTGAAAAATACTCTCTAAATCTTTAACAAGAATATCTTCCTAACCAAAAAACCTTCATAAAGCATAAAGATATGATTAAAAGTTTCAATAAGGCATTAGCCACAGAATTGTAGGTCCAGTAGAGGCTTCTATATGTATTTAATCCATCCATCCATGTTTATCAAACCTCTTTTTAAAGATCTCATGTGGTAGAGCTTGTTCTTCCAGAAGAAGAAGATATATTTATGTATGAAGCACCATAAATGGTAAAGTTCAAGGATAAGTGAACAGAGGATATGAAACAAATTTCAGGGTATTTCTTAAAAAGCTATAAGGTTCTAAAGACCTCCCTGACCTTTCACTGTCCCCAAATTTGTTGTTGTTAAGAAGCTGATTGTTACAGAATACTGGCTATAAGTTGTTTTTAAGAACAAAAAAATACGCTGTCCATTAGCTGGCATTTACTGTAGTTTGTATAATAAATCAATGGAAGTTTAGAAAAAGGTATAAGAGAGAGGTTGATTCCTATGTACTAGAAACTTTTTAAGTAGCTGTTCTTGGTTTATATTTACTTTACACATCCAACTCAACATCCATTAATTATCTGAGCGTAGTGGCAGAAGCCTTTTATTGTGTTTTTAGATTAGACTGTCACTGTAGATTCTGGGCAACTTGTAAAGCATCCACGCTATTCCTGGCTGTGCCATTCCTTCAGAGTGGCCGTGCAGCAGTTCCATCCGGCCCACGTCATCTATTGCAGTACAGGCTTGTCTGACAGGAATATTAAACACCATAGATAAATAAACATGCACACACAAATTTGCTGACAATCAGCAGCAGAGTTAGACAATGTTAGAACTATTTCTGACTAGTTTTTAATTGAAGGAAGGATAAAAAGCTAAATGAAAGCATGATCTTAGGTTCTTAGAAAGACTCTGCTGTTGGTGAGACCAAGAAACCTCTTGCACATACGAAAAAGAGAAGGTATATTACACCTTTATTGGGAGTCCCTATCCAGGAAAAGTTTCCTCAATTCAGACACACCTTTTAAATTATGGTATTTTAAAATAAATGCTTTACATCATAACATCAACACATTGATTAAATACTTGATGTTACACAAAGCAAACCCAAGAAGGTTTAAAAATTATAAAAGAAACCTGCCACAGTAACGTATTTTTGCAACATCACCTTTTTATAAATACATTACGTTTCTTAGAAGAAAGCAGGTTATTTTGCAGAGCTACTCTTCAATTAAAGATCTAATCATACTAGTTTACATCAAAAGTAAGTAAAAAAAAAAAAGCTATGAAACAAAGAAGCTGGCTGATAATAGGCATTTTATTGTCAATTAGCTGTATGTAGATATACCTACATTTCAAAATTAAACAGTTTTATTAAGGAAACTATAACAAACTACATGACAAAATTATTTATAAGAGGTAGAATTACCTTACCATTAATCTATAATTCATATACAGTATATTGTATATATATGCACACACATATGCTACTTTGTGTGTGTATATGTTACATATACACAGTTGTGAAAATAGTACAGTATTGCATGTAAATTTTATTCAGCAATTTATATAGCTGCTCTCAGTATTGCTTATTAACACTTTCAGTACAACCTTCCATAGCAGTATGTCATCCAATCTTTTAAAAAATAAATAATGTGGCACTTTATCTTCACTTCAATTGTAGAGCAAATGCAGGGCATTCACAAGTCTTCAGAAACAAAGAGTGACATAACTCAACCAAGTTTTATTTTCAAGTTTCTGGAGATATCAGAAAAACTCATAAGTGATACATTTTTGTTTGTGTCTTTGAAATCAGTGGCAAATCAAGTCCTCACAGCTGCTTACGTTTTTTTGCTTACTGTGCACTTGTGGAGTTCTGAAAGTTTTACACATGATCTCTAGTATTTCATTGTAATACCACTTCATTCTACATCTCATTCCTAATCACACCTGATTAAACTATACATTAAAGAATATCTTTACTACTTATAAAAATATTCTGTGATACAGGAGGTTACATTAGCTGTATGTTTAGTAATAGTTTTCACATGTTAAAGTTCATGAAGTGTCCAGTTGATAAGGGAAAATTTCATAAACTTCCAACATTTACTTTAGTATGCTTTGCTAATGAAACTGTACATATACTGCCAAATGTAAGATAAAAACATGTAAGTATGCAGCACTGCCAAATTCATTGTACATACACATTCTTACCAACTTAAGTTTGGTCTGCTTTCATTTTTGCAGTATATATTGCATAGCAATTTAACCTTCTACATTTCAAAGAAAAAGTTAAAACATTCCTTTGAGACAAATGGAAAGAAAGCACTAATTGTACACTTGAATCATCAGATCAATTATTTTCTCTTTGCAATGGAAGATGTAAGTTACCTGTAAGATGTAAGTTTACATCTCAGCAAATATTTTCCCTTTTTCTTTCATATTGTTTCCTTATGAAACATTAGCAGCTGAAAGTGGAAAGTAGACTATGTATCAAGTGCTTTCAGTAGATAGTAGGATAACTAGCCCCTCATTAGTCGGACTTCCATTACGTTACCAGAAGACCAATTAGTGAAAAAGTAATTAGATTAGGCTTTTAGCCATAATGGTGGACCCATTAACAAGAAAAACCATCTTGTCCATAAAAAAATTTATCTTTGATAAACACAAAAATTCTGTAAAATACACATTTTTGTAGCAAAGAGGTAAACAACACTAAATTAAAATATATACTATTTTTTTTACATAATTTGTGTATATATATATATTGCTTACCAAAATATTCTCTTTATATTTTAACACTGTACACAAGTTAATAAAAGTCTTAATGAAACTCATTAGAAATATATTCAGGCTGTCTTAACATTAAAAATTTCAATCTGTATATAACATGGGGTAAAATAATTTCTATAAATTCAACATCAGTGCATCTGCAGTAGTCATTAACAAGACATTTCTGCCTGTTAAGAAGTCTCCTCTTGGTGTTAAGGTTTTAATATGTCTTGTATTGAAGATTCCTCCTCTGAGTGAGCAGCTTCCTTCCTTCAGTTCTTCTCCTTCATGAACAACTTCAATTTTAAGAGCTCAACAGGATTCACCAAAGCAGCAAGGCTTTAGTACTGAACACATTCAGACTGAAGGGACTGTGCAGAGAAGAAAAACTGATTAGAATTCACTGGGCAGGCTGTACTTGTATATAATACACATTTTGCACTTAAAGGTTAAGAGTAGAGGAAGGACAGGAAGAAGAAAAGTATAGTTGGAGGGGGATCTGAATCTCTACATAGGTAAAGATGAATAAAATAAACTCAAAAACTGGATACAGTAAAGTCCATCAGCTTTCCTGTATCTATGCTTACTTTTCCAAACCAAATTATAGAGATAATTGAAGAAGTTGTTAGAAGCTCTTTAAAACACTACCTTAAAACAATATTGGAAAAACATATGGTTGCAGTTATTGTAATTGAACTGTTTCCATTTATCCTAAATGAAAATCAAAGTGCTGCTGTAAAATACAGCATAATAAAGATGTTGATTCAGTTAAGAATCGTAAGAAACATATGGTATAGCTAATTATTGATCAAAAAACTACAGCCATACAATCATGGACATGAATAAATTTATGTCTGACTACTAAAACCAGATGCCAATGAAGCACTGCAAGTGGTTCACCTGCATTAGCAAATAGTCAGTATAATTAAGAGGAAAGCATCACCTGGTCTACTCTATTCATTTAGATTTCTGCCTCTGCTGAAATCTAAGGTTTTATTATAAAGTACTTAATCAGTTTAGGCAACATCCGAACATTTTATTGCCTTGTATACAAACGTGTTCAGGAAGTAATTCTGATGAATGGAAAGTCTTATATCTTCACTGTACTAGTATGGTTATAAACAAATAGCAAATAAGAAAAACCCACATATTTTAAAACTGCACCAATTCATCAGAATTAGAGATAACTACTGGAGAACAAAATGAATCCCAAGAAAGCTCAGAACCCTGCAGTCTTCTCTTCCATTTTCCCACTATTCCTAACTCGTCACTATAAAAATGCTCTTTGGTGTCCATAGTGAAACCTATTAGTAGAAGTGGTGCATAACAGATACATAAACCTTTAGACCTCTAACTAATATCACAAAACCACTTTTCTTTCCTGTATGTTAACTCTCAGTGTATATTTCCAAAGTTGCCTTTTAAATGTATTTTCACATCTTTAAGATCTGAGACCATGTGGATATTCTTTCCTTACGTTGAAAAAGAAGTGCTGTCAGCATAGAAAGATTTGAATACCACTGACTAAAAAGGGTCTGTTTTTAGTACTGAAAGGATTCAACATGAAGGATATAATTTAATAGAAAATATTTTATAATAAAACTAAAGAGATTTAACAAGTATTTTTTAAATTATAGGCTCAGAATCACCATGGAATATGTAATCATAGAGTGGGGAAAAATAAAACTGCTAATTAATCATTTGGGATTATTAGCTTTGGTGAAAGCATTTGTCAGGCCATTTATTACATGTGTAAGAGTCAGAAGGAATAGCCTTTCAATAATGAGCACTTGAAACTTCTGCTCTCTTAATGACCCTCAAAGCTCTCACATTTTCAGAAGCGTATTTTAAGGGTAATGACCTTTTTGATTGTTAACCAGAGCAATACCTGAAATGGATCCCTTAAAACTGAATTCCATGTAAAGTTGATTAACAAACATTAAAAATGCATGGCATTTAATAACGTACTCTCATGTGTTGTACAGTAATAGGTTGGTTACTTTAAGTTTGGACAGATGAGAGATGACCAGACAGCACCCTACACTTCTGGTGATCTTGGGAACAGCGAGCTTAGTTGACAAAGAACTACAAACAGCAGCCCTTGAAGAGACAGTAATACCCAGGCATTCTAACTTATAATTTAAATAAACAAACAAGCAAACCATACATTAAAGACTCTGAAGTTTAAACTAAAATTCTTAAAGTTGTTAGGAATCCAAGTTATACAAATATGGAAAAATATTAATGGCAACATATAAAAAGAACAAATATCCACGCAGCACAGATTGCTTGGAAAAAAGACAGCATGTTTTGTTAATTTTCATTACAGATGGGTAGGCAGGGTTTATTTTATTTATTTTCAAATTGAGAAATATGTTTTTCAATGTGTTCCCACCCTCACCGTAGCTCTACTTCACATGGCAACGATTTCTTCCTAATGCTTCAAAGCCTTTTCTGATTACTGGGAATAATTAGATCTAAGCAGCATTGTTTTCATATTAATTGACGTTATTCACATAAAGTTCATGTTATTAAAAACATGGTGATAGCCGTAACAACTGAGCTGTTGTAAAGTATACTGAGTACTTTTTGATTTCGAAAAATTAAATCATAGCTGGGGAGGTTTTTTTTTCTTCTGCAGTTAAGTAATTCCTACTCTTCAATCTCTTCACATTGTCCAAAGAGATTGACTGTAATGTTTCAAAGCCTGTAATTGTGATTTTTTTTTAATCTTTTGAGGAGTTTTCTATTTTAAAATTTACATTCCTATTTCCTATTTTCAGTGACTCAAAGTATGGCCTGTGATTCTGAAAGCTTTATTAAAAACAAAAAGCCTCAATCCATCTTTACAAGTCATATGCTGATATTTAACAAAATCTTATTTAAAATAGAGGTAAAAATAGAAGAAAAAAAAAGAAAATTGACTGCTGAATTGCAATGGTGAGAGTATAAAATCAGTTAATTGAGTGGAATTTGCAAGGTTTACTCCTACAGTGGTCCCATGCAGTATCAAGCTTGGCATTTTATACCCAAGTATCAGACATTTAAACAAAGAACTAAGAACTAGACAGCTTCACTACAGGAAATGGTACCTAATGAAGTTCATGCTGAAGCAACTGCTTAGATCACTATCATTTTTCTTTTTCAATAGGAGGCACCAAAAGCCTCCGGGAAGACAAAATAAGCCAGAGATCCCTCTAGGCATTAGACCTATACTGGCATTAATTCAACTTCGGGACCAAGTCAGCTGTGAGTTAACCCTTCAGACAGAACAAGCCTGTCACATTAGGGGCTGCCTGCTAGGACCTGAACATGCACTTTCCAGAGAACTGAAAAAAGTAATTCAAGTGTTTTGAATTGTGCATCAACTCTCCCAAAACACTGTTGCAACAGGCAAAAACTATCATGAATACACAAGATCCACTAAAATAAATCAGGATATATTATAGAAAATTCATACGCAGTTGAAGTGGTCCCTTGAGTCTGCTAGATTTACCAATCAGTAAGATGCACTAGTGTTTGTTGCTTTCTGCAAAGGCTGTCCAATGTTCATTAATGGTAATTTCTCATTAAGAACAACTGTTCTACAAGTATAAAGATCATGTATATGAATTTTAAAATACTGCTACACCTCTCAATTTTCTGAATTTTTTTCCATCTTGCCAGTTTCCATGACAGCTATAGAAGCAAAAGGTGACTCATCTTAAGACTACCCAGTTACATACTCTTCAATTAAAAAAAAAAGACATTTTAAAGAGTGGTATTTGTGTTTATAACTATTGTGGTACTTTTAATGTGATACCGGATAAGAATATTTCTGCAAATTCTGATCATAAGAAATTGTTTGATCAAAACATCCCATTTGTAAAATTTGCAAATAAAAGATTTATTCTATTTGGCTAGAATAGCAGGTTGTCTATTCTTTTAGTTTATCAGCATACAACAGCATAAACACAATAAGTGGATTATAAACTTACGCTGATAAAGGATTAAAACCACTAGGGAAAAATATATGACTGACAACAACAGAAAGTCATAGTCGTGGTTGCTTTTTGTTTAAGTGATATGCGGAACCATTTTTTTTTTTTTAAATTATTTCACTACAAAATAAGAAAAAGAGTACTGAATAACTTTCCCTTCCATACTGGGGGCAGGGGAGAAGTACTTGTTTTCCATAAAAATGAAATTCCCCATTTCCTCACTCATGAGATTAAAGAATATTAATTAGAACTGAAAATTTACTGTCCTAAGAGTCTTAAAAATGCTCCTGCACTACTTGTGTCAGTAGTTAACAAACAAAGAAATAAGAGCGATAAGGTGGTTTTCTAAAATGGAACATCTATACGATTATAGATGGTTAGGTTGACATCTAACTCAGGTAAGTGAGGTGCTGCTGATAAAAAGAAGATGAATATAATTAATATAATTCAAGAGTTCTTTGATAAGTTAAATGAATAATCATAACCTCCTGTATATGTAATAGACTTCTGTCAGGTACACTGTCTCAGGTGCTGCAATTATAAAAAAGTGCAATGCAACACAAACACTCATTGCAACAAGACTAAGATGCAGCTGACAAGATTTCCAAGATATTTCAGCATCTAAAACACTGAAGTAGAAATCATTAAACAGAATTCTGCCAGAACTGGTATTAAGGCTTGATGCTACTCCATATTTTGCTCATGAGCTTAAGACCACTGATGAACATCACCAAAAGCCAAACAGCTGGATGTCAGTGGTTGAAGTGGTAAGACAAAATAACCTTCCTTGGCTGGCTAATCAGTCCTATTAAGAAGAGGGAAGGAAAAAAAAAATCATGCTTTTACAGAGCCAAACGCAGAGTTGCACATTAAAAAAAACGGGATGCAAGACACTGGACTAAAATACAAGTCAATATCTTGGATGGCAAGAACTCTTCTCCTCATAAATTCCCAACACATTACAGTTAAAGCAGTAACACAAGCTACAGATTATTTATAAGCGGGACAGCGTCGAGTACCAGCTTTCTGGGCCTGAAAGATGACAATTAGATTGTTGTATTTACTTATTAAAAAAGGATTTTCAAAAACTGTAAAGGGTTTGATCTTTGAGCCAACTTAACTTATCGAAAGACCATCAAGTTGATATGACTAGCATGAAACATCATCATGACAAGAAAATAAGGTAATAAAGGACTATAACAGTGGCATAATAAAGAGATACCGCAAGCTTCAGATTAAAAGTGAGATGGTTTTAAGCATGACTCTATTCAACCAGAGGGACCAATTATCAAGAAAAATTCTGTTGCATTCAAAATAAATCACCATTGAGATAGATCTGTATTAGCCAGTAAGTCAGAGGCTCACTATGAGCCAAAAAGCATTCAGGGACCAAATGATCAAATAATCCACTCATCTTAAACACTGTGGCATCACAGTAACTGCACTCAACTCAGTCAATTGTGCATAAACCACATAACCATTTAGTGCACTCCACTGTGATTGTGACAGAGGCACAGGGCCATATGGTATACTTAGAAGCACGTGAAATATTCAGGACACGTCTGAAAAAACATGTTCTAAGCAGGAAAGTGTTTTAACCATTTTTATCTTGAAAAAAGATTACAGGTAAGTCAGGAATTTGTATTTTGCCACCACAGCCTTTGTATGGCATGATTCTTCCTAAGAAACGCTGCTTCCCACATCACAATACATAAAATACTTTTTCTCTCACCTCACTCTTCCAAAGACTGGATATAGCATCTCATTTAAAGGTCTTGCTGTTATATATTTGACTGTGTATATCCTCTGCTCCTAATCAGCAAATGATATAAATCCAAGCACTGTTCAAAGATTACACCCGTACATCCTTTCATGGGTTACTCAGTCATTAAGATAGGTAGGGAGAAGAATGAAGACCTTAAAATAGGAGAACCATGCATTCTAGAAAGCTACTTTTTCTGCAAAAATGTTTCCTGTTCAACCTAAAACTTTATACTATGTCTAAGCTATTTAATTTAAATGACTGTTTTAAGGCACTTAATAGTTTTATTGCAAGGGAACAACAATTAATTTCCCACTTTACAAGATGCACATAGCTATAGTCTGTCTCTGATGTCAAGATGGCTGTTCACCTGTTCATTAATTGCTCTTATCCTCTTCCTTAAATTAAGCAAGAATCAACACTATTTGCTCTTCTCCCTTAAGTATTTTACTCACCCTTATCTAAGAATGAAATGTGTATTACAATACTAGAAGAGACAGTGACGTTATAAACCCAGCCACTCTTCCCAGATATATTTGGGGAATTTTTGTGTCAATTCCATTATGTTGAACCTTGAGGGTTTATGAGATTAAATCGAAACATAATGCTAACCTAGAATTCTGTAAATATCTAGACACAAGAAAGAATGCATCAACCATTACTTAAGTTCTTAGCCTGTGCTTATGGAACAAGCCTACTAACTTTGCTACAAATCATTTTTAACAGTGAAAGCAGAGAAGTCTGGCAACTATAATATCTTTACAAAGGAGATGACAGTTCTTAAAGATGTTCCATTTTCATTCAAGCTTTTAAGCTGTTTGAGGAAATGTGCTTATTGTTTCTATACTAATTTTTATTATCATGTGGTACTCTTCTAACTTTTGGCCTATTGTGAACAATGTCAACTTATTTTCACGACTGAGTCGCATTTCCTTCCCCTTTCGGGCTTTGCATGTAGGTTTACATATTTATGCATAATATGCAGCTGTAATTAGAATATGGAAAAAACTTTTAAATTGCTGCTGGCAGAATATCTTTCACAGAAGGTACAATTGAAAAGAGTGGGAATGGGTTGACCTTCCAAAGAATTATTGTTCAAATACATTAAATATGAGACAATATTGAAGGTGAGAGGAAAGAAAAAAAAAAAAAAAAAAAAAAAAAAATATATATATATATATATATATATATATATGACACTTTACCACTTTTTTTTTTTCTCAAATGAGTGATTGCTGTCTACCATTGCTGGTGCATTGATTTTGGTTCCAGTATACTCCACTGGGGCCTTCCTGAGGACTGAATTTCTGCAAGCGTGTTGGATGGGAACACCTAAAACACCCCTAAAAAACACCTAAAAAGGCTGACTTTCCAGAACCATGAGAATTCACAAACAAATGAAGGAATTGTGGACATGTCCCAAATCAAACATCCTCAGCTCGCAACACACCTTTTCACCTCTCCCCTCATCTCTACACCTGGAGGAATTAAACCAAATTAGTTAAACAGTTCTCTTGTTCTAGAACTGGTTTCATCATAAGAAAACTGGAATGGCTTCTATATCCAACTTGCGAAAAATCTCAACTATACATAGTTTACCTCAATCCCATGTAGCAGGTAAAAACACAATCAAATTAAAGAGGTAAAACAACTTCAAAGACCTGAAAGGATGTGGCAATGATCAAGAAGTCCCTTATAAATATGTTACTGCTGATGTCTAAAGTCAAGTCTGAAGTAAAATTTCAACTCAATGCAGAACACTCAGTAATCCTAAGATCATGGAATATTAACATTTATTTCCAGTTGTAGTGGAGAAGAAGCTAAATGTACTTGCACACAAGGAGTGTGAAAGCATCAAGGATTTTGAAGAGTTGCTTTAGGTCAAGCACATCCTAGCATAGTAACTCTACTCCTTTTCCAGTGGAAATTATCCATTGAATTTATGAGAATACAGAATCAAGTGCCCTCAACTAACTTCATTTTACTAGTTAGGTTTCAGTCACACATGCAATTTAATTCCACAATGGAACAATGAGAATTTATTTCCTACTGTCATCTGTCTTCAGAAAGTGCAATTCATACCCCAAGCTATGCACATGTGGCTTCTGAGCTGTAGATGGTGCTACAATTGGTGTTAACGAGAAGGGAGACCCCCCCATTTCTTCAGGAAAAAGAACACAACCCATGAGCTATCTTTTTGGCTGACATCCTAGTTACATGCAATGTGGGCATTAGCTCTTTTAAGACAGGGGACTTGCCATGCTCAGAAACAGCAGCGGGTATATCACAAACACTCTTTATACTGAAATAATTTCTCAGTGGTAAGAAAATGGAAAAGGTGTAATATTCTCAAGTTAATTTTGTAAGAAGGCAATTTTATTTGCAGCACCTAAAAATAATCTGAAGTGTTGGTACTAAAGAGGCTGATAGATTCAATTGATTGTAGGCAATATATTATATTAAAACACTGCACTATTTTATGATTAGTAGGATATCAAATCTTTGGAAACCAGACATTTTAAATTGTCTTTATAGTGGTAAATGTTTATTTTTTCCCTAAAATAGCTGAAGTTATTGGTCTTTCTTCCCTGAATTTTGTACAGAATCACTTCCAAGTTGCATTAATTCATCTGTGCAAGCTTTTTATACAGACTCTCTCACACAGAAAAAGGGCACAAATTAAGCCCAAGTCAGCAAAGTTGTTGAGGAATGAAAGCTAAAATGGTGAGACCACCAGAAATATCTTGCTCTAAAATACTCTTCACATTTGGTGTTAGAAAATGACTGGGTTTCACGTCAAGTGGACTCACCTTTCAAATGGACCCCACCTTTAAGAACGTGATACCTTCCATTTAGTATGATACATACAAAGGCTTCTTTAAATCTGTTACTACATGAAGATTAAGATACTTAAGCACATATAAACTGTGTTATGGATAATTTGAAATAAAAAAAAAAAAAAAAAAAAAATCACCTAAAGGCTATGAAGGTCCAGAAAAGCGACATTATGAGAAAAGGCATTAGTTCAAGTTCAGGATTGATTTATTTTCACGAACCCTCCATGATCTAGATTCTTGAAAAAGATGGAAAAAAAAGCAGCTGAAATGATAATTACTTAAAAAGGTAACAGACAAAGGTGCTGTTCAGAAGCATTAAAGGAAGCTGGAGAATTATGCTGGGTTAAGATTTTTTGTGACAGCTGTTCTCACAGAAGCAAGGAAGATAAGCATCGGTCAGATGCCTGAAAGTGCTGTTGTGACTATAAACTTACAGGAATTGATTGACTCTGGTATCGTGCTGGAGGAGTTGTAAGGCCCATAAAGGAAGGCTGATGCGTACTCATCTGTCACAGCGCTGTGAAAACTGGTTTGGCTGCTCAGGTTGTTGCCACTAGTGCTGTTTCTGTTGTATAAGTTGTTGTTCAGTTCATGGTTATTTCTGTGAGGCAGCTGCAAGCTGCCATTCAAGTGGCTGGAGATTTGGCTTACAGAAAAACCTGTCCTAGAGCACGATGATGTCATTTTGCTCTCATCATCATCTGAAGCGGTATACAGGTTCCCTAGAGAACTGGCTAGTCTGGAGTTTATGGAAACGCTGAATGGAAAACACATGTGGGGAAAAAAAATACACACAAGGTATGTATCGATATATACAGAACAAAGACAATTCAGAAGACATTAGATGAATAACCTAGATGATTCTTAAATCATGTTTGTACACAGGTTCATCTTCCAGCTCTCAAATAATGAAAACCAGAATTCTTTGTCAGGAGTTCCTAACCTTTGCTTATTAAAGCAGCACTACGGCCAGCTTTCATCTCTTTCAAACCATCTGCACATGCAGGAGATTGTGTTAAATGGTTTAGCCAGTGGCTGATCTATATTGAAGTACTTCATGCACATATAATGGTTTAAGAACTCCTCTTCCACTTCTCAAAATCAAGTAACCAAGAATTAATATGATAAAATTTGACAATAAAAAGAGGGTGTCCTGTAATCTCTTTAAGTTAGTTATTTTCTTCAAGTAAATATTTGTGCCTGGAAGTTATTAAAAATGCATCATTCTAAATTTAATTTAACATCCATAATTACCTAGTATAATAGTAATAATGGAATAAAATAGCAATAAATCAAGGGTTCATAAAGAAACATTAATTACCACTCAGTATTCTTCTGAGAAAAGACTTGTGGGAATACTTGCAAAACTTCTATAAACTCAGATGAGTGAAAAACCCCACCTGAGCAATGTACTACTGTTTCTAACTTGACATAATCCCACGAAAACTCTCATACCAGTAGTATAGGTTTTGAGGTTTGGTGATTTTTTTTTTTTTTCATATGCAGGCAACTAAAGCTTGGCTAGTGGAACTTTAAGTAAATTTAAGCCTTATTACCCAAGAACAGCAAGCACTTAGTAGACTGCATGTGTGTTGAAAACCATCGTAGTATACAGTAAGTATTTGTATCAAAATGAGAATAAGAAGCAGAAAACCTTTTAAGGTTAGAGCCGGAGGATATGGGAATTCTGCTGATTCTTTCTGCAGATGGTGACTTAGCTGCCAGCACTTTGGAGGCCTTCAGAGGAGACATGGATCCTTCTGTGCTACCTGAGGTATTCAGTCTAAAAGGAGGGCAGAGTTTTAGTGAGAAGCAAGCTTTTTATAATTGAAATACACACCTCAGAAACACAGTCTTAATACATAGACTAGTATTTTAAAAAGTGGGAATTCTCAAGTCTGAGTACTGAGAACTCCACAGCAAAAACTCAAGTTTGCCTGTTTTCAAATATATTTTCAGAAAAACCTTCTCAAATACCCCATTCCTAAGATTTTCCCCTGCTGTACTGTATAATACAGTTAGAGGCTACTTTTTACCTTGATAATTTGTGAAAGCTAAGTGTCCATTTTGTATCAAATTTATTGTAAATTTGATTATAAGTTTTAAACATTGTTAATTTGAGAAAGAATAATTCTGTGTTTGCAACAAATCCAGTATGAGTTGAAAAAACACCCAACATTGTAGCTTTCATAACAACATCATAATTTCCAAATGACAGCAAGAACATTTTTACAAAGTTGCACAGAACATACAGCTCTTTCTAGGAGGGGACTCCTAATGACCAAATTCTTCATATTTTGATGATGAGCTGTAAGCATGTACACTGGACTACTCCAAAAGGTTAGCATTAGAGCTGTCTATATCAGTTTATTAAAAACTGATAAACAAATAGCTGTTGCAGTAGTATGAAGTTCTCCCCATCCTTAGAGCAGGGGATATGACCAGGGTCAGCTCTTAAAGGATGAAAGACCTTGAATACGAGTCTCCCAACTACAAGCACAGAAGGAATCACATTGAGCAGAAGCAGTTTTAATTTCACACCAAGAAAGGGTAAAAAGACATTTTCAATGTTAGATATCTAGAATAGTCCATCTCAAAACTCCAGGTGGCCACAAAACTGAAGAGAATGTGTTCTTTTCCGTATTCATGCTTTAAAATGACAGCTGTTTTGTCTTACATGTTATATTATAGATACAAAACCAAGACTCAATTCTGCCATTTCTATTCAGTGTTCTGATGTCACTCAGAACACTGAAAATTTAAGATCTAGGTGGTACACATTTAGAACTATAATTTTAAAGTTAATACCTGAAAGGCTGTGATATTGACCTGGTGTGCAGTTTCATGTCTTGCAGCCTAAAGAAACACAAGCAGAATCTTAATCAAAAGAAAAATAAGCCCTCCCCCTCTCCCAAACTGTCTTGCATGTATCATAGTAGCTTTAAAGTACAAGACTAGCAAGAGTTAAGAATCATTAACAATCACTATTTTAAACTTAAACAGATAAGTACTTCAGGTTTATTTTCAAATGTCACATTTTTACTGCTTCTGAAGAATTTAAGATTTATATAATGAGTACAGAAAAGTAATTACAGAAAGATAACCAAGTTGATTGAAGACTATTTTGTTTGAGACATAA
The DNA here is from genome assembly GCF_036013475.1 of Columba livia. Classification (NCBI taxonomy): domain Eukaryota; kingdom Metazoa; phylum Chordata; class Aves; order Columbiformes; family Columbidae; genus Columba; species Columba livia. Next base: position 22,043,884 of record NC_088609.1, on the reverse strand, counting down.
GTTTAAAAATGCTAGTTAGATATACATTTCAAAGTTTTGAAATATCATAATAAGTAGGTACCCTGAACAGGGACACAGAGAAAAAAATAAACCAAATCTGCAGCTAATGAATAGATGTATATCTGCATAAATTTAGTACCACTGCCTTAAATGAGGTCATGTACTTGCCATCAAGATCCAATAGCAATAGACTGAAATTAAAACCGCAAATTACCTCAGAATTAATTACCTCAGAGCTCCAGTTGTAGCAGAACATGGCCGTCTCCGACTTTTTAAAGCATTAAGCCTGTCTCCCTGTGTCATGCCATTCTGAGTTTCCACACCTGCTTTATCTTCAGAATCGTTCTGGGAAACACAAAGAATTCAAGCAAGGAAATACATCAAATCCTTAGGAGTAGCACAGTTTCGTAGTATTGAACATCTCCTCCACAAAGATTATCATTTAAAAGGCTCATCTACAGTCTTCCGTGTACAGAGGACACTCCTCTGTCTTTGCATAGTTCCAGTAAATTAAATGTGTCACTGTACAAATGCACATTCACAGAGGCTTTTTTGCAGAAATGTGACCTCAAAATCAGCTCAAGATGCTTAAGTCTAACATCAGTATTTATTTACTTCAAAGGCTTAAAACTCCAACTCCTTTCTCCATCAGTATTTTTAAAAGTTATCAGTGTGAAAGAGAAGCAGTAACACAATTTTGTGATATGTACAAGGAAGAAATTTAAAGTTGTGTGTCCTGCAAGAGGAGCTAAAAAATCAACTTCCATAAATTACTAATTTTTTTTCAAAATAAAAAGTTCTCATGTTCTCTACAAAATACAGTTTTGAAAAAAAATTCCCCATGAGAACTTAATGAGGAATATAGGATGAGTAGATCTCAGAGTTTTATCTACTTCTGCTAGCTTTAGAAAATATTATAAACTCTAAGAAATATTAAAAGTGTATGTCAACACTGTTTAAATGCCTGTTTATAATTTCTGACTGATCTGAAAATAGACTCTCTTAAGACTCAAGTATTAAGTATAGACAGTATCTCAAGTAGTAGAGGAATAAGGAAGCACAAAGCAAGAGAACTGATCTTTTTTAAATTGCCAAATGAAAAAAAAACTTACACCAATTATGCTTCCATTTGATCTCAGATCAAGTACGTGTTTGTAGTACTGCAGTTCCTATTGTGCCTCATTGACCTCACTGCTCTGGTAAAACAGAGCAATAGTTTCTGCCATTAACCAAGATGAAGGATTGACAGAAGTAGTAAGGTAACAGAAGTTAATCTAATGATGTAATGGTCTAAATGTTGCATTATTTACAGGAAAAATTAAATATTTTAGCTAGATTTCATTAAAAACTATATGCTAGACCATGGTTACCTATCATTCAGCCTCAATGCTGATCAACTTTGTTTCAGAGTCTTTACCTGCCCAACATTTACTGCATGTAGCTATTCTGTCCTCTGACCTCATGCATTTTTGGGACGGGGAACATTAATTTGTTTTGAGCTTCTAGAGAGCCCAGTATAATGAGGTTTTGAAAAGTAACTGAATACTCAAAGAGATAAGTTAAATATTTTGAAAACAACGTTAAACGGCTTTAACATGAGATCTGTAAAAAACTGAAATTTACATATTACAGGGCAGCTACAGCAGAAAAAAGCAGCACTGTGAACTTATACTGTGAATCTATACATGAGCTGCTGCACAGCGTACAGGTAGTTGAGTTAGCTGCAAGTAAATTGCCTTGATACTAGAAGCAGTAAAGTTGTAGTAGTAGCTGAGATTCAAAAACATGACTTTTACCCACACGGCTGTGTGCCAGCTGCTGTCATTAGGCACAGAGATCATCTCCACACAGTTATGTTCTCCAGCTACTGACCTAGATATTTAACTTTACATATTCCAAGCCACAAACTGAACTTCCAAAAGGGAAATAGTACCTTTACAGAAAATTATTCAAGTTGCTCTTCCAGATTATGATAGATCACATGATAGATGATTATTTTAATTTACACTAATGACTATCTAAAGAAGGTGCCCACTACCTCCCTGGGCTTTTACATCAAGTAAAGGATTCCATCAGCAACATCAAAGTGCTTCAGTTATTACAGAGCTAAGACAGGATCAATCAAATGCATGGTTCCTCTAAACTGTTTCTCACAGATACTGTAGGCAACTACAGTTTAAGATTTTTACAAGTCCAGAAGCAGAAGTATGTTCACTTTAGTCCACACTTCATGTCCCTGCTTCTACTACATAACTGGAAAGGTCCTTACGCAAAGTGTACACATGGCATCAGTAATCCATAACACTGCGACAAAGGGATAGACAGCTATACACTTGTGCATTATTAGCTAGAAGCTTGGAATAAATGGATTTCCAGGAAGAACACTGATCATTTTTTCCTCCATTCTCCAATAAACAACTGAAAACCCTGAAAGAATGACTTGAAACAATGCAAACCTTTTGAAGTTTGCAAAATTAGCTATAGCAGTTTTAAACATAGCCTAAGCTTTTTACTTTTATTTCTGATAAAGGGAAGATTTGTTCTAATCATGACCCATACAAAGTTCAGTTGTGAAAACCTAGTACTAATATAAGCCTAAAAAAACCTCCCACCTAAAAATTATCTATAGCTAGTTATAAGCTCCATCTCTGCTCATTTGAAGGTTTTCTTATGAACTCTTACCTCCCTGTATTGATCCAAGTCCTGTACTTTATTCAAGCTGTCACTGATGGAAATGTCATTCAAGCCACAAAGAACTCTGTTCATGTTTCCATCAGCTACTTGTTGTTTCTGCTTTGTTCGGATAAGATCCCCCTCCAGCCATAACATTTCCTGCTTCCTTTAGGATACAAAACAAAATCAATTCATATCAGCAAAACTAAATACATATAAAAAGCCAATATGAAAACATACTACTGTTATAGATTGCCAACATTTGAACTTTCTGTACATCTTCAAGTGGAAAAAAATTCAAACGCCTATCAAAAACAAACAAACCCAAAAAACAAAACAAAAGAAAAACAACAAACAAAAAACCCAACACAAACCACAATGGTTAAAAACAACAAAATCACCAAACAAGTTTGCAGCCATCACAAATCATACAGACACTAAGACTTCGTTTTATAAAATACTACTGGGAAAAGAAATTAACTAAACAGGAATTTGCGATGGTATTTAGAAGGCTTTTAAAACAAAAACTCATGAAGTAATGCTTTTATATATGTAATGTGTAGCAGAAGTAGTGATACTGCACAGTGGAAGTGGTCATAATCATGTAAAGTTGAACAGGACTCTAGTATTTTAGAAAATATTATATCCTTCAGACAGGTGGTAAAAAAGTTACAACATACATGGGCTAAGCAAGTTTTTATTGATGCGACTGCATTATTCTTCAATAAGGAAGTTTGCTGGGTAGGTGCCTGTCATGCTATTTCCATCCAAGAACTGAGGTCATATTACTGCAACAAAATTAAATTTCTATACTAATCAGAGAATTAAAGAATGAGAAATTAAATCAGAAAACACTTTCACTGGAAATTTTTCTTTGTTTGAAAGCAAAATATTACAGCAAGGCTTAAGAGCCAAGTAGTCTGAGCCAACTGCCTAACCTTGCTCAATAATAAATGGGAAAGGTAAGCACTTCCAGAAAAATTTCACTATGTCCCAAGAACACAACAAGAGAAGGAGGAAGCAAAGGGCACAGGGACAGGGAACGCCACTTATTGCACCTAACAGAAGTAACCTAGAAAACAGGCTTGAATTTAAATACCTTTAAATTGATCTTTCAAGATCAATTGCATTCACAGTAACAAACTGATTTGTTACATACTTGGGTGGGAGGGTCTATACAAAAGTACTACTCAAAGCCCCCTTAACAAACCTCAAAGAACTAAAGAGTTGGAGCTTTGACTTCTATGAAGGCTGGGAGATCAAAGTTGCAAGATTTTTCCTTTGTGTCAGAGGCAACTTTGCAGCCCTGAGGGCAAGATATTTTATATTAGAATGATGCAACTGATGTTGGCTCCTTCCTTCTCAATTCCATTTTGACACTAGTGGTGACATTGCTTGAATTTTGTCTGATTGTCAAAACAGGTATCTATTGCCATTAGAACAACAGAAAATTCTTACTGAACAATCCTACAGCTCTTAGCTGTGAATAATGTACAGATGAATTTAAAAAAGTGAAGGATCTTTTTCTATCTATAAAATCAAACCGAATACACACCACTACAGAAAAGACATGGGCCTTGTTTTTCTTACCTTTCAAGTAAACAGCACCTACTAATCACACTACCTACTACCTTTCTCAAGTTTGCTCTGTTGTGCAAGTTATTTTAAAAGTGCATCATCCAGGCATCAGCCCCAGGTGAAGAAGTATACCCTAGCTTCTGTGAACACAGGGTTTCAAAGTGTGTGATTCACAGTCTTTTAAATAACAGGGGGCCACCTCTCAAATAAAGGAGTGCCCATTCAGCTGCATTGGAAGATGCATAGGAATCCTCATTCATGCTCAGTTTCTCTCATGAATTACAGTAATACTCTTTTGTCTCTGATATCCTATGGATTTTAACATGCAGGCTCAGCGCATGTTTTACTGTATTTACACAGTATCTACAAGATCTGTTACATTTGTCTTTTTTTGAAAAAAGATAATTTGTGATGGATTATCTCAAAATGTTGTTTCTCATAACAGTGAAAATGCCTCCAACTAAATAACATCATGGTATCCACACTGAAATATGAGCATAACCACTATGATAGTGATGTACAATGTAGAAAGCACTATGAAATTAAAACTTAATGTCTACGTCACTGAAGCCAGTGCAATTTTGCCATTAATTTCCAGTCAGGATCAAACCTCGAATCACTCATTCAGATTATCTCTCAATGAAATGTTCTCAACCCGAAGTACACACTCAGTTTTGAGAAGGAGCTATATTACAATCATATATTTGTTTTGCTAATGACTATTAGGTCCAAATCAGAAACACTTCATACTTTATGCTAGGAATCTGACAGATCATAAGCTGTCCAGCACATACTTATTTAATCTTTAGCTACAAGAAATTAAAAACCATATCATTTCTACTATTGTAAGATGAATTTTGAAGCATCATAATTGGCTATATATAAAGTATATAAAGTCTATCCTTTCTATAATATGTTGATTTTTTAATAAATCCTTACTGTTGATTTAATCTTTTGTCCACATAGGGACTTTACACTTCCAACACGTTTGTGTAACTCCTAAACATGCAGAGTCTTGAGACCCTCTGCCCCGTAAGGTGACAAAATGCATAGCATTCCAGAGAAGATGATTGCTACTAATTAACTAGCCTTAAATACATTGATTGCAACAGGCAGTAATATACAACATCAGTAGACAGAGAGTAAACTCTATCAATAGTGCAAGATGGATAAGGATATAGAGAAGCAGTTGATTCTTAGCAGCAAGGAAGGTATACATAATACGTACTCTTCTAAGAAGTGTTGCTGGGGTCCTATAATAGAGCCTGGTCGACATATTCTTATCCAAGCAATAGCTTCAGCATGTGTGAACCTGTAGTGCTTCATTATGTAGCAGGCAATCAGTGTTCCTGTTCTCCCCAGGCCAGCTGCAGAAACACAAATACCAGTGTTCACATACCAAGTCATCAGCATTTCATAATTATCAAAGTGTGGAATATGAGAAGACTTCTCTGCAATGTTTTTCACCACCTTAATATTTGAAGAAAGTTTCCAATTCAGTATCCCATTCATCACATAATTGGATTTCAATGCTGTAGATGCAATAACATATATTTCATACTCATAAAAAGCTGAGTGTTTAAGAATGCATGCAACAGTGATCACCCTTGCACAATTCCACTTCAAACATTTTTTTTGTCTGATATTTAAAAAAAAAAATCCATGACCAACCTAGATACAAAGTTCATATTTATAAAACCAGTAAAAAACAAAATCAAAGTACCTTTGAGGTGCCAACACACATACTTTACAAATCAATGTGCAAATACATATGCACATCACAACATATAACAATATCTTCTCAGCCAGTCGCATTTTCTTTTTGAATCAGTTTTGTTGTAAAACCAACCTATAAAAGTATGCACTGCTATCTATATAAACAGCAATGAATGTTCACCAGCATATAACTGTATACATCAATAGCTCAAAAAAATTTAACCCACTGGTCCCCAAATGACAAACTAATCCTGCGTTTAAGGGGAGAATAGAGAGACACAAAAATTAGCTTTTACCACCAGACAAATCCCTCACTATAGAGTAAGAATCAATACCTTTCTAGCCTCGTGTCTTATTTACTAGTAAAGTGTCTCCCCATTTAAACCTTATTTTCCCACAAATACAATATTTGCAGTTTACAGTCCGATGGCGGCCAGCTATTGTTATGCACCAACAGCTATCTAAATGGAAACTCTCTAAGCAGCCAGACATTCTTGCTGTCAATTCTACACACAACTACAAGCTCTTTACATTTAACCAATAGCTAAATGTTGCTGTGACTGTTTGGCAAGTTAAGATGATTCAGGTAAAAGCTCACAAATAGTGAGATTCGCTAACTGGATACTGGAAGACCAGCTCTGAAGGCTCATTTAAGAAGGGGAAGTATTGTTAAGAGAGAGTTTTGGGCTTAAGTGGTTTTGTTTACTTGTTTGATTTTTAAATGCAAAAGGAATGCCACATGCAAACAGGTAACCAAGAGCTGTACTATACTAAGCACACGTCTGAATAGAGAAATGGTCTCTGAAAATTGAAGTTGACGTCTACCAACTGCACATATCACTAAGACTTCAGTTCTTTAAGTTCCTGCTAATGTACAATCTTTCCATAGCAATGTTTTGCATTAAACCATTGTATAACTTCTGGGACAAGCAATTTCTAGTGTGGAAGCTGTGGCTGGAATACTTCTGCAGTGAGTACAAGAAAACTACAGACAAGATATTAACTGAGTTAACTGCTGATTTAACTCTGTATAGGCTTATTTAGAAGGGTGTAAAAAACCCAAGCAAACAAAAAAAACTACACCACAGACTGATTTGCTTATTAAATTGTCAGGCAAAAGATCAAAAGTACTTCAGCTTAGCAAGTGCATATCCAAGTCCCTAAAAAAAGTATATTGTTTTCCTGTAGCAACTAAACCTAGAGCACAACAATCTACTCCTGTTTTAGTCTTTTAGCAGATGTCCAGATTGTAAATGCCAGAATTTCTGGGTTCTAGCCACATTAACAACTTGTTAGCAAATAAACTTATCTTTAATATGCATGTTTACTGTTCATGCAAAAAATTATGAATAGTGCTATTCTTCTTTCAAATCAGCAAGACATTCGTCTCCACAATGTCCTTACAAAACTCTAAACATAAACCAAGCTGAACCCTTCAAAGCCTTTGTTAATCATTCTTGACTAAGCATGTTTTATGTATTTTCTGGCTGATTTGCTGAAATAAGCTGGTTTGAAATGCTGGCATCACAATAACGCACATTAACTTGAAGGGTGGAAGTCATGCCCCACAGAAAAATGTAGAACAGTCCAAAAGCACAAAGAAAGCCTTTCAGTCTTTTGCATTTCCTAGTCAATTATCATAATGCTGGGAAAGCATAATGCAAAAGTGAAATCTCCATCAAGTAAAATTCATGCCTTCAAGTGATATTAAGAATAAACAGAACAATGAACAACAGATTGTCAGTTACTGTAAGCAGTCGTGTAGGATGAAGTAACTTCGTATGTGCACGAAAATAACAAATATTTGTCATTCATTTAAGCCAAGAATCATGAAGCGATATTACTTTCACAACCAGAAAGCATTATTTTTTAAATGCTTTATGTCTGGAATAAACTTAATGAACTTATTTTGAGCTTCAGTCTGAAATAAGTAAGCGCATATACCTTTACAATGTACAGCAACAGCACCGTCAGCATTTTCACAGATGTTCAGGAACCTCTGAACTATACTGTCGCTTGGTGTGCTTCCATCTATGAAGAACAGGTCATAATGCTCAAAACCAGCATCAGTAAAGCGTTTTGCCTCATAAATTTTCTTGTTTAGTCTTATGATTGATGTGACATTATGTTTCTTGAAATAGGGAAAGTAGGCTTCAGGTGCATGAAGAGGATAACCTATTAAAAAAATAAAGCAACAATCATTTAATGTCATATATGAAGTTCAAAGTCCTCCTAATCAAAATTGCCTCCAAAACTTTTTGGAATGAAAAAAAGGCTTGACTATTTTATTCAGAATAATAAACACATTAAGCGATATTAAAAAACAATTGTCCACAAAATTCTCATGAAGACAACTATAATGAAAAAAAGGATAGGAAAAAGAATTAAAGCACAGTATATGTGAAACACTGTACTGTCTCCTCATTAGCCCGTTCCTCTCTACAAGTAGGATTTATATATGAAGTTAGGCACATATATGAATATAGCATTTCAGAACAGCTGTTCATCTATAGTCAAGTTGCAGATCAAAGAACAAGAACACACTTTAAGAGGAAACACTCATTTATCAGGAAAATAGATTGGTGATCTATACTATGGATGAGAGGAACGGCCGAAGAATAAACTGTAATATCAGAAATACGCTTGCTTCACTGTGCAGTAATAAAGCTTTAGTCCCTCAATTCCGTTCAAAACAAAAGGATCCTCTAGATGAAGAAGGGGGGGCAGGGAGTGTCCTGTTTAGGGCACTTTCACCAAATAGATGTTCTCTGACTAGGGTGTGAGGGAACACGTGCACACGTGTCTATATATGTTTGTAAAATGTAGTTTATTCTTTTCTATTAACAATCAAGTCTTGTAAACAAACACAGGAACAACATAGCTACCACACAAATCAGAAGGCCTCTCATTGACCAAATTCACTGGTTTATCTCCAGAATTTTTATTCCTGTTCAAATAAAGTCCAAAAGCTTCCCCACAAAACACGCATCTTTTCCACAAGTCATATATGCATTAATAAATGTGATTAGAGTCACAATATAATGACAAAAACATAGCTTTGTCATGTGTACTTAGGCTCCCCTGGGTGAGGCCTATTCATAGTCTCCAAACTGGATTTTAAGCGCTGGTGTTTCTTTGGTAGTTTTCAGTTATATACATGTTAAAAATAAAGCATAGGTTTTCCAAACTGCATGGAACAATTTTAGTAATTTTTGAAAAAATTCTGCAAGAAGGGACTGTAACAGTGATTGGGGAAGAAACCCAAACCAATCTAAATATTTTCTTCTTGTATTTCATTTAAGCCTTCGGAGAACACTATGCAATGAGCAGCGTTCCAGTCATAAAGGTAACATGAGAGAACAGAAGTGAAAAGACAAAGTAGATATTCAGAAAACATGCTCACATAAAGCCACATCGAACAAAGTACAAGGTGAAATTCAGCAAAAATCTGATTATAGTTTATAAATTACTCATTTTCCTTTTAGTAGGACCAAATCTCTACTTTCCCTCTGTTGGTCAAGTGTCTCTTTTATTCCATTAGAATCACATAGGTCCTTCCCATTATCCCAAGAATCATCAGAAGTAAAGACAAGCTTCTTTTTCTAGTCTTCCCTGGCCTTAGTTACAAAACTCTTAATATAGTTTCCTTTGCTTCTGCAACTCATCTTTAATTCTGTATACTTATCGTACCAGGTGTCAGGTTCCAGGAAAAAAGTCAGGGGCCTGAACTTCTCAGGCAATTCATCACTGAATGAAAGTCACTGACTACTAAAGGATTTGAAATTCTTCTATTAAAGAAGGATTCCATAGTCTTCAGAATTAAGTTCTATGATAGTATATAAAGTGTTCATTGTATGATTATTTCTGAGGATGATAATCTATAAACCTCTATCTTCTGCTCATTGGCTCTGATTATTTAACACACTGGAAAAAAAAGGATTCTAGAATAGCATTAAAATATACAGCATACCATTTTCAAGTTTGCTTTTTGGGTGCGGTCCACTAAATGCCAAAAATTTTCCTGGAACAATCCAGTTGAAGTCACCGTTTTCCACTCGCTATAAAAATTTCAAAAGGGAAAGAGAACAACATTTGAATATCTGTACATATAAGATTAAAGAAAAAGATTTTATTTTACTTTTGACTATGTTCTTGCTGCATTAAAACAAACCACTTCAATGTCATTAGTTAGCTTACCACTATAGGACAAACCAACTTACCACAAGCTGCTTCACAGAAATCTCTTAATAAAATGAAATGCAATAGGGAAAAATGCTTCCCTATAAGGCACTGGCTAAAAAAGCCCAAATTCACAGAAAATAAATTAAAAACCAATTAGCCTTCAAAACCCATTATCCTTTCCCAGTAGAAACAGAGATTTACATATTGGTATAAGCTCTGATGAGTCAGTAATCATAGTCACAAAGCAGAAAACAAATAAAAAGCCTAAAAAACCAAAACCAACAAAACTTTCAAACTGCGATAAGCAAGAATTTCTTGCTCACTTTAAAACAAGAACTTTAAAAAGGCTCTTCAAATTCTGACAGTGAGAAAACTGAAGGCTTCTTTGGAAATGCATAGCTAAAGTTCAAAACTCCACTTTCTTTTAATTGAAGGGTGCTTGCTCCTCATTTGGTCACACAGTTATTCTCAGCATGACTTTTAAGGACATGGAACTCAGTTCAACTGCATTATTAAGCTTGTGTTTTTAGCGCTCAGCTCATCAAAACATCCTAATGAGTGAAAGGTTCTGATAATGGACATTACTGTAATCAATTCACCGACTGTTTGCTTAGCAGAGCCCATTAGGCTGCTCCAAATGTCCTCACGCAGCGACAACTCCTGCAAGTTAACAGGGTTGCATAAGGACCAGCGAACCGACCTTGGGGCCAAGTCAGGACCCCCCTGCCCCACAAATTTGTATCACAGACCACAGGTTCAACACTGGAGCAGCTCTACCCCTTCAAGGAAGAGGTTAAAAGTATTTTCAGATTTGTATTACTGGTTTTATTTGTGAATTCAGTAGTTCTTCATAGTTACACGAGTTACTGTGAATAATTTTAAACAATCTCAACTACAGGTATCTATGTGCATACATATATATACTCAATGCTACATGCAAACAACATTATTATGAAAAAAGAGAACTTGAGTATTTTACATCTAGTCCAACAAAAGGGGAATTAGCTGCCTTGATAATGTAGAAAGATAAAAGACCTATAAACGTGAAGTAGAATTTTCTTTAGCCTGCTCCCATTAAGTCTTATGCAACTTTCCTCCACATAACTACACATTTGAAAACCTAACACAGCAAAAACCTGGAACGTTTAAAGTTTTAGAAATACAGCACAGGACGTATCTAAACATATAAAGCTGACCATGATGCATAAAATAAAAGACGGCATTCCAAAAAATAGACAAAAAATGAAAGATGATTCCAAGTTCCTGCTTTTTAAACTCAGACAGGGGGCAGCACACTTTAAACATAATTTGAACATATACGGTTTTCACAAACTAACAATGTTAGGTATTAAACAAGATAATGTGATAGCTTTAGTCAATTACTTTAATACTTTTCCAGGAAGATTAATGCCAACTATATCTACAGATTCCTAAGAATTCCCAACCACCATTTGTTTTTAGAATATTTTCCTTTTGTACATATAGTAAAAGAGCAGCAATTTCACACTTTAAATTTTAGTTACTCTTAATTTCAGTAATTCACCAAAAGCTGTACCAATTTCTTAATCTAATCATTATGTAGCATTACAGGATACAGAAATCCTGCTACAAGTTCTTTATGTTTTGTGAACAGCTGTTATAGTGTGCCTTCTGCAGCCAACATCAACTGTATAGATCTGTGTCGTAAATCACGTTTTGACACTGTTCATTCCTCTCCTGAGTTTACCCTCTTTCTTGAACATTTATGAAGCATTTCCTAAAGCTGTATGTATTTCAGATATGTACTGAGACACCCCTATACTCTTGCTTGTAAAACAAAACACTTATTTATCAAACATTAGAGGTTTTTAAAAAGCAATTATCCATAAAACTTGTTTGATATTAGAAATATTCAACTTAAAATAGTACATTTTTAAATGGACATTTTCAGACTAAGCAAATTTATTCTCATCATTTCCACGTTTTCTGAAAATTGCATTAGAGGGGGCTGTGTGGAAGAATACTGGCTACGATTAAGTAGCAACTCTAAAAAGAGTTTAATATATATTCAAATGTTTATTACACCTCCAGTTTATATATCTTTCTCCTTAACCAACACAAATGCAGGAACTTCAGGGAGTTCCAAAGACAAGGTCCAATACAACCACATGGTTGATGCTGACCTCAGTAAAAAAAACAAAACCCAACCTTTCTCTTCCTTTAGGTGTGGGAAATGGTAGACAAAGATCACGTCACTATTCTGTATATAATATATTCACTTTTTGTGCCTGCAATTTCTTCTATACACTGCACAGTTCATGGTGTAGGGCAGGCCTATTTTGAAGGTTCTCTGCAGCAATATAGCTTGAGAGAACTGCCTACTGCTGGCAGAGAAAGGTGTGTATGTTACAGAACAAAGCCCTAGAAGCATCTAGAGTATCTATTCTTAAGTTGTAAGAAAGCTGGCGTAACAGTTAATTACATGTGTTAGCTTTCTGGAACTTCATTAGGGAAATATTTTGCATGTATTTTCATTACTGAAATCCTCATATAGTGCATCTTTACTAATAAAGCTCAAAATTTGCTCAATCTATGTGGCTATCAAAAACAAAAAGATCATATATTTAGAACTAACAGCATCTCATGAAGCAGCTCAACATGTGTTGAAAGAAAACAGATACTGTGGATCAGCTGAGAGACCTTGAATCATATCCTGGGGGAAGGTTGGGAAAGCAGGAAAGAGTCCCCACAAGTCAAAACTGCTGTAAGAAAATAGTAGACAACTTATCGGATGAACTGAAATGGCAACGATATTCATCCTGCATGTTTTTCACACAGATTATATAGGTTTGGATATACATACCTTACATTTGAACACTGGGTTTTACTTAAATTAAAATGGGTTTCCAGTATGTCTTAAAGTTGTGTGATATGGCATATTCTAACTTATTTTAGGTAAACCAAACATGTTCAACTCATTATTAAATGTACAAACCTCATAGTGTTCATATTCATCCACATCAAATGTCTTAAAGTCAAAAAATCCATGCTGCAAGGCCTAAAAGGCAACAAGGTGTCAGTTTATTCTGAAATATTATATATAATCTCACTTTATAATACTGATTTTGAGAATCAAAACTAAATTACTACATGTTTGTGTTTTTGGCCTATTGAAGCCTCTACATGAAGACAACATTACATTTGCACAGATTAACAACACAGACAACAAAAACTCCAACAAAGTCACGAAAATATGTCAGGCTCACTATTTCCTCTTCAAAGACATTACAATGGAACATAAGGTCGTTGCATATCACTTAAATAATAAAATTCATTCTCCCCACCCCACTGTGTATATTTTTTCTGTAAGGCAGATGACAAATTAAAAAGCAATTCCCTTTTTGTCATACACTCATTCCATTATTTCTATGCTGAATACATTTTGTGCCTTTGGACATAGCAAAATATAAAACATTTAGGGTTTACTGATTTTCTATACTTGATACTCTGATTTCACCACCATAATACCCAGGCAAAATGGCATATACAGAATACAGTACCGTGTATAACCCTGTATTTTATGTGGGGTTTTTTGTATTTTTTTTAATACACATTCCTCTGATAAATTGAAGTTCACTAGACTACGTTAGACAGTGTCTGTTACAGCATTGAAAGAAGTCAAGTTTTGCATTTAATTACTGTACTATTGTTAAATATGCCAATTTTGTACTGCAGATTTGTGTATAATACCATATTAAAAACTATTCTACAAATGAGGAATTCTTAGCCCAAATGTCTTCCAAGGAATAGGTGGAAGACAGTTCTGCAGCATAGATTTATACTGAATCTATTGCATTCCAAGAAGTACAGATATTACACAACATTCTGGGGTTTAGGTGTGATAAAAAGTACACCACAGATCTATGATTTAAAAAAACAATACCCAGTCTGCCATTATTTGTTACATAGATACCTTTTTTAAGACAAAACAAAAATAGCTTTGTCATACACAATGTAAGCTCAATGGCTGGACCTGTCATGAAACATAAGATACCAAGTGGTTTATTTGAACAGCTGAGTTTGAAAAACATATTTCATTTAAGCATGGTTGGCTGGCTGCACTCCAGAATTCATAGGAACCCTTGATGACATGTGTATGATATATGTGCATGTAAACACCAAATTTACCCAGATAGATTAAGGCATTTGGTTTCTGCTCCAAGTATTTTTATCTCTGTAGGCAAACTGGACAAAAATTCAATAAAATTTATGGGAACAATGGAGAAAAAACTGATCTCAAAGTCCTTTTGGTATGTTGGTTGCAGATAAATTTCAGTGACTGCACCTACTGCTTCACGGAGCTTTAGGATCTGTAGAATGTCACACAGATTAGAGTCTTTCTGTTAACTGACAGCTCCTTTCCCACCCCCAGAGAACTAAAAATATTAAGCTCGATCTCTTTTTTTCAATTTTAAGAAACACTTGTTCTACCATACTTTTAAGAATTACAAATAGTCTATAAAGTGTCTGTACAGAACTGTTCTACAGCCAGCTCCCTTCATCAAGATCATTGGGAAATGAACAAAATTTAATCCTTGCTTACAGTATGAAGTAAACACTATAACACAAGGTTGCCAATTAAAAGGTGACATAACATAAAAAACCCCTATATTGGAGCTTAGTATTCCTGAAGACCAGGACTGTTGAAAGTGACACATCAAAACATTAGAAAGATATATTATTTTTCATTCTTTCTAAACAATTCTGAAAATACTAGTGTCAAACAATGAACCAAGTGTTTTGGGGGAAAGTTGGGGCCAAGTTCATGCAAAACCTGCCCAGATTAAATCACAGTATACCTCAGTATCTGTCTCACTTTGTCACCCATGTTATTCCCTTTTACCAATGGCTACAAATGTTCTATTGGCAGTCGTAGTGCACTGGTGGGACCTGTCCACAGCCAAGCCTGGTGGGTTTGCTCATTCCAGTTCAGAAGGTGAAGTTCAGAAAGCTGCCAAAGGCCAGGCCGGCCAGGTGAAAGTGTAACCTCCTGGTGTCACTGCTTAACCACAGCCCTCAGTACCTTAGGCTTCGTGACAGCGTATTACCCATTCACACACATTCTGCTTTCAAACCAGATTTTCTAATGTATTTTAACAGTATCTTCCTTTACATTTTAGATCTGTCACTTTAAATCTGTTTTGCCAAGGAAAAGTGTTATTACCTTATTTATTCCCTGCAAACAGTCCAAGATCGTTAGATTGTACGTGCAGTTCCCAAATGAAGCATCCCTATAGATTTAATACAAATGAATATACACAGAATTAATTTTAATACTCAAGGAAGGGCAGCACACAGAGTATATTCAAGTTATTAAATCCCCACTGAGAAATCTGAATTAAAGTTAGAAGATAACATCTTTCTATAAGCTTGCTCATGCTAAAGCACACCTCTCCCAAAGATGAAGCTCAGTGTAAATGCAGTGAGATACTATGAATTATTTTAAGTGCACATTTTACATCATCTAACTACATGTCCTTTACCAAATCACTTAGGGTGTCCTGGAACAGGAAGCTTTGTGTACTCCCAACTGTTTAAGGGCAGTAGCAAATAAAGCAAAAATTGCTTTAACCGTTATACAAGTCTTAATTGCGTTACACTGTCTAATAAGGAAAGGCAAATAGACTAGTAGTTCAGATTTCTTTTACAGTCTCTCATTTTGATGCCTGATTACACATATGATTAAAACTTATCCAGATATAATTAAAGTTTAAATTACTTGACCTCGGTTCTGCCACTATGAAAATAACGATTTCTCTTTAGAAGATGACAGGATACCCTCAGGCAAAACATATTCAAATAGTAAGAGACACCAACATTAAAAAAAAAAAAACAAAACCACAAAACACAACACCACCAAGAAAGTTACAGCAATAGATGTATTACGGAAAAGGAAAAAATACTTTTGAAGGCCTGCTTCAGATCAGTTTGTGTTTTAACAAAGTTCTACCTGGGAAGATTATTCACCACTCACTCAATTAAAGAAATCTTTTATAGTATTGCTCTAAGCTATCTTATCCAGAATGCTAAGAACCGTAGTTTCTCAGAATATCAAAGTTTTAGGTTTCAGACAGATACATCTTTTATCTATAATTGACTCAAAATTTCAATCTCTCATTGAAAATCTTCCTTTTTAGATAGTCTACTTGCTATTAGTATGAAGTTCATTATATTGATATGCTCCTTCAAACCCAAGTAAGTAGAATATTCTCACTCATTCTTTTACAACAGAATAAATATAGCAGTTTTGAGAAGCATTGTTCATAGAAAATGTATTTAAGAAAATTAAAAGCTACAATTCTGGTAGTGTCATATTACAGGCAGGCTACTCTAGACAAGCTTTCAAGCCATTAGATTATTGCAAAGTACTTAGCCACAATGCTTTAGAATGGGAACTTTAAAGTGTGAATAAACCTTCAATAACCGAATCCAAAGACATTTTTCAAAATGAAAAGCCATGAAGTATTTTCATTACCTTAGATAAGCAAAACACACTAAAGCTATAAAATATAAACTTTACAGACAATATTCAACTTATCCCTGACAAAGCATAACAGATCATTTTAGCACAAAAGCATTTTAGCAAACAGAAAGGTCTTCTGAGCAAAAAATCTTCAGGCCCCAGTGGGAACACATACATAGCAGAAAATCTTTAAAAGCTGTACCAGTTTTCTGAAGGAGCTGAGAGAAACAACAAAAACAACAACAACAAAACCTAAGCTAATGGAAACCACACAACTAAGAATTCAGAGAAATATAAATTGAAGATATGATTGTAGCAGATGTTCTATTTTACACGTTAGGTTGCAAAAACAATAATATAGAGAGAGATAAAATAAAAATTATAACTACTTCTTCAACTGATAAGGCATCCGATACTGCAGCACATAAAAACAACACTGGGAAAAGAGTCTCTAATCCATTAAGAAGCACTGTTAGAGCAAGAGAGAAGGGAAAGGAGAGCAGGGGGAGGACACCGAACTTGACCTAGATGTACAAGATAAGCTGATGACAGTTGCAGGTGTATTCTTAGCTCTGTTCCCACAGACAGCTATGACAGCTGAGTGCACGTGGACACCTGCAGCTCACACCCACTGCCCCCAAATCCAAGCCACACCTGTCCCATTGCTGTTGCTGTGCACGTAACCATCACAGTAGGTGCACGTGCACCAGAGAAAACTGCTCTGCTGACACCTGCCATCCGCACACAGTGAAATAATGACTGAAACCCAGAAAAATTCCAAATAGGCCAAGTTTTGGAATGAACAAGTAAAAAAGAGCTGTTTAAATCCCCACATTAAGAGAAACTCAAAGAATAGCAGTATTTTAATGATTTTTTATTATTATTATTATTATTTTTTTTAAGAAATGCAACACACTGACTTAAGATCTGAAAAACTCACACCCCCATCTATCTTCTGTGGGAAAAGAAAATATTGTAACAAAACCATAAACAAACACTAGCCACGAGTGACAGTACAGCGCAGTAGTGAAATAACGCCAGGAAGCTGTGGCGTAATGTTACCTAATGCTTCAAGGGAAAGCATCATGTTTGATGAGCCATGGCAAATATTGAGCATATGACACCAGACCCGCCATCATCTCTCTCTACCTGTGCTCCTCAAGTATCTTCTGGTAAGAAAACGCAAGCAAATAATCAAAGTCCCTCTTACCATAATTTGGAAAAATAAAAATTGGAACAAAATTTACGTACTTACTTTTCATTAAAGCCACAGCCATTTTCATTTTAGCACTCCAAAACTTTCTCAAGGTAAATCCAGGAATATACCTGGTTTGGCTTGTTTGCTTGTGGTTTGTAGGGTTTGTTTGTTTGTGGGTTTTGTGTGTTTGGTTTTTGGTTGTTTTCCTAGTTTCCAACAGTACAACTGGCTGATCAGAATCAATTCCAGACACACATCCCTTTCTGAAAGTGCTTTATGCTCCAGAATTTTAAGCTAAGCCATCCACAGGCATTCAATTTTAGGTATAAGAACAAGGACATTTATCTGGCAGAAGTTTTACATATAATCCATGGGAAATGTGTATGCTGGATCCATTGACATAGTAAAGCAATACCTGAAGTACAGGGAAGGTGTTTGTGGACTCAGAAGATGAAGCTGAAGTTCAGAACAGACAGCAAGCAACAAAATGCACTTTACAGAGCTGTTTTAAATATTTAAAATTAGTTTATTTATGAAGTAAAGTTGCACCATACTTATGAAGTGATACATTTTTATATTCCATCTTCTTATCAAATAGATCTTCTAATATTATTCCAGAGAAGTCAAAGAGCATTTTGCAGAAATATTAGAGGAAAGGCGCTTAATGCAATTGGTGATAAGATGGGCATGTCTAGAAATGCCTTGAAATACTCAAAATGCAAAGATTAAGAGTTTATAGTGACTTGATTTCCTGAACATTTTAAATACATTACTTGTAAAATATATTTTTGTTTAGAGGAAGTTGTCCAAGGTATTTTAAATCACTAATTAGTTTGATTCGTACTGTGTTAAAAGCAAAACCAAAACAAATCTCCCCCTCAGTCACCTAGAGGACTCCCTCCAGGCTGGGGCTGAGTTATCAAGTTCTTTTTCTAGCCCAGAGAAATCACTAAGAAGTCATGTCAAATCATTAAGAAGCTTTGTAAATATTTAGAAACTAAATTTTATCTTATTTTCTGCATCCTCCTGAATTAATGCATATACTGGAAAAAATAAATATTTAAAAACTAATGCAGAACAGCTAGTTCAATTTCACCGTTCTTTGTGTCAACCCGTCTTCCTTCCTACTGATGTATAAGTTTCCAATCATGCTGATAAACACTGGATACTGCCAGAACTTTAAAAAACAATCCTGTCAGAAATATAGCTATGCTCATATCACACTGACTTGAGAAGTCAGTTATACAGCGCGAAATCCATCAGCATGCATTTTCTTTTTACCAGTGACAGATATATTTCAAAGGTTTAGTGCAATAATAAATAATACTGATTTTAGCTTGCATAAAATGCAATCGGTTCTCAATGGGCCACACTTCGTACCACAGTAAAACCAAATGCAAGCACTAACAGTTATGAGGAAGATTACAATTACAATTAATTCCAGACACTTCCTATTTAAACTTATTCTCCTTTCTCTACCACACACAGTCAGCATCCTACCCTAGGGAAAACTACTGCATATGCTTTTGTAATTTTTAACCTACTGGGGCTACATATGCATATACAAAAACATTTAGGAGTTTTACTGGTGGAAATGAAGCTATTTGGATTTCAAATATTATACCTTTGTGTTCAGCTCAGAACTCTGTTTAAAAAAGCATACAAGAGAAAGGAATGCTTCGCTTCATGTCAGAATAATAGAATAGAGCACATACAGGTACCACCTGCACAGTTCTACAGTGCAGGTGCTTGGATTTCTGTTGCTGATCACATTTCATTACAGTATTCTTCCAGTCTTTCATGGCCAAATACATAACTGCCTTGAATTTCAAACAGGGTTTTACCAACTATTAACTGGTAGTACTCTAATTGCTTTCAAAATGTGAATATTTCCATGAGACACAGCTGTAGTATGAATCTGAGACGGCATTACAGAGCTGCAAATCCTACATCCAATTTCACAGTTGTTGTAGCTGACCTCAATACTGCACGCTTTTCCTTTCACCAAACCTCTAACCACTGTCAACAACAAAACAGTTTATTTCCCCAGCACTTGGCAATAAAGAAACAAAACCCCAAAGCTACAAAATCTAGCTCTGAAATTCACGCCATATCTAGAGACTGAACACAATAATACTAAAATGCATTTGTTTTTTCTCTTTAATAAAATGTCAATACAGAGTAGTTTGAAGTAAAAATCTAAAACTGAGTTTCACAATAGAAAACTGCTATTTACGATTTTTAAAATGGTCTTAGCACCATTTTGTTAAATGTAAGTGAAGATACAGCACAATATCTTCAAGACACCAGAGTATCATTAAGTCACAGCAAATCAGCCAAAAATAAGGTGAAAGTATCTCAGAGATAGTAGTGCCTTATCTTCCTGCTCTGTCTTTAGCTTTTTCTATTATAAAAACACCACCCCCCAAAAAATCCATGTATCTTGTAAGAACAGCATTCTGATTTCCTTCTACCCCTGAGCGATATTTGCTGAAGCTGTCTTCAAATGAAATAGCGGCTGAAGATCTAAGCCGATTAAGGCTTTTTGAGGTCACTGAGCTAGATAGAAGTCAATCGGTTTCCCAGCAATCACTTCATGTAAACATATCTCAATACGCCATAAAGAATCTGACAATCCTGCAGCCTCCACCTATTGAAAGCTGTCTGTTTTTTTTCCAATTAGAAGACACTGCACATATCAAATGAACAAACTTGTTAATTGGTCTAGCTGTAACACTTAACTGATCATTGCTCACCAGTAAACTCTTGCACTTGAACCTACTGAAATTGAGATCACCTTTACTACAGAAGTTACATCTAAGTTCCAGGTTCCAAGAATAAATTCAAGTCAGTAAGTCCTGAGTACCATGATTAATATCTCAAACTATTTCATTCCTAGACCTTAGAAGAGGTGGGAAGAGGTAAGACATTTTTTTTTTTTTTCACTGTACACAAGTCATTTTAGTCCTTTCCAAGACACTAAAGATGTGGAAGGAGCAGAAACTCTCATAGCACCAACTTGTTTCTTCACAGCATTGCCTGATGCCAAGCAGATCTACCTGGGGCAGCGCTGCTGCTTCCAGCACAGGTTCCTCTGCTTGAGCCTCTGCATCATGCTGTGCTTTGCACCAGAGATGTCTCAATGTCTTAGGATGGTCAGGGGGAACAAACAACCCCAAAGGCTTTCTTCCCCATTCCCAGCTAGTCTAGATTGTCCCACCGCAGGCCCTCATCGAATCTACTTGCCCCTCTCTCAGCCTTCATCATTCTTAAGCTCCTTATGTATTATTCCAGCACTTTCCTATGAATCCACCTCACAAATATCCCCTCCCGATCAGATTCCCCAGTCATGAGACTGTTCTGCAAACACTATTTCTCCTAAGTTTTGTGTCTTGCAATTTTGGGATCTGACAACTAAGGTTCTTTGCTTTGTCAGAACCTTTTTTCTATACACCTTAATCTTTACTACCTAAAGACACAGCAATTTACTCCAATTCCAAACAGTAAATTTTTTCATCTGGTGAACAAGATACAGCTATTCTCAGGTAAAATACATCCTTCACTACTAAGAGTTTTGCTTTCTGAGCAAGTTTTGAATAAACTAAGCTTAATATTCTGAAAAATTTAAGTCATTTTATTATTGAAAATTCTTATATGAAAGAAATACTCCTGCCAAAGTTGAACCACTGAGGATGTTTTTAGACTCGGCAGGGAAACACTTCACTTGTTTGTTTCCCAGAAGAACAAGGAGACAGGAATGTATTGACACTGTTTCTGTGCTCCAAATAGAGTTTGCTTTAAAGACCTTCTCGTAGCAATTTTTCAATAGCTGAACCTTCTGTGAATGGAAAGGACCAATGTAATTATTTCAAACTGGGAAAAGATCAGGAATGAAATAACCTAAAAGGTGGATAAAATTATACATTATTCTTAATTTAACTTAAATCATCACTCCTGTATCTTATACAGAATTTAGAGATGGTAAAAACAAGGTTTTTTTAATTATTATTTTTAATGCATTGAACCAAATATGTTTTATATTTAGCTGAAAAAAATATAGATATCAACAGCTCAGTGAACTTCTTGGGCTTTGGGGAGCTATTGATGACCAGGTGAATGTATAAACTCCCTGCCAATAAAAGCTATCACTGATTTGATACCTTTTTAAAAAAATGTGTTTGATGGTTTAAGATTTCAAAGTCAAACTGGTCTTCACACGCAAACGTACTGTCCTGATATTTTATACTGCATCTGGCTGCTGTAAAGGCTATAAGAGAGACAATCTGATCTTCCTTTGCTGAGTGGCTGCAGAATCAGATGAATTTGATATAGACAAAGTAGGTCTACATTCACAAATGCATCAGCTGACAGTGAACACTACTTGTAAAATACTGATTCCCCTAAAAAAGAGGGTATTGACCTTCTTGTAGTTGCCTTTTCTTGCCAGTGTTTGCACAATAATAGTGTGAGATCTTCCCATTCAGAGAGTACAAGGGCATTTCATGATCCACACCATGAAAAAAAATCCAGCAATCTCTTTATTAGATAGGCATGATAGCTAGAACTCCTCAGATTCAAGTCTTGATATGACTTTAGTGCTAAGAATAAATACAGATTGATAGAAATTATCTATGATTCATTGAAAACAGAAAGGCAGTTTAATAACTAGAACATCAATACTTGTTCTGTAAAATAGAGAAAAATATAACAGCATAAAACACCCTTCATTCATAGAAGTCTAGCTGGTTATGTACTAGGTAATTTAAAAGATTTAAATGACTTCCAAATAGTAAAACATGATACAACATCAAGAAAACTTTTAATTGCTAAGTCACAAACATGCTAAGAACTAGTTTCTAAACCTGACAGTTTTCAAGACCAATCTAAATGGCTTTATTATTCTAACACAGAGCAAGTAATCCCACCAGAAGTAAAAAAAAATATTTTTTCCTGGAGATTGGTCACTTCCACACATCTGTACAGACACTAAACCCTTTTCTGGGAAGGAAAGCTGAAAAAGCTATGTTTAGCAAATTCCAACACAGAAAAGTCAGGCCCATTTCTCATGTTCACATACCTAAATGGAAGATACGGTGGATTAGATCCAGACAAGAGTGTTCTGTAAGCTTCTTCTGGTGTTTTCTTCAAGTATATTACCTAAAGCAGGAGAGGAGAGAGGAAAAAAAAAAAAAATAAGCATTGAGCGTGAAAAGTCATTAACCATACATATACTTCCCTCACCCCACTAAACTCTTGTACACTATACTCCTTTGTGACTGACTCCCATGACATTTATGTCAGAAAAGACACCAAGAGATTCAGAAATTAACGTAAGTCAGAGACTTCTGTTTTGTTTCGTTCCCCCCCTTTAAAAATAAAAATTAAAGCCCCACATATTTCTGCAACTGAGAGACTTTAAGACAGACTCAGCACTGTGCAAAGACGAAAAATAGGCATCTATGCCTGGAGGTTTCTGTCCAGCTTCACATGAGTCAAAACATTATCACAGCAGCTGATAAAGGAAACATTTCTCCATGACAGCTCAATGGCAGATTTTGCAACATAAACATTTCTAAATTTGTAATTATCAATATTAAACCACTAATTAACAAAAAATACCCAAATCAACCAGCTGAACCTGTTACTATGAGACCAACATATAGTTACTGTAACACCCTAGGCCAAGGTTCATTTTGCTATCGCTGAGCACTAGCAGCTCAGCTTGCTTAAGAAACTGGAATACAACCACAGCTTGTTGCATTCCAGTTCATATCTGTGCAGTAAAACTGTTCCTAAAATAAATTTAACTTGGAATACATATTAAACAAGGACATTATTTACAAAAATATTTAATCCAGCTTAGAACTACATATTTCATGTGTACAAATATGTTTCGTAAACAAACCACATAATTTTCGTAGACATTCCCCCACCTCACAACCAGCAGTTACCTTTCAGTTCTATGCATACTTAACTGTTGAATACAAACTATTCTAATAATTATTTTCTTAACCAAGACATAAGCTAGTTCCTGATATCAAAGCTTTATTCAGCTTTTGACCTTGAATACATTAGAGTGTAGGTAAGTAGTGGTCACTCCAGCAGAATATTTGCCATTTGCTTTACGTCTAGAGTCATATCTCAAGTTAATAGGATTCTTAGCATTCTCTAAGCAGTCAACATGGTAGGTAGATTTTCTTACATTAATTTCTTCCTCAAGCATGGAGACCACACACAGAAAAGACAAGATCAGGACAAAACAACAAAAAAATTGACTCAAGTAAAAAAGTCTGAGAAACTCTGTCATGTTGCAATAAAAAGAGGGTCCAGAATCATCTGTTTTTCATCTACCACCTGTTTGACTGCTTTGAACAACTGCTCTAATTTTGGACTAAAACCCTCCACAAAAATTGATTTGCTTTCAAAAGATCAATTCCCTGACACGGAGCTGTATTTCAGCCTCAGGCTCTGCTGTTGCTGCTCCACTCACCGTGGTCACACTGACAGCACGGATCAGTCTGACCAGTACCCAAAAAGAAGAACAAACCCTGTTTTTCTTCCATGTTAAATCTCAACACCGCGGCACTGTATCTATTGCCGTTTCATTTAGCAAGTGCCCAAATTACGTGTTTTTCAAAATTCACGTCCCTGTATTTGGCCAAACTTCCCTCCTGAAACTCTAAAAGCAAAGGTTTTCTGAAGCCTTCCACCATCAAAACAGACCATATTTCTATACGAAAACCATTCCATTTATTCTGTATTATCAGAACAGTTACTTCTAAATCAATTATTGGACTCTTTGTTGTTGGGGTCAAACCAGTAATTACTAATACTGAGACATTACCTAATGGATGTATGTATGTACTTATTTCAACAAGTGAAGGGCCCATTTCTTTCTATTTTTTGCTGTAATGGTCTGTCTGCAGCCATGATTGCTAAATAACGGCACCATGTTCACGCTTTCAACCCCTGCAGCATAGTGATGCCGTTCTGTTTTCACAGCCATTAGCAAGATTCTTTCAGTGTGTGAAATAAGTCTCCTTTATATTTTCTTTATAGTCCTTCACACCGGGAAGGTTGGGCATTTAAGAACAACACATCCTGTGCAGTAGATTTCAGCGGCAGTTGTATTTCAGAGAAAAACACTAATTTTATCCATGCCAATTAATATTAATAATCACATCAATTAGCTTACATTTAAAGCCTAAATTCCTCCTTGCAGTCAAAAGATGTTTAGAAGGTAGTTCAGAGGACTTCAGGCAAAGATGAGTTTCCATCTCACACAGTTAGCAAGCCATAAAACTGAAGTAGGTGCAAAGTTGTACCATATTTTCCAATGCAGCAGTTTTTATTTCACAGAAGTTATGACATTCTGAACCAAACACTGCTAGTTGTCTGTCCACAAAGTTTGTAATAAAGATACCACAATGGAAACAGGAAAAAGATACTAAGAACACAGAAGGAAGGAGAGAGTAAGAAACACTGAACAGAGCTCCTGAAAAAAGAAAAAAAATAGTATTGCAGATGTCAAGAATAATGCAATAACTGAAGGAGGAAGGATAATGAAATGGAGAAGGAAACACTACAGTACATGTCTTCAATACTTAAAAAGTAGTGATATCCATTAAGGAAAATCAAGAAAACTGTTTTCTGATTCATCTTTACCAATGAAAACTCAGCAA
Source organism: Columba livia (assembly GCF_036013475.1). Classification (NCBI taxonomy): domain Eukaryota; kingdom Metazoa; phylum Chordata; class Aves; order Columbiformes; family Columbidae; genus Columba; species Columba livia. The sequence continues at coordinate 22,018,353 of NC_088609.1, read as the reverse complement.
CTGAAACTTAGCCTCATTTTTAGATCTAATATGATGACACTTCTGAGTGCTTTCATTCTGCAACATACACAAGTTAAAGAAAAACAAAAGCAACACACAGAGCCTGTTGTGAATAGCTGGTATAAACTGAACATGTATCTAGGAAGTAATGCAAGTAAAAGCCTTGAAAAAAGAATTCACCTTCCAGATAGTGATTATTCTCTTGTGATAATTGTTTTACAAGAGACAAGGTTCTCTTCCCTTTCCCTCCTGTGACTACTGTAACTTGTATCATGTGGCACTGCTATCTGTAAAAAAGCAAGTTCAGCAAATACTGAAAAACTCCAAATATATATATATATATATTTTTTTTTTCCTGGGACATTTCCATTATCATGTTCTCAACTTCCTGAATGATGTGGTTGAAAGATAAAGCTCTCCATGGTTGGGACACTATGCAGGCACGTGACATGTAGCAATACTGGCCACATACACACTGCCAAGTAAACCCACACCTTCATACCATATGCTCTAAAAAGTTTACAGAACAAAAAGGGAATTAGTATTTTGCAAGTCCATCTCAACACTCACCCACAATATTTCAAATAGAATTTGGATTCACCTTGTTCCCACCCACACCTGTCATTTTCTAATTAGAAGTCTACGGAACAGATCCACTCGAGCCACGAAGAATTCTGTGAAGCCAATCTAAAGCGGTCTCAAGAAGGGTGTGGTATCTGATAAGACTTTGCAAAACCTGGTGGCACCATGTTTCTGACATCACTGAACAGCCTGTGGTGTAGACTTGGCCATTTAGGAGGAACTCTGAACTTCTCTAAGATCAAAGAAGTTGGCATGCTGTTCTGTTCTTGAAAACTTTAAATACCCGTATTATTTAAATAGCTCTTCTTAATCTGAATTTTATAACAGAAGTAATCTTTACAGAATCCTTAAAAGCAAGAACAATAATTTATCAACTGGACATGATTAGCCCAAATGTATTGAAAGTCCATTGTAAAAACTGAAATTTAGAAAATGCAACTTCCTAAGACGCAATTTACAACAGGCAAGCCATTGCCAATGAGGTTTCAAGACTTATGCTTAAACTTATGGCTCTCTTATTAAAATATTTTAATAGCTATAGGGTGTTTCAGTTTAATATGTGTAAGAAGCTGTTTAATGGAATAATCTAAGTTGCATAATCACCACTGGAAACACATTCCTAAAAACCTGATCCACTGTTTTCCACGTTTCATTTTAGACTTAATATTTTAACACCACGACAAATAAAACAAGTCTTCTCAATTAACTTTCACACATTGGTAGCGTTCTTCACTGTAAGACTTTCTGGTCTTAAAAAGCTTGTATAATCGAAGAAGAGAAAAAAAATCTAGATAGACCTTAAATCAAAGAGTACATATATTTCTGTCACAATTTGGATATTCAAATTGCAATACATCAAACTGGCAGTTGGCAGTTCTTTTACTGAAGGATATGCTTAGATTCCTTCGGGTCAGGAAATGTTCTGTCACATAATCTCAGAGTGTACATTTACTGCATCTGACTGAACATTTACAGGTAAGCCACTCAAAAAATGCAAATATCATTTCTTGAGTGTAAAATGAATATGCCTGAATTAAAGAAGATAAGCTTCTGCAGTAAATCAAACCCCACAAAACAAAATAGATTAAGTAGATAATATATTTTTAGAATAAATATTCATTTTATGAATTTATTGGCATTAGTATCAACTGTTACAGAAGAAGGTGAATGAACTCCCATAGCACTTGCAAGTTCAGGAATATATGTCTACAGATGTAACTCTGGGAAGACATACTTATGTAACATACTGGATACCTTCATGCAAAATGTTTTCTCATGCTACACTAATTTGAGAGGAATTGTAAGGCGACTACGAGGTGTTTTCAACAAGACAGTGAATACTTTTTTGTAACGGTAACACTGTATTAGTAAAGAATTCTTGGTACATAATATCTTCAATAATCAGAAGATACTTAAAACATCTATTAGCCTGGCAAGAGAGTAACAGTGTCAAAGCCAGTGTAAATCACTTGCATATGCTAACAATTAAGAGCTATAAGAAGCTTAAAACAGACTAGGCAAGGGTTAAATGTGCCTGTAGTTGTGGCACACTAATTCACCTTATTGTACACATAAGCTAACATCCAATGTGTAATGTGCCACCTGATATCCGTTATCAATACATATACAGACACACCATGGTACATGTACTACACGTTCTCTGTCTTGACTTTCTTTAGAGGGATTTCTGCTGCCCTCCCCACCGTGTATGTCCTTATCCCTAGGTATAGGTGCTAAGCAGGCTCCTTCAAATAAGAACTACCAAATATATCAGACTGTTCCCATATTTAAGTCTTAAATACTGTAAAATTGGCATGGTCTTACTTAGCTGATCAGTCCTCTGCTTGGAGGACTTGCATCTTATGCAGCTCCTTGGCTTTCTGTTCCTACAAACTGGCTTTGCAAGTTCTCCCCACAAACAGTAGCACCCTTTCCTTGGGCCTACACATGACTGATAAGGGCCTTTTAACCCCTCCTCAGACACAGAGATGCTACTTAGCTGAAATAGTCAGATAACAAGGACTGGATAAGGGGAATTAAAAAAAAAAAAAAGAAAAAAAAAAATCTCATCCTCTTCAGAATGCCAGCGTCCTGCCCTTTCCGAGGCTTCTGAGATGTACCAGAGGTGAAGGCGGGATCAGACAAGGGCAATCCAGTGAAGGCAATTAGATGCTGTAATCTATGTATGTGCTAGGTCAGTGCTCTCTAGCTACCAGCTTAATTAGAAGTGAATCTTTCTAAATACAGAACTGGAGGTATAATGATGCAAACAGAAAAAGAGCAATCTGAATGGAATGACTGAAACTTCTTTAAACTATAGTATGGGAATAACTACTGAAGACACTACAATTCAGACATATTTTGGACCTGAAGGGACAGTGAAGCTTATACACTACTGAATTTGGAGGCTCCTTAAACAGAATCTAAACCACAGAATTGGAAATTAATTCCAGCATTATTAAATATAGCCTTATACAGTCAAAAACATTAACAAATTTAGAACATTCTAACTCATTTGTTCTTACTATTCGTTTTGTAGAGTTGTTTCATCAGGTTTACCCCCAAGGGTTAAAAATCTAACCCCAAGATTTTTAGAATGTGAATTTATCTCTAATTTTTTTTCCATCTTTAAATTTAAATAGATCATCTTTGTCAAGAGCATTTACACACTATTGCCACACCTGCAGTAAAACATGTTTAATTACAAGAATCTGCAACCTAAGGTCTTTCAGCATTATCATCTGCATTTATTGAGCTTTGCTTTCTGCATGACCTCAGGCCTGAAAGGAAACCACCAGCTTAAACACAGCATAAAGCCCGACTTAACAGAGACTTCAGAACTCAGCTGACCACATGGGTGTCAGCTCAGGACAAAGAGCTCCCCAGTTCCAATACTTTACCATTGTAAAACATGCTATAGCAAAAACTCTGAGTTTTCTAGAAGCGTGCTCCAATTCTGGACAGTAGAGCCAGATCATGAAATTGAAGTTTGGGCAACACTGCTATGTAACAAAAGCAGCTGTGCAAGGTGTCAGCTTGGGACTATCAAAACTTACATGATCAAAACTCACAATAAATTAGGCTTAAGTAACTAAGACAGGCTTGTGTATTGCATATTATCCGCAACAACAGAAAGCCGAAGTATCTCTGTTTTTCCATTATCCTGGGTAGGCTCTAACAATTAACTGAGAAAAGAATTTCATTCAATAATCACTACAGTTTTGGTATAATAACTTCATGAAAGGCTGTGAGTTTTTCTCCTCCCCAGTATGAATCTCACCACTGCCATGAGCAGCAATCAATCCTAAGACAGCCAAGTTTAGATCTAAGTTTGTGCTTCACATTTTTGACATGCAAGAAAATGAAAGTTAAGTGTTAAAGACAGGGTTTCCCTAAAACTCATACAGCAGAACTTTGAAAGACAGCTTACAGAAGAATCAAATTACAACCTGCCCGTGTCCCCAAAGGACCATCCCCTGAGATGCTGTTTTACACACAGCAGATGTCTCTTAAGGAAGGCTAGAAGTATTCATGCGATAAATCATACTTACAGCATATGCACCTATTAAAAATGCTGCATTTGCTCGTTTCCGCTGGTCAAAACTGGTATAGTACACGATCTTCTTTCTTGATAGGCTGAAATACTGTTTTTTAAAAAAAAAAAAACAAAAACAAAACACACTATATTTACTGAGAGAACACATGTTAAAATACTTTAAAAAGTCCCTTTTCCAAAACTGAAAAATAAGTCCAAAATAATTCTTACAGAGAAGATCCTTAAAAGAGAAAAAAATTACCAATACCACGAACAATCTTCTTAAATAACAGATAAGAGTGCAGGACAACAGCCACTGTATCAGTGTGGGTTTCTTAGTTGCTGTGCAAAAATGCCCTATAAAATGCAGTTGAACCAAAAAGTTCAGTATAAAATTCTGGATTTATATTTCCAAGTTTTAAATATTTGAACAACAGCTTATGAATGTTGATTAAGGAGATTGAAATTTTCAGACTAAAACATCCTCCTATGAGTTAAATCGCTTTAGCACATAGTTCTGTGGAGAATACAGTAGAAAAACTGAAGCGATCAATCTTACAGGCATTTTATAAATTGAACACCATCTTCCATCTATGCTACCTAAAAATGCGGTGACAGACATCTTCAGAAAGCTTCAACAGCAAGAATTTTGAAAAGATTAAATTATTGCATCAGTGAAAAGCCTGAAAAAGGGTATGCAGAGACTAAACTAGTAACACTTGCAATTCTTCTTTCTTTAGGAAGAAAAGAAGCCTCTGTCAGAATTCTGTGCTCAAAACTCCCATTGAAAACCAGACCAACAAGCACCAGAAAAGAACAATAATGACGAACTGCAGCAAAACATTTAAAGCCAGAAAGATATAAAATTGTCACTTAAAAATGACAAGTTGGACAGTTTCTTGCATTATTATTTTTTTAGCTTCATGAATTGCTACACCTTTATTATATTCTGCAGCACTATTGCACATCTTTTTCCTGACAGATTTCTGCAGTACTAGTACAGTTTTGAGGAAGTCTGATAAACATACTGGATTCTGCTTCTAAATATTTGAGGTGTGTTTCTATTCACAAAAAATCGCACATTTTATAAACTGCCTTTATACCAGTGCTCCTGTTACTCAGCTTCAGGTTTTTAATTCCAATTGGACAACTTTAATTTACTTTTCTTACTCTTGGCACTAATGACACTTGGGTGTGTGGAGATAAGGTAACTGCTGCAGAATTGTGTTTCATGTAATTCATGCCAACTGTATTTTAGTTCCAGAAACCTGCAAATGCAGGCTCTCATCTTAAACCTTATTGCAAATTTTAGGACAACTTTAACCACAGAATCACATTTGGCAAAAAAACCCAAATAGCTGATAAACTCAGGAGAAAACCGATGTACGTATAATATCATGGTCAGCTTCCTACTCCCACATCCCCAGAAGCAGCACCCTTACTAGCAGTTTTAACTGTACATTCTAGTCTGGTTTTATTACTCACAACTTCCATGGGTAGAAGGAGCGAGAGTTAATGCAACTGAGTATTTCTAAAAAGGACTGTAATTCCTAAGATAGCTGGTCGCTGTTGATTGGAAGAAGTTTTATCTTGAGACCAACAGCAACATCTCCTTCCGTGTATGTGCAAACATACAAAGCACAAGTAGTTATTTAATTAGTGAAGCATTCAATTATTATTAAAACTTGACAAAATGAATCCCAGTATTTTAAGATCCCTCCTTTCTTCCCCCTCTTCAATTTTTTAATTTTAGTGTTCTCTAACTGCAATTCCACCCATGATGTGTGGGTGGGATAAGATTACAGTAGTTACGCAACAGTGACAGAACTTCAATTATAACTTGTTGACTACTACTTATTTTAAAGTGAAGTTCATTGCAACAGTTTACAGTTCACCTGAAATACTATTTTAAACTGCAAAAAGCATGTACCGAGCCAGAAGTAAGTTCTATGGAAGAGGACCATATTTCTCGTTTTATGTTACAGAATGGATTTTTTAAATCATACGGGTATATGAAGTCATTCAGATATTGAGACACATTTGTACCTAAGTAGCCAAAAAGGGACAGCTCAGCTTAAAAGTTCCCAATTTTCATTGTTTTGTTTTCAAAATATAAGGGTTTAATTCTTACAAACCATTTTGCTATATGAAACAAATATATTTTGAATCCTGATGAAAGCTTTAACACAAAATTGAAAACCTACATTAACAGCTTATAGCATAGCAACCAGAGGAAAACTGCATCAGGGTTTTACTTTTCAGAAGCCTATAAACCAAACCACTGTCTTGATTTTCTCTAACTCATGTGCAAATAAAGTTTTACAGTGTTTGCTGAAGTGTCAGTGTAATGCCTCCGTTAACATTAACACACAAATTCTCAACACTTTCCATATCAATACTAAGCCATATGATCTATTTCTAAAAAATACTGATTTTCTGACCCTGTTTAATAAGTTAAGTCTATTCCTTTGGCTAAGTGCAATGATAACAAGTGTTAAAGACAGTTCTTTGAGGCGACTGTTTTAAGCTCCAAAGCTCTACCTGTGTGGCTCTTGGCTTTAGTTCCCTTAGATACTGCGCAACTCAGAAGAACCAAAAATGTCTCAACGATAAATTTTCCAGTCTACAGAATAGCTGGAGATATAGAAAACATAGGTGAAAATAACCTTTTCTCTAAAACAAAACTAACAGACATACTATAAAGCACTAAAGATATTTTTCTCTACCAGTAAGAAAATTCTAGCAGTTTCACACATCATAACAAGACACAATGTAACAATATAACAGAACAGTAACTGTCAAGATACATCCCAGAGGAATTATACTCAATCTTTTAAACTAAAAGCAAAGGTTTCATGAAAAGTGTGGCAGGTTTTGTTTTACGTGATAAAACTAACTCATTTGGTTTATGAGAGGGTTTCACAGCACATAATTTTCACTATATATATATATATTTTAATAATAAATGATTAGTTCTTGTTTCTCAAAGACCTCAAGAGAGATGTACTTGCACCAAAGTTGATAACAGCCTTAGAAGGTGCTATTGTGGAGAATAACTAGATTGACACCTGTTTAGAATCAAAGCATTTGATGGTATTTTATTTAATGGATATGGCTTAATGTACTTGCATTGTTCAAGCAAGAAGTTACTGCAACGTGTTTAATAAGCCTGGACCAACACAAATACTGTTTAAATATATACATGTGTATATATATGTAATCTGTACATGTGAATAGCAATGATTACAAGACTGACAAGCTGTTCATAGAAAATGATGTATTAAAACATGTAAATGCATCCTGTGTAAAAATCTAAGCTGTCCTAAAGGAGATACTTGCAATTACTATAGTGCCATGTGAATGCCCAGCAGTTTGCTTATACTAAACCAACTCCTGTGATTCCGCAGCAATACAGTTAGCATACAAGAAATGTTAACCACATAGCTCATACGTTGGCCAGAACCTTCCCTCTCCTGCCTTGGATCTTCTGTACTTTTATCATTTACCTCAGCACTCTCTCTCTCTGATTACCCCTCCTTCTGAATTTATTGAGATTGTGTAAGGCTATGTATGCATAAAACACAGGGTTTTTAAAGCAGTTTTTAATGAAACGAGACTTATTTAAACAGAAGAAAAAAGATTTCTTTCATAAATTAATCACAGTTGCTTAGTCAGGCATTTTTCCCTCAAACAGAATTCAAAGAACAGGTAGAAAGATAGCATGGCAAAGCATTTTTTCTTGCTGTTGACTTGGCTAGTCAAGATCATCTCCACAGCAATCAAAACATTACAGACATAACAAGGTCAGAAAGGGTTTCCTGTAAAGCATAACTAGGACTTGACTTCTGACTTTCTCAGCAGATATCTGACTAAATTGTTCAGCTCTTCAGAAGAGAACTATTTACTGTTTTTAACATCAGTCAGCATGAAGTTACAACAGCTTACTTTAAAATGTTGGTCTGCTATTAGCACATTTCAACTGGTACCCTTCTCCTTCCCCACCTGCCCCAAGAAAGGGGGTGGGAAAGCAGAAAATTGCTCCATGTCTAATCCTTCTCTCAAAACAAAAATAGATACAGCTGAAAGACTTTGAGAGGAAGCTTGTGAAGTTTAATGAGCTTTTATACTCTAATTACTAAGTTTTAAACTTTTATAAATAGGAACACCATATCCACATAAAAACTGTTGCGGCTTGTGAATGTTTTTTTTTTCGTGCCATGCTTCTTTTAAAGACTCTTTATGTAAGAAAAGTACATAAAGTGCATACCCAACCAGGTATATACCAAATCATGGCAGGAGTCATCTGAACTTAAGCACTGGGATTGCCTCAGGGTCCCAAAAGTGTTGTAGTGCAGCAGCAATCACCCCGCAGGAGAGGCTGGAGCTCCAGAGCAGGACAACCTGCAGGGCCTTTTCCTGACTGGGATCAGCCAGCTCCTGCTGCTGGGCACGGCCACCCTTCCCACACGGGTATGCAAGCACCAGACTGTCAAATAGGACTCTTTCTTTCTCCACGTCATTATTCAAATTGGTGCTCCCCATGTCTGAAACACTGCTCACAGGCTGCCTGTGTGTCCCCTGATGCCACATGAGAATTACCACACTCCTGCTGCAGTTGTTCATTGCATCAAAGCCTTGCTGGCAGCTAAGTCACAGGTCATGAACTTCTGTTTTACACACAATAGTTCAGGCCTCAGGAATCTTCTCAGGGACAGTTGCAAGGGACGGACATGAGAAGGTGAGGGGTGGAAGGGTAGAAACTGTGAATCCATCATTCTTGACTAGTGAAGCTCAGCAGTAGTCTTTGGTAGGTAGGCCTACAGCACACATCAGGTGCACACTTCAGCCCTGGCACTTGGTCTTACAAGCCTATTCAGCCACTGCAGATAGTATTTACATTAGAACCTGGGCTGGCATATATATTAACTACTAGAAGAGCAAAGCTTACGTTGGCAGGTACCGACCTACCTCAGGGGTAGTGCCAGACTGGAATCTATTCATGTCCAAGTTTCTGTACCACTCAGGTGGTATTCCATGCTTTAGCTGTTAGAATAAGGTATTACTTTCAAGTGGTTGCTCTATCAGGTTACTCTTCTCTATTATGCACTAGTAGTTTAAATTAACCTATTCGGAATTAGCCTCTGGTAAGGCAGCAGCAGCAAACAGCACCTCCTCCCAGCTGAGACTGCAGCTGATCCACACGAGATTTCTCTGTGCTGTTCCTGACTTACTGTATTAAGAAGCAAAGTTAGTTTTTGCTAGAAACACTTTTTTGAAAAAAAAAGTTATAGCAACTCTACAAATGCATCAATTTGCAAAACCTCCTCTTAAAACTGACTTAAAGTCAGTGTTACTCTCAAAGCACCAGAGAGTGTGAATCAACTTGCATAATGGGTTCATTTGTGCAGCAAACATTAGTCACAACACAATGTCATTTTTGATACAGGAATCCTCTTAACAGTGGCCAAAGTTATCATATCTGTTGTCCCATTTTCCGCTACAGGTCTACTATTGTATAAAGATTTTAAATATGTAATATTTGGTGAAGGGTCTCCTGCTGCCAGGGGTTCAGTTTCTGGCCAGGGTCAACTCAGCTCAGGCTTGTGGTTTCATGACAAGACAGTGTTGTTACAACAAAACGCAGTCACAGTGATCTTCAGAACTGACTGCTGCATTTACAGATTCTAGTCGGCTTTATAAAGGATGGACCAACATTTTTCAGTCAAACAAAAAAGCTAATGTGGTATCCAAACAAGATACTAAAATTTTCTCTCTCCAGTGAGCAGCAACTCAAAATTGCCTTGAATCAACAATCATTATATGGAAGCAAGAAAATAAGGAAGCTTCTACAAATTAATTGACAGCAAGTGACACTTCTACGAGTAAGACAGAAAATAATTCAGAACAAAGAACAACCTTGAAGCTTAATAGTAACCATCTAGAATGAGCACCTAAGAACCAAACTAGATAATACATTTTAGCCGAATTTCGATACAAACAAACAACAAAAAAAGAATATTGTTTTTAAACAAAGCTTACCTTCAATTTCTTATTTAGTTTACAGCAGTATCTGTATAACATTGCCAAATTTAACGGCCCAAAATCTCCATAGAAACTGGGAGAAAAAGAACAAAAAGAAGTGTTATTTATATAAAAGAGCTAAGCAAATTTCAACATGCATGTCATTGAAAGTTAAAGCTGCAAAATCAGTAACTTCGGGAGGATATTGAGTAGCCAATATATATGGAGCAACAATAAACCCTCTATCAATTAATTTAACAGAAGGATAGCTACAATTACTTTGAAAGCATTTGTAGCTTCAGTTTCAGATGCTCTCGTTACTACCTTTTCCATTATATACACACACTAAGTATGGAACTTATTCTCCATCCCATAATAACCAGTTCTTGTTTTGGACAAAGCTACAGAGAACAACTTCAAGACATGATCTAATCTCCTTTAAGCCACACTGATGTCACCCTAGATAAAGGTTCTACAACTGCTTAAGATAAGACTACCTAATTAGATATTATGAAGAATAAACTAAACAGAATTTCTTCTTGGTAGTGAAATTTATTAAATAATGTCCAGTCTCAATCTCTGCCCAAAATTTAAACTTATTTCTTTTTATCCCATCCTCCACTATTCCAGAGGTTACACATTACATATACACTTCACATATAATTATGTTTCCCTCTGTCCCCCCAATCCTCTTGTCTCTGTGCTCTTCTTCCAATTTATTAATTTCATGTCTTCTGATTGTTCTTGTTTCTCTCTTCCAGATTCTTCTTAAACACTCATATTACCTTTGAAGCAGCAATCACTGTCCTTAGGGTAAGAGCTAATAGCAGTAGTCTGTACAGGAAAATCATTGCACAACAAAAGCTCTTGGTAGAGGTTCACAGTGTCCACCTCAGCAAACCTTGCACATAGGTGCTTTTACAACTAATAGGAGCCTTTATGCAAGCAACTTACAGTGACACCTCCCAGAGCTTTCTCCCTCCCCACCCATAATGCAAAATTGCTCAAAATTTACATTGCAAGCTTTCTCCAATATTTTTCCTTTTTGTCTGTAGAAGGTCTGTCTTCGTCTAAGAAAATTTGTTTATGTACAGCTTATAAATTACAGTGAGAATGGACTATAACTTAAACTGTTTTAATAAGCTCTGCCTTAAGCCTTGACAAGAGACAGGGCACTTCCCTTCCTGTCTATTAACAAATAAAATAGGCCATCGGCATCTGAATACATGTTATTTGGGGAATGACAAAAGAAAAGTTAACTCGACTCTATGTCTTCTGGGCTTTGAAGAGTCAAAACTTACTGAAATCAGATGATAGATTAGGTGGGTAGTACCTTTCAAGCTTTCTTCTCCACTGGCAGAGGGTTTATTTTTCAGGAAAGTTAATTATGTTCCAATTAAACATAGGAAGGGAACTTTTACTTTGAGGGCAGTCAAACATCTGGAAGAGGTTGCTCAAGGAGGCTGTGGAGCCACAACCCAACTGCACAAGACTCTGAGCGACCTGCTCTTGTTGACCTTTCTTTGAGCCCAGGGGTTGGAGTAGACAATCTCCAGAGGTGACCTCCAGCTTCAGCCATTCTTCTAAATGGATACAAAAACAAAGTAGGAGTCCCCTATCTTTTTGGTGCTTATAACTTTATTAGTATCCTCCTCCTCACATTCTCTCAAAGAAAAGAAAGCCAAAACCAGTGCAAACAGAGACAATTACATTACTTTGATCACCATCTAGAATGACAGCCCACCTGCCACACCAGTGCTCTTTCAATATCAACTACTTTACAACGTCAAATAACATGTTTGAGATTCAGTTCAACCCTTCAGTACAAAATATAATGCTCATTAGCTGTGTCAAAGACTAAGCTGTCCAGCTCTTAGGACTTTATTTGTAGGTTGCACCGAAGTTAACTAACTCAAGGGGAAATTGCAGTAGCAGTAAAGCAGGGTTTGACTTTGGAATTCCTCACCTTTTCTTAGATAAATCTGCCAGATAGGGTCAACTGTTAATAGTTATTCTTAAAATTAAACCCTCGACAGTTTTTAATCAAGATGAAAAAAATGTTCTAAGAAGGACAAGTAGGAGTTATGACAAATAAGTTAAAACTGGAGCTCTAACAATACTACAGTGCAAGTAGCTTCTAAAAACGCTATATAAAAGGCTTACTAACATTTCCTCCCATTTTGCTGCACCAACACCTTCTCTAAATCTAAAAACCTTGTTCCCTTAACTGTAGAGCATTATTTCACTTAAATATGTGATAGTAGAGTAGAATTTAGGATTTTAAGATTCTGGGAAAAATACTTTTTAAAGTATTGCGAAAAAGAGTGGAATATGATGATTACTAGAATACAGGATACTTTTTTTAAACCAGTGTGAACAAAGTAGCTTTTATCTGCTCAAAGATGTAAGTGAACACACAGTTCATCTAAAGCACTGAAGAACTACAGCATGCTTTAAGATAATAAGTTTCTATTACTATTCATCTGCTGAAAGTACATCGATATGAAGTCATACATTCAGTTCTACTTTCACACACGACTAAACTCAGACAGAAGCGCAGGAAAAGCTCATTAAAATTAATTTACAAATAATTTTATCCACAATAGACAAATTACTTACTATTTTCGTGAGGATAAGAATAAAATACATTTAGTCTGTCCATGAAGTTATTCTATTTCTACAAAATAAAGCCATTCAGATTCTCTCAGCTGCCAAACTATAAGATGTTACAGTCTTGGACTGACTACTCCTCCATCACTCGTTACCACGAAGTATGCTGTGCTCCTTTTAAACAGAAGGGGCAGGGGGGAGTATCAGTGTTGAAGACTCTGGTACTATCACTGTTTGTCTATGCTGCAGAAACAAGGTGTTTCTCAGAAACCAAACACAATCATAAGTGAAAGGCATTTAGGTCACTGCTGCACCAGAATTATTACCTGAACACTGGCAATTGCCAAGTTATTTACATAACATCATGCAGGCAGTGTAAGCCGGTCACTGGCTTCGTTGACAAAACGTTGTTGTAGATCCGTGAGGGATGGAGAAAGTTGATTTGTTACATATATAATTCTAACTTTCTCCACTTAATACCTCTAAATTGGAATAAGCTTGAATGTCCTAAGTGAAACAGTGCTTTACAAATCTCAAAAGAGTTCTCTGAAAGGTAGCACAAGGCTCTGTATTGAAGTCAATGAACTCTGATCTACAAAACCCTTCTTCAATTTACATCCTTAGAACTAAATACTGTTTCTGTCATGTTTAAACTGAAGGGTTTAATCTTATGCACCCTCATTTCTTTTAGCATAACTGGCCATTTTTATACTTGAATTAGAGACACTTCACCATGACACACACAGACGATTTTCTTCTTAAGAAGAGAATTTTGACATAGAGTTAAATATAAGCAGAGGATGGGATATGTGGGCTATGGGGAAGAAATGACACACCAAGTCATCGTCTGAATAAAGAACTTTATCTCACAGTACTTGAAGACAAAACTTAAAAGAAATCAAATCTTATTATAAGATAGCTACTGATAATCTACCCAATATTATTTTACTTCCCCCTCTTTTATAGGTAATACACTTTCTTTGTATCTAGATGTTTTAATAAGCATTTATACACAATAGGAAGTCAGGATGCCTCTGAAGCCTAAGCCAGTTAAGAGACACAGTCATTTGCAATGGAGGTGGGAACCAGATATGAGGAACAGAAGGCAAGTATGGAATTAATCTACATTTAATTATATTTTGTTTTAATCAAGTACTTGGTTGATGGCTTAAATTATTCTTCCAGCTCATCAATGGAAATTTGCTATCCTTATGCTTCCCCAACTAAGAAACAGCAAAACCCCTGAATATACTAGATGAATATTTAAATACTTCAAAAATACTATCATAATGCTACCTGGAAGCAGTAACATAGCTTTCTTGTATCTGTATTTTCCATAGAAGAGGCTCCTAGAGCCACTCCTTCCTACCAGTTCTTACAGCCTAACATCTGAGGTATTTGCTGTATTGTATCATAAGAATGGTCATCCACCTAGAAAGGCCAGCCCATAAAGAGCTTGTTGGTCTTTGTCATGCAAGCAGTTACTGTATGTTCTTCCATGGAATTTATTGATCAAAGAAATGTAGCCCACAACTCTTTAGGACCACAGCACAAGCTGTTTCTCACCACAGTTCCATGAGAAGCCATGTGAAGGTATCAGAGTCAGCTCAAGCTTTGGGCACCTCTTCTGAATGCTCCAGTCCCTTTTCACTAAGCATCTGAATACCATTGACCCTAGTACAGCACTAGAACAATAAACAGCTTTCATATCTTGAACTATTGGATGGAGACTGGTTATGGTCAATGAAGGAATACTATAGCCTTGCAGACTTTGAAATGAATTTATAACCTCCACATTAACATCACTGTTAATCTACTTACAGTCAAGGTATCAAGTTATCTTTCAAAGGTAAATTGCACTGCTTCTACTTTACCCCACAAGCCTCATACTTTTTACCCACAGATGAATACATCAGAGCAGTGGTTTTATACTGCCGTTCACTTAGCAGTTTTGTGATAATGAAACAGAGGTACACATGAAAGTATAGGAAATTCCCATCTGAAAAGCTACTTCAGGATTCTTTTCTTCATGACAGAGCAGTGTGAGTTCAGTGTTATTGCTACACTGAACATGGGTGTACGAATGCATTCTTACCATAGGCATTTCCAATAGTCTGAATATGGTCTAAAGCCTAATCACCATATGGGGTGGTGGGGGGATAAAACTGGCTTGGTGGATCAGTTCCTAACAATGCAATAATGCTCAGAGGGGATGACATTACTTGCATGGCAGCTTACTCAATTAGTGGTTTTGCAACTTGAAAATGGAGGCACAGTTTAGCAATTGCAATGATTTTCTGGAGTATGTACATCAGAATTGAAGTATAACTTCTCCTTCAGGTAGGGGGCTTGCATTCTTGGAGACCATCAACCACATAAAATCTTTTTTTTTTTTTTCTGCAAAAACACGAGCACCAAAGGCTTGCAATTACTCAAGAAGGTTAACCTCAAGAACTTCAGGAACTAGCAGAAATACAGCTTCCTAACTGCAAAAAAAATCACACTAATTTCTCAGCATTTTACAAAGAGCCATCTTACTATTAAAATTAAGCAATGAGACTGAATCAGAACAAGTTGGAAAACATTCTCCACTTGCTTTCCTCTCCTTGCCTAGGCTGGATTGCTGCAACATTCAGGTCACTGTAAGGCACTTACTGCATGTGCTCTGAATCTCGCCATTAAGCAGCACAAGAACCAGCTACTGCAGAAGTGGCCACCTGGCTACTACAGATAAATGTTTCAAATCATAAGCTGAATATGCCACAAAACATCTGGATGAAAGCCAAGAGGACCAGTCCACACACTCATTACTATCTGCTGTTCAGGAAATCCTACCTATTCAGTCATCTTTCTCCAGCTCCCGTTCCCTAGAGCATGTTCATCCTTCCTCCCTCCCAAACACAGGAACAAAGGCTGGCTCCTCCACAGCACTGTGTCCCTGCTCTAGCCTCACCAATGCCAGTAACACGTCAATTGCCAGAAGCCTTCTTATCTGGGCTGAGACACAATCCTTAACACTTAATGCTACTTAGGGATTGCACGCTTCTGAATAGACAAAGGATGACACAGCAAATATTATACAACCCTAGAAATAAAGTATCACCTCACTGCTTGCATCTGAAGGTAGGAATAATGCAGAGGCTCTGGATTATACACAACAACAGGTATTCACTCAATTTTCCTTTGAATGTTCCAAATCTTCCTCAGGCTCTGGATTCTTCAAAATCTAACAAGAACTCATAGATTCAACTTACAGATAAATAAATAGCTATTCCAAAATACTTATTTTTGATATAATGCTCCTCAACACCAAGCACAAAGCATTAGTGAAGTTCTCCCATAAAAGGTTTCCCCCTGGAATAATCTTCAGGTCATGTTAAAATCTACTCTCTATGGAAAAAAAGTCAACAGAGACCAAGTTTCTTCTAAGGGGCTTCCTATGTCAAGCTACACTCCAATATAAAACTAGAGCCTAGAAAACAGATTTACTGCAAACAAACAAAACAATTCCTCAACAGTTTTGGCAATTTTTTTTATATTTTCCATACAAAAAAGTGAAGATGGATTTCGTAAAGCAACGTGTGGGTATAAAATTTATGAAACTGTTGGACTGGAGAGATCATAAATGTTAATGGACAGCACTTCAAATATAAAATTACATCAGTAGTTAGTGTCTGAAGGAAAAGCTGACACTCTCAATTCTTAGATCTTCTGATTTCCTTGTTTGGAGTGAATTTAAAATCTCTCATTTTAAGATGGAAAACAAAATAAAGCTGGAGTACTATTCTTAATACTCACCTGTAAGAATTAGACATACAAAAGCTGGTATTAGTATACAAAGCTCTGTATTTACAGTCACATTGATAGAATTTAGAAGTTGGGAAATTTCCTAATTTTTTTTTGTGGACTTCAGCTTACTAAGTTATCTTGGTCATCTGATAGTCAGGTTCAAGTCCTCAAAAGCTACTGATATGAAAAAGGAACTACCTGTTCTCTGTGTGAAGTGACAGCTCTGTTTGTTGTAACAAGGCTAAGTTTAAGTTTTCTTTTTCCTTTCAAATGGTATAAGCCAGAGAATGATGGTGTAGTTCAGGTTTCCTATGCAAGTACTCTTACTGGATAGCCAGAGAAAAGACTCATTTAGCCAAAGTAAAAATAAACAAGTTAACCCTTACTTTTCTCACAGGAAAAAGAAACTGCTTCTTTGCATATACATGCAGTAAAGGAAATTTGTCCTACAAGTCAAGGTCCAAAAAGCACTCATTTAATATTGTTATAGCTAATATTTGAGAGTCTTATTCTACTGCTGCTTGAACTCAAAGTAGTTGCTACCATAAGACTGCTGTAAAATGGGCAAGTAACGCAAAATGGCTTGAAAGAAAGTTTAGTGTAAAACATATGATGTACAGGGAATACCATATTAATTACTTTTACAGCTGCTCACAGGATGTCAGAGATGAGATCTGCAAAAATCTGTTTATACAAGAAATCCAAAATCAGAACAAGTGACTGAATAAAAACATTATGATTTTTGAAAGCTGCCATTATTACTTATCAGGGATTCCCATTTCCCATTATTTAAGCTTTAATTTTGTTTGAGAAAACAGCAATAAGAAGGACAATAAAAAGTTGCTTTAACAAAAATATGTGAAAGCCAAATTAACCAGTCAAGTGTAGCATTCTCAACCCAGATATGTTTACTGAAAGGTGAAACATGAAAGACACTATTCTTAGAGAATAAAAAGCTTCTTACTAGTGCCTAACTAATTAATTGAGGTCTTGCCAAAGCAAGGCTTGTCTATTTGCCAAATGACAGTCTCCATCAAGCTGGATTATTTCTCATTAACTCCATTTTCCTGGAATAATAGTCACCTGTACTACATTACCCTGAAAGACTGTATTCCCTTATAAGCAGCAGTGCAGACTTTCTCAGGAAGGACCTCAGAGTTTCAGAGACTGACAAAATCTTACAGAAACAGATCAAAAAAAGAATTCAGATTGGATAAATTCATTCAGTTTTCTTGTTCCCTCAGCTGAAGAATTTACATACCATTTCCCTAGCATAATAGGTTCAAGATTAAATTGCAGCACATTTAACCAAAATAGTGACAGTTCTAGTAGCAAGTTCCTAGTCAGCTAGCATTTGAGATGTTCTTAAAAGCATTTAAGCCCCTCTTTATTATTTTTAAAGCATGAACGTTCAAAAAAGTAAAGACAGTGTTATGAATTAATTAGAACAGTTGACAACTTCAAGTGAAAACTGAAGGCTGAAGTACTCAAGATTACATAACCACACTTTGTGTACAATTTAGTGATAAATCACATGACAAACTCCAAAAGCAAGTCAGCATTTATCAGACCAAAGCTTCCAAAACCATCAGATCTAGCACTACAGCCATTTTGATTAATAAATGGGACATAATATTAACATGCACTATTACTTCCTTATGTCTCTTCAAGAGTGGCGGAAAAAAAAAAAAATAAAGGAAGTGAGGCTGTGAGATTTGAAGTATTATGTGATCCAATAACATGCTCTGTTATCAGACAACCCCCAAACCTATGTATTCACCAGGTTTTCAGGTCATATATTGCTTTAGTAAAAGCAAACTGATACCTCAGTAAAGTCAGCTAAATAACTCTTGAAGTATGAAGTGCTACACAAATTTATCACTAAAGTTAGGAGAATAACAGCCCAAAGCAAAGCAGTTTACTTCCATGCACAACGAAGTATCCCTCTTCTCAATAAAATGATGCATCTAAACAAAATCAAGACAATAAACAGTCATAGTAGCAAAATTACCTCACAGGTACTGATGATTTTGTGCTTGAGTAGACATCTCCTGCCCTCCTTGTAACAATCTGTATAACTCATTTGATTAAAAAGCAGAAGTGGTCATGAAATTCCGATCAGCAAGAACAGAATACACAGGCCATTTTGCACGAAGACTCTGGAAACAACTATCCTGAGCTACAGCGCTCCAAAACCCACAAATGTTTATTTTGCCATCATGTAGCAAGTATTTCTAATCAGTTTCTCAGAAAGAAGAAGGCTGCATTCTCAAGAAAATGAGGAGATCCAATCTGGTGTATTAAATTCACACTCCACTACTACTTACAGACAACCCCTGATGTCAGGCCGCTTATTTTACTGTGCAGCCTGTGAAACACAACAGACTGCCAGCAAGCTCACTGACCAGCATAAGGAAAAGGGAAGCTACAGGAAAAATCAGCATTTCCCCAAGAAACAAGAGACTTGTATTTGATCCCTTATTTTGCCTCTAGCTTTCCAATTTCAGAAACATATTGGGAAAAAAAAAATGTAACCCTACTTACACTAGCTTTTACTTCCCTGAGAAAATATAAGCTTCCTTGGAGAGGAGAAAAAGATGAAAAAAAATAAAATCAGGCATGTTTTATTAGCAAACATTGTATACACTGATAGTGACGGATGCTGCAATACAAATATCTGGGGAAAGTTTACGTAAATGAGGTTATTACACAAAACTTATCCATACCACCTGGTAACTACCACTTAATTTCTACCTCATATCATGTTTTAGTATTTTCATTTGAGAGAACAAAATGGAGAGCACTATTACAGTATCAAATATAGAATGATAGCTTTAAAAAAGACCAAATAGCTTAGGAACTATCAATTCAGAAAATACACTGAGTTATATGTCCAAAATCTTGATGTGTGTCCTTTGCTTCCCTCCATTATCTTGTAATTATATCTGATATCAAGTTACACCCGAGTATGCAGTTAACAAGGTAACTGGGTTAAGGAGTATAGTTACTGAATGTACTTTTTCCATGTTAAAGAAAATTACTTTTCCCTCCTCAAATTTCTCAGTGCTTTTTAAAAAAATATGACATTGTCCTCACACAAAATACCCCAGTTATGGTCCTTGTTTAGTACAATAATCTGTAACTAACAGAGTACAGAACTGGTCCCCCTTCCCACTCCTAAGATCAAATCCCACGTAAGATTCCTTCACCTTTCCTAGAAGCATATTAAGAATTAGAAACAACAACAAAAATATCTCAGGTCAAGTATAACACAGAAGTTTTAAGAGAGATACAAAATCAAATTTTTCTGTCATTTAAGTGGAACATATGCCTGTAACACCGGTTGCTCTGGACCTTTTCCAGTTGAATTCTGCTTTTAATATTAGGTCAACCTTGCGTTAAGGTACTCCTGAGCTCCCCTTCCAAACTAAGTCAGTTAATGATCATTACAGAACCTACTCCCAACCCACACAGTTAATTACAAGAGTCAACTTTGGCAACAAATCATTGGGAACGCCAGTAGAAGACACACAGCTTAACATAACGAAGACTCAAAAAATCATGTAGAAAAGAAATGCTAAAATCATAAGCTGTGCATAGAAAGTAAGCTAGAAACCAAGGAAGATTGTTTTACACCTTCAAAGAAGCAGTACTGAAGTCACCAGAGAAGGGAAGAAGGAATGGCTTACATTCACAACTTCTTCAACTGATACAGAAAGTTGTATTCAAAATAAGATCATGTTTTTTGTTTCACTTGTGCTACAGCAAGCCCCTTGTCAAGCTGCTAGATAAATTATCACACATGAAACAGCTAGGAACACAGTGTAGAGCAGCTGCTTTTTAACCACAGCACAGAGCAATTATTTGTTTAATGCATTTTATGTCCTTTAATAGTATTCACACTACAATCAGTTTTACTGTTAACCTATGTGCTGCCAGCGTCTTCTAAACACACAAAGTTCTTACTTCCCAGAAAATACTTTTTCTGCTATTCTAAAGCTACAAAAGCCAACAGTAAGAGCTCATCTCAAAACCTTCTGCAGACTTACAAAAAGTTGCAAATGTTCTTCAAAAGCACATTTAAGTTTTGCATTCTTATGATTCTGTATAAAAGGTGATCACTTCATACTCCCTATACAGGAAAATACATATAAAACTATTGTTTCATCTACTCATACCAAACAAGTCTTCTATTTAAGACACCATTTAATAACATCTAATTAAGAGATTTTCTCCACCTTACAACAAATCTCACAAAGCTCAGACATCCTTCCTGTAGCTCAACCACAATTTAAGCCATTTAACTGGTCTTGTAGCTGTTTTTGTGGGTGGGTTTCTGTGGTTTTGTTTGTTTGTTTGTTTTAAGCAATCTTGTAAAATTACTTTCAGCTAACGTATAAATATATTCAGGCTAATTTTATACTGATGCTTTGTGCAAGCAGCTAAATAGGGAAAAAAATATTCTATATAGTAAAGTGTGCTGGGAAGAATCTCAGGTGATGACTTTGAGGACGCAAAACAAACAGAACACTTACTTTTCATAGACCAGCTCCTCATCGGTACAGAAGTAATGGGTATTCACAGTACTTTTCGGTTTATTTCGTAAAGTAGCGAAGTACAACCGATCTGAAAGACAGAGCAGGGCAGCAGTGCAGGGACGATGAGGCAACCGGCCCCTTCCCCAGCGCCTGTCACCGCCGACGGGCACCGAACCCACGGCCCACGAGCGGAAGCGGCGCCGCGGAGCCTTTTTCTCCTGCGTGAGCGGCGGCAGGAGCAGCCGCCCCCCCGCGGGCCCAGCCCGCCAGGACCCCCCCCGCCCCCTCCGACGGGCTGGGTACCCCTCGGGTACGACTTCAGGAGAGCGAGGGGGGTTCTGACCCAAAACACGGCAACACGTAGCAACAGGTGCCGGCCCCGCTTCTCGCCGGAAAAGAGCGGAGGAAGGAACCGCTGAGGCGCGCCCCGCAGCAGCCGAGGGGCAGGCGGCCCGCGAAAACGGCAAGGGAAAGGGGGCCGAAGCTGAGCCGGGGACGCAGCAAAGCCCACGGAACCGGGGGAGGACGGGAAAGAAGGCAGCGGGTTTCTTTTTTGAGGGAGGCTCCGGCTAGCGGGACCCCCGTGGCCAGGGGACTAGAGGGCTCCCCGGCCCGTTCTCACCTTTCACGAACTCCGAGGCTCCCCCCAGCACTTCGGAGGCGGCTGTCGCCGGCTCCATCTTAAACAGGGCGCGGAGCAGCGAGGCACGGGGCGGCTCCGAACTCATGGCGCTCCCGGGCAGCCCCGGCGGGGCCGGGGCCGGGCTCGCTGTGAAGCGACCCGTTGCCCAGAGGGGCCGCCCGCCAGGGGCCACGCTGCTGGGAGCGCCGCTGCTGCAGCCCGCATAGGAACGGGAGCGGAGGCGAGAAGTAGCTCCGGGACACGGCGAGCCGCCGGACGGGCGCCTGCAGGGACTCAAACTCCACCCCAGCCCGCAGACGCCCCCGGATAAAGAGGCAGCGGACGGTTACCAGGCGACCGGCGGCGCTCTAGCAACCGCGTTACCGAGCCTTTGTTTCGCCTGGCCCGGGGCCGAGGCGTGCGAGTGACCGGCCTCCCCCTCGCCCCCCGGCCCGACAGCCCCGCCCTCCGCCGCACAGCGCCTGTAAGCAGCGGGGCGGCAGCGCCCTGATCCGCCAGGGAGCGGCTCTGCACCCCGCACAGCTCCGCCCTACTCGCACGACCCGCTCCGGCACAGCACGGACTTCTCCGCCCCGGGGCCCTTTTTTCTCCATTTCCCCCGCCCGAGGGCGGCCCGTGGCAAAACGCCCCACAGAGACATAGGAGTTTTGAGACACAGCTCTCAGCGCCTGGGCCGGAGCGAGTACCTCGGCAGTGCGAGTCCAGCCCGGGATACAGGTGAGCGAGCCGCGCTCAGGAGGCCGCCTCAGGGGCAAAGCGAAGCGCCGCACCCCGCAGGCGGAGCGCTCTGCTCACCCATTCGCGCGGGGCCCGGCCCGGATGGGTCTGCACCTCCATTTACCCTGATAGACAAACTGACCCACCAATCAAAGGCTGCCTTCCTACGTCTCCAGCCAATGAGCGAGCAGTGCCTGGTGAAGAGGGGGCTGCCAGCGGGCGCGCGGCTCTCCTCAGCGGAGCCCCGGAGCGGTGCCTCTTGCCCGCCCGCCGGGCTTTCTGTCACTTGCTGGACCCTCGCTCCCTCAGGGGAGTTTTGTGTGCTTGGGAGAGCTGAGAGGGAGCAGGACCTCGGGGAAGCCGATTGCGACACACGCGGCTTTCTCACGAAGCTCTCTCAACACGGTTCGAGCCGTGGGATCTCACTCCTACAGAGGAGCCATCCAGCGATGAAGATTTCACATATGCTACTAAGGCTGTTATAAAATTACACAAAATCACGTGTAGCTTGATGGTTTAGCAAAGTGAAATACTTTCTGGCAGCTCATTTGCAAAAGCTGAATTAGCTTGTACTCTGCAATTAACTTAGTGCCAAAGAAACAGAAGCATTGGAAGTGTTAGAAATGCGTTTCTTCACCACCTGTCTCTTCACAAAGAATTAGTAAGCATCAAACAGCAGACAGACTGACTCATTTTTACAGCTAAACAGGCAAAAGGTTGGTAAAGGGGCCTTCAGGAGAAAAAAAGAAAAATTTTATTCTTCCCAAAACAAAAACACTAAAAATATTGTAATATAAAGTAATATGCAGCCCTGAGGTCCACATCTTTATCACTGCTTTCCTAACACTATAAATGACCTACTGTAACTACCAGTTAATCTAATTAATTCTAGTGTGTCTGCAGATGAGGCTAAATATGAGTATAAAACACTTTAGGCTCTTCAATTTTTAATCTAGTGTCTAGCACTGCATAGCCTTTTAAAGCCTTACACATATGCTGAAGCACTACAGAAAGTACTTATCCCATGCAATTGTTTCATAGTTGCTTGTTTATTTTTGGTTCTAACAATTTGTACCTGTGTTCTTACATTCCTCTTTTTTCCTTCTTTTCGTAGCTACAGAACTAATATTGCTGAATATGACTTTCTTTGGGCCTGGTCCTGTGAATTTAGGTAAGAAACCCCATTCTGAATGGTAAGTGCTATTTCATGCAGGATGCTTGCAAGACAGAGACCATAGTCTTCTGTAAACAGCAAAATAAATAAAGGTTGTTGGAGAGTACTTGCTTTTTCTGGAAATCAATGCATTCCTCTTTTGCTATATTGTTCTATATGACTTTCACACTTATTTAACTCTTATTTAAATCAAATATTTATTTTCTTATTTACAAGCAGCTCTGTAAGGGGTAACATATCCTGTGTAAGAAAAGAGGTATCAATGTATTTTCCCCAGAACCATAGTTTTTAGCACCCTTTTTTACTCAGACTTTCACTATAGTTCAATGCAACATTTCTAGCCTGTGCTGCAATTGAGGGGAGTTTGTGTGAGCATACTCAAATTAGCTTTAACTAAGGTATATTGGGCAAAAGAAGCAAAGATAGAGCAGTGCAACGGGGTAGCTATCCAGTATTTAGAATCTCTAGATACACAGTTTGTGTTAAAGCCTATTATTTGTAAATCCATATAGTTAGGCTGGTCAATCTAGGAGGCAAACATGACTGGAAACTGAAGCCTCACTATCAAACGTTGTTTGTACACCACTTATATACCTTTTGCAAGATCACAAATATTGTTTTGGTTGCGTATAAGTTCTCATTTGTGGCAATTAGCTAGCACGTCTGTAAGCAGAAAAAGTACCTAAAACAATCTCTCTTCCTGCCTGTAAAAATAAGTACAAAATAAGCTCCATGTTTTTCAGTTCCAGTATTATGTCTCATGGCTTTTACTATAATTATCTAATGAACTTCACCTTCTAAAATGCTAGCTTTAGAAATGTTTTCACCTCATACAATTTTATTAGAATCAATTCCAATTACTATTTTTAACATTTGATGGTATCAAATATCGAGGCTACAGTGACATCTTGTGGAATTTTTAACTATAGGTGAAGAAGCAATTTTCTTGTCTCATTGCATCGTTTTAAGAGTTCATCCTGATTTTTTCAACAAGGACTTTTAAAATATATCTTTTAGATACCATTTCAAAAATACTGTGTTGCATAAACATTGATCACCACCTTTGAATGTTCTGTAGAAATTAATCTGTTTAGACTCCAAAATATTTCCAAATGACATCTAGAAAAATCTTGTAGAAGAAATCATGACTTGGATATTATTTTGTTATAAAATAAATTCTCAGTAATACATTTCATTAAAGAACTTCCAGGCACTTTTTTAACCATCAAGGGATAAAAAGTTACCAGCTTTTAAAAAAAAAAAAATCAACAAACAAACCCCTTTTGTTTCCTAAACACAATGATTTATGGCTAGAGCTGAAGTCTTTGACTTTTCTTTGCTATCTAAGCCTAACTCCTTAAGGCTGTGGTTTTTCATGGCCCTTTTTCCTCATGAGTGGACCTTACATAAATTAAGTGAATGTGCCAACAAGTACACATTTAAAAAAAAAAAGAAAAGAAATCTTGGTGCTACTCATCTGTGTGCAAACTGTGAGTTTAATTTAGACATCTAACACTGAAAAACTTGTTCAATAATCTGAAAATAAATCCATCACAAATCTGTTTTATGTATTTATTTGACAATGGTACAAATTAAATTTACCAGTATAATAAAAGCTTGTTCTATTAATTCTTTCACTGATACAGAAGATCAAAAAAACAACCAACCCAGAACAACTCCTTCACCCGACAAAGAACCCAATACTAAGATTTGGCTGAGTTGACAGTTCATTTCACATTTTAAAAGTAAGGTAAACAACATCTGTAAGTTCCCACAATTGTAGTTGATACTGCACAGAAGCTACAGAAGACCAGTAAAGTAAATAAAATGCAGTAAACTACCACTAGGAAAGCTGCATTTCTGGAGAGATCATAGACCTGTTTGTATACTACTTACCACTACAGCACGATAATTAAAAGCTGCTTTTCATTATTACAACAAAATTAAGCAGACTTTACATTGCCGTTTTAAGATTTTGCCCTTTAAATCGTTCAAAAGTACTAGGAAGACTTCACTGAACAGAAGCCAAATCCTTTAACACTGATAGAACAAGGCAAAGGAATCCTCCATTTCCCGAAAGAAACCCAAAGACTCACACCCAGAATCAGCCCTGCTGTAAGGAACGTGTCACATTTTCAACCACTTTTTGGTCAGCTAACTTATTACAAAAAATTATAGAATTATACACCATTTGTGCAGATGCTATTTGTGTACTAGGAATAAGCTAATTTTGATAGCCCATCAATACCTTTGAACTGATACTAAGAATCAATTAAAAGCTGATGCAGGTGAAACTAAATCTACTCTGGATGCCCGATTCGATTACTCACTGTGATACAGGAAAATCATTGGGTTTTGTTCTTTCCTCCACACCAGAAAAAAGATCTGTAACTGCAATGGAAAAGGTTTGTCCTGTTTATGTTAACACAGTGTCTCCAGAAATACAGAGTTCCAATCTAACAAAAGCTGTTAGTAACAGCTCTGTTTCTTGCTATGAACGAAGCCAGGGAATTCAGAGGCTGATAACAGTCCAGCCCTGTCAAATATCACTGTACCTTAAAATACTTTTTTGTATTAATGCTTTACCCATTCATTACACATTTTAATTCTGTTGTCATAGCCACCAAAAACAAAGATGAAAGGAACCAAGAGTAAAATAAATATTCATTTGAAAGAGTAGCTAAAAAAACCCAGTAGACCTGTAATATTACAAAATGCACCATGTAGTAAATGTAGAACAACTTGCTCTTATTAGGAACTGTAAGTAAGACATTTTTTAAAAGTGAGGATTTTCTTAGGCACATTTTTGTAACAATGCCCATGCAAATAATGAAACAAAAATAAGTACTAAGTAGAGTATTAATAAGTAATATCCCATCCATTTCTTCTGGGTGCTTATATAACTTTTCTATTTCATGAATTCATGTTTCTTACATTTCCAAATGCTAGGTTTTACCTTTCAGCTGCTTGCAGTGTTTCAGCAACTCTAGACAAATTAATAACAGGAAAAAAAGCCACATCAGAGATCATTTATTACTATCTCAGCAGTAGTAGATGTTGTAGGCAATGGTTTTAGGTCTATCTGAGACTAAGGTGAGGTACTTTCTTCTGGCTTGCCTTCCTAGCAGCTTTAGGAACATCTCAATACAGAATAACTTATATACAAACTTCAGAGGGGTTTTGTACAGGAGTGTAGAAGCCTGGCCAACACTTCACTGTAGCCCTTCTGTAGTTGCACTGGGAACTGGGCAGGAGGAATTGAGGAGGGGGAAGGCAGGGAAGCATCTCAACATGTCACTATCAAAAATATGCCTAGACCTCATTTGACTAGTGACATATAATTAAAAAGAAAAAAAAAAGAGAAAACACAATGTTCCCCCTTCCCCCCCCCCCAAAAAAAAACACACCCAACCAAACAAACCTAAAAAACAACATACAAGAAACAAAGCAACCATACATACTGAAAGGTAGGCGTGCATTCTTGTCTGCAGGTTTCTGAAGAACCTGTCTAATTAATCATAATAGCTTTTCAGGTTTTAAGTAAAGAGGATGATTTTCTCATAACTAAACATTTATATCTATTTTTTAAGTTTTCTCAGAACTTACCACGGAGAATTAGTAAGAAAGGAAAAAAAAAAAAAAAAACATTAAAAGCCAAATGGAAAAAATTCAGAGGCTACAAATAAAGATGGCAAATTACACCTTCTGTCCTTGAACTCTCTACAATTCACTGAGTACTGCTTAACATCTAACACCTTAAATTCATTGGCTTACATTTTATTTTTGTGATTGGCATAATTAGGAAAACCAAACTGAGAAATCATGATATTAGAGTATTTTAAAGGCATGCCATCATAAATATTAACCAGTTTATTTACACAGTAAGATCTCTGTAACAAATGTTCTGCTCGGTGCCACATTCCAGAATAGCCACTGTTAGTGTCTTTTTCTAAATTTCTTATATCAACAGGCTTCACAAACACTCCTGAAGGCTTTCCAGTGTGCTTGGCTACCAGAAAATTCATAGCAATGTCATCACAATTTTGAGTTTCATCTATTAAGGCGTAAACAGCTTCTGGCTGTCTTTGAAAGTCTTCTAAATAGCGACTATGAAAAAATGCTGCACCAATAAGAACCATAGAATACTGGTCTCCATTTCCAAATCCGGGGTTCTGCAATTCAAAGCTGCCATAACTATATACACCTGAAGGAGTAGAAATGTGCTTTCTAGGAACAAATCCCACTATATGCTCTGGAAATTGCTGAAAGAAAAAAGAAATTTAAAAAAATCAAAATGAAGCCACACTGTGAAATGTGTGTTAAGCATTTTCATTATACAGGCTTATGCTTTTTTTAAAATGAGAGGAGCACAAAATTATTGCCAGGAAAGAATTAAATTGTTGGCATGTGGTCCTTTGATCTGCATAAATGTTGCAATTAAATACAGGTTTTTTCAAAACTGACACAATATGCCTCATTCCACATCACGTAGTGCCAAGAAACATCTATCCACTATTTGTAGCTGTGTATTTGGCACTCAAAATTGTTTACAGACAGTTTTTCCTAGAGAGAAAAAACCTCCACTTTTTTTTTTCCAGCTTGCTATAAATTTAAATAAATTCAGCAGTCAGCAACTGCAGTGACTGTGTACAAGAAGAGTTAAAAATTTGAAAGTTATACATTACAGGTATAGCTACTACTGAAGAATATTTTTTACAACTTGTACTACTTCAATCCTCCTAAAATTTATAGCTAGAAAATCAATGGTAAAACATTATGATATAATGTTACTCTAATTAAAACCATTAATCTCAATTGTAACTCACAAATACTGCCTTAAAAAGGTGCAAAACATTACCTGCCAAACAGAAAAGGCAAAAGCAAGGTCGTGAGCACTGACTAGTGTATCATCATCCATCATTAAAACAGCTGAAGGGAGGGAAAAAAAATAAAAACTTTTAACTTACCAACAGATTAAATACATGAGCACTATACGCAGCACAATATTTGACAAGGTAGCTGTGCAACTTCTATAACCATTAAGCTGAACTGCAGAACTGAATCGTAACTCCTTGAAAGTAGACTGAGAAAACATTTAGATTTCAAAGCTAAAGCAAGATTGCAGCTTTGTGGTAACTGGAAGCAAACCTAAGTTATAGATTATTTGCCACAAAACTCAGCAACCTTTGATAATCTGTAGGACAGCTGGTCAGATATGTGTTGGAAAACTTGGGAGTGTTTGACAAAGCAACTTAAAATTCTACTGATCTTGTTTAAAAATACAACTCAAATAAAGAGTTAGATAGCATTCTTTTGTGTATGATACTTAGATACCATTCTTTAGTGTATGAGATTTATACAGGATTCTTAGTATAAAATGTTACCCGTCTCCTCACCCCTTACAAGTTCTAAATAAGCAAGCTTAATAAATAGCACTGGCAACTTTCAATATGATTAACTACAGAATGAAGAATCTTTACCTTAAATTTTAGGCAAAAGACTATCAGCAAGTGGAAAAGGAAAAAGCTTCTTAGATCAGAACTCCAGATGCATTAATGATTTAAGTTTATAGTCAGAATAAATCCTATTACAGTAAGTAACACACTCGGGAAGCTGAAGTTTCTAGTGACTTCTAGTGTTCCTAGAAGTCATGGATTTTGAGTAGCAAGGCATGTTAGGAAGGGGGGAGTAAATAGAATTATCTTTACTAATCATGAGTAAGGTCAGGTCTGTAATGCAACATCTGGGATTTTTTTTCCACTTGCACAGCAATAAGCCTTGTTTGTTTCTTCTCCTGGAAAGAGCTTAGGAAGACTATTTAAATGAATAGCCAAAAGACTGGGAAGAATATTCTTTAAAAGGATGAATAATTTGAGATAGGAAGCCAGACAGCTAGAGAGGGAAGCTTCTCTGAAGAACAGAACATGCTTGAGAACTTAGTCTTAAAATGAAAGGATTAAATCAAGTCTTTATCAGATAACAAGTCTAAGTTAATGCAGAGACTCAACAGATACATGCACTATGAATTTTAGTTTACACTACAAAAGGGAGGCTGAACTACCTGTGTTTAGGTGACAAAGAAACTGGAGAACAGACGCAATTGCAAAAGCCCATGAAATGCATTTGACATCCCTTTTTCCTTACTCTTCATTGACAGCCTCTAGCCTGCTGCTGGTGGTGTGCATCCGATATCATTAAAATATGTTTATTCTGTATTACCCACATTCTATTAAGTAGCCAAACAGATCCATGGGTTTATTACATAATATAACTCAAACCATCTCTCTTTTAGCATTCAGATTTTAAGTGTGAAAATAATATTAGTAGTAGTGATATGAACTGCTGATTACCTTTTGTTTCCAGCTCAGGGAAATTCTGGAGTCTGTTCCTCATGCGATTTACAGTTTGAACTTTAAAGACAACAGGGACAGGATGAGGCCCCAAGGAATTCCACATTTCCTCTGGTATCTTCTCACCAATGTTATTCCACACAACAATTACTTTATGTAGGTGGGGGATGGCTTGATAATGATTTAAAAGCTTTAGCAGTAAGTCAGTTCTGTTGTATGTCTGCATAATAAGAGTAAATGAATCCAAGGCAGACTGACTCTGGGTTTTTGATTCCCTTTTCAAATTGGGCATTTTGTCATCTTTGATACTGGGAAGCAAAGCTGTTAAAGCACCTGCCACAAGAAGTAAGACAATGATCACGACAGAAGTGAAGCGTAGCAGGCGGATTCCCATAACTCTTCCTGGAAGCTTACAAAAGTGAAAATACCTTTAAAACAAGTAACAGGAAACAAAAAGTCATTAATCCCATGTATAGTTACCTCCCTTACTTGAGCAAAACTTCCATAATGTTAAGTAGACTTTTGTTTAAGTAATAAATACGGAGGATTTCATGGCTTGGGTCAATTACTTGCAGCTATCAAGACACATATTTCTGGTACTTAGCGTCTACGTTAACTTGCTTTTCACCTTTTTTTTGTTAACTTTGAATTTCTTTGTTCTGTAAAAATGAATCAAGAGCAATTCTTTAACTCTAGGTTGTTCATTGTCTCTTATTTTCTCAGTACTGCATTTTTGATTGAACATCTACATACTTCACTAGACCCATTCAGCTGACATTAGAAAGCAAATTTGTACAGAGATTTAGTATTTTCAGCATTGCAGGAGCTCTGCCTTAGCTGGGAAACAAGAGGCAGAGAAGGTGCCTCCTCAAGAGCTGTGGCAGAAAAGAGCAAGTTAAATGCTCTTTTTCCGTTGCTCAGGCGCCATAAACAGAAGGAACAATCTATCACTGATTTGCTGGCCATTTTGTCAATAGTTTGTATATCTGCTCAGTAATGGTAATTGGAAAATACAATATGGAAAATACAATTCTGTTCATACTAACTGGGGCTATTAACAAAGGGGGAGCACAAGAAATGTGCTAAATGGGGTAATGTAGGAATGCAACAACATCAGTAACAGCTGGTCTGCTAAATCTAGAACTCAGTGGAAATGGGAAATGTCAGAGGCTGGGTGTTATGTATCAGCTAAATGGGAGAGCAGCCTTAGTGCAAGGCAGAGGTTTCTGGATCCTCCTGATTTTGGAACTAAACAGGAGCTCTTAAAACGCAGCTCCTACAAAGGTAGCCCCGACATTCAGGTCTCTTAGGTAGCACTACCAGTTCTCCAGACATTCATAAATTGTAATCTGAGCAGGATCCAGCAGCCACTGCATTCCACAGTTTGCACCTCAAATGTGCCATCCACATGTGTTCTTCCTCCTTTACTTGCAAGATTAGTATGAATTGAATAAAAGATGAATATTCTGAGCTTACTACTAAACAGTTACTCATCTATAGATACTACTCATGGTACTCCATTAGTAAGTTCTAAGACTTCAGCAGGGAGTTCTGATCAAATTAAGTCATCCAGGACAGCCCCATCTCTCACAAGAGAGTATCTGTGCCTTTTCCCTCACAAGTTTTGATCACTTTTTATCCACAGTGCATATACCATCCTTAAAATATGAATGTAAATTATTTTAGTCTAAAAAACCTCTCCACTTACCTCATAGTTGCCAGGTAGGATTGTTTTTCGTTTTTCCAGGACAGCTGTTTGTGATCTTTGAATCTGTTGGAAATGAAAGGGACTCTATAACTGAAGATTAATAGTTATTCCCACATGCTACCCAGCATTCTTATACAAGTAAACATTCTTCTCAATTCTTGATTGACGTACATATTCTTGGTAATTATCCAATCCCTCTTCCTGTTGTTCAGTTGAATAACTGTCTCTGCCTTTCAATGAACACTCCAGAATGAAGTTATTACACCAGTTGGTTAGAAAGAAAAGCACAGCATATGTCTCTGCTTGGAAAATTATTGTTTTGTACCAGTGCAATGTCTATGTGTTCCGTCCTGTGGGTCAACTACAGAGATACAAGTAGGTCTCCAGAACTTCTGTTGCTTTTTTCACCAGGCACCACTAAAATACATATTTGTCTACCACACTCTTTTCTGGCTCATCCCCTTCACACTCTCTTTCCACTAAGCTTACCAGTTGTGTTAGAGGTTTAAGACACAGCATTTTGTTTTTCCCATCTGGTTTGGCAGCTTGGCAGAAGGGAAAGCAAATATGAGCATAAGCACAAAAAAAGAAGGATGCACAATATGTAGGACTGCAACTTAAGAAATATGTGTCTGTTAAGGCCCCTAGGTTGTTGGAGGGATTTTTGTTCTTCTAAGACTAGCTAAGACAAAGAAAGGAAGTCTTTACTTTTTATGTAGGAATGGTACTATAAAAATACAGAGAGCAAGAAGTTGTATTTAATCATCAAATCTACGTGAAATTTTGTAAGAGTAATTTGTTTAGGTTCTATAAGCTTACTTCTTAAAAGTACAGAATTGCCAACTTGTATGGATACCAGATATCTGAATATATCCATACATACAGGTCTTCCAAATTTAAGTTCCATTTTTACCACTGACTGATTTGGTGAGGCTGGAGAGGTCATTGAAACTATTTTCAGAACTTAATTTTTGATTGCTTCATTTTATAGGTGTAAACAATCATACCATATATTGGTCATATGTGCTAGTAAAAAGGTGGACCTTAGACTCTCTTTCCCCAGTTGCAACCTTGACACAACAATACTTACCAATTCTACCATAACAATTAGTTAGTTTAAAAACATAGCTAAGATGAAAGGGTAGATGTTGTTCACTGTGGTAATGAGACTCCCTGGCTTGCCACAGATTCTTGCGTTTACTCAATAGGCTGCAACAGTAAGTAAGGATATTATTGTCTATTCTCTTATTAAAACAAACTTCTCTATAAAAATCTTTAGAATTAGCATCATAGCGCTTTCCAGTGAGAAACCGATGATCAGTTTTGCCAACTGAGTTATGAAATTGCAATGTACGATTTACCTCTTTAAAAAATTCTTACACCATCCCCTGTAGAGAAGACCTTTTCAAAATACAACTGATGAAAATAAAAACCCCTCATCAAAATACAGCACTTTAACCCTCCTTCCAAGAAAAAGAGCTCTTGAACGAGTTCCCGTCTCCCCGTGGGCAGCACCTCCCCACAGCATTTCACAGCTATTACCCGCCGCCGCGCCGCAGCGGCTCCGGCTGCCGGAGCGCCCCGCGCAGCCCGGCCGCCCCTCCCGCGCGGTTTCGCTCACGTTCAGGAGGGCGCCAGTGCCGCCGCTCGCTTCCCCGCCGGTGCGGCGCTCTCCGCAGCTGGGCTGGGCTTCCGAGGCGTCGCCAACAGCAGCGAGACGGCGGCGGGGCAGGGCACGGCAGAGGAGGTGCCGGCCCGGCACCCCGCAGATCGGCTGCGCCCGCCCGCGCAGGCCGCTCCGGTGACTCAGGGGTGGCCCAGGCGGGATCGCCGCAGCGCTACGGCGGCGCCGCCGTACCCCGCTTCCTGTGGGGCGTCTCTCCGCTTCCTCCCGGCAGGCCGCGGGTTGTAGTTCGGGGTGCTGCCGCGGGCAGGGAGTCCTCCCGCCGCCCGGCACTGGCTGTCACACAGGTTCCCAGGGCGCGGCGGTACGCCACAGCCCGGGCCCGGCCGCGGGGGACCAGACCGCCGCCCCAGCCCCGGACGGAGAGCTGCCGCAGCAGCTGTTCCGGGCGCACCGGGCATGGCGAGCGGGGCGCGGACGAGAATTCCCGTTCTGGAGCCTGGTTTGGTTTTTCCATTGGCCGCGCCAGCACGGGCAGCGCGCGCTCTGCCCTGTGACCGGCACCTCGGAGCCCAGACCGCGCCCGGCCCGGGCGGCACCCGCCGGCAGCCCCGCCCTGCGCGCCCGCCGCCGCGGCGACACGCGCGCTCCGCCACGCCCCCCGCAGCGCCATGTGCGGCGGCGGCGCGCAGGCGTAGGCCGGAAGTGTGACTGGCGTGTGGGCCGGCCGGGGGCAGCGCTGCCGCCCCGCCTGCTCGCCGGGCACGCCGCGGCCCCGGCGCCGGGAACATGTTGCCCCTCTCCATCAAGGACGATGAGTACAAGCCGCCTAAGTTCAACCTGCTCAGGAAGGTGTCGGGTTGGTTCAGGTGAGCAGCCCAGGGTGGGACGGGCCGGGAGCTGTGGGGGCCGGGGCCGCGGCGGAGCCCCCGCGGAGGGGCTGGGGAAGGCTGATGGTGAGGGCGTCTGGGCCGCCGGTCGAGCGGTTCCGGCCTCCTGCTGCTGCCTCCCGCTGGGCCGGCTGCGAGTGACCCGCTGTGTGCTCCGTGTGCAGGTCCATCCTAGCGGACAAGACCTCCCGCAACCTCTTCTTCTTCCTCTGCCTCAACCTCTCCTTCGCTTTCGTGGAGCTGCTCTACGGCATCTGGAGTAACAGGTACCGGGCCGGGGGCGCGGGGCGGGAGCGGCTCCCAGCGCGCAGGAAGCGGCGCCTCCCGCCGCGGCCAGTGCCACGTCTGCCTCTCGGCGGGGCCGGGCTGGGGCGCCGCGGGCTGGGGCCGAGTGGGCAGGCCGGGCCTCCGGGCCCGCCGTCCGGAGGGGCCGGTCGGCAGAGCGCTGGGAGCTGCTGGAGAGCTTCTCGACCGGGAGCGCTCCCGTGGGTAGCGACCGGCTCCGCCAGCCCCTCAGCTAGAGCCCAGCGTCTCGGGGGATGCGCTCCGTCTTGGGGACGCGACTCGGCGCTTTCTGGAGGAGTGCTGTTAGAACCTGGGATCTTGCTGGCCGCGCTGCCAGGCTTTTTGCTGAGGAGGAAGCCTGGCCTTGGCATGAGGTACAGGACCCAGGGCTTGTAACCGTTTCGTGCCTGCTGCTTGCCACAGGATCCTTTGTCTGGGAATGTGGTTTCATTTGTAAGTTGATAGCTCTGTGGCAAAAACCAGCGCTACAGCAAACATCCTTGTCTTGCAGTGAGAAGCAGGAATTAACACATCCTGGTATAACTAAGTGATACTTTATGTAGCACATAAATTCACAAAGGTGGAAAAAACAGTAGGGACTTGACTAAATTGCTACTGGAAAATCTGTAGTAAAATATAAGCAGAAATTCAAATAACTTTAGTACTCTGTACAGTGTACAGGTAGAGAACAGACAATGGTAGTAGTGTCTCCATCACACTTCATTCTTGACAGAGTTGTTTTATGGTGGTATTTCAGTCTGTAAGTCAGTACTTCAGTTTGAAGTGGACAGACATGGAAATGTCATTTAAGCCCAACAGTGTCTTCTTTCACATGGAACTTAAAGTTGTCTTTATCAGAAGCCGCAGTATGGACAGGGATTACTGGTGCTCTTAATCTAAGAGCCTTGAGTGAATGCAGCAATGCAGATTTGGAGATAGTTGTATCCTACTATTTGTCATGTTTCTCTGAATCTCAAATCATACTGTAAAATCCTTAACCTTGGTTACAGTAATTGCTACTGTAGCACTAGTGAGAACTCAGTGGTGTCTTGGTAATGTGCAGACCGTCTTGGATGTGCTTGGTTTTGACTCTGATGTTGAGTCACTTTGCAGTTGTCTGAGGATTATTGTATGTGTAGTCTGGTCAAGAACAGATTTTTTTTAAGAGCTCAGGAGACATAAATATTTTTCTTAATGGTTCATATATAAAGAACTAAATGTTTGTGAGAGTTTGTTCTCATGTCTTTCTTATAAGCATAATAACTTTTTGATGGCATGACCAGAAATGAAATCTATGCCAGAAAACATTCAGTATAGGAGAAGGTTAAACAGAGAAACTGAGACACTTTCCAGAAATTCATCACTGAAGAATCTGGCTTACTGGAACTGAGAAGACTCTTACTTATTTTTGTTCATTATAGATATTAAGAATTGGGATTTGCTCAATAGTCATCAGTTGGACCTCTTGTTATACCACTACGTTCAGGTATCTTTATGTTAAGTCTAGATTTTGGGCTAGAATAGAACAGTATCTTAGCCAGCATCTCTTAGCAGAGAGGAGTAGCGGAGAGGTGAGGAATGCCTTCAGTGAAAGCAGATGGTTCATGCCTTGGAGCAACAAACACGTGACAAGCAAACAAGGAGCCCTATAGGGAAAATCATTTATTGAGTTCAAAAAACGCTGTTTCTTTGCTCTCCATGTGTGAGATGCGGAAACGGAACGTTTGTAAAGGGGATTTTGTGTATCTTCTTGGAGCTCTTCTTTATTTCACTGTGGCCTGTCTTGGGTATGGCCAGTGCCTGATGCTTATTTCAAAATCAAATCTAATTATTTCAGCCCCCCAAATTTTTGTCAGCAAGCTCTAAAAGTCTTCAGTTCTAATAATTATTCTTTTTTTAATGCTTACTTCTTACATTTTCCTTAGCTTATGTTTGCCAAGTAATTTATTTCCTGAACTCACATAACTGTTTTGTCATTTTTATGATCCTCTTACAAACACTCTGCTATATTGACGTTCTTGAAGCACGGACAACAGAACCACATGTGGTATTTTGCTACCTGAGAGCTTGTTTGAAGTTGAAATCTACTATTTGGGCTGTTCTGTTTTAAAACACTATTACGTGCATACTTATGTAATTCGGTGTTAAAACTGTGTTATTAAGTCCTCACTAAAGCATCCTCATTCAGACACAATGTGGTTGAGTAGAGGGTTTCTACTGGATTATACTCTGGATCATGTGTTCCAGTTCTGATGGAAGTTCTTGCATACGTCTCATGTTGCAAATGGTTGAAGGGGTCAGTTGTTTGCTTCACGAGTCACTTTGCACCTGTTTTTTAAGGTCCCTTTAATTTACAGGTCATTTTTAAAAAGCTTCAGGTAAAATCAGATTGGCTTCTTACTGGGCTTCCTATGGTTTGTGCAGTCGAATCTCCCACAGCTGTAGGTGTAACGCAGAGCGTGTTCATGCCATGGGTGACTTGCCTTGTAGACACAGTCTGTACTGACCCCTGTTGATAAATCCACGTGCCTCTGGCTGCTTGGAGATGGCAGCACAGCAGTCTTGTTGTTGCACTTATGGTAAGTGTCACCTCTGGAAGATTTGCAGGTGTGAGCACGGTACTGTGATAACTTGCTGTGTGACTTCTGGTTCTAGAGCTAGTGCGGGATTTTGTTTCAGTAACAGTCCTTATACAGTCTTTCCCAGGAGACTTTGTACAAAAAAAATCTCTCAGAAACCACTAGCTATCTCTGTTTAACTATGCTTATTCCTTCAGTTTCACAATCACTGCAAACTTACTGTTATTGTCACCCGAGTTCTACCTGAATGTTTGATGTGTTGGGGTTGTGTGGGGTTTTTGTTTGTTTTTTTGTTTCCCCACTGGATCTTCCTTACTGCTCAGAACCAAACCTAAAATGAGCTGTTTTCTTAGGGATGTCACCTGGTTTTGGGGAGGGGGAAGCTTTCACCTTTCAAGAATTTGATAGGGGTTCCATTCTACTGCTTCATAGGCATCCGGCTAAAGTCTTTGGTCTTCCTTTAAGGTTTGTACAGAATTACTTCCTATGTTTCCCCCTTGGGTGGCTACAGCATCTAAGGACAATTTATCGTTACATCATCCTCTGCCTTAAAAGTGTGTTATAGTTGTATGTTTATATACCTCTGTATGTGTACATAAAGTATATATGTAAATAAATAGAGACAGCAAGGTTTCTGTTCTCTCTCCTCCAAACCCACCTCTTCCACAGTTGAGTGTTTTGTCTGAAACACTTCAGATTAATCTTGAAATTTATTGCAGTGAGGCTGAAATGGTTTTGTTTCTTAATGTGAAGTAGGTCAAACTTTGGCTAATGAAACTTTGTATTTGACTTCAATGTGAACATGTGGCTGTCCTCCAGAACTTGTTACTACGTAACCTGTTGTTCTTCCGTTTGCAAGAACTAAATTGTGTATGTAATTGTTCTTAGAAAACCAAAGGATTGGGAAAATGGAACTTCTGGGATGATTGTAATAGCAAATGCTCATCAGTACCTCTGTATCGAATGTCTTATCAAATATGAAGCAATTTTTGTGTTTTGATGCACATACTTCCTTACTGGCTTACAGAACCTGTTTATGATTAGTAGTTTAGTTAAATTTGGCCACCGTTGTGTGTGGTGTTAAATCCAATTTACATACAGCCTACAAACTCATATGAGTTCTACTGACTGGGTAACTCATGAACTAGGTTGAGTTCTTTGAACTTCATAGGGTAAACCAGCATGCTAAACTTATCCTGGCAATCGAGATTGTAGGTGTGCATTGGTCATTGAAATAAACCACTTAGGAAGTGGTCTTTTCAGCCTCTGCTTCCTTCAGCTTCCATATGGAAGGGGAGTGTGTGTGTTCTAGTCAATTCCTTCCAGCTGATAAGACAAAGATTTAAGAACTGATAACATTTACAAGCAGTGGCTCATCTTTATTCTAACACCACTCTGTCATTTTTGAACTGGAATTAGCTGGGATCCATTCAGCTGAAAGCACAGATGAAGCGGGGATTTGCTTGGATTTATTTCTGTGTGGACACATTTCAGTCAAACTAGAAGAGTAATGATGATTGCCAGCAAAAGGAGCAGATGATTGCTATCATTACACTTAGCAAAATGAAGAAGCGGCCATCCATAACAACTTAGCACTCTTGTGCTCTATGGGGTACTGTTGTTGCTTCCTTTGATTTAGTGTAGCTTCACCACAGTGTCTTACCCTTCCAGCAGAGATCAGGATGCTGGAATCCTTGCTTTTTGCTGTGGAGTGGTGGAGTTACTTACCCCTCTCATCATAATCTTTTATAGTGAGAAGAACTAGAAGTATCTTGGATAAATTCTATACCTGTTTATGATTAGGCTAAAACACCGGCTGAAGGTTTGTGATTGGAAATTTGGAGAATGAGCAGCAATAAATTAAGAAGAATATAGGTGTGGTGCTCTAGCAATGCCATCAGTGTCTTGCTTCTCTGCTCGTGTAAAAACCACATGTAAACATAAGATGTTTATTTAAAAAATGTATGTGGTAGTCAAAAGCACTTAAGGAGTATATTGCATGCTGGTCTGCTTTTATTTCAGGCAAAAGAGAATATGGT
This sequence comes from Columba livia, assembly GCF_036013475.1. Classification (NCBI taxonomy): domain Eukaryota; kingdom Metazoa; phylum Chordata; class Aves; order Columbiformes; family Columbidae; genus Columba; species Columba livia. The sequence continues at coordinate 21,979,269 of NC_088609.1, read as the reverse complement.
CTTAAAATTCCCTGTGTACTGAAACTCCATTTTTTCAGCCTGCCCTACTCATAGAAAGTGTCAAGTTGCTGCAGTGTGAATGAATGTTAAAGACAGACTCTTATCTGATGATGTGTTAGCTCTGAAATCAGATACCTGAGAGGATAACATTAACACTGAAGTAGACTTTGCAGTCTTGGAATTTTTGCCATAATGAACTAAACTTTTAAGTGGAAGACTACAGTGTTTACAGGCCTAAAATACTTTGTCACAGACATACGTTTGTCAAAATTTTAGGAAACTTTATTTGATTTATTCACCTGTTTTTTTTTTCTTTCCTGCAGACATGAATTTTCGACCAATTTTTCATGTTTCAAAACTCTTCCCAAATATCGAGTTTGAAAATGGATTTGAAAATATTGCTTTTGTAAATGCTTAGTGCCATCACTCTGGTGGTATTGGTAGTTTTCAACAGAATAGTTTGTTTCATTGCACTAGTTAACCTATATGTACACTGTGTATTATAGATACCCAAAAGCAGTATCTTTAAACCAAATTTTCTTTTTAACTAGATGTGGAATACTGCTTTTACGACTTTTGTGGGGTCAGCATTTAAATGTGACTCATGTATATGTTTTTCTAGCCAAAGTTGTTCATATGGCCAAATTATAAATCAAAATATAGGAGCGAATACCTGCCAATAGAATTATGTTGGTGAGAGATATGTCTGTGGGTATATCTACCCCTGGGGGTTTGGTCTGTGTCAGTGGAAACCACCTCCTGCTACCACCGAAATCATATGCTGGGAGGATTTTTTGCCAAGGGCTCTTCCAAAGCGCCTTCCCTTAGCTGACAAAAGCAGTTTTCTCTTAATATTTGCTTTGTCATCCATTTGTATCAGAGTTTCTCCTCTGTGCTAGCAAAACCACACCTGAAGCTTTAGACACACCGTGTGTTCTGCTAGTGTGTAAAAGATTAAATGCTGCTTTTTTTCCTACTGAGCATACAGCATATGGAACATAACTTTTTTTTTTCCCTGTTCTTTTCCAGCTTAGGTCTAATATCAGATTCCTTTCATATGTTTTTCGACTGTACTGCTCTATTGGCTGGATTAGCAGCTTCAGTTATTTCAAAATGGAGGTCAAACGATGCTTTCTCATATGGGTAAGAAACTTCAAGTTGTTACCTTGATGTATTTTAGTAAATGTCTAGGTGCTAATTTTTCACTGCACAAACAAAACCTCTTTTTGCAGAACATGGAAAAAGCTATATTGAAAGCGGGGGGGGGGGGTGTTTTTAAGTTGAGTTATTTTAACTTTTAAGTTAATATCCCCCTAGAAATAGTAAAAATGTAAAGACATTGCTTTTGGGGAGTAGGTTTATTTCTTCTGAGATCTCTGTGATTGTACTAGTGGAACCAAGTCACACACCAGAGAGCTGCGTTCCCCTGTGTTCGTGGCACCAGTGCAGTAAGAGCAGCTGCTCGTGGGCTTGTCCCCGCGGCGCAGCAGGGTGCCGCACGGGCAATCTCAGGTTGCTGGTGCTCTGTGCCACCTTTGGAACAGTAAGTTCCCACTGGAAGGAGCCAAGTCTCCATGGTGCTGCACCTGAGATGTGAGCCCCACTTCCAGAACCAGCAGCTGCAGCAGCTGTGGCCGCCTTGAACCCGGATCCTCAGGGCTGAGGTTGGTCACCCTGTGCCGCCCTTCACAGCTGGAGCTGCGGCAGGGACTTGGTTGTGTTGCACACGGCAGCTGTGCCCTCTGAAACAATACTAGTGATGCAGTATTATTAATTGGTGATACTGATTAATTAACAGCAAATGAGGTGGTTTAGGGGTCCCTGTGTTTCCTGTAGCATTTCCTGAATGTCAGCATTTACTTTCAGCTGTCTTGCCTAAGCATGGATCATGTAGTTTGAAACTTAAAGCACTGTTTAATTAAGGTGGAAGCTCCAGTGTGCCTAGAAATCAATTTAGGAAGAATTGATTGTACCGTGAACTAATTGCAATGAAAGCAGTTTCTGTATTAATTACAACTATGCATTTAGACAGCTGGTGTTTCATTTATTAGAGAACAGCCACAATTTATTAAGTATGATGTTTGCTACATTGGAATTATGTGTTATTCTAACCTGACTGGTTTTTATTGCCAAAATTTAGTAGCTGAAATACTAATTTCTACTTTTATTAAAAATCCCCCTACTAGCGGGGGAGCAAATTAATGTATGGCTATTTTATATTAAGCAGAACTTCACATTAGCGTAATTTGATTACATCTTACGTGTTTATCTTACTCTGTGTCTTCCAAATATACATTTATACCGTAACTTTCAGTAGAGGTGATCTTAAATGGGAAGATTTTGATGTATTGAAAGTTTTCTTCCATGTAGATCAGTTAATGGCTAATCTAGATCAGGTAATTTCTGTCAAAATACAACATAGTTAATTTTATATACTTTTCTGTAGTTTATATGCTGAATCTTACATTTAGCAAATCCATGTGTGGTACAACTGCTTGAAACGTACAAGATGGTACTCCAGGTTCTAAGTCTGACTTTTAGCTTTCAGCATTTAAATGGAGGTGGTAATATATGCTATTGCTTTTTTGTTTCTTGCAGGTATGTTCGAGCAGAAGTACTTGCTGGTTTTGTAAATGGTTTATTCCTCATCTTTACAGCATTCTTCATTTTTTCTGAAGGTGTTGAGGTACGATGTGATCTTGCTGTATCTTTGTCACATTTCCATTTGTAAAGCATATTTAATGGGGGTAGAATTATTGAAATTGATTATGTTCACAATTTTTTAAAAATCTGTGATGTGAACAGAGAATAGGACCATCTGAAGTTGCTACTTTGTGGCACAGAAGCCCAGCTTTTTCAGTGTAGCTGTGCTAGCTTCTTAAATAGTGTATTTTGGTTGTGTGTAAAGATTCTGTGAGGTTTACCCTATCCTTTTTCTGCCATGTAAGTGTGTCAGAGAAAGATCTTCTCGTTGTTAAAGGCCAAAACTAGTCATTCAGTGGAGAGAAGTTAGCCATAAGAAATGGAAATACATTCTGCAAAGAAGTTTGACTAAGTCATTTAAAAAAGAGCATTATCTTCCAATCTTGAAGTCTGATATAAATGCCAAGTAGTAATAGCTTTCATATCTAGAAGGGCACTTTTCTTGATTTGGTTCAGGTGATCATTTCAAGATTAAAATTTTGACATCGAGGGTGTCTGTACCGAAGTGAGGTAGAATTAAGAATTGATAACTGATTCTCACCAGCTCGTATTAATGCTTTTACTTTTTAATGGGAGAGGTACTATAGGTTTGTTTAGACTTGTAGTTCCGAACACATTCTAGTGGGCTTATTTTAGTTATTAGAGAACTGGGAAGAGCTTTCAGGAACAGATCCTCTACGTGAATAAGCCTGTAAATAATGAAAAATCTATAGAAACTGGGCTAAAATTGCCTAAATGCTTGGGAAAACCACTCCAAAGCTAGAAACAGCAACAAAACTTACTAGAAAAATGAAAAACTGCTACTGGAAAGGTCAAAGGTAGCATTGAAACATCATTCTTTTCTCTGGTCTGAGCTCCCATGCTAAGTATCCCCTTTGCTTGCGATGATTCACTGTCAATCCAAAATTTTACATCTACTGTAAGTTTCATTGTCTCACTGTTGCCTGTACCTTTCAACTCCGTGGACAGATGGTGAATGTTTCTTTCCCCTTCAACACTTCGCTTCAGATGCAAATTGTGTTAGGCCTGTCTCTTTGAAAAAAAAAAACTTCCAAAGAAAATAGGGTAAAAATAATTTTTAAAAAATCAATCTAGATTTTAGTAATTTCAAAAAATGCCACTATTTGTTCTCAATCTTCATTTCATTGCCCTCATCCCCTCACACTTCTAAGGAGAAAGGAAGAAATGGCATTTTAGGCTCTTGGGCATTGTTTGGATGGCTTGGGCAATCCATGTACTACAACAAACTTGAATGTTTTCATATGGTGTTGAGCCACATCCTGCAGCATAATGAAATCCTACAGTAAAAGTTAGCTAGATATCAGAACACTCTACTATATTTTCATAGCTTTAGTCGCAGAGCTTTGACTTCAGACAGTAAGAATTAGTCTGTGTACCATCCCAAAAACTGAAAGTCCCGAATAATTTCTAATTATGTCTTTATATATGCCTCTATGTATGAGAATGCTTTGTGTTTAAGTTGTTTTTTTCAGTGTCTTTTAGTAAGGAGATTGTAAAACTCTGTTTCCTGCTTTGTTGTTTTGTTTTGTGGTGTTTTTTTGGTTTTTTTTTAGAGAGCGCTTGAACCTCCTGACGTGCATCATGAGAGACTTCTTCCTGTTTCTATACTAGGATTTATTGTAAATCTTATAGGGATATTTGTTTTTCAACATGGAGGTCATGGACATTCACATGGCTCTGGTAGGATGTCTAGAATTTTCAGTACTGTGTTTTTTTCATGGCAACTTGTGTTGCAGGACCTTATAATCCTCCAGTGAGAACCCCAGTGTTAAATTTTAATGTCTTTTTAGTGGCAATCCTAGCCAAATGCATATGTGATCTTTTGCAATATTGACTTTTATGTTTTATCACCAGCCCTGATTTGTCACTACCGTACTTGTCATGTTAATATCCATTAACTGGAAGACCTAGAACTCCAGAACATGCACTCTTGTGCACCTTACTGGAAGAGATTTTGCAAAGTGTCGTCTGGAAAAAATTAAGCTGTAGTTAAGCAAGGTCTTTCTTGGTTGGAAAAGTTACAAAACAGTGGCTGAACCACATTTTAAGTATGGGATGATTCAGCTTCAGATGCTTCTCATCTTAATGTCTTTGGAATTTAAATGTAGAATTTGTCTAAATACATATGGTAAGCTTTTTACTGCAAAGCCAAATGCTGTCACTTTAAGCTTAATGTATTAAACTGATATAGACTTGTGGAACAAAATAGTCTTTGGTCTTTAAGCAGCAATTTAAGCTTGAATTTTTAATATATGAATGATAGCCGATTTCTGGTTTCTTAAAACAGCTATTTTTAATGTGCTTGTATCAAATTATGTGTACCTTTTTCAAATTGTACTAAAAGCGTAGCACAGCTTTTCTCAGAAGTGGGAATGTATAAAAGCACTTGACTTCTCAAATCAGATACATTATACGGCTGTACAGCATAGATTTAGAAGACAAGCAGCTTGTGTTAATTTTCTTAACTTATTTAGAGCCATACCATGAGATGACGTAAAAGATGAATAGGTTTCAAGTAGCTTAGAAACACATGTAAGCACACTTTTATTCAACACTTAAATGTATATTCTGACAATGATATTTGTTTATAGGGCATGAACACAGCCATTCTCTATTTAATGGTGGCCTCAGCCATGGACATAGTCACGGAGGTCATGGTCACAGCCATGAACATAAACATGGCCATGGACACACTCATGATCACGGCCACGGACACTCTCACGGTCAGAGTTATTGCCATGGTAAGTACTTAGCTAATGTCACAGACCATTGTGACTCAATTAAAATTTGCCATTAATGATTTCCTGGAAAAAAACAAGAGGGTGCTGGCAGCTCACTGAGAGCATACATGGAAATAGTTTCACTGAATGTGTGGTGTGCTGTGCCACCGCCATGTGTTGTGACTCATTTTGGTAAATGCTTTTTTGCTTGCAGGAAGTTCAGTGTTAGTTTTGAAAGATTTTGCTTTACCTGTGTTTTTTGAATGTTCACCGTAATGTGTTGGCAAAGCAGATGTATGCTACAGCACTATAATGAAGTCAGTTATCAAGTACTCTCTTTTCAATTTTTTATTAAAATCAATGGACAAAGTTAACCTGCTTTGCTGGTGTTCTCCATTTGAACAATTTTACAGATCAAGATAATTAGAAAGATGAACAGGCAATTTTACTCAAGTGAAATATTTCTGATTAGTAAATTTATTTGACCTTACTCATTTGTGTGTGTGCCTTGTATTCGTGAGTGCCTTATTTTGCTAAATACTAGAAAGGCCTTATTTCTCAGTTTGTTTTCATTAAAAAAACAAATGTTGATCGTTTTTGTGTGTACATAGATAAAATCTGTTGAGTAAAGTGGTCTTTTATTTTTAAAAATGTGTTTTAAGACTTAATTGGTGCTTTATAAAACAATAGCTAGGGTAGAAGCTGGTCACTGTGAGCAGCTTGTTTGTTCAAGAAATTTCAGCAAGGAAGACTATAACAGAATATACCACTAGGGAGAGCCTTTGTGTAGGTTAACATGCCAATGATTGTCTTCACAGATGACCATTCACTTGAAGGGATGGCTGGATCCAGCAAACAAATTTTACAAGGTATGATGAGAATAACTATAGTGGTATTAGTTTTTTCATGATCTGCCTGCTTGTAACATGTTTGTCACACATCTGTTTTGGAAGATGTGTCTGGGTAAATGCTATATTTCATCTTAGAGGAGATATTTTATGAAGTCCCTTTCCAGCTGTAAACAGAGCATGGCCGGGTGCTGAGCTGTGTTCCCTCAAGTGTAAATGTGGTGCAGTGTCAACACAATTTTAAAGAGAGATCCCAGGAGCTGGGATTCAGCTGCTGTTACTGATGTTGAAAAGTTAAATAATAATCATCTAGGAAAGAGTAGTTAAAAGCAGAAACCTAAGGAGCCTAAAGAGTACCCGAGCTTAAAACTTGCATTTCATCAAGCTATTACAGTTGGTTTAGACAAGATGGTAATTCACTCTAAATTGCTTGAAGGAGTGTTGGAGTCCATGATCTCCTGAGCATTAGTGTAAATAAATTACTGATAATTTAGTCATAAGTTTTGAGCTCTGGTTATTTTTTTTTTTTAATGCTCAAAAGTTAGAGGGAGAAAATTAGGTAAGGTAAGAGATAGTAATTATTTGGCGTACCAAAATGTACATACTGTGTTCTCTTACTGGATGACGTTCTGTCTTGTTTATGGTCCTGGAAAAGGAACATTTTTGACTCTGAGAATCTAAAGTATACTGTGTTACGTATATTCAGTACTTTGGTAGAAGATATTTCAAAGTCTTTTCATGAGAGGCACATTTTAATTAAAGCGTGTTTAAAAGACTCAATTTTCTATAATTTCATTTTCAGTGCTGTGGTGGGTTGGTTCCTGGCCAGCAACTAAGCACCCATCAGCTGCTTGTTCACTGCTGCAGTGGAGTGGGGAAGAGAATTAGAAGAGTAAAAGCAAAAAATACTCTTTAATTGAGATAAAGACAGTTTAGTAAGTGAAGGGGGTGGGGGAAGGACAGGGGGAAAGAAACTAAACAAAACAACAAAGAACCCGACACCAAACCAAAACCCAACCAAACAACCATGAAAAAGCAACTAAAACACCCAAAACCCAGCCAACCAAACCCCACAAGCAGTGCAAAGATAATCACCCATCACCTCCCACTAGGAAGTCTCTGAGCAACAGCTACTTTGAACAGACAACACCCCGGTTTTGTTGCTGAGGGTGATGCTACGTGGTGGCGAATACCCCTGTGGCCAGTTGGGGTCAGCTGTCCTGGCCATGGGCCCTCCCAGCATGGTGCTCACCCCAGCCTGCCTGCTGTGGGGGCGCAGTGGGAAACAGGCGGCCTTGGTGCTGTGCAAGCGCTGCTTGGCAAGAGCTAAACCGCTGGTGTGGTACCCACACAGTTCTAGTCACAAGTCTCCACCACAGCATCGTGCAGGCTGCTGTGAAGAAAATTGAATCCATCCCAGCCAGACCCGGTACAAATGTAGACTTGGAAAAATCACTAAAGAGCTGATTTCTAGTTGTGTGTTGTTTTTTGAGAGGAGGGATTATCTGAATCTGGAGATTGTATTCCTGTCATTGCCAGCAGAGAGCTCCAAAAGCTAAATTTTAGCCCGTTGCAAAGTGCTTGTTTCTTTGTCTATTAAGGTAGGCTGTTATTCTTTGAAATAAGAGTGAAGTTGTTCATGTCTGCAGTATTGTTTAATTCTCAAAATCATTTTCTTTCATATTTCTTTGCCAAATAACTTCTACAAGATGTTGTAGATAAAACATTGGCATCTTTCAGAGTTTTACAGAACTGTTCCTGTTAAGTCTTTCCATTTTGTACAGTACTTGCTGTTGTCTCTAGGCATCAGGGAACATGAGTTTCTTCACTGTAATATGGATGAGTATTGAATGAAAAAAGAATTAGCAACATCTCTTAATCACTGCCATGCCATGAAATACCCCTTACTGCTAAGTGCAGAAAATAATGTAAATTCTTCAAATGCTCTGTATTCTACAAATACATTGAAATCTTGTGATCACTTTCTGTATGTTTGACCAAAAATTAACCACAGCTTTAACAAGCATAAGTCATGTTATCTAGGTCTTGCAACTCTTCTCCATAAACTGTCTTTGAAATACTCCGTTAACTTTGAGAATACCAAGTTGTAATCATGTCGATTAATCTCTTACAGGTGTATTTCTACACATTGTTGCGGACACACTTGGAAGTATCGGTGTAATCATATCTGCTATATTGATGCAGAACTATGGTCTCATGATAGCAGATCCTATTTGTTCAATGCTGATAGCAATACTTATAGGTGTAAGGTAAGTGTTGCCATCACTGATATTTGGTAGTATTTTTGATGCTAGTTCCAGCACAAATTACAGCTCAGAAAAAAAAGATTTGTCTGCTGTGTTAATGGCTTATGACGTTTGCTTTTCTTCCGAGAGTGAGATGTTACCTCTGTTCTCTACAGCTGTTCTGGTGTGCTCTTACATGAGCTATGTTTCTTTTCCTTTTCTACAGCTTTCACTCCTGATCTGCATATTTTACCCCTGTTTGCATAATACTACAAAAATGTCTTTCAGGTTCAAACTGTAAAAAGCTTCCTCTCTGTGTTTAGTCCAGGCTTACATAAGCCCATGTTCTCCAGTAACTGGAGCAGAATGGCTGCAGGGCAGCGCTGCTGGCACAGGATGTGCCCTTGTCCTTGACAAACCAAGGCCGGTAATTTCCCCACCCCCCCCGCCGGCAAGAACTGTCTTTTCCTTTGTATTTGTGTTCTGAGACATCCTTATTCCTTTTAAGATCTGATGGAAGTGCTTCAAGTAGTTGTGGGCTTTCCCGGTTGTTGCTTATCAAGGTCTGTGACGCGATGTGAAGCCAAACGTGCAGCCATTTGGATTAGGCTGGACAAGCAAACATTTCATTCAGTGATGCTGTTACTGAGGCTTTTCTGGCAGCAGTTTCAATGGCAGCATAGGGCAGAGCGCCACAAACCCAGTTACAGCCTAATAACTGAACACCTTTGTCTCTCCAGCAGTGGTGAATGTCATCTGATTAACTGCAGCAACTTATGCTTATGCCATATATGGCGTGTTTATGCCATACGCATGGCAGCATTCACAGAATTATTGATGCGAATCTCCCTGTTTATCAGAGATGGGCAATATGCTTCAGGCACTGAATGCCCACTATTAAATTACCACTTTAATATCAACTTTATATTTTCACTTAAACCTTCTGTAATTTCATAAAGGACAAATTGTTACAAACTAATTCTGTAACTGAAACCTCAAAAAATGGGAGAGAAAATGTTCATGTTACCAAGGGAAAGAAACTATTGGTAAGGTAATAGTTAAATAAAACATAGGTTTCCATACACCCAGTATTTTAAGGGTCTGGCTTTGTGTGCAGCGAAGCAGATGTGGAGTGCTGATCAGAAAATACCACATGAATGAGAATATGTTTTTTTTTCCCCATTCATACAGAGGTTGGAAGAAGACTACCTTCCAAAATAGAGGTTTCATAATAAAGCTTTATAGGTCTTCTAGCACAGTTAGGAGGAACATCTGAGGTCTGTATTCTGTGCTGGAAATGGTGGAGAAGTTCACGGTTTGGTGTGTCATTTGACCTGATACCAGACCTCAGCCTGTAACGTTATTTTGTCGGTCCATGTCACTGTAAATGGTCTCTAGAGTCATTATGGTGAGTGCAGTCAGGTGCATCGCAGCCAGCAGAAGCAAGCCTGCATTTCTTGCAGACTGACACATCCTGGCACAATAGTGGAGCAAACACTAATTGCAAGTTTGGGTTGGTTGTTGTTTTTTTAATTATTTTTTTAAGCAATCCAATAGACTTAACTAGTGATGGCCTTGCCTGAAATGCACTTAAACGTGATTATAAACAAGATGACTGACAATTTCAGATGGATATTCTTTGAGAGCTTGAATCTCCTTTTGTGTTGTTTGACTTTAGCTGTCTCCATTTATGCTTCTGGACATAAAACCATTGTTTATTCTGCCTTACTCTTCACTATGCTGTGTGTATGAAGTGCTTTTCTAAAATCAATGCAAAAGATTTTTTCAGATTTTCCCATAAAGTGATCTTCTGTAACAGTAATACAGGGGCCCAACTGGTGATTGATAGGATTTGTAATAGTTTTGTCCTTAATCTTTTCAAGTCACCTAAATCTAACCAAGAGAAAAGATTATACTGAAATTTTGTGAAATTTAAAATTTGAGGGGGAAAATGTGGTTTGCAAAAAGACACTAAACTGTTTGCAACCTGGATAAATAACTTGGGGGGGTGGGGATTTGGCTTTAGCTTAAATAATTGTCTACTGTTTTAGAGGCATATTTGTCAGTTTTACTTGTAGCCCGTTTTTTTGTCCATTTTATTAGTTATACCAACTTGGCTAAGGCGGAGTGGGATAAGAGTACATGTCTGCCCCAGCAAGCAGACCCATGCGTGTTTCAAAATTGGAATCTGTTCTTTGTGGCTGTAATAAAGTAAGCATGGTTTTGAGTCTGAGAGCAAAAGCCAGTCTGATAAAGCTGTCCCAAAGTTTGAATGCTGCCTGGGCACTTTCCCCAAGCTGGGGCTGTAAAGCTTTGCTTCTATCAAACGGGGTTGTGTGAAAGCCCCAAAGTGCTGGCTCTTCTTATTAGAGTAGCTGATGGTTTAAATCTAAGTAGTAGTGTATTTATTGCTGATCTTCCAAAGCTCTTTTGCCTGACTCCCATTATATGGAACTGTCCATTTACACTTTAATTAGCTGCTTAGACCTCTGGATTCTACATAAAATCTGTTAGTTATTAACTGATGAACTTGAGCAGGCAATACTCTCCTTACTGCTGTTAATGTCTACCAACAGCTCTTAGTGAAAGCAAAACCCTGAGTGTGGATCTTCTTCTATGTCTTTGAGTACTCTGAAGCTTTAAAATAAAGCAGTTGAAATGTCAAATGTGTGTGGAAGTGCTTTTGCTCTGGGCTTGTTAAGCGTGAGGGAGACTTCTTTCCTTGGAGAATGTCTGTATGTGTGTGTATCTTTGAGCTCTTGTTGTGCTGGCCTTCGTCCCTTCTCAAATGCCAAATTGCAGTCTTGGAATAAGACTTGCTTATAATATGAGTGCTTTTCTGTCATCAGGAAGGTATCTTAGGAAACAGTTGTGAATATTGCAGATGGCTACATGAGTATAAAACTAAAGTAATGGTGGAAGAGCAGTCCAAACTTGAATCTTTTCTGCTAATTTTTAAGTAATGACGATACACTATTCTGAATGTTACAGTCTAGGAACTCTGCGGGTTGTATGTGAAAATAAAGTGTACATTGAGCAAATTGTTTTCATAAGTTGGAAATTCCCAATAAAATACAGACTGATAAATGAATTTTTTCTCATGCTGGCTGGTGGTGTTCTCCCCCGAGAGAAGGATCTTCAGACCAGTCTAGATTACAGGGCACTTTGGATGTCTCTTTAATCTGAGTAGTTAGTACGCTTTCCAGCTGGAATGAGCTTGCATATTAGGACAGAATTATAGATGTAAATTCTAGGCAGGAGTCTTCTACAGGATAAACAGCATTCTTGTAAACAGTATAATAAGGTACCTTTAAAGAAGCCTTTGGATCCTTAACTTTTAAAAGTAGTTTTCTTAATCAGCTGAACAATCTGGGATACTGTTGGGATTTGGGAAAGATTATATTCTTGCAGTATGATGGGTATTATTGGAAATATGTATTCAGAAACATGCCTGAATTATTTTCAACAAAACCAGGTTTATTTCCTGATGCTGAGCTTTAGGTATATGTATATAGAAGAGGAATTTTTTTGGTAGTAGGTGCAGGAGGAGCAAAGATAATGGTGTGACAGTAGTTAGGCATGTTGGTTTGAAACTAGTGAGAATCCATTCTGTCTCTTTAACAAATTACATTGTCATGTTTTTTGGCCCGATGAGGGATTGTAATAGGAAGATCTAGGTAGTGCACTAATGTGGCACCATTGCATAACCAACTCGCAGCTTTTACATCCTGTAAAGATACTGTGATGCAAGTAGTACAATGTAATTTAGAAAAGAACGAGATTAAAATGGAAGATTATCACGTATTGAATTTGGTATCCATTACTGGGTGTGAGATAGTGTTTATGAAATCACATTATATTTTGCTCTTGCTTTCTTAAATTAGCAAACAAGTATAGTGGAGTAACAGAACTGTCACCAAGAACTTTCAGTTTCTCAACTCCAGCTACTTTGTTAACTGAGTATGTATTGAAATTTTCTTGAAATGGAAAAATAATTATCTCACTGAATTTTGTCTCAAATTTTACCAAAATAAATACTTTGAAATTTAATTTCATCATTTTTCTGAAGCTGATGATTAAACATAGCTTAATTTAAAAATATATGTCAGTAAATCGGCATTAGTATGTTACACTTTGCATGTCCAAGCAAATATTTAATCAAAATGTGGTTATTGTAGTGCACTTATATTTTTAGTGTACTTTAAGGTGATTAATTAGCTGTTGTGATTTTTTTCATGCCATTGCAGTAAGCTGTGATTTTTGTTGAAGGTCTGATGCTGTGTTCATACAGGCCATTGGATTTTTAAATACAAAATGCATACACTGTAGGAATGTATATAGAACATATTTTGTAGTTCAAATGTATCAGGCAAAGGCATAAGCTGTATAGAGTTTGAGATGCTTTTAGAGGTTCATGAGACTCTTTGAGGAGCATTTTAATAGTTTGCTTTTTAACAAGGAAATTTTCAAGAAAATGTTAAATGAAAAATGAAAGAACTAAAATTAAGAAATCACTGTGTAGTCAGTGAATTTAGTGTTTAATGCTTTGTACATTTTTAGTTGTTTGAGGGTTTAATGAAGTGTGGGGATTGAGGGCTTTTTTGGATATATATATATGTTATTTTTTCTGGATAAAATGTGCGTATACCTGGTAGTGATTTGGCTTCAATCACATATCCCCCAAGTTATTGCTTAATGGTCTGAGTCTGACTTATAGAGTGTGTAGGTTGTTTTGTTGTTGTGTGGTAGGGGGTTTTTTGTTGTTTTGGTTTTTAATCTAAATTCTTTTTCTTTCCAGGATACTTATGTATCCAAAGGAAATAAAGGCGAAACACAAATCCTTATTACCTTCCGTGGAACTGTGTCTGTTAAGCCAGTAGAATATCAAAGTGGTCACATGCAAGTGCAGAGCGGAATCATTGCTCCTGATCCAGGACTGCGTGTGTCTGGATAGAGTAGCTGTTCATTTTATGTTGAGCGTTTGCTTCAGTGTTGGGCAGCTCTGTCTGATTTGCTTGAGTCTTGCCTGCTCCTATTAGTGGGTCTCCTGCTCTTTTCAGTTTTCTGAAGTGATGGCAACACTTGCCAAAAGAAATCACAGAAATGCCTGTATAGGATGACTAGAGCATTTATCATTGCAATATAAAGCTGCACAGCCTCTAATTTGTAACCTGTTTTGTCTTGCGTGGATGCACGGGGGTTGTGCATCACCTCTCCTGGGAAGTCAAGCAGTGATTTTAATTCAAAAGGTTGAGCCTTCCTGTAGACAACATCAGTGCAAATTGTCAGCTACTGACACGGTCGCTCCTGTGATCCTTCGCTAAGGCTGCTCTAAGGTGACATATTCGCTGCCAGACTCCTCGTGAGTTAGCACGGAACATTCTGGCTGTGCAGTGAAAATCCGGTGTGGGATTCTCTGAGGTTGTTTTCACGGGCATATAAGTACACTTCCAAGCTTAGCAGAAGCAGAATTTAGGTAGCCCTTATTAAACAGAGGTAAGATCAGCCACTTCCCTTTAGTAGACTGGGACTGTTTACATCCCAGTAAAAGCCTGTCTTCAGTAGAATTATATCGAAATATTGTTAATACTTATTACAGTTCATGCTTTCAAATCTTTTTAGAGGAAGAAAACTAGCCCACATATTACTGTTCTGATAGAGGGAAAGTCATGAAGTCAGATACTGTTCACTTTGCAAATTCCATTATGCTTTTACTTGCTGTAGAAAGATGTGTTTCTCTGTTCATGTATTTATCTGTTGAGCCTTGACAAGGAGAGGGCTTGGTAGTTTGTGGTTTCTCAATTGAAGGGCTGTATACTGTGATCTTTTAAAATCTCTGCATCATCTATCTATGGCCCGTTCCAGAGGGTGAAGCTGGTGTGGGTGAGGGGTTGTAGCTCTGAGTGTTCCTGGTTCCCACCACTAATATGCAATGAATCTTTCTTTGATTACTTTCTGTACCATCTCATGCAAGTGTCGATTTAAATATAAAGTGCAAATAGGACGCGTTTAAAATAGACAAGTCTGTTTCACTAGCATTTTGTTTGAAGTCTTTAAAAAAACCCCACAAAAGCTGTTTCACAGTTGTCATGGTTGACATTCTCCAAGCATCTTCCAAGGTGTTTTCCTCCTAATATAATTTTTCAAATCTCAAACTGCTTTTAGTACTTAAAACTAAATGTTCATTTATTTTTTAGCCCTAAGATTCTAAACCTTATTCTGAAATTTTGAAGCAGCTTTAGTATTTCCATCATCTCTGTGAAATTAGTCATCAAGCAAAAGCCACAACTCCATTATAAAGCAAGAAGTTTCTCCGAAACCACTATTAGAGCCACATGTTTCTAGAAAGTCATCGTGGACTAAATATGATACTAGATTGGACAGAGCATGCAGACTACATATTAAGTGGTCAAAGAAAAGAGGCATTTTACTTCGGTTGTTTAGTGAAGTTGTTTCCATGGGTTACATCATTTTTACTTGAAGTCCAGAGCTGCTTGAACATGATACAATATATGAAAGAGCTTGGGGGGAGGACATGCCCGAAACGTTGGGTGTATATACACCATGCAATGCTTGAGACATAATAGTATAAAAAAATACTTTTTTAAATGAAGTGCTGTGTTACCTAAGATTCTGAAGGAATGTTCTATAGCAAAATTCCCCCAAACTATCATGCTTGTCCTTGGCGTTGTTTCGAGCCGTCATTGCTAAACGGCATGTGCTACCTTGATTCTCAAGCAAGGCTGGCAGGTACCTGTAAATGAAAGTACTACATTATTGTAAGAAGAGACAATTTAAAATTGGAGAAGTAAATATTAAAGCTGTGATCTTTGTCTTGAGCAAAGCCTGCAATCTGATTAAAATCACCGTTGCCTAATAGAAAAAATTTATTAAAGTTCTGACATCATGACAGTGCCACAATCTCACCAGCTCTGCCCGCAAAAACAGTGGCATAAACAGGATGGGACTGGATTGGGTGTGAATATTATCTGAATGTGATGCAAGTTGATTGAGAGTCTGCTGCTTTCACTCTTTAATATTAACCAGGCCACGTGTAGTAGCGTCAGGCTGGATTTATCAAGTTCGTGTCAGTGGCTTTTACCTGTTTGAAGACCTTTTGCTTCTTCTGTAACAGTGTGTGTGAAAGTGGGATGTGCTGCTCACTCCTTTAGCACACACCATCCGCTTTTGCTATTATGGCTTTCATAGAGGACGTGTTTTTGTCCTGAGTCTTGCTGTGGGTTAGTGCTCTTTCAAATTCCATTGTCTTGTGAAAGAATGTGATATTTTAGATTCAGGGCTTGGTAATCAGAGACCATCGGAAAGTTGTGTTTGCTTTAGCAGAGAAGCTTATAGACTGCTTATGCATGAAAAAACTCCCCACTTAGTGAGAATTCAGCATTTTTTATTTTCCTTAATCTTTATAAAAAGGAAAAAAAAAGGAGAAGTAGCAGTGCAATAGTTGTTGCAGACAACCACGTGTATTTTGCACTAATGACTAATCCAAAACAAAGGAAAGCTTGGTCAAGTTCTCTAACCACATTGTGAGCCTGTTTGGTATCATCATGTTTCCTAGTGTTTGCTTCAGTCATATGAGATGGAACTAATATTACTAGTGCCTCCTGGTCATTAAGTAATACTGTGTTCTAGTGTTTGAGAAAAGAGCATACTGTGTGGAGTTTTGGGTTTTAATTAAAGGTTTTGTACTTCAGTAGTATGCATGAAACGATGGAAAATCTGAGACATCAGAAAACTGGATTTTATAGTTTGTCATGTTAGTTTGGCTTACAGTAAGACTGCCTTGTAAGATAGTGTCCCTTTGGATACAGAATTGAGTGCAGGGGCTTTGTGCTCTAACGGCGTCTGTAAGGACATTTCGCATCACTGCAGCTGTCTATTGGCCTTTTCAGTTTGCAAAACGTAAATTTGTAGCTGAACACTATCTCTAAGTTAGAGGAGGGAGGGGTGACCTGGGATGTGCTTGATATTCCACCTACGCTATCAAACCACGTCCTGATTTACCTCCGTTCTTTGGACTTTTCATATATTGCTGTTTCACTTAAACTTCACGGCTTTAGGATTTTTGTAATTTGGATACAAGGACAACTTGTGCAGCATTATTGCCAAAAACTGGCACAGAAGGTTTCTCTCTTAAATCTTGCCAGTAGGGAGACTATCTTCTAAGCTGTACCACCCATACTAAGAGTGGAGTGTATTTTGTCATGTATCTTTTTGTATATTAGTTGATTTGAGCTAATGATTCTGATATGTGCCACTTTAAAATTGCACCCCATTGGCTGGCAAGGAGAGACAGTCTCTGATGCTTGCACACACCTTGCTGATTGCGGAGACTTTAACTTGGAAGATCAGTTTCTTAAGGCAGCAAGGTTTTCAGAATGAAGCAGATCTTAATTTTCAATTCGTGTTCAGCTGCAGAGCTCTAATGGGGCTTTAACTTTCACTTTTCAACGTGCATCCTGTTCCAGAATGAGTCAATCACTTTCACTGAGCAAATCCTTTTTCAGAGTTCCCAACCTGATAGTATTGAATTTCTGTAGGCTGTCTCTCCATGTCTCCTACTTGCCAATTCATTTCCATTCCATCAGATTGTGTACATCAGTTTTATCCAATAATGTAAATAATATAAAATAATGTAATGGAGGGGTCGAGTGCATCTGCCACAGTTGTGCCAGTCTGACCCATCTTGCTGACATTGCTATTGTGGATTTTATTTTTTTCCACTCGTAGTGGTATGTTCCAATAAAAAGGCAAGCTCCTACATTCTCCATTTCCTTCGTCCTTTCTCTGGGAGGAAATACGCAGCCTGTACTTGTGTGTTTTTTGAAGCCTTTGGATGCATGTGTTAGAGGAGCCTTGTTAAATTTATGGGGATGGAGTCAATGTTCGAAAACCTTGTATTCAGTTTGCATCCTGAGCTTGTGTGTTGGTCTTCAAGGTTTTTATTAAGAAGCAAACCTGCATTTTAAATAGTGAGTTAAACTAAAATCAATTCAGCAATGGAGTATTTTGGCAGCTTCAGCTCCCTTTGACATAATGCTTGAGACATGGACATTATTTAGTGAGATGGGTCCATTGATAAGAGAACCTTTTTCCCTAAACTTCTGTAATCCACTGTCTGTAGCATGTGACACTCCAATTAAGCTTCCTTTAGACAGATTGACACTTATTGCATTGCTAAATGTTTAATTATCTTCATGACAGGTCTGGTTTAGGCAGCTCCTGCCTGCCTCTTAATTGCTTCTTCCTATTTCTGAACTGATTCCTCGGTAGCAGTGTGACTGTTTGGCCGCGTGCTGGGTGCATCAGGCAGTGAACTGGGCTGGAGTAACCAGTGTGCCTCCAAGGAGGCTTAATTTTAGGCTCATTGTTTTTCCAGAGGTTCATTAGACAAGAGTCGAGCACCCTCCACTTGCCTCCTGCGCCGGGCCCGGCATTAGCAGGTGGTGGGCAGCGCTGCTTCCACGTGCACATGGAGCCATCTCTTTTGACATGGGCCGGAATGGTTCAGTCGTGCTGTTCGCCATCTGCAAATACACAGCTGGTCTACGCAGTGCGTTCTGTGTTACTTCATGAGATTTTTAAACTAAGCTGCTGCAGTTTCCTTTAACAGGCGGCTCAGTTAATCTCTTACAAATGTTTTCTGGTTGCTTTTTATCCCATCACTCTATACTCCAGCTGTCATGCCAGTGCCAAACACTGAAATTCAGCTTATGATTTCCGAAATATATCAGCATTTTTGTTCTAGAGTGTTGGGTGACTAATATGCTCTTGAAATTAGGTTGCTATTGAAGTTTCTGTATTGGGCTATAAATATTTGTCATCCTCTTGAAAATTTTAAGATGCTTTACCAGGCCAAACATGATGCACTACTCCTGAAGAAAAAATCATCATACTGAATACTTAATAGAAGTATAAATTTTTAGTGGTAGCTTCATGATATGGGCTTACTGTTTGGGGGCTGGGAGGAAGGGAAGGGAAGGAAAGGAATAATAATAATAATAGTAGAGGGTATTAAGTGTCATCTTAGTTTGCGGCTTAAACAAGACCATTTGGCCAAGAGGGAACTCTTAATTGCTTCCAAATGTTTAATCCTTGAGCTTGGATGAGACCCTACACTTAGTTCACTTCAAGAATATGCTAAGTTTTCTGTTTCTGACAAAATAACTTTGTTATAGCTGGACTGGTCCATACTAATTTAGTTTTATGTTCTCCCCATTATTATCTTAGTTCATAAGAAAAATATGCCTTAAGCCAAACACAAAAGCAAAAAAAGCCATTTCAGCTGCATATTTTTATGGTTGATTGCAAGTGATTGCCATTGAAGTAGGGTTTGGGTTTTGAGCTGTACTTATCAGCTGTTTTGTCGTATAACTTTTAAGACCCTAAGAGAGATGCTCTCAGATCCCGTGATTTCACTGTTAGTCTTTTGAGAATGTCCACTACTTGTCTCTGTGGAAAATTGGGGGGAGAAGTAATCTTCTCTTTAGTAAGACACCATAGCAATTTTGTCAGTCCTTTCGTTTTCTGTAACAGGTTTTCATGTTGACTTTCTCAGTTTCTGGTGAAACAATTTAAGAAAAATTCTTCAAGACTATTAAGGAATGTTATCTTGCTCTTTGTTCTGCATCTTTTGAAAATGTAATGGTAGCTAACTTCCTTTTTTCTTTCCAGTATTGTTCCACTTTTAAGGGAATCCATTGGAATTTTGATGCAGCGAACTCCTCCTTCCCTGGAAAAGGTGCTGCCTCAGTGCTACCAGAGGGTGAGCTCTTGGACCATGTTTGCTTCAGGTCAAGCTGCTGTCTGAATGACCCTGAACTGTGTGTGTGAGGATATTTTGTGATGGTTTTCCAGTAGTGCCTGTGAAAGGTTCCATAGATGTATAAGTGGAGGTACCAGTTTGATTCTTCTCTTGCTGAAGTCCTAAGTTGTATATAGCTTCAACTTTGTGTTTTAATATGAGCTGTGTTGGTTTAGAAAAACAGATCCTGAAGCTTTTCCTCTCAAAGTACTTCATGTTAATACAAAGTGCATAATGTTTTTCTGTTTGGTTCAGTTTTTGTCTCCCTCAAAATCTAGTTCTGTCTTTACTAAAGTGAGGTGGAGTAACATTGGAAGTGTACTTAGAGTACACAGATTACTCGGAATTTGATCTTTCTCCTGGTACTCCTGTTTCTAATCTAATACTGTGTCATGACCTGAACACTTGAAGCACCTTTGCAAAAATAATACAAAGCACTTGTAGAAGTGCCATCTGTGCTCAGGAAGAGAAAGGATTGTTATCGTTGCGTGGAGGGTTTGCTAAAATTGTACAGATGAATTGACAGGACAAACCTAAGCCCTCACAAAATATTTACACAGGTATTAATACATTTCTGTTAATAGTCAGAATCTCTCACAAATTGTCTTATGGGGAGATTCCTACATTTGCAAAAATTGCTGTTTTGATTGCATGCCCTCTCAATTTATTAACTGATTTTTCTTTCTTGGATACCACTGTTTTCAGAAATGGTTTCAGTAAAATATAGGTAGAATGTAAATGCAGATAGATGCCACATATATGCCACAATCATGCCACATACATGCAATCGGTGTGTTTCCACCCTCCTTGCAATTACTGAGATAATAATAAGGAATTTAGGTGAAATATCACAAATTGCACAATGGACTGGAAATAAAAGAATGCATCAGCTTTTATATTTTCTGTAAAAAACATCGCATGGATAAATATTTTCTGACATATATTTTTAAAAATTTGCTTGTATTTTTAGGTGCAGCAGTTGCAGGGAGTTTACAGTTTACATGATCCACACTTCTGGACCCTCTGTACTGATGTTTATATAGGGACTTTGAAATTATTAGTAGCTCCTGATGCTGATGGGAGGTGGATTCTAAGCCAGACTCACAACATTTTTACTCAGGTACGTCTCGTCAGTGGAGATCACATCTCAAAGTGGAAACGGCCTGTCATGTGAGGTGGCATTTTAATTCTTATCAAGAAAAAGTAAATGTTTCTGGTTTTGGTGTGTGTGTTTGGAAAAGCTGCTCTGCTTCAGCTGCATGGAACAATTCCATCAGTGTACATGGAATTACTGCATCACTCTGCATTAGTTTTTTTTTATGCCACTTAATGGGAATTACAGCTGTAGTTGTCTGAGATGTATCAAATTCAGTTGAAACTCTATATTGACCTGTGAGGAACCAAGAAAATCAATGAGGTTTCCCTCAAGATAGGGCTTCTGACCACAGACTGGTGCTGTGTTTGTCATTCATTTCTATACTTGTAAGAATCCATGATCTCAGCATATTTTGTTGTCTTTTAGTAAGATCCATGCTGTGGTGATCACTAGTTAAAATGTAACCATCAGTTGTCATGTCATATATGACCAGCATGTTCCTGTTTGTTGATATATATATATATATATATATATATATATATATATGTATGTAGATGGTGAGGTGTTTGATAGCACTTGCAGCTGATAGGTATCGCTGGAATTCTTGTGGATGAGAGAAACTTTCTTAGAAGTTGATAGTTCTTGCCTTATGATTAAAATCTTACAAATTTGAGAAAGCTTTTTCTGTTGTTTTCTTATACTTTCAACCATTAAACATGAGATTCATTTTGGCTGCCTATTCCAGTATAGCTACTGGGTATGAATGGTTTACAAGTAGAGCCTAGAGTCTATTAAGGTAGAATAGAAAATTCTAGTCCAGCAAGCGAACTTTGTAAAGAATAAAGCTGGAAACTTACTCTCTCTTACACCATCCAGGGCCAAACATCCTGGTTCTATTCACGGTGTTGGGAGGACTGTGTTTGAAAAAAACTGTTATGTTTTCCCATAATGTTCTTTCTCTTCTTTTGAGTTACAAAGAGTTCTGTAGCTGAAAAGGAGACAAATATTGCTGTTTATAACCAGTGTTTTAGGTAACAAAATATTGTCAGTTAGAGTGTAATACTTTGGAGCTATGTAAATTAGTGACTTTTCTGTGTCAGTTGGACAGTAAGAAAGGGAGTTTCTGATCAGGTATATTTCGTACAGTAAATACAAATGCACTTCTGTCAACAGTTTAGTGCTTTCTCAAAGCTTTCTACAGTGGGGAAGGTCCTTGTGTGCTCACATGCATGTTCTTTCCCTTGTGCTAAATGTTCTGCTGGTCTGTGGCATTGGCAGCTTGTGTATGTGATGGCCTAGTGACTTGTTTATGCATCTGATAAGCACCCCTCTTATTAACTGTGTTATAACATTTCTTAAGAAATCCAGACTGGATTTTCTCAGTTTCTGGACTCTCACCACTGAAGCCAACCCTGCACTGCGCTGCCTGAGTGCTTGAGCTCTTGGGAACTCCGGGAAGTTTAAGGAATTTTGAAGTAGTCAGTCATGGAGAACCCAGTAAAAATAAACACACATACTTGTTGTTATGTTTGACACTTAGGGAAGGAGGATTTGTTGTTACAGATATTCTAAAATCAAACTTTATTCGCGAAGTTTGGTCCTTCTTGTGATGTTGTATCACATACAGCTCCAGATTATGGTGCAGGTAGAACTCTGTCCGTGTGGCTTATTCTGCAGACCATGTAGTTAGAAACTGAGGGGTATTTTGGGGAAGGACTATGCAGAACGTTCTTTCAGGTGTAAAATTAGTTTTAACATAAAGTCTCCAAAGGTTTGCATTTTCCAGCTGAGTTGTTAGCTCTTTGGCCGCTTTGTAGCTGCGGAGGTACCAAGAGCCACATGTCTAGGAAGGGAACTGGGAGAACAAGGTCTCTCCTTTTTCTTAAGTGACCTATGGTAATAAGCAGAGGAACAGTTGGAGCAAATAGAGATTTTTCTCCTTAGTAATATTTGCCCTCATTATCGTAATATGACGGTTGGTTTTGCCACTGAACTGAGCTGAAAGCGAGCTGGTGATGTTGAAGCCGATCTGCTCTGCAGTCAGTGTTCAGCCTGGTGCTTCGGGTTCACGTTGCATAACCGGAGACCATCGCACCATTGTTGCTGGCCTGCTGCTGACATTAGAATGAATGACTAAATGATTTTTAATACTGTTTTATACTGAACGATGATAAAAGCAAGCCCATGTAAGCGTAATTAATTAGGACTTCTGAGAGGAGAAGTCCTTTCATACAATTCACATACCTTTACCAAAAATTATTTCAGCGTGTCATGACGTGATGTAAATTCACTGTAGCCATTGTTGTTTCTTGCTAAAATCTTAATGTAGAACTGGTTCTAACAACAAATCCCATATCATGCTCTTGTGCTTAGCTCCATTTTAAACCGACAGCTCTTCAAGCAGCTCGCTTTTCAGGAATTTAAACTTGTACAAAAGAAAGTAAGAACTGCTTTTGTGCAGCTTCACGCGTGACAGCTATTTAGGATGAATCGGAAAAAGTGATGTAGCAAAGCTGATGTTAATATAAAATTACCTATGTGCACTTGATTGTGTGAAGACCTGTGTATCCATACAGTGCTCTCAAAGTTTGTAGGTTTCCAAACTGCCAGGATCTTGGTGAATGGTGTGCTAAATATGGAAGATGAATTACAGAAAAATAAGATGCTAAGATTTTTTGCTAGTTAACTTACTGGTGTGGACTGCTGTTCAAGACAGCTGAACTGCTTCGGCTTTACAGTTCTGGTTTTTAACTCTCCCTCTCTTTCCCGTAGGCAGGAGTAAGACAGCTTTACATTCAGATTGATGTCGCAGCCATGTAGTGAATTTCTGAAATTGTGCTGTTGGACCAAAGTTTTCTGTGCTGTAACGGTATAACAACTGATTTCTCAAGACAGAGCCGCCTCCGCCACCGTTCTGGAATCGGCTGAATAGATTTCTGCCCTTGGGCTACAGATGGAGTTCACTTCTAAGGACGAAATATTGAATGAATGTTACGGACTTTGGGTCTTGTCTTTTTGTGGCCCCTAAACTTGCAAGTTTTTGAGGGTTTTTTACTTACTAAGATTGTGGTACTGGAAACCCTGTCATGTCTTCAGTAAAGCTGCTGAAACCACTGCTCATTCCCATAAAAACAGTGTTATCAACAATTGGAAACTTGTTTTGTAGATAATGTCACAATGGCTGACATGCTTCAATATAATTGTATGTTTGTACGATTGTTTGTACTTTGCAAACTTAATGAACCAAACCATATTGGGTTTTCAAAGTGCCTTTTATGTCAGGAGAGGTATTTGCCAGCAAAAATATGGAGCATCAAAGGGTTTTATTACTTTTACAAATATCTTGTCTGCAGTCTGATTATTTACTAGTGATGTATGTGGGGGGTTGTGTACTTGTGTAAGTGTAGATATTAGACTACTTTTGGACTTGTATCTTACCAAACAGACAGAAAAATTCTAAATGTAAAAGGCAAAGCTGTTGGGAAGAGACTTGCTTCCAAAACAAGCTGGATATTTTGTTGCATGTATCTTGTGGACATTCTTTTAGTCAAAATATGAAATTTAACTCCAGTTCCTAGTCCCTTCACACTTCTGAGAGTAATGAGACATTACATGATGATACCCATGTTCATAATGGTCACTGAATCAACAGGCAGCTGGGGGAAGATGCTGGTGATGGAAGCAATGATTTATCTTCCGGATTATATAGTGGGAAAAATTAAATCCCTAAATTGTTTGTGAAAGCTTAAATCTCCTTGATTTTAATAGGTTGTAATAATTTTTATTAAAGTGATTGGTGAGGTAACTTTTGCTTTTCCAAATGTTGGGAATAGTTCTTCCGATGGTTATATAATAGCTAAAATGGAAGTCAGGACCATGGTTCGTGCTGTTCAACACTC